>NC_080671.1:326496938-327106822 GCF_030247195.1 Topomyia yanbarensis
TCCGTTAAGCTTGATCTCCCGTTTTAAGGTTGCACTGCAACAACATTCTACATACGCTGATTGATTTTTATGAAGATCTGACATACGGTGTGGAAAAAACTGCTTTTTTCGTTTGCGAATTTTGCGCATTCTCTGTTGAACCTTAAAGAGTCCGTAGCTTCTCGAAACATCGCTTGCGCTCCTCTCTCACTCTCCGATCTTGCGCTCTAAGCCCGCCATCTGGCTCTTAGGGTGCTTACAGAGTGGCGGCGAGAAGCTGAGCTGGGGCTGAAACTGACATTAAGATGCGAGATACGAGAAACCTGCTTGCTGCAAACCAAAGGAAGGATGTCAGAGTGAAAGCTGAGCGGATCGGCGCCTGCTTTCATTCTGACAGGCTCCATTTGATATGCTGCGAGCAGGTTTCTCGCATCTTGCATCTTAATGTCAGTACAAGCGCCTGCTCAGCTTCTCGCCGCCACTCTGCAAGCGACCTTAGACAAGCAGCGTGTAGCGTACTAAGCTACTCGTTTAACCAGTAAGCTGCATGCTGTCTACTGCATGGCTCCAGTTTTCGTAGCATTGTAACGTCACAATCCGTCACAATCGTTCCTGTTAGATCAGCCGCTTCAACGTACTTGATTCCGCTGTTCGCCAAAGTGACACAACAAAGAGGTTTTTGTTAAAGACTTTGATCTTTCATTTCTCCGTACTGCAGCAGGGTTCCATTGGCCGTTGCGGTAGCGAATCGCCTGGTGGTCACTATGGGGATACTTCTCGCACCCTCTCCAGTCCATGTTCGCCGTCAGTCAAGGACCATAGAATGTGGCGAAATTTCTGTCGGTACCGATATCCGTTTCGTGAACCAATAAGCTCCCAGTTTTGTCACGATACCAGGAGCTAACTCCTCCATTCGCCACGAGTTATTTGTTGTAGTTCTCGGCGGTTGATCTAGCCTCCACAACGAACCGACAGGTAACTTTTGCAAATGAAACTTTGAGAATTCTATTTAAAATATTAGGTATATTTTTGTTGAAATTATTTAATTTTTTCAAATTTCTTCGAGGGGGTATAACGTCCCCAACCCCCCCCCCCCCGCTGCTACGCCACTGGGTCAGTAGAAAAAGAAAATTTTTAAATCCAAGATTGCTACTTCAGGTTACTACAAAATAGTGAGAATATGGGTATCATTTGAAAGAGAGTGGTCAGTATGTAACGGTTCATAGTATACAGGATGTTACATGGCTAGCGTTATGATCTTACGAACACTATGAGTCCTTTCTGATTGGAGTTCGTACATAGGCCGACATGATATGATATGAATAGCTAACATTTCGAGTACAAAGTGGGTTAGGACCAAGTTCTCTCTGGAGGTACCCTGGACTTGGCGATGAGCCCTGGTTCGGAACTCTTTTAAACTTGGTGTATTCTATACCAGGACTGCTGAAGATAACAAAATACCAAAATATCTTTGGAAGCCCTTCGCGATCAATTCCTCATACATACGCCTGCAATCTTTCAAACGGGATAACCCTCCGGTGATAAAGTGAACTGTTCAGCATTTATTAATTTTCAAACATGGGGTGTCACATGTGAACCTACAAATGACGAATTTCGCGCCAAATCGTATTCAGAGTTGGCATCACCCTCTCAGATTCTAATGAAACTTTCTGTACATGAACACATTGTCACAAAAAGCCACTTTGCATATTTTGTTTTTTCCAAAAATGATCTAGACTGTGTTTTGAAAAGAGCCAAACTTTTTTACCAATTTTTTTCAAATGGCTATAGTCTAAAAATGACAAATCCTACAAAAAATGTTGTAGGAGTGGTTTTCACAAAATTAGTCAAATTTTAGAATTAAAATGTTGAAAAAATTCTTCATTGACTCCTACACTGAAAAAAAATCGATTTTAAAAATTTAAAGTCGATTTACAAAAAATAGAATTTTTGATTTGGATGAAATTTTGTTCCAAGATAGATATTTTCCCTACCTACCGTCAAAAACTCATGTTGGGCATTTTTGAGGAAAGAAAGTTATTTGAAAAAAACTTTTCCTTGTCCAAACTGAATTTTTTTTCTTCGGTGTATTTTTATCGAAAACTAAACCAATGAAAGTCATAATCATCGCAGAATCCAATAAAATTCTGTTTGTGAGAAGATATTGCCTAATTTAGCAACTAAGTATATTTTTATTAAGGGGTTAACAACTTTTTCATTTTTCATGAAATCGAGATTTTTTATTACATTATCTGAATGCGAATAATTTCCCAAATTTTTATAACGATCCAAAAATTAGATCGAAAGTTACAGCGCTTCCAAGCGCGCTTCGTCTGCCAAAAGCAGTGGTAATTTGAAATTTTAAACTCGATTATCTCGAATTGTCGTTTTACTAAAAATGGTTTTTCCGTGATAACGATTGCCGAAAAACTTCTCAATAATTTTTTTAATTTTTTTCAATTTATTGTAACTAATTCCTTTTTTATTCATAAATTTTTGTTTCATGGATAAGAATTTTTTAATACAATTTTTAGAGCTTAAAACAGCGATTTTTTACTAAAAACGTTCTCGAATGCAAACAAAAATTTTTATTTATTCAACTAATCATTAAGGTACGAGGAATACTCATGTACTAATGGAATTTTTTGAGTTTTGTGTTTTTAGATGATCTATTGGTCTTTAAACGTGATCACCGCAAACCTCTGAAATAAAAAAGAATTTCGGGGAAAAATCCATAACTCCGCCAATTTTCAATTTATTTTTATGGGCTTATGCTTGTTTATTTTACTGAAAAATGCACTACCACAATATTATAAGTTTGACGTAATGAAATCATTGCATTATTCCTTTACGTAAATTCAAACTTTCTTGCAGTCTTCCCATGAACATCGACGAGTTTGCACCCGTGTACAAAATTTCGTGCACGCGTTCAACCTCAAACATGCTTTGCCTTTGTGTACAGGTTCGCATCGAACACCGAACCCAAGCGAACGATGTGCAAACTTAGGTTCAAACATCGTGTACATACACCGTACATAAGAAAGGCACACATAAAACAGAATGAGTCAATGCTAGTGATGATGGGTGAGAGAAAGAGAAAACTAGTGTCAAGAACCTGTGTGTACGAACACTGCGTACGTACATTTCGGTTGTGCAGACGAACATGTGCTTGTGTTTTGGTACGCATTAGCGCGTTCGAGTTTGCACACGAATTGATGGTGTAGGATGTGCACAGAACTAGAGCGAACATGGTGTTCGATGTTCATTTGGGAAGACTGCTTTCATGAGGAGCTTTGCTTGGGAACTTCATGAGGAACCAGCCTGTAGAACTGTTAAAATTATGAATCTATAGCTACTTCTGAACATGTTCTTATATCGTTACATGATTCGAAATTATTTTCCCCTGTCGAGCGAACCTGAGTGTATATGCTGAATACTGTTTATTAAAAGCAAAGTTCTAAACGTGTCTCAAATGAGGCAACAAAGAGGACAACAGTGTAATGTTACTGAAACATTTGTACTTTAAATCTCCTATATAAAATACTACGCTACTGAACATGGAATTTGGTAGATATAAAACATTAATGCTTGTAAACCTGCTATGAAATTAATACCAATCAGTACTTTCTTTTGGTCAGATGGCATTACACTAGGATTCCGTTTTTGGGCAAAATTTTTTTTAATTACCAAAACTGGACGGTGCCAAAAATGGAACCATAATTTAAAAGCTTTTATTTTCAATTTGTGACATAATAAATGTAACAAGAACATTTATTATATGAGAATATGTGAAATGGAATGAAATGATAGAAAAAAATCAGCAACTTTAATTGTATTCGCTATGCCCACCCCATAAAATATAGCTAATATGACTCTCATTTTTGGAAATAAAGTCAAAAGTATTATCAATTATTACAACAAAATGTGCTTGGAGCATTTTTTGAAATATTTACTATAGACAACAACAATGTTATCAAAAAGGGAACTCATTTGTTGCCAAAAACGGAACTTTTTTATTGCCAAAAATGGAGCATGCCAAAAACGGAACGTGCCAAAACCGGAATCTTACTGTACTTTATGTTTGACTACCAAGGATCGCTTTGGATTAGCTTCGCAACTTTTTGAAAACAAATCAAAATCACCTCTAACAAAACTCACACACCAAAATCTCCAACTAACTCCCGCCGTTTAGTAAACCCAGTTGAGTCTGCCCGTTCTTTAGAAATACCTACAGAAGCATGTTGTCAGATGTCTTAGAGATAAAAACTCAGGAAGTACATTCGAAAAATAGAGCGTGTGTGCCACTAAAACATAAGTAGCGATATAAACTTATCAACATATCAACCTACATGCAAAAATATTCTGATATAAAACGTGGTTGTAATTTCTGTGGATATCTTTAAACATTTTTTAAAAGATTCAATAAATCAGTAACAAAAATATAATGTATTGTATCTAAACGCAATTAAAAGAAGAGAAAAAAGCAACAATTCTCACGATATCATCTAGTTATTGAAATAACCCTTTCAAATAACCAACTCTTTCAAATGACATCCATATTGATGACGTCTCTCACCATTTTGTGGTAACCGGAAGTCGCCAGCTCGGATTTCAAAATGGCCGTAATCATCAATTCTCGATGTCTGCTGACTAAGCCTTTTCAAATGACGTCCATATTGATGATGGTTTTCACTATTTTGTGAGAGCTGGGAGTCGCCATTTTAAATTTCAAAGTGGCGCTATTCATCAATTTCCAATGTCTGCTCCACCTTCTTTTGTAAAGACATCTATATTGATAGTGGTTCTCACTATTTTGTGGTAATCGGAAGTCGCCATCTTGGACTTCAAAATGGCTGTAATCGTCAATTTTCGGTGTCTGCTGACCACACCCTTTCAAATGACACCCATATTGATGGCGGTTCTCACTACAGTGAAAACCCGATTTTGTCAGCCTCCGCTTTTATCAGCTATTTGACCCGATTTTCTCAGCCTCAGATGAACATTGATAGTTGGTAGTGCTATGGGCTCTAGCAGATTAACCAAGTTCAATTCTAGTAAATCCTTTCTTTAACATATTTTTCTTATCTTAGAGATCCAAAATATGCAAAAATATTTTTTTTTATTTTTTTAGAAATCTTGCACTGTCATGTTAATGAAATTTTAAATTAAATAATCAGGAAGGGTTATGACGCTATACCCAGGGACTAAAGTAAAATATTTTTAGTGCTTCGGTTTCGTAAAAGGAAAGAAAAATATAGTGAGAACCCATTTTTATCAGCCCCTTGCTGAATTTTAGGTTGATAACACAAGGATATAAATAAATAAAATAAAATTGATATAATCGGGACATACATTTTTCTTTCTTTAAAGAAAACGAAGCCCTTAAAGTATTCTTTTTTAGTCCCTTGATGTAGCCTCATAACCCTTTCTGATCATGTTATTCAAGTTTCCCTTTAGGGGGTCTAACAGTGCAAAATTCATAAAAAAGTTAAAAAAAATTTTTTTGCATATTTCGGATCTCTAAGATAAGCAAAATATGCTCAAGAAAGGATTTACTCGAATTCAAGTTGGTTCGTCTGCTAGAGCCCATTAAACTACCAGCTATCAATTTTCATACGAAGCTGATAAAATCGGCTCAAAAAGCAGATAAAACCGGGGGCTGATAAAATCGGGTCTTCACTGTCTATACCCCGATTTCTTTTTTCCCTATACGGATCCTAAATCTGCGAATCTTAGAGAACAAATTGTAGTCATTTTCAGCAGCGGGAATAACTTTGTAAATTTCCACTTGACGCGTATATTCAACGTAGTAAAGGCCGGATGACTAAGCATTGTTCACTACGGATACAAAAATAGCTGAGGTTTTACATATTTTTGCCTGTGAAAAACAAGCTTAGGAAAGGTGAACGGTGCGTGACGCTTCAACTGTTTGTAAGTATATATAGTACCCTGGTAAATCTGTCGTCAGCAGGAATTCAAAAGGAACACAAGCAGATGATCAAATGGCATTAGCATTAACCCTTTATAAGGCCCATAGGTTGGGGCTATTAATGAATGTTATATTAATAGAAACACGATTCTTTCACTTAGCTTATAATATATTTACATCTATTTCGAAATAAAAACTTTTTTGAAAATATACTTGCTACCGCCCGTTAGAAATCGTCAGTCTTCGTAATGTTTGATATATTTCCAACGAAATCGAGTTGGATCAGAAATTCATAAAGAAATTAAGGCGGGTAACTGGTTATTACCGGATTAACAGTAAATAACCCCTGGATTGTGAGAATAAGTTGCAAAATGAGACTACAGATTACAGGCGTTCATTCATTCATTTTATTTTTTTCTTGGCAATTATTACCACTCATGAACCAAATTTTCGGATTAAAAAAGTTGATTTTACAAATTTGCATCATCAACTTATAGTGTCTTGAGTATTTTTTCCAAATGGGGCTAATTTTATTGTCCAAAAGGAAATCACCGAATTTAAAAAAAAAATCTCTTCACCAATCTGACACTTTTCACTGTATCTCAATAAAAAGTAATAAGAAGAGTTGCCAGATTCCTAACAACGAAGATTTCATAAGATTGAAACACTTCTCACTTCGAATTCCTGTTATGAACGAAACGAAAAGGTGACAATATAGTTGCCACTGCCTTATAAAGGGTTAATCGATAAAAATGTATCATGTCCCGATCAGAAACGCATAATAGAAATAATTCAAAACTATATATCGCATTGTTACTTCTTATAAATTTTTGTTATTTTATCTTCTAACGAGATCTAATTTATAACACAATAATTCAAGAGCGCTCAAATTTCTTAACTGATGATAATCAACCTACAGAGATTTTTATTCTGAGTTTATTGTACAGAAGTTCTACTACAGTGAAGACCCTATTTTATGAGCCATCGATTTTATATAGCACCAATTTTGACCCAAGTTCACTATGGGGTGAAGATACAATCTAGACTGGCTACTAGACTTGTACTTTTGTAGGTAAGAGAATTATTTAGTAAAAAGTCGAACTACGATAACAAATCAATAGGCACTCTTACATGAGACGTTAGTAATGTCACGCCTAAACAATAATTTAACTTTTAATGGTCATACTGACAGAATTCCCATACAATTCGAGTACTTTTATTACTTACTGATGACAGCTTTCCTGCTCGTTTAAGAGATCCTAATGGCCGGGCAAAACGTTCTTAAATCCCTGCACGCAGCTCACTCAATATCAGTTTCCAACTTCCGCACTTATGGTTAGATTTTCATGAGCTGATAAATAGGCGATTAACCCTAAGCGTAAAACCTCCACAATCAAGACAAAAAACAAGAGGTGTTTAATTAGAAATATCTTTAAGTATCACGTATTTTAAAACTATTCATGCAAACTTCCCGAGATACTATACGGGAACTAAAAGGAGAAGTGGTTCCTTGTGCGATCTGAGAAGATAACCTGCTAATGCTATAAATATTCGAAGAGAAAAATATTTTGCATCTCCAAGTTAGTGTTACGATCGCGATTAACCTTCGTATTCGTTTCGGGATTTCGCTCGGAGGGTAAACTTTTGTTTTCCGCTGGAAAATTTTATTTCGCATTTTACGCATTAACTCCAATAGAGCCAGCCGTTGTGGAGTGGAAGGAAAGATAGATATCCCGAATGCCATTCACTGACCTCTCTCACCATTTTTACGATAATGTTTGCTCGCTTAATTGAAAATAAACCATATTAATGCGAGTCGTAAAACAAATTAACTTACTTTCACCTTCTGGCTGGGATCTTTCCTCAGCCGGAGCTGCTTCGTTAACGTCGTTCATTATCTGGATTTTCACTCTACCTTTGGAGTTTCGCTTCGATGAATAAAAAAACGTCCCTGCAGTGGAAATTTTAATGATGATAAATGTCCTTTTATAGCAGTAGCTTCCATTTTGAGAATATTGGATTAAACAATTAAATGATTTCTCGGCATGTCGGAAGTCATTTAATCCAGACGACAGATGGAAGATCCTCATTTCTGGATATTGCTTGAAACTTGAGAAACTGTTCGAGAAAAAAGGGAGTGGCATTTTTGAAATTTTTAATCCTCTTTCATATTTTACATGTAGTTCAGAAAGTTACTACAATCCCATTGAAAATTTGAAAATTTGAAATTTGCGGTACTAAAATCGCATCTAAAATAAGTGAAAAGAAGGTTCAGTAAATCTGTGGTTTGTAAGCTTTCCATAAAATTCAAAATGGTTCGGTTATTGATTGGCCTGACAGTAGAATAGTACAGAAAACGTAGTGAATCATGAAGGTTTTTTGTGATTGGGGAAAGTTGGCTAACACGGATACGGTGGGTAAGACGGACACCTTGCGATTCTCACAAACTGCAAAATTAAATAAGAATGTAATGATACGGTAACATTTCTAAAAGACTTCAAATACTTCTGAAAGATACTGCAATGATGTTGTATGGGAAATATCATATATCCGAGCAAAACAATTTGTTTTTGACAGCATGGTAATGGATATAATTTTTGATAGTAGAAAATAACGATTAAAAGCTGAAAATCGGTTATCTCGGGAAATATTTCTAAGTGGGCATGAGATACTGGGTATTTAAGACTTGATTGGCGAAAAATACAGAAACTTTACATAATCATTCTGAATATAACGTTTTTCTTAAAATTCTTATCGTGTTGGGTACGACGGACACAGTAGGGTAGGGAAAGACGGACATATTCCATACGCCAACACAAAGCAGAATGCCGTCAAATTGCATACCCTTGGCCTATTGTTGTTATCGTTACATTGGGATGTACTGACAGAAAACAAATTTTATTGGTCGAGCGTCTCAGCATCTGCCCTTATCCTATGTCCATCTTTACCAATGCTGCATGTTCATCTTATCCACCCCAGGTGTCCATCTTTCCCATACCACTTTTAAATTTTTTAAAGATTTTAGGCCTCTTTTTCGTTACCTTTTTAAACATATTTCTATTTGAAATTTTATTAGTATAAGTTCTTATATTGATGCAACATGATCTCATGAGATGGGCTCCTTTCGGTTCCCAGAAACATGCCAAGGGATATGTTTTTCACCAAATCCTTTCTGTGGCGTATTCTCAGATACATTTAGATTGAAATTAAACAAAGGAGAAAATTCATTTTTTTAACCTTGAGTGTAGAAGACCCCCTTAAAACGTACCCCAAATCGATACGGAAAAACATACATTTTTTGCGAAAGATTTATATAAAAATTTATAGCTTTTCTCATAATACTCGAAAAACTTTGACACTTATTAAAGCATAAACGATAACCATATGCTCTTCCTGAGACGTCTTAGCATAGGGACAGCACAATGGTTTGTGTATTTGGCTGGAATCCTAATTAGTTCCGTTTGACTTATTTTATTTGTTTTACGTTAGACTTTATCAGTGATATTTTTTTTGTTTCAATAATAAAGATTTTATCTTTAGGGTCATATGTCTCTTTTTTCGGGTTAGAAAAATTGCTAACAATATCGCTGGGTTGGGAATCTAACTCAGGTGAGCCGACTACGCTATGCTTGCCCCTCACAAAGGTCTCAAAATTTTATAGTAATTTCGGTTTTTTAACATAAAATAATATATCATATTCATTTTAACATCAATTGAAATATAAATCATTCTGATGTTTTTCCTTTATAAAGCCAAAATGCATTTAGTTTTTTTTTTCAAATTTGGTTTAAGTGCCAATACCTTATTCGAGACTTTTCAGGGGTATCCAACGGGGAATACAGATTGAAATGGGGAGTTAAACAGAAGCAAATATATGGACAAAAAACTCACCAGAGGCAGGATTCAAACCCGCAATCCTTGAACCTCTGTTTTGTCCATTGGATACCACAAAAAGGTTTCAAATAAGGTATTGGCATCTTTAGTTCTGTCTCTCGGCCTTGGTATCTAGCGAGGAAATTAAAAGGTGGCAGGCAGCAGTTGTATATAATCTTGCTTTAAAGGCTACGATCACTGTCAGCAATATGATAATCCTGTATTTTTCCTGGGACGTCATAACTCAGGGATAGCAATGATAGTGCATTGAACCGAAGTCCCAAGGGTTGTGGGTTCGATACCTTATTTTTATAAAACGAAATCTTTTGCATGAACTAGTTCAAATCCTTTTAGTGTTCCACTCGTTGCTCCCGGATGCAGTAAATGATCATGTAACTAACTAATTCCGAGGCCAACGCAGTTTGCCTTTACGATTTTCCGTGCCGTAAGTCGCTGATTCCATGTTCCTTCGGCGGTTTTTTTTCTGTGTGTTACACAAGATTGACTCGAATCTTCATTTTATGGCAGTGATAGGAAATATTGAATTAAGGAAAGCCATTTCAACAATATCCACGAACATAATTTATTTGAATAGAGAAGATGTCTGAAGACATTTGTTCAATTACCGAAAACATACCTTACACCCAAAAGAAATTTGTTTAGAATTCTTAGCAGCGCTAGCATAGCCGATAAACATCAACCCGAATACACAACCGCAGTGCAACCGAAGTTTGGTTTCGTTATTCTCGTGTTTCCTTCCCATACTCGTGCACCGGTAAACGAAAATCAAAACCAAACCGCGGTGCTGTGTAAACGAAACTGGGTTGGGTTTTCTTGTCTCGTTCAAACACAACCAGCGGTAAGGCCGCACGCGATGTAAAGGAAACACAAAGACGTGTGAATATTTGGTTTACCGCACCGGTACTCAACCGGTTTTTACCCACCTCGGGTAGGCGGGCCCTTATTCATCTCATTAGTCAGGATGTCACACTATTTCGATTGTAATTCCCTTAGTAACAATTGAGGTTTTATGGCACTCTTGCAGTCTCTCTTAAAACTTAGATTGCACTTGAAGTATGCTATAAAACTTAAATTGGTACTTGGGTCGGCTTACAGTGATTGGATTGCGCTTAAACAGGTATAGGCATGCTTGCATCGTTCTTAAGAAGCAGAAAAATTAAAAATCTGGTTTGTAAAATGTAAAATACTCGCGTTTGAGCGAAGTTAGAACTCGAGTACAACGCATCCTTATTAATACCACCATTGGACCTAATGCGTTGAATAGAGAGAGCAGACACTGCCCTAACTAGTGTATTGAAATGGGTGGGATGAATACGGCAGCTAAGATAAATTAGGGCACAGTAACCCTACAACTAATGCAACAGGTAACACAACCATACCAGCATGGCAGACTGATTTGACCCAATAGTTGTGCTGCACGTTTTCTTGAGAGTAAGTACCCAAAGCTTTGTTTTTGATGCTGGAAAGTGCAGTTTAACTTATTTATATTAACACTCGGAATACCAAGGGGGTAAAAAAAATGGGAACGCTTACTTTGACCGGTCATATCTCAGCCGTTACATAATCGATTTTAAAACTGTCTTCACCAATAGAAAGATATATCTTTTGTGAACACGTCGAATTAAAAAAATAGAAGAGTAGAGTTGTCTACCGTAAGTTAAAGTAAAAAGAGAATAACAAAGTCAGTGAGAAAAAAATGGGAACGCTTCTTTGACTTGCCATATCTTAGCTGTTTGTTCACAAATTTTAAATCTTTCTTCACCATTGGATAGGTAAATCTTTTATAAAAACAGTGAACAAAGAATGATGGAAAGCAAATTTGTATATCTGAAGTAATTGTAAAAAAAGTAATTGAGAGTCAGTGCAGACGAAATGAGTTTTTCTGTTCAAACAATCGTATCACGACCATTTGTCAGCCAATTTCAATTTTCCTTACACCAATGCAATCCTTAGAGCTTCTAGACTTGTAATATATGCAATAAATAGTAGATTTTCAAAAATTACTGTACTTTTTCGAGTTGTTAGGAGATAAGATTTTTACAATGTACGTGGCATACGGCATTGAAATTCTTTGCGACTTGTTAGTTTTACGGTTTGAAAATTACCTGTTTACTCAATAGTTCTACATATTATACATGGATATTATTATATCAAAATGTTTGCACAAACGTGGAGAAACACAATATTGTATGTAAGTTACTTAATAATAGAGTGTGTTAGGACGATTCAGTAAATACGAAGAAGTTCAGAATTTAAAATATTCGTCATATAACTTCAAATTTGAAGCGATGGCCTATACATTTTAATACACCAATCGATTGTAATTGATGGCGGCTACAATTTCTGAAAAAAGACATTTTTATATTTTTCTCAAAAAATAGCCAAAAGTACGTAGAAGTACAAAAATTTCATTTAGTTCGCAAATAACGTCGAATTCAAAGCGATGGCCTATACCTTTTTATATACCAATCGATTATAATTGATTTTGGTTACAATTTCTGGAAGAACAATTTTTATATTTTCTCAAAAATAGACAAAAGTACGTAGAACTACAGTAATTTCATTTAGTTGACAAATAACTTCAAGTATTCAAATCTATCACCTATGCAATTTATACACCAATCGTTTGTAATTGATTTTGGCTACAATTTCTGAAAGAACAAATTTTTATATTTTCTCAAAAAAATAGCCAAAAATACGTACAAGTACAGAAATTTCATTTAGTGGGTAAATAACATCGAATTCTAAGGGATGATTTATACTTTTTTATACACCAATCGATTGTAATTGATTTACGGTAGACAACTCTATTCTTCTATTTTTTTTATTTGACGTATTCACAAAAGACATATCTTTCTATTGGTGAAGACAGATTTGAAATCGATTATGTAACGGCTGAGATATGAGCGGTTAAAGTAAGCGTTCCCATTTTTTTAGACCCCCTTGGTAGTCCGCGTAACTTTTTACCCCCTTGGTATTCCGAGTGTTAAAAAACATATAAAATGTGTTTTGTTTTGACTTAGTTTTACAGTTAGAAAAAAAATACTATATTTTCGATCCGTTTTTATAAACTCCCGATTTTATGCCAGTCGAAAGCTACAGACCCAGGCTCAAACCGCCCATCTCCATAAAAATACGTGTGCCGGTTCTGAACTCTTTGATATCCGAAAAGGAATATTGTTTGATGACGAAAACCCCTGCAAAATATCAAACTTGTTTGTCTCATTGTTGAGATTCTACGCATAACTCTCCCACTAATAAAAAACAAAAAAGTCAACATTAAATATGTGGAAAGAGAAAGTTTCATTAACTAAGACAAGAGTACGATATTATTAACTACGATAGCGAGATTGATCCTGTAAAATTATTTATCACTCTCGTCGCTTCCAAAAACTTAAAACATGGCGCATTAATCCTTTTCCGATTTTAGAAAAATTTGAAGTCGTCCGCTTAACCTGAAAGCTCTCATCGCCACTTCCGCAAACAAAATAAATAGGCAACATCATTTGTGTGGATGGTGGCTGGACCAATATGCTCAGAATTGTCCGATTTCTATCAGATTTTTCCACTGAGCATTTTTCGTAAGATCTTCCGTAAATTGAATTTTTCCAATGAAAAACTGGACTAATTACACTAGAAACTTTGAATACGAATGTAATTTTAGACGGTAAAGCTTTATTTGATCCACCGATTCTCTCCAGATCGCTAATTTAATCTTCAACTTCGATCGCGTTTTTCTTTGTTGTCAGGTTCGGAACGTAGGTGTAGAATGGCAGTAAACTATCTACGTTCATTGTCAAATTAATCAAAGAATTATTTCGTCATCGCTCTTTTAAGAATTTTAACTGTTAAATTTTGTTGACAGAATACATTATCATTCATAATGAGTCTATCTGGAAAATTTCAGATCGATCCTATGCTTGAAAGTTGGATTAGATAACTGTCGGTCGGTTCGATTAAATACGATTTTTAGCACTGATACGGCATTAGGTTTAATTTTTGTGCAAACTAACAACTTAAGATTATTCTCAGGTTGCTTTTAATTTTGTAGGATGGACAAAGGAAGTTAAAAAAAATCCTGATTTTATAAACTTCCCCGTTTTATCAACCATGGTTGGTTGGTTGATAAAAGCGGATCATTACTGTACTATTACAACTATACCGACATGGCAGACCGCATTGGCCTAATAGTTGTAATACACGTTTTATGTGGAAAAATAGCTAAAACTATACATTTTGATAGTGGAAAATACAGTTTAACTTAGTATTAGAATGCAAATGTAAAAATATGCAAGTTGGGTTTTGTTTTCAGTTATGTAAAACATAAATTATGTGAAAAAAAACTCAATAATTTTATGCGAAAGATTAGTCAAAACAATACCGTTTGATATTGGAAAGTACAGTTTAACTTATTATTAGAAAAAAGGGGGGGGGGGCACGCCTTCTTGAAAAAAAAATGTATCTGATGCACGATTTTAAAAATTAAATTTTGAAGCTCGGAAAGGCATTTCTCGACATACGTAGAGTGTGGCGAAGAATTTCTCAAATCAAACACAGAAATCTTTTAATATGTTCTTTAAGGAAGCCACTAAGGATGGAAATCTTTCTGGTTGAATAGGGGGGCACGTGCCCCCCCCCCGTGCCTCCACCTGGAGCCACCAGTGGAAAGTACATGTAAAAATATACACGATCGGTTTCGTTTTCACTTAGTTATACGCTTAAAAAAACTACTCCTCCTAGCGAAATAGTTAGCGCGCTACTGCTGTTCTGTATTCCGCAAAGAAAAAGCATTTTATGCGGATATTTGATACTATTACTGCATAAATTCTTGTAGTATTCTAAGTAATATTAGAAATATGAAATTTACAAAACTGATATTCTTGCTTAGGGTAATTTTTCGTTTTTTTTTTAAATTGTAAAATTTCGTTTTTTTAAATTGTTCGATTTTTTTTTGATAAATCATGTATCGGTTGGGACCTCTTAGAAGGCATTCTGATCATGAGCAGGGTCATCCATAATTTCAGAGGAAAATATCGTCGTGCGGCAGTGCTCCCATACGATTGGGAGAGATGCCGCATCAAAATTGCGGGTGAGATGCCGCACTCGATGGCGGAGGATATGTAGCTAAAATGTATTTTTTTCACCTCGGAATGTTATTAAATTATCATTTGCGTCAGGTATAGATTATTAATAAGGTATATCCACAAACCTGGACCTAACACAGTGACATATGGGAATATGAGTCTATTTATCTGTATATTCAAACGGGCTATATGTATCTAAGGATTAGTTACTTCGGTTTATTCTTCAAAGTTTCAGGTACTAATTTTAGTAATCGCGTTGATTTGTAGTGATGTCAATCTTGGTATAAAAATAAATTTTGACGAATTGATGCTTTTTAAAATTAATCTTTCAAGAACAAACCAATGTTATATAAATACATTGTTGGAAGAAACAATTAAAAACTGCTTTTAAGGAACCCCTACCAATATATCGTTCGTACAAACATATAAATAAATAGTACCCTTAATTAAGTTACTCCAACTTAACCGTTACACAAGTTTGCAAAAGAAAAATATTTTTAAAATGTTTCTAGAAATGGTATTACCCCCTTACGAAAATGAAGATGCTGGTCGATTTATAGGTGTAAGCAAACTTCATGAAACTCATTTAAAGACCCCTAATCACAAAAACATCAACGATAGCTAAAAAATATTTTTGTTCGCCATTTTTCAGTTTGTGACCAGGGTGCGGCATCTCTCCCGCAATGACTTTTTTTCACAGTACTTTGGAAACTTGTCCCAATTGATAAAAATGATTTTATCAAATATTGAATGGTTTACTTTGATGCAAAGATAGAAATATGCGGCATCTCTCCCCAAATTACCCTATTTAAATGATCAAAAACAACCAATTCTCATCACTATCACAACTATATCTGCTATCAAAAATTGGGTCAGCTGCCCTACAGGTTGCAATATTCACTCAAAAAATGTTCATTTTTGGTAAAAAATGTAAAAAACTTTCTAATGATAGAAGCTATAGATTCGCCATACTGGGACAAACTGTTCTCCTTCAAAATATTTGCATTTCGAAAGTTATCTTAACGAAATATCAAAAGTGCAAAATATATGTAAATTTAGCCATTTTTTAAGAAACAAATTTTTTTTTATTAAATGAAAATTACAAGACATAGAGTCTTCAACAAAGTTTTTTCTATAATTTGAAATGGCTCAATTTGCTGAAAGACCGAACGAAACTCTGTCTCAAACCAATAATAAGTTAAATTCCAGATTGGAATCAATTTAAAACCACTCTACCCCCTAGTTAGAACAATAGAATGGCTTCGTAAAGTGCAGCAAAATTATATATATATATATATATATATATATATATATATATATATATATATATATATATATATATATATATATATATATATATATATATATATATATATATATATATATATATATATATATATATATATATATATATATATATATATATATATATATATATATATATATATATATATATATATATATATATATATATATATATATATATATATATATATATATATATATATATATATATATATATATATATATATATATATATCAATGTTTGTATGTATATGATTTATAGACTCCCAAACGAATTACCCGATTGCCGTAAAAATTTATACATAATAGGCATTTGTTATGAAGCGTGTTTGTGTGCTATTGGTTGGAGATTGTCTGCCCGCCAGATGGCACTTCGGAACAAATTGTGTTTTACTCCTATTTCGTTAAAAGTCGCAGCAACGAGCGATGAGTATTAGCTAGTCTTTTATATTGCCCACCGTGAAAGTATTTTACATATATGACCAAGCGACATTTCACACAGGACCTAATTTGCAATATAACTTGTGTAGTATTCAATTTTTTACTAGCATATCCTCTAAGATATTTTAAGAGTTTTGGAAGATTTTTTTTTTCTAACTGTTCAAAACTCTAGCTTCAATTATTAAAAAGATATTAGTAGTTATAATATCAAAAATAGGTTTTTATGAAATCAGTTGTGTGAAATTCAAAAAAAAAATCGTTTTCACCATTTGTTACGGACAGAATCGTTTTCAGACAAACTTTAGTCAAACTCGTCGTTTATCAGAGTAAGCTTCAAGCTGTAATATATTAATTCATTCGTTCATAAGCTAGATTATAAAATGTTAGGTTAACTCACAATTTTAGTCTTTTTCGATCCTTATTCCGTCTTGTATAACAATCCGTGTTGTTTTGTTGAACCTATGTTATATAGTATGTTATATTGCGATATCGTATTAATATTTAAACATGTTTCACTATCAGTAAGGCTATAAATTTAACTCGTGGCGCATTAATTGTTCGTCGCCGTGGCTTCTGTTCGGAGTATAAAGACTGCCAAATACTTTTAATAATTATATAAATCTATCATCATGTTAAATCTTATTTTACCTTTAAATTCACTCTTCAAATTCCTCACCACAAAGTTAACAACTTAGATAATAATTTAGTAAAAAATGCATTCGCTTTTGTAGATTTTATATGCTCATCGCCTGAACTGTGTTTGATGTTGGTTTAATTAAGCTAGTGATTCCGCATTTGACGGTTCTACCACAGACTAACAGACATAACACTTAAAAACAAAGCTTCGCTCGCTTTAACGGTCATTTTAAATATATTTGTAGTTGGGACTGTGGTCACATTTAAAATTATGGCGCCACTGACATATGAACAAGCATATGGGGGATAGACCACTAGTGAAAAATTGCTCCCAAACCTGAGTGGTAACCCACCAGTAAATGAGTGTTTGGGACCGTCTACTTCATCGCGAACACCATTTGTTGTTCAATTATATTTTAAATCATGACCTTATATGTAGTTAATTATGTCTCGTTTGCCCCAATCAGTGATATTGGAAGTTAAAATAACCATATTTTATACGAAAAAGTGCTCATAACTTTTCAAGGATAATTGTTAGATATGTGGTGCCATGGAACAAATTCTTCGCCCTAAAATAAAGTTGTCTGTTCAGTTCAGGTATTCTCGGTGAAAAAAATATCGTTGTTAAAAAGATGTTGTTGGCGATTCAGAGAGTGTTAATCTATTCACTCAATTCTTATTCAATAAAGCAATATTTGAACAATATTTTCCCATGTCGTTTATAAACAACAACGTTTTCAAACTTTTGGTTTAGGCAAGATATGCTTACAAAAACAAGTCTAATGTAATGTGACAACATTTCATTTGAGCGCTAACAGTTACAATTATGATCTCTAGAACTGAAGTTATTGCAATTAATCTGATTACATTCCGATTGATCAGTGCTGCCAGGGAGAGTGTTCTTTGGCGACGAAAAATGTTAATGTAATATACAGCCCCCTGTCAAGGATGGTGTCTCTGTAAAGACAAATCAAATCAATAAAATTGGATCGAATCATTAAAAGCTGTCTTTGGTTACTAAGTGTCGATTTTCTGAATGATATTGTATCGAATCATCCCGCAAGATGCAAAACGTCGTGTGGAATGTTTGAATATTTTGCATAGCGTCGAACATAGTTTTTTGTTTGGGGCTTTATAGCTATAACGCCCCATATATGTAGGTCGCTGTCAAACTCAATACGTTGGTATAGGGTTGCTAGGGGGCTGGTAATATATCTTCGTTTTGCCTTTCTCAATAGAAAGGTATTACAATTGCTCTGAAAACCGACGTTTTAACGGAGGCCCGGAGGGCCGAGTGACATATACCATTCGATTCAGTTCGTCGAGTTCGGCAAATGTCTGTGTGTATGTATGTGTGCGTGTATGTGTGTGTGTGTGTGTGTGTGTGTGTGCGTCTGTGTGTGTGTACGCGAACACAATCTCACTCACTTTTCTCAGAGATGGATGAACCGATTTTTACAAACTTAGTCCCAAATGAAAGGTGCAACGTTCTCATAGGCTGCTATTGAATTTCTAATGGATCCGACTTCCGGTTCCGGAATTACAGTGTGATGAGTACGATCACGCAGAAAATGTCGATTTTAAGAAAATCTGCAATGAATGTATAATGGTGAAAATTTTTCCAAAATGTAACCACAACTGCTTCGATTTGTAGTACTAGGTCATTAACAGCCATAAAATTTAATAGCCATTTACGGGGACGCAACATCTTTCATTTGAGACTAAGTTTGGTTGACTCGGTCTAGCCACCTCCGAGAAACCGATGTGACTGTTAGTCTGAATTTAAATACTTCCGCCGGGGCTTCCGGAACCGATGATGGTGGCCAATGTGACCAAAGAGACTTTGGTCACATTGGCCACCATCATCGCTTCCGGAAGCCCCGGCGGAAGTATCCAAATTCAGACTAACAGTCACATCGGTTTCTCGGAGGTGGCTAGACCGAGTCAACCAAACTTAGTCTCAAATGAAAGATGTTGCGTCCCCGTAAATGGCTATTAAATTTTATCCCCAACCGACTTCCGGTTCCGGAGTTACGGGTTGTGGCGTGCGATCACATAGCAAATTGTGATTCAAACCGATACCCCGATGGAAGCAAAAAAGGTAAAAATTTCGCTAAAATGTCTCTCAAATAACTTAACTTTGCAGTTCTAGGTCACCGACGGCCAAACAAACTTTCGTTGACTACATTGACCACCATAGACGGTTCCGGAAGTGCCCGGGAAAAGCGGCCATCTTTCATAACTAGCAAACTCATATCAGTTTCTCGGAAATGGTTGGGCCGATTTTCACAAACTTAGTCCCAAATGATAGCTATATTATCCCCACAGATGTCTGTAAAATTTCGCACGGACAGCTTGTATGGTTCCGGAAATATAGACTGAACGGTCCGGTCACACATGAAATTCCCATATAAGCCGGAACTCAATTTTTTTTTCAAAGGGGGAAATTTCAGAAATCGAATTCGTATTTTTGATGCCAAACGTCTTTAAAATGCATGAAACGTCGAGATTTTATGTTATCTCGAAAAAAATTTTTTTTTGTAAATATCAACTTTTTGGGACTTTGCCGATTTTGCTCCTTTTTTCAGTTTAACATTACCGTGGCTGTTTTATCTTTTACAAAGTTTTAGAACTCGAATAATGATTTATTTTCGTGCATATAGTTGTCATGTGATGTATAATAATAAAATGTAATATATGCATTTAAAAGCTTTTAATGAATATAAACAACGCACACATTCTCGTGATTCATGATTGAGAAAGGCACAATTGCACCGCTAGGTGGATTAAAATAGGTTTTTTAGCAATATTATCGAAAACTAATAAAACCTATCTGTTTAGATTGTCTTCCACTACGTTTTTCACGCAATTGGTCTACTGTACATAGTCTAGGAGAACTGTATTGAGCATTTAAAGGTAAAAATTGAGCAGAATCCAGCACTGCGAAGAAAGCATCCATCTTTACGATAAAAGGTTTTTCGGTTACCTTGATGTCACCATTTTGAAGAAAAAATAGTTTTGGAAGCCGCATAATGCGTATTAGAAAAAAGTTGACCATGAAAGGGTTAAAAGACCTGATACAAAAATACCGTGTAGGAAATATTTTATTATTAGGTCTGTGGTCCCCTTACTGAAAAATGTGTTCCACGTGCGTATGACATGCCATTACCCTGTTCCAAGAAAATTAAGCGTTGAAAAATAAACCTGCCAAAATGTTGTATCTTATTAGGGCAGTAAGTGCGTAATGTCGTGTTTTTATTTTCAAGAACGTCAGAAGGGTGGGTTATACCCCCACTGGATATGTGTGTGTATGTGTACGCACATATCTAGCTTGCATTGACGTCTTGGCCTAGCTCACTGAAAACATGGAAAATACATCAGTTCCCTCGTTCCGCCTCGGTCGCAGGGCAGCAAAGGATAACACGCATGAAGCAACCGCCACTGCCGTGCCGTCGCGTCATCGCGGTTGTCGTCATGTGCGCGTAAAGAGAAATGGGCCTGCGATATTTCTTCATTTGTTTCGTTTCCTCCGAAAATGATAGATGGCTAGGGCGGGGAAGACATTTGGACGCAGACTTTGAGGCATGATTTCGCAGAGATTTTTTTTTCTTCGCTACTTTTTGAAGCTTTCAGTGTCTAGTTCGTCGGTTGGTAACTTGACCGGCCGGTGTCTGCGAGCAGAGCGGTATGGTGGTTACTCACAGTTTGCCGAAAGAATTCCAATTACACCGGCAAACGTGACTGATGGCGTCCGGGCCATTATTCAGCAATGAATGTGAATTGCTGAACGATATAAATTGCTCACGAACGACGTTCTAGGATGTTCTATAGAAGCTGTTTTGATTCGGGACGGTAGGCTGTCTGAACGATACTTACCTACCTATTGACGATGTTAGGCTTGTGCAAAGAAATTTGTTTTACATTGCAAATTCTTCGGATGCCACTCTGGAAAGTAGAGCGAGAAAGATGACAGATAGAGCGGAGTAATATAATGGGAAGTAAGCCAAATTGCTCCGGAATGCGAAGGAATTTACTTTTTCAGATGGTTAATGCTCGAAGCGAAATGTATGTCTCTGTCAGCCTCAATCAGCACTAACGGAGGTTATAGACGTGAACAACATGTATGCTAACAGACATTGCTTTCTGCGATCTGAAGAGCTGATTCCTCTACACAATTATGTCAAGCGTTTTTAGGTGGAATTTTTCGCACAAAGACTAGGATATCAATTTAGAATTTGGAAATCAATCTGAGGCATGGAACCGAACCTCAAACGAATTGGTAGTTTGTTGATATACTTTCATAGTCCAAAGAGGGCGCTAAAACATTCCAATAGAAATATTCGCTTACGAAATAGGGCCCTCCATACCAGTCGCATGGTTTGACTGGTTGGGTATAACAGGAATTCACCCAGAAATTGACAACACAATATTCCTTCAGTGTTGCATTATTATCAACCGACGGAGGATGTTGGAGATACTTTTCTAGAGCTGCCAGACAGACCGGTTGACCACCAACCATATTTTCATATTTGAATTGATTGAAATGATTTGAATTGGATGTATCGGCTGCATCTAACTTAAGTTGAAATGCGATCTTACAAAGCTATGAAAACGATGCAGTTTTCATCTGTTGTTGGTTCAATATTCTTGAAAATTTATCTCGTCGATTCTTTTTAAGATTTTGTCTGCGGCTGAGAATTTTTTTTTTGATTTATGGATTGGAAATTGTACAAATTTGAACAATTAATTGAAAAAAAATTAGAATTAGATTTGATTAGAAATCTACAAGAGACCCTTAAGGATTACACGAACTGTTGACGCAGGACAACACTACTAAATGTAAAATATTTTGGTTATATTTCATTTATTAGTATAATGGGACGTATAATGGAAAAAGAATTATGTTTCTTCCTAATACCTAAAATAGAATCCCAATTATCTTTAAGATCGTAACTACCGAAAAAAGCTGTTTTTAGTTTTTTTTCTCATTTTACGACAATAACATTTCCAAACCTATGAGGGTAGAGCAAGGCAACTCATAAGATCCACTATAGTTTGCAAATGACTCTTGAGTTTATAAACAGCTAGCGGATTGCAAAAGTACCCCATTATACTGTGTGGGTAACGTCCCGGTGCGGCCAACAGGCATATCAGCAGAAATATTATTTAGTAGACCAGCTGTCAGTTTGTAGGCTGAATTTAATTTTGTTTCCTTTAATTCAAAAATCAGAAAAGTATAGCTGAGGTGTAAAAACAATATGAATGTATTTGAAATGGCACGCGGTATAAATACATATGAAAAACGGAGCGATTTTTTTTCTAAATTAATGATTCCTATAGGTAATCCATTTTTCTATGTAATCTAAGTGTTGATTCACCCTTCAGTCTCTTGAGAAGCGTCGTTTCTCACTCGTTGACCATAATTGATTAAAATCTAATATCTTAATGCAGCTTTTGAAGGGTTAGAGTAACTTAGTCAATCTCAGTTGCCTATAGGTTTCACATAAGGAAGTCACTTAGGACAATTGATTTTTGGTTTATTCGTTAAAAAACTTTGCCATTATGACGAAAAAACTGAACACTGAACTGTGCGGATAATCCGTCCTCGAGGAGGCTATAAATGTCACCGAGCAAATAAACAACCTAACAGTAGCCCCAAACAACACGAACTGACCAGAACCCGGGCCCGTTAGGCGAAATTTGATGGATGTGTCTTGATCGACGATGAAATTTATGCGAAAACCTATTTCAAATAAATTTAGGGCTGCTCACGGTTTCTAACAGATAAAAAATAGTTCTCGAAACAAATAGTTTAACAAGGGAACTGTTCCTGTGGCAAGAAAGTCATTCTCAGCAGTTCCATGATGGCCCATTTACGTAATGGCCTAATCTAGCCAGCTGTCATAACAGCAAGGACTTATTTCAATGGTCGACAATGGGGTAAGGACTTATTTCAATGACTACTTCGGAGGGGAAGCTGTGATATTATTCATGCACTCATCTTTGCGTTGACCAGTTCCCGGACGAAAGAATGACTCCCACAACCGTTGACGGACGCGTTATTCTTGCTTCGAGGCAGTCCGACAGAATGCCGATGTCTGTCCGGCGATTCTGGGTGAAGGATTGCGTCCGGTTCACTGGTGCGCCGACGATTCAAGCCGGCGATTCGCTATTCGGATTACTCAGAATAGTCCCCGACAGTGGATCTTTCCTACTCCGACGAAGAGTTCCCCGGCAGTGGAAGATTTTCTGAAACCGATGCTACCCGGGCATTTACCGAGGTTGGTCCTGATATTCCGGGTGGAGGGTTGATTTCCAGTTCACAGGCGCACCGACTACCTTTTGCCGGTTCTACTTCACGATCTACTCAAGCTAATTCTTGGCGGTGGGCCTAGCCTACTCCGACAGAAAAAATTCCCGACGTTGAAAATCCTCTCGAAACCGTTATCTCGATGCTGGTCGGTTAGGTGCCAAGGTCAGTCCTGCGATTCCTGGGGAGGATGACTACCGGTTTTCTTGTGACCCGACGATCTATCGTCGACGATCCGTACGCTCAGTCTAGTCCCCAGCGGTGGATTTAGCCTATTCCGGTCGCACCTGCTGGTCTACCTTCTCTCTCTCTTCAGCAGACTTGTCGAGTGCCAAGGTCGGTCCGGTGATTCCGGTTGAAGTATAACTTTCGGTTCATTGTGCCTAGACGACCCGAGGTCATGTACTGCTGCGTTGCTGGTCGTTGCTTCTCTCGCCAGATTCGTTGTAACGCTGACATGATCTGAATAACTGCTCTATTCATCGCGTCCCATTTTTCTTTGTCCACGCATATTCTTTTGACAATATGGTTCATGTTAACCTCGTCGACAATAGTTCTCATTTCGTTTGGCTCTTGCTCGAATCGCGAGCATTCGAAGACCACGTGCTCAGGCGTTTCCTCTGCATCACTGCAGTACGGCGATCTTGCGTGGCAGAACCTATTTCTCGAAACAGCCATGCCCAGACAAGAATTGTGTCATGTGGACGTTCACTTTACCCTGCGCTCTGTTCATCCACATTGACAGTCATGGACTTAGTCGATGTGTGCATCTACCGTTTACTGCGTTATCCCACCGAAGTTGCCACTTGCTTAAGGTATTAGCTCGGGCTTGTTTACAAACTCCTCTCGTGCCTCACGTAGGCTGCCTCTGACGAGATAGTTTGATACGCGCTAGACACCCGCATGACCATCATCAGCCTGAACGTGCTGTTTAGCCGAGATGTATTCTTCTTCGTCTGCAGTGCCCTCACCCATGCAGGTCCTGCCAGTAGTCGATTTTTACTGCTTACCGCCCAATTGTTGGGCATGATCCGAGATAGTGCCGAGATCACTTTTACGGTCCTTCCGCATATGTGGTCGATGTGGCTATTAAAGCTTAGTCGGCCGTCTATCATTACTCCCAGTTGTCTAACTTCCTGCGTTGAGTTTATGATACACTCTCCGACCGAACCCTGCTACACTGCCTTACGGTTACTTATCAACACCATCTCGGTTCTGTGGTGAGCTAACGTCAGCTACTTCTCGCGCATCCAATCTTCCACAACATCTATCGCCTCCGTTGCGAGTACTTCTACTTCCTCTAGTGATTCGCCGATCACTTGGAGCACCACGTCGTCCGCAAAACCGACAATCTTCACGGCCCTGGGAAAGCTCAACTTCAGCACTCCGTTGTACATAGCATTCCAAAAAGTTGGGCAGAGTATTGAACACTGCGAACGACCGCTGTTTTGATTAAATTGCTTTTTCCGGCATCAGTTTCGTAGATCAGTTGCCGGTTCTGAAAGTAGCTCCTCTTAATCCTACAGAGGTACTCGGGAACTCTCAGTCTGTGCAGCGAATCAGCGATTGTAGCCGAACTAGAACTGTTGAAGGTGTTTTCTACGTCCAGTGTAAACACTGTTTACTTATACTGCGTTATTCTACTGATGAGTGTGTTATTTAACTTCAGTTATCACCGGATACATTTCTGGAGGCAATGGCATTTTGAGTTTTAGCTCTACGTTAGTAACATTCTATAGAGTCGTGACGCACGCAAAACGGGACTCAACGTCCTATAGATGGGCAAAAACGAGCCCGTCGGGATTCCTGGATTTTTGTTACCGGTACCACAACCTTAGTAGAACTATTCTTTACTTGTTACTAGCAAAAATTCGAAATTACGTTTGTTGCCAAATTTAATTGTCGTTTACTTGGATAAAAAGTGCCATAAAGAACAAAACAAACTGATCACCTTGTTGATTACTTCTAGAATATTAGCTTGTTGAAGTAGGAAAATACAAATATCTTTTTACCAAAACAATTTTTGATCGAATAGGCGGGGAACGTGCCCCCGTGCCCCTCCCTGGAGCCGCCAGTGGTTGCTACACAACGAAGCTGATATGAGATGCCTCTAATCACCCGCCGCAGTCAAGACAGTGATCGTCAATCGGTCCTATTCCGTTTGTGGTAGTGATGCAAGAACCTCCCAACCTGCTCTAAAGACATCATTGTTGCGCTCTCTTTGACTATGTAGCTTCAGCCGAACCTGATCCGACACCAAACAGTATCGAGATTTTCTACCAGTTTACTCTCGGTGGCCAACATTAATCAGCGATCAGATATTTGCTAGCTACTACGGGCTGCTGTTATGACATCATCGCGTTGACCGAGACTTGGCTTGGCAACCGTACTCTATCTCGCTAGGTGTTCGGTTCGGCATTTGAAGTCTACCGCTATGATCGCAACGCCCTTAACTGTCATAAGATGTCGGGCGGCGATGTGCTAATCGCTGTTCGTCATGACTTTAAAGCCTGATTGCTTAACTACAACCCGTGGACGAGCTCCGAGCATGTGTGGCTCTCAGTGAAACTTGCCGATCGCTCACTGTTCCTGTGTGTCTTGTATTTCCCGGTTACCATCTTGTACGTCATTAAATGTAGTTTTAGACACCGACACTATCTGCCAATTGTTCTCTGGAGACGGGTATAGCGTAGTTGGTAAATCGCTTGCCTTGTACGTAGCTCACCTGGGCTCGATTCCCAACATCGCACATATGGTTAGAGATTTTTCCAAAGAGACCGAAAAGAAGGCGAATAACCCTAAGGTTTAAATCTCTATAATCAAAATAAAAAAATTGTTCTCCGATAAATTTTCAATTGATTTTTTTTCGACAAGCGCCTTGCTTCACAGTAAGTCACCGCTACCGTGAATCGCACTCCTTCTTTAGGACGCTCCATCAGCCGAATTTTCGTCGATAATCCTATTATTCTTCACCTAGCTCCAAGGTGAAAGTATCTAGTTCTCCGAGTGCAGATGGTGTACTTTAGATTTTTGTCAAAAAGTGCATCAGCAGGCTTCTTAAAGTCCTTCGACGAGTCTTGAAGCTATTTCGCGTTACTGGAACATTTTCTACTTGTTAGAAAGCGGCCCACATTCCGGTCTAAAAAAAGAGAAACAAATGTAACATCAATGATTATCGAGGAATTTCGTGTTTAAGTGCGATTTACAATAACCAACCTCAGTTTGTCTTCACATCTCGCCCTGAGCAGAAGCAAAAAATCGTCCCGCGCAAGTGAAACAGTCAATTCTACCTAAAAATCAATCGGTGCCTAACACACAAGCAGTCCATATAACAATAGCCTATACCTACTGTGCGATTTAGTGATGAGTGACGGTGTCCAGCAAAAAGCAACCCAGATGCGGCCGAACTGTGTTGCTGTTGATTTTTCAAAATGCCCCGTAAGACCAGCCATTTGGGAAGTGGAACAGTTATTAAAAGTGCAGATGGAACTCAATCTAGCTGAAGTGAAAACCTTACAAATGCATCATATCAAACATTGCGTGCTGATTTCGTTCAACAACATTAACCAAGCTGAGTCATTCGCCTCGCGAAACAACATGCAGCACACCGCCGAATGCGGCAATGTTAAATATAGAATTCCCGTATACATCGAGAACGGCGCTGTAGAAGTTCGTGTCCATGATTTGGCTACGCGTACCCCTGACGGCGCGATTAAAAAATGCTTGCAAAAATATGGAGAAGTAGACTCCGTTACACATGATACATGGAGGAATTTTTTCCCGGGCATCCCTAACGGTGTTCGTGTGGTGAGAATGCGTGTGACCAAGCCAATTCCTTCTTACTTAAGCTTCACAGTGTTAGGAAGGGACGATGCTCTCATTCAACAAACATCACCAGTCACGTACCCAGGGCAAATTCCTACGTGCCAGTTCTGCACGAAGACGCTGCACCCCGGAAAACCTTGCGCAGAAACTGTTAAGGAAAACTCAACAAATCCAACTGAAATCAGCACACAACCATCTTACGCTAAACCACTAACAGCTGCAAAACCAACATCTATGGATCAAGCACCAACAACCAGCAACAACAACAACGAAACTAATGCCGATAACGAACATACTAAAACGACCCTTAAGAGTAAAACACAAACTGGAACATCCGACTGCGAGCAGCAGGAAAGTTGTACGGATGAGGACATGGACGTGAACGATAACGCGAAAGAAGACAAACGAAATGCACCTCAACTTGCAGTGGACAACACTGGCAATATTTCGCCCCCTAGAAAAAGGATCTCAACACGCAGCAGAAAGCTGCGCCTGAACGAGACCAAAACTTTAACGTAGCTGTTTTTTTATTTATTGTAAAAAAAAAACAAACAATCGGCCTCGTCGAGCTACCGCATTTGGGCCCAAATAAATTTATTAATTATAAAAAAATAACCAACCTGCTCTCATTCACAACGTATTTGTTCGATAGATTAACTGACTGCAAACCAAAGCTATTTAGTTGGATCTGCCCGCAGCCTTCGACAAAATCAATCATGATATCGCAATAAACAAGCTAGATAAACTTGGTGTTCACGGTCAACTTCTTCGCTAGTTTCGTCCCTATCTCGATGGAAGGCAACTCCAAATCAGCACTAAGACCTATCTATCGGCACCTTTTCTCGCTAGATCCGGCATCCCGTGAGGAAGTCACCTCGGCCCAGTAATATTTCTCCTCTATTTTAAAGCCGTAAATATCAAACTACAAGGGCCTCGCCTTTCCTTCGCCTATAATATGAAGTTTTTTTTTTAAATAGATAGGGGATTGAACCGATACCAAATTTCGTCAGACTGAATTGGAGAGCTTTAGTACGTGGTGTGATTAAACAGAATGGTTTTAAAACCCGAGTAAATGCTGAATTGTTACGTTCACGCGTAACCTCCATATAATTCAGTTTAACTACTAATTCTTCGACTCCAGCATTCCAAGACTCTCACGTCAAGTATCTTGGAGTCATCATAGATTCGGCACTAACGTTCAAACCACATACTTCATATATTGTGGACAAGGCATCAAGGGAGCTAGGGTTCGTCTCCCGAATATCAAAAAATTTCAGTACGTGAACTGTCTTAAATCGCTTTATTGCGCGTTGGTTCGCTCAACGTTAGAATATTGTTCCGCGGTTTGGAATCTGTACTATCAGAACGGGATTGACAGAATCGAGGCTATCCAATGCCGGTTCAAACGCTTCACCCTTCGAGATCTACCATGGCGAAACAAATTCCAACTGCCGAGCTACGAAAACCGTTGTCAATTAATACACCTCGCTACGCTCAGCATCCGGAGGGACTGCTCCCGAGTCCTATTCGTCTCGAACTTACTCTTCAGAATGTCAGCGTGGATTTCTCATGAATTCTACAACACCTGAATCTTCAAGCCTGCATTTGAACTGTTCGTACCAACTTTCTTCTGCGACTACTTTTTAATAGAACTAACTACGGAGGTCAGCGAGTTTTCAGTAGAGTTTCCACATGATTCGACTCTCACCTGACTAGAAATATGATTAGGTCTATCTTTAAATGTAACTAGGCTAAGAATTACTATTGGGGCCAAGGGGTTTGATGGTGCTGATATAACAAATAAACAAATAAACAAATAGTGAATATCTTCTGCTAAAGTCCAACAAAAACTCAAATCGGATGCCCAAATTATCACATTACCATTTAAACTAATGCGTTGAACGAAAACTGCAGAAGCTGCTGTAACCATCGACTTCAAATGGAGGGTGACAATAAAAACAGGGCAAACATAGGCACATCACCCTTCGAACCAAACAAACTGGACTATCCATTGGACTGTTTTATTCTGACCACTTGTGTTGTTCCCCAAAGCTGAAAAGTAAATCTTCTCAAAGGGGTGGTCAACTCTACGGATTTTTACGTAGATTTACGGACTTTTGTCCTTTCTACGGATTAACGGATTAAGTCATGGAATCTACGGAACTTTTTTAGAATTCTACGAAAGTTTAGTAAAAAAATAATGCGATTTTTTCAGTCGACTTTCGCCGAGTAATTCGTGCATTCTTCTTTGTATTGTATTGTATTGATTCGTTTTTCAAGGTATTTCTTAACTATGATATCAAATAGTCAATCATGCATGCTTTGCTCGATTAAATTCCAAAACCAATCGAACTGAAATCGGTTGATGCATTGGAGCAGAAATAAACGAGAATACCGAATAATATTAAAATTGAACATTTTATCCGAAAATTGATTTGAATGATATTCATTCTAGCACATTTAAAAAGTTCGACACATTCCAGCACTATAATCGAACGGTTAACCTTGCGCGGAAGATTCCAAGCTGAATGCATCACTACAAAAACAGTGTCATCCAGTACCCCCAAATCAAAAGCCAGCCCCATCCGCTAGGAATCCAATGCCAATGACGACGAATTTATCACAGTAACCAGTATGTACAAGGGGCAAGGAAGAACATCTGATCACGAGCACCATGACAGCATTAACGATGATAGCTTTGACGTGAATGACAACATGAGATATGAACTGATCCTCACGATGCCGCAGCACGGAAAAAAAAATTGTTCCCAAAATCGTGAATAAAGTGCCATGAATTCTGGAACAATCTCGTTTTTACGTTACGATTCAATATCCATGCTTGTAAAATAGTTCATGACATCATCAAATATTATTCATGTACACCCAAAACGCGAACCGTATGAATTACATGCGAATAAGCATGATTCTAATGAGAATTTTGCATTGTAACTGGTATAATGCATATAAAGCGATATTGGTCCGGGACAAAAATGCATTAAATGGCGATTACATCACAGAAACTTACACAAACACACAGTTGGGAAAGTATTAGTGAATTTAACGATATCGGAGTATTAGTATTAAAATGACTCCGACTAATACACATGTAAAGGACATCTCCACTCGGATACATGTGCGCTCTGAAAATACTAATACACGCTCAAGGATCTGTTTTCATTTCGCTTTTCTACTGATCACATGCTGCATATTGGAGAGAACAGTTTATAGCATCATCAAATTGGTGGGGTGCGGGTGATGATTATGTGTTGATATTATGTTGAGCTTTCGGCGTTCTCTCAACCCTAAATTTAGCAGCGATATGCGAGTTCTAGCCACTAGATAGGTTGTGCCAGGTAAATGTGAATAATGATTAATGATTATTTAAGCGCACTATACGCAGGAAGAAGTTACCTATATGGGAACATTGGGCTAACAAGTTAATTCAACATTTGTCTGATAGTAGCCGTCCGCCCATCATTTCTAGCATTCCTCATATCAACAGTACTTTCAGGTGATATTATATCAGCATTTCGCAGCAAAAATATCTAAGTTTAAAGTATCATAAACTATAAAGGCAGTGATGACATGGTTTTGCACTTTTGAGCAGCAGTGGCAGTTACTCATTTCAGTTTGTATTATTTCCCGAGCATGCGAATCCAGCGCACATCATCGCCCTGGTCAACGATCATCGCAAATCAATCTGAGCACAAATCATTTTCTTCCACTCTTCTCTGAAACGTAGAATGAGAGAGCGATGATTTTACTGCAAAAATCGTTCGCTATGGGAAAATAACGCGTATATCACACACTCTCGTGAACGTAAACTGTTGACGCGTTTAGTGTGGTTGGAATTGAGCTGTTCGCAGACAAAAAGCGTAGCTGTGTATGAAGACAGAAGTTCTTACAAACACCACAGAGGTACTCATGTATAGAATACACAACCTTTTTGGCAGACTCAGCAAGCAAAACCAACTAATACTTTTACATGCGGGCAGATAATATGGTAGCGTGTTTCATCATTTATATCATCATGAATCAAGCTGTGTTGGTATAATGCCGTAGCTATGCTTGGTCTACAATGCGAAGAAGGCATGATTCTAATTCGGAATATGCACGAAAGGATGTAATGCCTTTTTTGCATTGGGAAATTATTTTGGGTGTATTCGTGAACCGGTTCATGATACCTAATATAATAGAAACAACTTACCATTCGTTTTCGTGAAATAGTTCACGAAATCATAAAATATTGTTCATGTATTCGTGAACTGGTTCATGATTCCTAACATACTAGTCACGATCCAACATCCGTACTCGTGAAATAGTTCACAAAATCATGAAATATTCATATATTCGTGAACTGATTCATGATGCCAAGTTTAACAGTCACAACTTATCATTTGTTTTCGTGAAAAAGTTCACGAAATCATAAAATATTATTCAAGTATTCGTTAACTGGTTCATGGTTCCTAGTACATGATTTACGATCTATCTAGTATCTATTGACGTGCTTTTGATATTTAGAAGATATCCCTAATCATTTACAATTTCCTGCAACACGGTAATGAAATTTTTACGTGAACTCTATCACAAAAGTTGGAGTATTATTCGTGGAATCATTTTTGTTTCACGCACTTTTTATGAAATACCCAGCTGCTAGCGACCAGTAATAGGTACGTGCAGTAGATATAAAAAACTTTAAGAACCTCGAACATCGTTATTTATTTGATAAGGTTCATTGTGATGTCCGGACAGAAAACGAAAACTGATCAAATGATAAAATGTGATATATGGAATCCATTTCCGTCGCAGTAGGACCAGAAGCATTCCGAATTAAGTGTGAATCAAAATCTACCATCGATTTCCTGTTACGGGCGAGTATCTGGATTGCTTTATCTTATCCCTTCAAAAATCCTGCCAGCATCCTTGAAATCGACATTCAAAGAGTTTGGATGCGCATGATATTGGACAGCTACAGCTTTATGCATTTCTTTTCATGCATCCAAAAATTTACAGATATTACAGTTACGGTATAACAAATTAGACGAAATATGCATTCGATGAACCGATAAAATATTTCTGCAGACGTTCTAGAAAAATTTCTTATTTTAAATAGCGTTTGCGTTAAACATGATATCTCTACAAACCATCCCAAGTTTTGAAACAAAACCTCTTTGATTTTTTAAGAAATTACCGCTATTTCAATTACTAATTTGATTGCAAGCCCTTTCATTCAAGATATAATTATTAAAATAAACTATTAAAAGCACTGTAAAAAAATCTGATTAATCAGCTCAACGGTTGCAGAGATATCTCATCATTAACGCTACTGTAAGGAAATGCTTTGGTACAACGACCAGCAAATTAATCCATTTTTGCATGAAAATATCAACATTTTTAGCAGTGTATTGAGTAAGGCTTGGACTATATACATAAAAAAATCACGAAAACATATCAGCGAGCCTAAGGATATTTAGTCCATTGATTTGCAAATCAGTTGGAAAAGCACAATCTGCATTCATTGCTCACTCCAAATATTTGCCGGTAAAGATATTTCCTACAGAATTTCTTTCGCAGAACCGAAGCCTTTTGGAATAAATTAAAAATTGTTTTTCCCGGGATTCGGGAATCCGAAAACCCAATTTCCCGGGAATCGGGAATCCCGGGAAATCCAAAAATCCCGAGTTTCCTGGGAAATAAATTCCCGGGATGGAAGCTCTAACCAAAAAGTAATAGATCACGATAAGGCTAAGAGAATTTACGAATACCATGATAAAACTGCTGATATCATGAACATTAGTTACACTACTCTTTGAAAGTAAACTCCAAAATAAAATATCATGATACCATGAACAGAAATTACGAAAATCGTGACTAAGATCTTGAAATCATGAACTTAAATCACACAACTCGTGACGAAAATATTTAAAATCGTGACAAAGATCCCAAAATCGTGAACATGAAGCACTCTACTCGTGACTAAAATATCACGATAACGTGAATGGAAATTGCGAACATCGCGACTAAGATCTTGAAATCGTGAACTTTAATCCCGCTAACGTCATGTCAGTATTCACAAGAATCGCGAATAAGCTCTTGAAATCATGAACAACATTTGACTGTCGACTGTGTATTCCCAAATCATGAACAAGAATCACAACAAAAACTAAACATGTCCAGGGAACAACAACAGTAACTCAACCAACCATTCCAACCCAACCAACCATATACCGCCAAGTATATATTATTTTAGAAAACACAAATAGTTTCATGAATACGAGGTTTATTATTCATAATTTCAGGAAATTGGTCACGGTTTTCGTAAATCGTTCAGTTCACGAAATCGTGACCTTTCGTTCACGAATTTATGAACGGATTTTTTCCGTGTGGCGAACAAACAGTTGTTTCTCGCGAAAGAAGATGTCCACGCACGTTGGCAAGTTGCGTACAAGAGATTCGATGATCTCTTAATAATGCTTTGAGGCAATTTCTTCTAATTACATAAGTTTTCTATAGAATTTTTTAATACAACAATATAATCTTGAACCATTTTCAATTTCGTAATTTTCTGAAAGCTGGATTTTGGTTAAATAGATATACAAACAAACTAAACTGCCTATTCGATATGATAAAAAGTCAGAGGAGACCCTAGAGATTTTATTACATCCTAAAAAGTGTAGTGCAAACGGATTATCGATTAACTCAACAGATTTTTCCAATCAGAAAAGCTTGAAATAGTATTAGAGGACAGTACATTGATGAAAAATGTGTAATAAATATCGAGATACTTTATGAAACTAGATAATCTTTAAATTTGTGTGATATAACATTTTTTGATCGCAGTTTAAAAAATTTTCATAATGCATATTTTGTAGTGCGTTACTGAATGTGACTCCGAAAACTTTGAACACGTTAAAAGAAGTTGTTGAGGTATCTCTTTTGAGTTATTCATGCAAATTGAAGTGGGTTTTTAATTCCCGCTTCAGGTTTGACAGTTTGTTTGGTGCTAATAAAGTTTGTTTAGTGCTAATAAATGTAAATAACAGAAAATACAACGGTGTTTGGTTTTCTGCTGCTCTCGATTTTAACATTTGCTCCTTAGAAGACAAACCATGGATCCCAAAATCACAACTTCCGAAAACAGCATCTGTTTGTGGATTTCATGGGAGTGTACAATTCAGGGCAACGAAACGAACAGTGCTGCCAGATAATGCTTGAACAAGGCGTTCCGACAAACCGAATAGGTCAATTCGCATGTTGCAGGATGGGCCAAACCAGTAGTTTTCAACTTTTTTCGTTCCATGTATCCCTTCCCAAATATTGATCTCCATCATATGCCTATTTGCTGAAAATGACGTACCACCATTACGCTTTCAGAAAAGAGGAAATGAATTTTAATTGGTGCTTTTTCAATATATATTCGCGTCCAGCAGCTTAATTTTTTACACACTGAAACAATATATAAAGACAAATATCGGACGGACTGATAGGTAAACAAGTTAAAATTTACTCCGTATTATTCACTCCCGACAATAGACCAATTCACCACTGATTTTAAAAATCGATAGATTTATCTTTAAAAATCATATCTTTGAAGAATTTTAGAGTGATAAGTGCAACAATTTTGAAAATTGATCGTAAAAGGACTGAGTTATAAGCGTTCAAAACCTAACCATTTCGTTCCGTATTATTTTTGATGAATTTGCAAAGTGCACCTCCATATCGAAGACATAGACGTAGTCCTACGTCATAAAACAAAAATAAAAGCTTGAAGCAAGTTGCACTATACATCAATTTGGACTTGGAACAATGTTTTCGAATCTGAAAGTCTCAAACGTTGCGATAAATTGTGGATATACTGGTAATATCAACATAATATGTACCGTAAACCTGAGTGATATTGATCACTTTTCGAAGTAATCATTACATATTTTTCGACGCAACACATTTTTTTCAAGCTTACTGATGTATAGTGAAGAAGATTGTATGGTTTTCACCTGAAATTGTTCGCATATAACTATTTGTCCAAAAATGATTTCAATTTCAAGTCCGCTTTCGTATTCCGGGGTGACTTTGATAACCTGCATGTTCACCCACATTAAATGTTTGTTTAGACTAATTCTGAACAGATATTCAATAATTGAATATTAAAAATTGATGTTAATTGGAATTGTGCAAAGTATTTCAATCTACTGTAAAATTCGAGTGACCAAAATTCGTATAATTCGAGCCCCACTAGAATTAAAGAATCTCAAAACATTTTTAACTGTTACGCTTGTTTCATTTCACTATTTCATCATGTACAAAGAGTTTCATCCATTTTAACGCTTTGGAGCACAGAATATTAAAAAATATCGATAATTTTTCTTTTTTTTTTTAAATTATTGCCAACAAGTTTTACAAAAAACTGTTTTTAAAATAAGCGAACCATTAAAAATAAATTTGGCGCATCCCACTCTAAAGAAAAATTAAAACTCGCTTAGAATTTAATACTCTTGATAAAATCTAAGATTTATTTGTTTTATAAAAAATAGTCACTATACGAAGATTCGTTAAATAAGGTAAAGTATAATTTCGGTTTTTGTGGTTTTTGTACCCAAAAACCGAACAATATACTCAAAAATTATAACAAATCAGTATTTAATAAGTTTTAGAGCAAAACTCACTTCAAATTTTAAGGATTCGGTAGACTATTCTGGCCAAATAAGCAATCCACGAAAAAAGTTTAAAGTGATCAAAGTCACCCCGATGATCAAAGTCACCCCGGTTTACGGTAAGTTACAAATTAACAGTTTTCCACTTGGGCGCTAATCGTCAAGCATTAATCTGCTACCCCAACTATTCGCACGATGACTACCGCAGAAGCGTATGTTGTCTGCTGTGAAATCAATCCAACCCAACACATTTGAATGTGTTTATTTTGTGGCGTAACCAACTGACAAAACACCTGTTCATTTATTTTGCTGAAACTCATTAGATCGTCCTATATATCTGCTTAAGGTTCAAGTTACCTTTTTTAAGCATGTGTTAGAATTGAACGCTTGGTAGTGTGCGTAGGAAAATTTGTGTTCAGCTTTGCCACCGGATTATCCATTTAAACCTTTTTAAAACTCTAAAAGAAGAATATCAGTCGATTTATTAGATCATCACGATTCAATTCATGCAAAATACCTGCTGGAAAAACCATCGGCTTAGCTAAATGGTGCTTTTGAAAAAGTGGCTGTGGTTTTTTCATTGCGCAGTTGTGTTGCGTACCCCAGCTCGGTGTGGTAGTGTGATAAAAAATCACAGCCACTTTTTCAAAAGCACCATCCAGCTAAGCCGATGGCTTTTTCAGCAGGTATATTGCATGAATTGAATCGTGATGATCTAATAAATCGACTGATATTCTTCTTTTAGAGTTTTGAAAAGGTTTAAATGGATAATCTGGTGGCAAAGCTGAACACAATTTTTCTTACGCATACTACCAAGCCTTGAGGTAACTTGAGCCTTAAAGTATCAGTTTACCTGGGCCTGATACTCGCTCCAAGTTCACTAATCTTCTGGTGGATGGCCTTGCACAAGGAAAAGTCTGACATCGAGCTTCGCTGACGATGTGTTTGTGTTTTATCACCAAGTCTTACAGCTTTACTCTTTCGCTTCGTGGGTGGATGCGGGATCGATTTACCTCACGGAAAACTCTTCCCCCGTCAGGCACACACCGCCGACGTTAACCGAGACATACCGAGATTCACCGAGCGGAGCGGCAACATATGTCTTACTAATGTGACGACGAATATCCACTTGGCGTTGGCAGCTCGAAATAATAGATCTGACAAGGATGGACGTGTGTCGTAAAAAAACAACAACTGCTGCGTTTACACACAGACGAAAGACGTCGGAATGGTAACTTATAAATTCGCACAGTAGAATGGGAATTATTATAGGGTTCCATTTCGTTGAATTGACACGTTGGCCAAATTAGAAACATTGAGATGTACTCCAATTAAATAAGTACTAACGTTGATCTGTCGTAATTTAAATGGCATTTGGCAGTCTTGCAATTTAAGATAAGTGTGTCTTATGCCATTCTGTTTCAGCTACTGGAAAACTAATTAGTTTTATTAAATAAATGCCGAAGCTTGGTCGTTAGAGTGGGACACGGTCACATGAAAAAAAAAATTCGCTCCGAGTAACTTCTGGGTCCCATTCAGGTACCAGAACACCTGTGTAAATTTGAAGCTCGATCGGTGAAACTATGGTTTTGCGCCCACGGTTCAAAGTTTGAATGGGATTTCGCATGAGAAAAATCACCAAATAATTCTTTCAAGAGTCGTCCCGACCTTCTAAAAATAAATGGATGTCTCATTTTTATAGCACATTCGTCAAGGAAACAATGTATCGAAGACCGCGAAACGAATGATGCTTGTGGAAAAAAAGTTATTAAGCAAAAATCGATTGATGCCCTGATGCTTGATGAATATTTTAAATTTTATAGCAACACTGCTGCTAACGGTAGAATCATTTACAAAAAATTTAACTTACTCTTATTATATACAAAAGAAGGCTCAATTTATCCCTCAAAACTCTTGTGAAGTGGCCAAACAGTTTCAAAAATTGATTTAGGTACATTAAGAGAAGACCAGAACCAGCAGCAGTGTTCTGCTTAATAACTTTTTTCTCAAGCCTCAGATCGTTTCATTGTCTTCAAGACTTTGTTTCTTTGTTACATTTCCTATAAAATCCACACAACGATTTATTGTTAGGAGGCAATGGGCGACTCCTGGAGGAATTATTTTGCGAAAGTTAATTTTCCCATACAAAAATCCCATGTAAAAACAGCTTGCGCAAAAATATAGTTTCAGGGATCGAGCTCAAAATTTGTATAGTTGTTCTAAGACCCAAATAGTATCTAAAAAGTTGCTCGGAGCAGGAATCTAATTTTTGTCCCACCCTATTGGTCGTAAGAACTGCTTCGTTTATTGTGGATTCCTCAATATAGTTATCTCCCAAACTACAGCGCATCACAGTGAAAGAAAACCACTTACTAAATATATCATAGAATTTCCAAATTTTTCTGTAAACACAATCAATAAAATCGTCCTGTATCCAACATACAGGAAAAGACTCATCAGAGCGGCTAAGCTATAACATAAACTAGAGTCATTCGTACCGTAGCTCTCAGACAGCTCGGGTGTATTTTAATCTCTGCGTGGTGTGTGATTAGACACTTTGTGTATTTTTTGTTTCGCGAATTCACATTCCTAAACCTTTTGTATGCGCAGGGAGGATCAAACAATAGCCAGCTTTGTATACATAGTTATTGTTTAATCCTACAGATAAGCTGTATCAGTGCGTCGTAGGAAATCAATTTAAAGATAAGTCATTTTTGTCATTTATTGCTTTTTTCCATCTGTGCGGGTGCTGACTCCGTTCGTTGACGGTATCGATGGCTCCGGACAGCCAAATGGAGCTCGAACCGATTCCCAAGGTTTCGTCACTCTTCACCGACCCCAAAAATATCCAGAGCTCTCAAACGGTCCATTTGTGGTCTTCTTTCGGCCCAAAACTAAATATTTTCCACAGATTTCTATAGACCTGATAGAACGGTTCTCGGCTGTGACTGAAATATCAAAAGTCCACTCAGACAAGATCAGGGTCGTATTGGCTAATTCAAAGCAGGCAAACGATATTGCTTTCAGCCAGCACATTACGTAGAATTATAATGTATATATTCCAACTGTAAAAGCATAGATTGACGGCGTCGTCAACGACGAGAGTTTGACATGTAAGGATCTGCTGGTGTGAGGGGTGGGCTGCTTTAGAGACCGTTTACTCCAGCCGGAAAAAAATACTTGATTGCAAGCATTTAGTATTAGTCACGGAGATAGGAAGAGCTCATACCCCCAATTAAATTCCTAGCGGGTGACTTCCACTGGAACCACTCCACTGAATTGCATCCTTCTGCACAAGGTCCATTTGCATGTCCGTCTGATGATTCGTAGTACAGTAATGATCCGATTTTATCATCCCCAGATTTTGTCTACCACCGATTTTATCACCTTCTTGAACCGATTTTGTCAGCCTCACTTGAAAATTTAAAAGTTGGTAGTTTCATGGGCTCTAGCAGACGAACCAAGTTGAATTCGAGTAAATCCGAAATATGTAAAAATATTTTTTTTTTAATTTTTTTGAAATTTTGCTCTCTCAGACCCAGGGAAATTTAAACTAAATGATCAGACTATAAAAAAATATTTTAAGAGCTTCGGTTTATTAAAAAGATAGGAAAATATATGTCACGATGTTGTCAATGTCGCCATTTTATCAGTCTAAAATTCACCAAAGGACTAATAAAAACGGGTTTTCGCTATAATTATAAACAATTGGGCTAAACAGCCAATCATTGTAGCAATAAGGCTAGCTGTGAAAAATGCAGCAAAGATCATGTGGATAATTCATGCAGTGATCGTGCCGGAAAGTGTACTGTGCAAAGTGTCTGCTTGATATCCCGCCATGTCCCACGTACAAAATTTAAACTAAAACATTACCTTGCGCGATGTTTGAAGCGTTCTTTCACATAAACAGGGCAGTAGCACGATCTTCTGGCGCCCTTGGCGGAGTATCAGTTTTGTGCTCCTTTGATGTTTATTTTGCCTTTCTTTTCAATTCGCCTTCCGAACAACAGAATATTTGTGCCAACTTATTTTATGACATAACGAGTGTTCTAAAAAAGATGATAATGATTTCAATACCTTTCTGTAATTAAAGTAAAGAGCGTAAACTTTTGCTCTCCTAGAGAATTGCTCTCTGGACTTCCTAGAAATGGGTAGCATGTTTCTTTTCGCATGTTTCTTTTGTTTCGATGTCAAAGATGACATCGAAACAGCAAGCACTCCGCGAGCGTGTTGTACGGTTTTACGAAACGCATGGTCATCGTAGAAAAAAAGTTTACGAAACCTCAATATGGACGACATCATCTGTCGGAAAAAGACTCGATCCCCCAAGTACACGGACGAGCAGATAGCGATCGTGAAATCGCCGGTGGATGACGTAAAATATAAGTTTAAGCATAAATTTGAAAAAGTTATGCTATGCATCGCCATATCAGACAGAAGGACTTCAAAGCCGTGGTTCAAGCTGCGCGGTCTGACCATCAATCAACAAGTGTACCAGGAGGAGTGTCTTGAGAAAATTCTTCTGCCGTTCTTAAAGGAGCATCATGCGGGTGGGGAGTACGTCTTCTGGCTGGACGCCTTCCCATTACGCCAAGAAGATGGTGGATTATCTTGAGCAGAAAAAGATACTAAAAGATAGCGCCGTCTCATTGAGGGTTTCTTCGGCTTCCTCAGTGTCCTAGTGTACAAAAATAATTGGCGGGCCAAGAATACGAAGCAGTTAACCACCAGAATTGTATCCGGAAGATGGACGTCAGTGCCGTCCAGCGCCCTTGTGAAAGCATCCCGATCAGAGTGAAATAACAAGATTGTAACAGAATGCAATTTTCGTAACAAATTGTGTTATAAATTTGGTCTCGTTAGTAGTTAAAATAATATAAAATTATAACAAGTAACAACGAGAGATATAGTTTTGAAATAATCTTGTTATGTTTTTCTGATCGGGATCGCGACTAAGTTGCGTCGTATGGCTGACCTGGGCTCCTTCTTCAATATTCATTGACGTTTTTTGAAGAATAAATCAGGAATCAGAATATATTGGCTCAAATGGCACGTTCCCCGTACATAGTAGGGGATTTGTGCCTTTTTAGTTTTTTTACTACATGACTGAAAAAATTCTCATTTTTTGTTAACGATATTTCCAAAAGTTCGCCATTTCTGGCGACAAGTATTTTATGAAAGAGTACCGCCTCTGTATGCCTGCGCACAAAGTTAAGATCGAGAGCAAGAATACGAATTCTTAGCTGGCTTGATTTTCGCCAGCGCGAATTAAACTAAAACTAAACCAATACCCGATGCGAATATCCAAAAAACCTTCTCCCAATCCATTGTAGGACAAGTAGTGCTCAAACGTATACGCAGAGAAGACCTCCGCATATGAGACTTCCCAGGACGACGGGTTACCTGCTAGTTATTGACAGTACGCGACGTTAGAAACGCGAATGAAGAATTTGATGGGAATCAATAAACATGGTTTCTGGCGCACGTTCGTCAATGAATTGACGCGAGAAACATCGACGAGCACTCTTTGTGGCACGTCCCGACGTATGCGAAACCGAAACATTACTAACGAGAGCATTGAATATTCAAACTGTTGGATATTCGATTTCGCCCCAGCAGAGAGGAGCTACCGCGCCGCGTTCGATGGTGGAGTTGTCACTTGCCCTCTTATCATGTAATAATAAAGCTACAGGGACAGGGATAATCTTATTTAACTTGTTGAGGAATTTGCCAGACTCTATCCAGAGACGAGTGTTGAATTTATTTGATAAGTTCTTGAGGGTAAATTGTCTCACACGATTGGAGTCAGCGAGAGTCATCGCCATCCAAAACCAGGAAAACCAGCCTCCGATCACAACTCCTATCGACCGATTGCAGTCGAGTTTATGTTTATTACCTTCACCAACAGGCCCCTTGGCCCCAATGGTGGTTGCTTAAACTAATTACATTTTAAAATTGACAACATTTTCACTTTTATCGCATTCCGCGTCCTGTTGAAGTCAAAGGCCGTCGCCACACTGTTAAAAATTCGTTGGAGTCCGGTAACAGCGCTCTGGCAACCATAGTTGGTTCTCCTGAACGGAACTCGCAGAAGGGAGTTATTCCGTAGAGCTCGAACTCGGGCTTGAAGATCCAGACGTCCGAGGATTGTAGGGCAATCCACTCTGGCAGAGAGTAAGTCCGAGACGAACAGGGCTCGTGAGCAGTCCCTCCGAATGCTGAGTGTATCGAGGTGTATTAGCTGGCAACGGTTTTCATAGCTCGGCAGCTGAAATCTGTTTCGCCATGGGAGATGACGAAGCGTATGAACCTGCGTTGGACAGCCTCGATTCAGTCAATCCCGTTCTGGTAGTACGGATTCCAAACAGCTGAACAATATTCTAACGTTGAGCGGACCAACGCGCAGTAAAGCGATTTAAGACAATATACGTCCCTGAAGTTTTTCGCTATTCGGAAGATGAACCCAAGCTGTTGTGATGCCTTATCCACGATGTATGGCGTATGTGGTTTGAATGTTAATGCCGAATCCATGATGACTCCGAGATCTTTGATGTGAGAGTGTCTTGGAATGCTCGAGCCGAAGAAATGGTAGTTAAACTGAGTCGGTTGGCGTTTCCGCGTGAACGTAACGATTGAGCATTTGCTCGGGTTTAAAACCATTCTGTTTTGATCACACCACGTGCTAAAGCTGTTCAGTTCCCTCTGAAGAAGCTCGGCATCAGTTTTATCCCGTATTTGTTGAAAAAATTTCATGTCGTCGGCGAAAGAAAGGCGGGGTCCTTGTAATGTGAAATTGACGTCATTAAAGTAGAGGAGGAATATTACTGGACCGAGATGGCTTCCTTGTGGGATGCCGGATGTAGCGAAGAATGGTGCAGATAGACAGTCCTTAATGCTGATTTGGAGTTGCCTTCCATCGAGGTAGGAACGAAACCAGCGCAGAAGTTGTCCATGAATGCCGAGTTTGTCCAGCTTCGCTATTGCGATATCATGGTTGATTTTGTCGAAGGCCGCAGATAGATCCATATAAATAGCATCGGTTTGCAATCCGTCAGCGAATCCATCCATTACATATGTTGTGAACAAGAGCAGGTTTGTCGTTGTCGATCGTTTAGGCATGAAACCGTGTTGGTCATCTACAATGTAGTGTTTGCAGTGAAAGAAAATAGGATCTAACACAACCAGCTCGAACAGTTTTGATACAGCACTTAAACACGAGATTCCCCGATAATTGTCAATGTTCGATTTGTTTCCTTTTTTATGAACTGTAAACATGTGCGCTGCTTTCCAGCAGGAAGGGAATGTACCAGTAGTGAGTGATAGCTCGAAGACTCGCCGAAGTGGTTCAAGAAGCCCGCTGATGCACTTTTTGACAAAAATCGAGGGAACACCATCTGGACCCGGGGAACAAGATGCTTTCAGTTTGGCATTTGCTGCAAGAATGGCAGCATTATCGACACAAATTCGGTTGATGATTATGAATGTCTTCTTGACTGTCGAGCTTCTATTATCAGGAGTTTTTTCGGCTAATCAGTCATAAATTAGACAGCGAAAACAACAATATTGCTTTTACTTCCAACGTTTCAATGGATTTATAAAGGTGGAATAAATCCATTGAAACGTTGGAAGTAAAAGCAATATTGTTGTTTTCGCTGTCTAATTTATGACTGATTAGCCGAAAAAACTCCTGATAATTCGGTTGATGGTTCGTCCTAGAGAAGGAGTTAAATTAGCAGCGGCAGCGACTTGTTGTGGTGGCAGGCGCTCGTTGGAAAAACGCTTGAAAATTTGTCGGAGAACAGTTGGTAAACTTCCTTAGTGTCGGTGCCTAAAACTCCATTAAACGACATACAAGATGGCAAACCGGGTTCTTTTCGCTGCTCGTTAACATACTTTCAGAACGACTTGGGCTTGGATTTCAGTTGACGCTCGACGTTTCGCTGGTGTCTAAAAGAGGCGCGTCTGCTTTGTTGTTTGTATTCGTGGTTGAGTTGAAAGTAGTGATTTCGTAATGCAAGTGTCCTATGCTTCGAGAACTTTTTAAATGCAGCTCGCTTGGCAGATTTTAAACGTCTAAGGACGGTTGATTGCCAGGGAGGGTGTTCATCGGTACTAATTGTTCGTTTTGGTACATGGCGGTCGATAAGGTAGTTAAGAATACTAGAAAACGTCATCGCTGCTTCGTTCGCGTCGTCATTGTTAATATTTTCGTCCCAGTTTATATCCAACAGCGTGCTAACGATGCTGTCGTAGTCAGCGTTTTTAAAATCGTAGACGATAGAGCTTGAGACGTCTTCAAAATTCGCTCCTAGGTTACCAGCGAATACAAGATGTAGTGGGGGATGATGACGCACCTGCTTGACTAAAGGAGTCGGTGCAGTGCAGCAGTACGGAGCGCAGTCCCGGGCACTTACAAAGCAGAGGTCCAATGTACGTCCATTCTCGTTGGTGACATTATTAATTTGCCGAAGAGTTGCGCTGCTGTAGTTGTCCAAAATACAACTGGCATTGTTAATAAGCGCAGATTTTTCGATATCCACTCGTAGAAAACCATTACTTGCTTGGCACCACGTCAAGCCAGGTAAGTTGAAGTCGCCCAGTATAACGATATCATCAGACGGGGCGGCGATCGAGGCGATAAAAGAAACGGAGGAAAGATGTACATCGATCAAGCTGGAATCACGAATTCTGTCAGGTGGAAAATACACAACACACAGGAACAGATTGCGATCGGCAAGTTTCACTGATATCCACACTTGCTCGGAGCTCGCCCACCGGTCATCGTTGATCACTCGGGCTTTTATACCGCGGCGAACGGCGATAAGCACACCACCGCCTGATGTCTTTTGGCTGTTGAGGGCATTGCGGTCACAGCGGTAGACATCGAATGTTGAACCAAAGACCTGGCGAGACAGAGTACGGTTGTCGAGCCACGTCTCGGTCAAGGCGATAACGTCGTAACAGCAACCCGTGGTCGCGAGCAAATAGCTGTCAGTTGATGAATTTAAGCCACCAACATTCTGGTAGTAAACCTCGATGTTGTTGGAGGACGGATCAGGTACAACAGAGAGCGAAGCCATGTTGCCGTGTAGGAAGATCCTTTCGTCAATCCCACGAACAGTATCGGAACGGTTCACGGTTGCCCGGTCGGCTGTGGTGAGGGATTCGAGGCATCCCGAATCAACTGCGTCGTGCCCCAAAATACGACTATCGTCGTCGTCGAGAGAGAAATGGTTGGCATCTGATAACAAGATGTCGGAGCAAAAGACAAAAAACGAGAAGCGAAGAATACATCAGCGCTTGAAGTGTTCGGAACAGATGTATACTTGCCATTTGCGGCAGGTTGGAAGACCCTTTCATCCATCCCACACACAGGACCGGGACGATTGATGATCGCTGGCTGCAAGTGCTCGACAGTAGCGGGGGGATCGAGGGCTTCCATAGTGCCAACTGCGGTGCGTCCCAGTATGCGTTGGAACCCGATGGCGGAATGCGGAGAGCAGGAACGGGGTGGTAGCAGCTTGCGACGAGAGTCGTACGATGAACTAGAAGCGTGAATCGGTTCAACCGTTGTATCGTTACAATTTTTATAATACTTGCCGAGAAAGGCGGCTTGGAAGACCCTTTCCCCACCCACACATACAGGACCGGGACGACTGATGAACGCTGGCGGCAAGGGCTCGACTGTAGCGGGGGGATCGAGGGCTTGCATAGTACCAACTGCGTTGCATCCCAGTATGCGATCGGCATCGATACTCCTTCACAAGGGCGGTGTGGCTTGGTATAGTGGCATGGCCAATCGTTGCGGAGTCCTCTGCAGGACCATTGATGGGCCGGGTTGCATTAGAGAGGTACATGCTTCTTCTGGAGGCGGTGGAAAATCAGTCGGCGGGCTCCAAATGTTCTGGGTACGGCTGTCTTCAAATTCCCTGAACAGTATGCCTTGCGGCCATGTGTCAGGATTAAGAGCTGCATCACGGTACTTTGGGTGAACTCCAACTTTGAAGGATATGAAGTTCAAAGTACTGACGTTTATGCCTTTTTTAACAAGCGGAATAACCTTTATCTCCTCGTTACAATTTAGTCCTTCTTTAGACATTTTTTCGACAGTCTCTTTGCTAACACTAGGATGAAAGCGGGAAAGATACATCCAGAGCAACGGCGCGGGAGGTGGAACCGTAACAATGTTGCTATTATCGACTAGCTTTCGACCACCAACAAGAATATTGATCGGATCAGGGCCATCCTCGCGACGACGTTTCTGAGGTGGTCGAGAGGTACCGGAGTTTGGCCGGACTGGAGTAGCTGTTGAAACCTTTCTAGCCAGGCACGAAATTTGCTGGTTATTTTTGGATAACTCGACCTTTAGTTCAGCACAGACGTCATCCGTTTTCCCAGCGATAGCAGCGATAACACATCCAAGTGAAGAAACGGTGTCGCGAAAGCGAGCAAATTTCATCAGCTTGACACATTCATTGCACATCCAAAATAAGTTTGGGTTTTCCGCAAGTTTTTTCAAAAACGGCTTGTTCAGTTGTTTCCCACATTGCATATGTACCACATTTTTGCAAAAACCCATACATTCAATAAAGTCGTCATCCGATTTGACGGTTTATGCGCAATGATCGCATGCACTTGCCATAATGCGTGCCGATCTGAGAATGCGAACAATGAAATATAGATGGCGCTGCGTTCGGTGGAAAGTTTTGGTGGTTAAGTCATAGAAGTTCACTCAGTTACGTTCTTCGCTGATTTCTTCGCAACACAAAAGCAAACAGGAGACACTTTCACACTGCACAATAATAATGTTAAAAACAAAATACTGAGTCGATTAACACGACAAACAACGATAAAAACTTCACAAATCTCGTCAAAAAGTAAAAATAGTTGGAGCGATTTATGTAAACAACTAATCGGTAGGAATACACTGAACCATTTTTGAGTTCTTTACGGAGAAAGCTTAGCTAGTTGTATTTTCTAGGATGCGTGAACCAGTATAACCACAGCTTCTATTAAATTGTCAATCTATTGCTTGGATCTTCACAATAAAATATCTACGGGTCTGGCTCGATTCGAAAGGTACCTGGGGTTGCCAAATATGGACCAAGTGTATTTCCGCTAGGTCTCAGCAAATGTATACCCTTCGGACAAGTGCAAGATCGACCCACGTCCCGGTTCGAGATGTGATGCCTTCAATCTCACCGCTGTGATTGTGTAAATCAAAATTCCCTAGGATTCCCTACGGGTCTGGCGAGGACCACCCGCTGCGTACTATTGTTGCAGTCCAAGGGTGTCATAACCGTCGACGATCTGACACAAACTGCTAGATTGATTCTTTTCTTCTGTTATCGTTAACCACCTGTTTCCCCTGTATCTGATATTGCTGTTTACTGAAATAAAATCTTCGTGAAAATACCTTGATTCATCCCCTCCTTCTTTCCCCTAAGAAGAACCACTCTGAGCGAAGTGGTTGGGAACATTTCTCCACCAATGTCTCAAGTCTCAACGAGACTAGTAGATTAAATAAGTTACTTTTGAAATCGAAAAAACTTTTATGTCAATTCGGTTAGAACTGCCAAGGACGAATTTCGTCTGACGAAGATGTAGTACTCAAATACCTATTTGACACAGTCTTTTCAGGCTATACGGAGCGATCACCAACGACTGTCCCTGAATTATTTTCGGGTAGTTTTGATTCTTGAGCTTTTAGAATTGTGATGACCGAATCGATCAAAGGGCGATTGAAATCTTTGTTCCGCAAGTCATCCATCATTCTAGTTCTACTTAAAAGAGGATACACTTCAAACAGATTTTGAAAAAATTTCTTACCTGGAGTATTGTAACAGGATACATTCTATTAGCGTGGCGAGAAATAATTGTCAAATTCCCAAAGGTAGCCGCATTACTTTTGAGGACGTAAATAGCTTTAGGTCGATCAGTCTGACCTTCATTCTTAAATCGGTGGACCGTTTAAACAACCACTATATTCGGGATGTTGGTTTGGGAGAGCACCCGTAGCATGCAATGAGACATGTACATCAGCGGGGAAAGTCTGTTACGCAATGTTGTCGACAACATTGAAAAGACTTTTCCGTAAAAGTAATCAAGCTTAGGAGTTGATTTTGATACTGAAGGTATTTTTTGCAACGTGCGTTTTGAATCCATTTTGAAAGCAGCACGAAGTCATAGATCACAAACTGGATACACGCAATGCTTAGGAACCGACATCTATGCTCATCGTTAAGGCAAGTAGAGATAAGAAAATTGAGTATCTGCGGATGTCCTCAAGGTGGTGAGCTGTCACCACTTCTATGGAACCTTGTCGCTGATGGTTTGTTGAGGAAATGCAATAAGCTTGTGTTTCCGACATATGGTTTTGCCAATGATTATTACATATTGAGCAATTTACATCAATACACTTTTTGGTTTGGTACAGAAAGCCTTATGTGTTGGTGTCTTCATGTTGGACTATCAGTTAATCCAAATAAAACATTTAGGGTGCTTTTCACGCAACGATGGATTTCCACCTAAGCTTATCTCTTGCAGATCAAGTTAAATACATTGGGGTAATTCTGAACTCAAAATTAAACATAACATAAAATCACTAGATATGTTTCTGGAATTAAAAGCATTTCCTTAAGGTTACTGCGCTATGGAAAAGTAACCCAATAGTTTGTGCAACTATCCACAAAAGACTGTTTGGCCCAAAAAGGTTACTTGGGATGAGTATATATTTGCTCTTAGAGACCTTGCATTTACATGTAGTTTACTTTTTAAATATTGAATGTGAGAATTTCTCCTCGCGAAGAATGACTGTCTGCCTGTATGGAGCGACAACATGAGGAATACTTAGTTTGTTACACTGACAGTTCTTTGTTGGAGGGCCGAGCCGGTTCTGGTGCATATCGTCATGAATTCAGATTAGACCAATCCCATTCGCTTGGTAGATACTGAATCGTATTTCAAGCCGAAATCTTCGCGGTTCTGTGTGGCGTACAATCGGCACTTCAACAGGGAATTTGCGGTAAAAGAATTTATCGGTAAAAGAATTTATCTTGCTCTGACAGGCTGCCATAAAGTGCTTCGTTTGGCAGATTCGAGATCGAAATTAGTAATCGCATGTCAAACTCAAATCGAAAAACTTAGGATTTCAAATCATATCTGCCTTTTACGGATCCCCAATCATTCCGATATTAGTGAAAATGAATGGGCGGACGGACAAACTGGCCAGAGCGGGCGCAGCGACTGACTTCGTTGGTCCAGAACCAGTTCTACTACTGTCGATAAGTTAAATAAAGCACAAGATTCGCTCCGGGGCTGCATTCGAACATGCCTTTTTTTCGTCTTGTTTGATGCACTGACGTACTGCACTTGTCAGTCTTCTGTGCCTAAAAGTGTTTTTAATTGTGTGAAATACTTATCTTACTTCAGTTGAAATCGAAGATAATTGCTCCCCGAAGTTGTCTCCTGTACGGTGTTGTGTTTGTTTTGCAAAATTGTCGCAAGGAATTGAGTATTTTGTGAAATAATTTTGCTCAATTTGCGACATTGTTTACATTCCCGTGACTAGTGTGTAATTCCCCACAAAAATTGTACGCGCTCATTTCGCCACCTGCACGCGAACAGCGGAAAGTGTTCCCCACATTCCACTTTGGCGCATAGCGAGACGAGATCGAAAAAGCAGGATATAGGGCGGGTTGAAAGCAATCATGAGTATGAGTTGCAAGTCATGCGATTCTCCCGTTAATGGGATTGAGAGAATTGCATACCGAGAGCGCTGCGGATCGGTTTTGCACCGCACGTGTATTCCTGGTATGCACCGATCTGTACTAGACTTAATGTCTAGCGTCAATAAGAATCTGTACTGGCTGTGTGACGATTGTGTTTGCTGTTTTAACACATGGGTGCAGCAACCCGATTCCGCTGCTCCTATCGTGGACACAAACAAGTTATGTGAGGCAGTAGACAATCTAAACGCGGTGGTCTCAAATCTCTCGAGCCGCATTGAGACTCACTTGCTGGCTAGTTCTGGCTAGAGATGGTCGGGTTTCAATTTTTTCGAACCCGAACCCGACCCGAACCCGAGAGCATGAAAATTTAAAAACCCAAACCCGACCCGAGCCCGAAATTATAAAATTTGAAAAACCCGAACCCGGCCAGAGCCCGAACATTTTAAAACCTAAATACCCGAACCCGACCCGTACCCGAGAATGAAAATTTTGCAAAACCCGAACCCGACCCGACCCGAGAATTTTAAAATTTGAAAACCCGAACCCGACCCGAACCCGAAAATTAAAATTTGAGAAGCCCGATCCGAACCAAACTTGCTAATACGGAGAATCAACCAAAGGTCTCGAAGATTTTTAATTCTAGGCACCCGAGCTGGACCCTAGGCTCATCTAAGAATAGTAGAATCACTCGAATCTGAAGTAGTACTATACGCATTGAGTTATATCTGCATATGGCAAAACAAATCACTGCCGAGTAGAATCCGCATTTATATTTACTATTATTGAACGAGTGTCATGAATAACGAAGCCTGGCGGAAGTGAAGCTAGGTTTAAGTCCTGTTCCATTGGTTGTTACAATACATTATCTAGAAAATAAATTTGGTGTAAACTATAAAAAATAATGTGCCCTTTTTAAATTTGATCCGCCATAATGACACCAAAGTCAATTGCAAACAATCTTTATCATAAACCAATTTGATTGCTAAACTTCCGTTAAAGCAGGTACAACCTATTTGTTTCATTTGATCAACTTAACAGTGCTCGTTTAAAGTTTGTTTGGGGTACAAATGTACCCCCACAAAACCGTTTGCGTTAGTGTTTGGTCATGTGTACATAATTCAAAAAAAAATATAATATCATTTTTAAAAGCAAAATATCGATACATAGTAAGCGAGAAACTTGTGTAAAATTTTATAAGTTCCAACTCTGCCGAATAATAGTATCTGTTATTTGATATAACAAAGCATTATAGCAAAGTAACTCGAAAATGCGCTTGGATTGGTATCCTAATTTTTGCTTTTTCGGATGAAAGAGGCAAATCACATTCGTGAATATAGTATGCAAGACGCATCATTCGACTCGTTATCTTCTGCAGCCCAGGCTCTGGAACATACTTACTTTATATACACGTACAATGAACCAGCTCTACCTGTTCCTTCGACGCCTTCCTGTTTCACCTCGGTTACTGCATATTGCTGTATTTTTAACGTTTGTATTGGCATTTGGTTTTCAAGAAAGCATCGGAATAAATACACTTTTTGACCGGTTTTTGAAAAAAATTGTTCAAAAGGAAATTTAATAATCTTTACAACGTCGTATAAATGATCAAAATCGATTTGAAACTACCGGAGTTATAGCAATATGAAGAAAAAAGGGAATTTTGACGTATTTTAAAGACTTGTTCTATACAAAATAATTATTATATAATTAAATAGTCAAATCACGAATATTTTTAAACAGGTTACTTTACGAATAATTTTAGAATAAAACTATCCAATTTATTTATAAATTTAATAAAAATTAGACATATTAGAGCGATTTTAGCTCTGGGGTACGAATGTACCCCACAAAACAGTTTATGTAGAAAAAAATCGCCGCGCCCGGTTTTAAAGTACCTGTCGAAATTTATATTCCATTATAGAAAGTTCCCTTTTCCGATAAATTCCTGTTGGCTTGGTTTACTACTTATTATTATGAAAAATAAATCGCTAAGAGATTTTAGATGTGAAACACGTATTGTTGAATGCTCTCTCATGAATGTTCGTTTAAAAAATTAAATCATTCAGGCAGTCTGCGAATCTGAAGAGACAGAATTTTATGCAAGAATGAAAAAATACAATATTTGAGCACCAGAAAATACGACGAATTCTAGCGATTTATAGGTGCTAACATTTGGTACGGTTATATGTGTCATCCATTCGTATCACGAAGTATAATTCACTACTACAAAAAAAGACTGCGTTTTGTGTATAGACGCAAACAGTGTCATGAAATGGTTGGGTTGTTTTTTTCAAAACCCGAACCCGACCCGACCCCGATAATTTGTAATTGGAAAAACCCGAACCCGACCCGAGCCCGAAGGTTCAAAATTTCAAAACCCCGGACCCGACCCGAACCCGAGAATTTCGAATTTGAAAACCCGGAACCCGACCCGAACCCGAGAAGCTTAAATTTACAGAACCCGAACCCGACCCGAAACCCGTCGGGTTCGGGTCGGGTCCGGGTTTCGGGTCCGGGTTTCGGGTCCAAAAACCCGAACCCGACCATCTCTAGTTCTGGCTCTTTAAATCAAAGGGGGCTGTTTGTGAAGCGACTTCCGGGGGACCTGCCCACTCCAAAACGAAGTCGTGAAAATGATGCAAAAATTCGCGCCACTGCAACCGGTGTCTGTGGTACTAGAGCCATTCAGCGAGAAATCAGAACAGTTTCTGATGAACGCGATCAGTTCTGGGTCTATCTGAGTCGCCTCGACCCGAGCGATACAGTGGAGGAGATTGTTGCTATGACCCAAGAATGCCTCGGAAATAAGCGACACACCCAAAGCAAATTTGTTGGTATAAAAAGACACGGATCTTACAAAACTCAATTTCGTCTCGTTCCGAGTTGAGCTTCCGAGTGAGCTGAAGGATACTGCACTCAAAGCGTCCACTTGGCCCACTGGAGTATTCGTTCGTGAATTCAATTTCGACCAGCCAAAGCAGGATAGATTTCGTTAATGGGATACCGGGATGCACCGCAGCTTGTATTATGGAAGCCCTCGATCGCCCCGCCACAGTCCAGCTACTGCAGTCAACGTTCACCAGTCGTCCCGGTCCTGTGTGCGAGAGTGGAGAAAGGGTCTTCCAAACTTCCTACTGCGGCAAGTACCCATCTATTCAGAATAATTCAAGCGCTGAAATGTTCCCCGATTCCAGTTCTCCGTTATTTGCATCATATCAGCACCAAATGCCGCTCTTCCTGCCAGCGAACCTCTGCTGTTTACGTGAGGTACCTAGTCCAGCTATGTTGCATATATCCCACGTCATCTCGTCTCTTCAGTCACCGGGACGCATACTTGCCGCCAGTCGTGAGGAAGCCCTTAGTCCCCCCATCACAGTCGAGCCATTCCTGCCAGCGACCAGCCGCCGTCCCGGTCCTGTGGTGGAGTTGGGATGAGGAGTCTTCCGTAAACCTACCTCAGGCAAGTACAATGCATCTGTGAGCTCTTCCTTGCCTCAAAGCTCTTCGATTTCCAGCCTTGGTCAACGACGGGATAAGCTGCTGTTATACTACCAAAATGTTGGTGGTATCAACTCAATCGTCGAGCAATACCGCCTTGAAATATCCGATAAGAATTTTGACATCATTGTCTTCGTTGAAACGATGACACGCTTTCCAGTCTGGTGTTCGGTACTGGATACGAAATGTTTCGTTGCGACCGGAGCCCTAGCAATAGCCGAAAATCCACCGGAGGCGGCGTATTAGTAGCGGTTTATACCAGTTTGAAGGCAAAAACTGTCGAGAATATTTCTTGGGCTTGCCTAGAGCAGGTTTGGTCGATTATCGAACTTGGCGACCGTAAGTTATACTTGTGTGCGTTGTATGTTCTACCCGACCGCGCTCGTAATATCAAATATGTTGAAGCACACTGCAGCTCACTTTTTACTATCCTCGAAGACGCGAACGCAGTTAATGAGATCATGGTACTAGGAGATTTTAATCTTCCTAGCATTTCATGGAAGTCTTCTCGCAACGGATTCCTTTATCCGGATTCGGACCATTCCGTACTCCACCCAGCTGCAGTGAGCTATAGCTCAGCCACGTTACTACAAATCAATTCTATTGCCAATGAAAATAGCCGCCATCTCGATCTTTGTTTTGCCAGCGATCAGGTTTCCGCCACATCAATAGTGATGGCGCCCTCTCCTCTAGTAAAACCAGTGATGCATCATCCTCCATTGATCGCTACGATTGATAACACTGTGGTGCATGCTTTCGATATTGCACCACTTTCTGTCACCTACGATTTCCGTAAAGTCGACCATCGTAGTATCGCAGACCTTTTTTCCGCCATCGATTGAGAAAATATTTTGGACCTCGAAGATGTCGAATCCGCACTTTTTCCAACGTTCTGGCGTACGTTATTGACAGGTGCGTTCCGAAGAAAGTTCACCGTCGACAAACCGGCCCTCCATGGCAAACGAGTACATCTATTAAGAGAGCTCTGCGGAGGTTTACCAAGTATCGTACAATATCACTCAGAGACTATTACGTCAGTCTCAACCATGCGTGCAAACGAGCCAGTCAAAACTGTTTCTATCGATATCAGCAAAATATTCAGCGTAATCTGAGTCGCATCCTAAACGTTTCTGGAAATATGTGAACGAGCAGCGCAAGGAATCTGGACTGCCGTCGTCTATGACTTTCAATGGTAACACAGCTTCCACATCACGAGATATATGTGCACTTTTTTCGGAAAAATTCGCGAACGTGTTCACAGATGAGGAATTAACTATTGAGCAAATCAAACTCGCTGCTAGCAGAGCTCCACTTGTGGGTCAAACTCTGAGTGCTATCGATGTCAACGCAACGATGATTACCAGAGCTTCCTCTCGACTTAAGTCATCCTTCAATCTGGGACCCGACGGGTTCCCCTCGCTTTTCTGATAAGGCACATTGAAATTTTGGTTAATCCGCTTCTTCACATATTTCGAACATCTATTGACAGAGGTATTTTTCCATCTTGCTGGAAATCAGCGAACATGTCCCCAGTACATAAAAAGGGAAATAAGCGAGACGCCAATAACTACCGTGGAATAACTTCATTGAGTGCTGTCTCGAAGTTGTTCGAACTTGTGATTATGGAACCTTTTCAGGTTCACTGTAAGCAATACCTAAGTGACGATCAACACGGCTTCACGTCTGGACGGTCAACTGCGTCTAACCTATTATGTTTAATATCCTTCTTAACAGAGAGTATGGAACATCGCGCTCAAACCGACGTTGTTTACACGCCGCTTTTGACAAGATAAACCAGGATATCGCAATAGCAAAAAAGGAGAGATTTGGAATTAATGGTAGTATTTTGCAATGGTTTCGATCCTACCTCACTGACCGAGAGATAGCGGTTGTCATAGGAGAATGCTAGGCCCCTTCATTCTCTTCTACATCTGGAATACCTCAAGGAAGCCACTTGGGACCGTTGATGTTTCTGATATACTTCAATGATGTACATCTAATTTTGAAGACTCCACGATTATCCTTCGCACATGACCTCAAGATTTTTCGCCTAATTCGTTCAATTGAAGATTGCAGAGTTCTCCAACAGCAGCTTCTAGTCTTTGCTGATTGGTGCAATACGAACTGCATGTATGTAAACCCGAAGAAGTGCTCGGTAATATCTTTTTCACGGAAGAAGGATTCGATTTATTTTAACTACCGTCTACTAGAGACAGAAATCGAACGTGTCAGTCACGTGAAGGATCTGGGAGTGATTGTGGATTCTTAACTTACTTTTAAACAACACGTATCCTATGCAGTTGGTAAAGCGTCTCGAGCACTGGGATGCATATTCAGGATAGCCAAAAACTTTACGGATGTTTATTGTCTCAAATCGCTGTACTGCTCTTTATCCCGATCAATTCTAGAATATTGCCCTGAAGTGTGGAGCCCGAACTATAATAATGGCGTTGAAAGAATTGAAAGTGTGCAGCGACGCTTTTTACGTTTCGCGCTCCGTAGATTGCCGTGGAGAGATCCTGTCCGACTACCTAGCTATGAAAACCGATGTCAGCTGATTCAACTAGAGCCCCTACATGTTCGAAGGAGTACCGCAAGAGCTTTGTTCATCGCTGACACTCTGCAAGGCCGTATAGATGCCCCAGCTATTTTGGAACAAATCAATATAAACGTCGCACCTCGAGCACTACGTAACAACAATATGTTCCGGTTGCCATTCCGACGCACAAATTATAGTATGTATGGAGCCATCACTAGTCTGCAACGAATTTTCAACCAGCTAGCTTCAGCATTTGACTTCAACGTTTCTCGACATACTCTGCGTATACGTTTCTCCAGATTGTTTAATCATTTCGTTAACAACACTTGACCTTTTTATTCTTAGTTTGTAATTATTGTATGATTATTGTTTTTATGTGCGACTTGATTATTATAAATAAGATTAGTATTTAGGCCAACATCATTGGGGCTTTGATATGCCTGTTGATGTACACACAAAAAAATAATGAAATTTAAACGACATGTAAATCAATACGAATGTAAACATACAAAGTTTGAATCAAAAATTTGATTGAAAATTACGTTAAAATCAATGCACTCAATTGGAGCATCAAAAAGCATACGATTTTACACTTTCATTCGTGTGATATTACATGTTATTCATTTTACAGCAATATTGAAGTAAAAATACACTGAAGTGCACTGGTTTTCCGTTTAATGAAACTGTAGTTGTCAATGAACGGGTAAAATTATGATTGAAATAGTTGAAGAAAGCACGACAAGTCGTGTGAATTTGTGGTGGAACTCAATTTTACATTTATATTCATGCTCCAAATATGTGCATGAAAATAAACTTAAAATTACGAAATATTTTTTTCTGTGTATTAAACAAAATAAACAAATAAACCATTGGCGTAGCTTTCGCTCAAATAAATTTTTTTTCTGGTTGTGCGTCCGAAAATGTCAAAGAATTTGTTACATTTTTCCAAGCTCAATTACAGTATTATCAGGGCACTTAGGGGACATTGCAAACTCAATTACCACATGATTACTATTCAGCGCGCTGAGTATTATTCGTGTGATCTTTGTGAATCTGATTACGGAAGTTCATATCATTTGATATGTAACTGCTCTGTAGTAATGCAATTGTGTCTCCGGATTTTAGGGCCTCCATACAGGAATCCAAAACTGAAGAATATACTTTTGTTTCTAACCCAGTTTGGTAAAGAGCTACAGGTTTTTTTCAGTAGGGTTCAGTATTGTTTCAAGAGAGAAGAATCCAGGCTCTTTATTGTTTTTTTTTGTTGTGATTATATTGTGTTATCATTTTTTGTTTCCTACCTTGTTTCCTTCCCACCAGGAAAATGAAGAGACTACATTATCATTTAGAACGTGCCAATCGAGCCAATATATTCTGATTCGTGATTTCTGATAACCAAAACGAGTGACGCTCGGTTTGTTGACAAAACTGTTATAAAACGTTTTCGAAGAGTAATAAATGGAAACTCGTTGGATTTTAGTTACAGTTACATAGTAGGATAATGAAATTTTTATGCATACATACAATCAATCCAGACATGATATTTCTGTCTCTAATCCATAGCTTCCTAACGAAGCCTCATCCTTTGAAAACAAAACCCTGTCTGGTAACAAACTGCCGATCGTTATCGCCTCCACTTTGTATCAAGTATTGTTTAAAATTCAAAGCATCCTGCAAACTGGAGATAGCTCATGTACCATGGTTTACGATCCATCAGACTGGCGTGAAGCATAAAGAAGACTATCCTTCATACGTGCAGTGTATGCGACACATGGCACGGATCAGGTGCTGTCTTTCTCTTCTCAAATTCCCATGTCCCAACGTCCACGTGAAATTGAGAACCTCTTCTCCCGTTCGAGATGATTTAGCGGCATGCTGTGACAGTAATTCTTCATTAATTTAATATAGTCGTCCTATTTCCAAATTACGCGGCGAAATTCCGTATACTGCCGGTTAGCCTTGCCTGCAGTCTACATACATATTTCAGCTTCCTCCGAGGTCGCATAATAAGCCGTTACTCGCAGGAGAGTCACACTGCCGCACACCGGGCGGTAACGGTAATGAAATTTTCTCCTTATTGTACACCTCTTGACAGGGAAATTTCTGGCGAATGCTGCTCCACGCTATAGTGGTCCCTGGTGGGGGCGTGCTGCGCTTTGCGACCATGTTCGTCGTTATGCCCCTTTGCTTTATCCCGTCGGTTGGATTTCAGGGAAATGCAAAATATTCTGATAAAAGCTTTTGGAGAGCGATGTTAGCTCGTTTAGAGGAAAAAAAGTGTAGAGATTTCGCTCTTAGCGCTGCACGTATGGGTATAAATTATTTACTCTGATACAAAGAGGTTTTCCTACATCCTATACAAACAAATCCGATCGCTCATTTCAGTTACCACATTCGTATACCTTTTGACCCTAAATCTACCACTTAAAATAGCATTTGCAAAGGTACTAAGAAAAGCAAGGGAAACAAAAGAAACAAAAATATTTTTCCTCCGTGATGATTTCAGTGAATTTCTTTTGTTTACATAACAAGTGGGATGAAAGGCTCGCTTAAATATATTATGTAAGTTATATTAGGGATGTGTCGGCACAACATCATTTTCGGCAGCTTCCTTGGTTTATCAGCTTCGCCAGAGATGCTGCACGTTTTCTTTAATCGCAACAGCAACCTGAATAAATCAAGCGTTGATTAAATAATTATTATTAATAATAAAATAACTCACTATCATTACCACTGATCGTGTACACGTTTTATTCAATTACAAAGCATTGATTTTCCCAAGCATGTCAAAATGAATTCCAATTCAAAATATGTAATATTACTAACATATATAATATCGCCAATATATCGCCAAATTAAAATATTTTCCACAATTTCTAGGATTCATGAAATATTAGTTTTAACACTAGACCATAAGCTTTGTTGATCAAATGCAGCCCCTGAGGCCATTAACGTGCGATCTCTGCTGCTCACATAGTACTAAAACAGTTCTCAAGAGCATGGCGATAACCCCCAAATTATTGGCCAAGAAGGAGAAGCAATTCTTTTGCTGTTCGATTTCGCCAATGCGTTTGACCGAGTTTCCCTTAAAAATAATCTTGCACTGGTTTCCTCCTTTTGGGTTTCCCACAGAGCGGCTTACCTCAACAAATCCTACTTATGTGATTAAATACAGCTGGTATTGTGCAGCCGTATCTTATCATCATGCCAGAACATTAAATTTATTGTCCCCGAGGATCTATACTCGGACCAGTTCTTTTTCCGCTATTTATCAATGGTTAGCGGTCTGTACTGAAGCATAGTATTAGCATTTGTTTGCCGATAAAGTAGAAATTTATTTTTGTTCCTATGCCCATTTTGAGCCTGGAAGAGATGGCTAACAAAATAAATCAGGAAATTGACAGAAATTTATATAGAAGCGCATTGATACACTATTCCAAAAGTAGGCATCTTTTTGTTAGAGAGGTTCTATTGATGTGTTGCGATTTTGATGAAACTTTCAGTATTTTTTCTAGACATGCGTCAGATGGTCGTTGACTAAATATTAGGAGCAAAGCATGCATTGAAAATTAATCTTGAGTAAAAAGTAATAGAGACACATTTTTCGAAACAGTGTAATCGAATCTTTCTTATTAGTATAATTCCATTGTTGTCATAAATATTTTTTGTTGATTAGTTTTATTGATAACCGCGTGATAATAGGATAAAACTGCTTTAAATCCACGTAAAGTGTTTATTTTCGTTTGCTTCAGCTATTTTGCACTAATCACCGTGCACCTCCATGCCAGCAATTTTTTTAAAATGTTGTTTTTAAACACATTGGAACAAAAAGAATTTGACGAATGGAATTCGTTTGTAAAGTCACGTAAATAAAAATAAAAAGGCGGCAAAAAGTGGAACCTTGGTTCAAACAGTAGTGATGATTTCCCATTCCAACTGATTGTACAGGTTACATTTGTAAAAAGCATATGTTCAGACAACCTTAGATATATTTGTAGCGAAAATCATAGTTCGAATTAGATTCAGCAAACAAATTAAAATGATAAACAAAGTTTTTTCAATTTCCTTCGCATTGAAACTAGTTATGCTCAAATCGGATGAAAATTGAAAGAGCAACATATATTTGAAGGGAAAATAAATACTGTGATTTCGAAAATGAAAATCATAACAATTCACAGTGGGGCCGGGCCGGACAAAACCCCATAAATTTATGATGACATACCTTTTATAATTTTTTCCTAAATGTACCATAACTAAAGCTGTATTCGCCAAATTTTTGAGTCAATCGATTGAAGGTCTTGGAAATCTGCAAGAACTTGAATGATAAAAAGTTTTTCTTCATTTTAATACTTCTACAATGATAATTTAACAACGCATATAGACGTTTCTAATCTATAGAAAAGTATCTCAGGAATTTCGCTTTAAGAAATAATGAGTATTTTAAAAGTTACCAATGAAATCAATATAAATATGTTGTTTATCGCGGACTTATTTGTATCCAGAGTGTCATCTCTTTATCGGTAAAACTGTGTTGAAGGGTCTCATCTAGTTTTCAAAACATATAGTGTCTTCTTGTGCCGTTTTGCGCCCAATCATTTGTAAAATTAGTTTTTTTATGGTGTCGCATGGTATTTTTTGATTTCACGAAGTTCTGCATTATTATTCAGTATATAAAAATGTAGTATATAAAAATTCAAATAAATAGAAGCCAACGATTCAAATTAACTGCAACTATTATTATATCTTTCCATTAATCCTATCTCTTTGGTAGGTATTGGTCGTTAGCTTTACTGGTGACCGATGTAAGGTAAACGCGTGAGTGTGTGAAGTGTTCTTTTCTACCCGATTTTCAGTTATTGACCAGTGCTGTAACCAGGGATGCCAACGGTACCGATAAACTAATTTTTTTTCGGTATATTTACATTTGCACAAGCCGTACAGCCCGCTACAGCGACGCATCGCTACAGCTCTTGTCAGAACGGTAGCCAAACCGGGTACATTTTCCCATAGTAGTAGAATACATTTTTGTTTTGCTGCTGTACTCCGACTGCTCGGTGAGAGTGTGGCGTAGTAAAGTTTGTTCTCTCGCTTTGTACATTTTTCTCTGCATAGTCAATGAGAGAGGCCCGCACACGAAAGCGTTGATTCCGGTCGTGGCGTAAACGAACCGCATTCATTGTCGTCGTTTGTGATTAAAAATATTGAGTGGATTAAAAATATTAAAACGTGTAAAATAAGGAAAGAGAAACTGTACCGCTCGCGTCTGGTGGCTGTACTGGGGGCAGTAGTTTTTTGTCATGTTACTGCTTTGCTTACAGACTGACGTACAGCGCTGGGCGTCTTGCACTAGCTAACGACAGCAGCGTCAAAAGGGTTTTTTACATTTCTTATAAAAGAAATGTATAGAATTCGCTCAAACTTTAAAGATTTTTTCCGAGGCCCGGAGGGCCGAGTCTTATATACCAATCGACTCAGCTCGACGATTTGGGACAATGTCTGTGTGTGTGTGCCTGTGTGTGTGTGTGTGTATGTAACGGACAAATTCTCATTCGTGTTTCTCAGCAATGGCTGAACCGATCTTATCCAAACAAATTTTAAATGAAAGAACTAAGAAACAGTATGAACGCTATTAATTTGTTTTTGATTCTGATGTTTAGTTTCCAAGATATGAATGTTTGAATGCGTAAAAATGGCGTTTTTTGCAGTTTTTTTGAATTATCTGCCGAAATTGACAATATAGATTAACAATTTATATGTTTTTAAACAGCTTTAACGAATACCTTTCGAACAAGCTATAGATTGTTGAAATCGGACTATTATCAAAAGAGATATTTAACATTAAATGCGGACGAAAGATTTTTATCATTTCCCATTGCCAGAAATATGACCAAAACATGTAATCTATTATATCGAAATGATGCCTTCAGCAAATTTGTAGCTCTTACTTTTGCGAATAACTTTACTGAAGACTTCAATTATCTATTTTGAATATTTTAAAAGTTATGGCTTGTTGTTTGTGGATTACTCTTTGTCGCCAATTTATTGTTCAATATAGTAATAATCAATTGAAATAAGCCAAACATTATTTCGATAAACGAATTTTGTATTTCATTTTTCTATCTACAACCGCTAGAAATAATCACCGAACACTTTCAAGTTGTCTGGAAGGAACTTGATAACTTATCAGTGCAAAAATGTTCATTTGTGCGAACCTTCTGACAGCAATTTTTCTAACTTATAACCATCGGATCGATCTGAAACATATCGAAAAATGAAGAGCTAATTAAATAACTCCAAGCAACGGCGTAGCCAAGAGAAGGTTTTGGGGTTTAACACCATACAACCCACCCCCCACCACACCCAATAAGAAATATTGGATTGAAGTTGAAAATTTATTGATGCTGACTGATTTAATTCAATATTACAATAACAATTATCTGATCCGTACATTGATATCTTGTTGTTGTAAACATCATGAGAACTTTGGATAAATTGTCGGAATGGGGTCCTGATATGTAACTGATCTATTGGTCTTGATTTCACAGTTGTCTAATTGCATCAATATCAAAATCCTGCCTGAAAACATTCCAATAGAAAATTCCAGAGTTCTGTAATCAATCATAATCCTCAGATTTATTTTCAAATTGAGCTCGTTTTTGTAGAGATGTACTGTAATAAGGGTCTTTATTTAATAGGAAGCGAAGTTAAAATTGATTTAATGTCTATGAAACATAGAACTGCGCACCAAAAAAATGCATAACTTTCAACATTTGCTAAAAATGTTTTTGCCTTTCTCATTCACTCTAAAATTCGTCAATCTAATCCCGACCGGGAGGGCCGAGTGTCATATGCCAATCGACTCAGATCGGAAAATGTCTGTGTGTATGTATGTGTATATGTGTGTATGTGTAAAATAATGTGACCTCTGTTAATCAGAGATGGCTGGATCGATTTGCACAAAGTTAGTCTAAAATGAAAGGTACAACCTTCCCATCGGCTGCGATTGATTTTTTTTATTGATTGGACTTCCGGTTCCGGAGTTACGAGTTGAAGAGTGCAATCACACAGCAAATTCACATATAATCTGAAATGAAAATTTTTCAAAATCAAATTTGTATTTTTGATGCCAAATGACTTTATAATGCATGAAACATCGAGATTTGATGTAAACTCGAAAAAATAATGTTTGACAAAAATTTATTTTTTTGGCCTTTGGTACATTTTTGCCTTTCTCATATAGAAAGGTTATGCAATCACTCTAAAAATCGTCAATGATACCGGCCCGGAGGGAGTATGCAGTGAATGGTTGCTACTTTAAAATTGAAACTAGTTTAAAATTTCTAAGCAAGTTGAAAATTTTCGGCAGGACCCGGACCTCCCGGATCTTACTATGTGATACTGAAACATCGCTTGAAACCAGCGGCGATCAAGCGATGTTTCAGTATCACATAGTATCTCAAGATCGTGGCTGTCGATCCATTGTACGTATGTACAAATCGTACTGAACATGTATTATTCATTTCCACCATTGTATTGAACATAACCAGCCATGGAATCGTAGTCTGGACAAATCAGAAAAGCACAATTGCACCACTAGGTGGATTAAAACAGGTTTTTATTTTGGGAATGCGTCGAGTTGAGACGGAAACGTAATATGATTAAGATCGAGGATAACACTTTCCGAATGTAGAGAGAAATTTATGAGAAATGACGATTTCCATTCGACTCAAGCAGGTCCTGATCGATTTTGATGAGAATTTGATTTTTGTTGTATGACCAATTATATGTATAGGTCAAATGTTCAAAAACAGTAATTTAAGGTCAAGATAACATCATTTTGAAACCGCCAATTTTAGAGGTTTAGTATCTTCGATGAGTTTTACAAACGTTAAACAGCGCATCATTTGATAAAATAATTTTGGCGGTATATCGTCCAAAAAGTATTTATGGTGAATTTTCTCAGGTTAATATTCATGACTACAAAAAAGTCTCAACAAATTCGTTAAAAACACGAACTCTGTTACTATTTTCTGAAAAATTAATTCTGCATAATTTTAAAACTTCAAAAATTACGGTTTCGGAATTATGCCGTTTGGACAGTATGATCGATTTTCACCAAACCCCCACCAATTGTAAAAATGGGTTTGTAAAAAAACGTAAGGGGGATACTTCAATGCTGATAGGTGGGACCGAAAAAGTAAACAATCGTCAAAGGGGCGATACTATCATTTTGTCAATTTCAATAGCAAACACAAATTTTAATTTAATAATTTCAAATACTTCATGAAGTTTTGGGTTTCGATCACTGAATCATGCAATATAGGATGTAAAAAACACAATAGTTCTTAAATAGGAAATAAAACCAAGTCTGGAAATATTCACTGTTGATTTTCTTTGAATGGTGTCACTGCTAGTATCGCTTTTTTCCAGAAAAAGCGTTGATTTTTATGTCTCAGTCGCGTTGGAAATTTGAGTAAAGTATAAACTTAATTTCTATTCAAAAAAAAATTCGTTTTTTTGCCTCAGTACAATATACATGTATAGGTCAAAAATCCTCTTTAGGAAAATTCAGTTTTCCCACCAGAATGCATTGATTGAGGAATTTAGATATTTTATTAACAGAGCATTAGCAATAATTCATTTGTATGTCTATTTCAAGGGCCATTTTTTCGCTTTCCCATTGATTTGGTTTGAGATTTATAGCACTGATGTTGTCCTATGCTGATTTGAGCGATTCTCTATGTCCTGCCACAATCCCATGTAGTATGTGTTATCAAAAACATCGCGAAGCATCAAGTTCTAAATGTTCTCAAACGATATAATATCCGAAGAGAGTGATAGGAATTATAAGAAATGTCTCATCACACTGTTAGGTGGATTAAAAGCGTTTTTCTTTTATTTTCATAAAGATAGGTGCTTCCATGGCAGTGCTAGAAGCTGGTCAATTTTTACCTTCTAATGTTCAATACAATTCTCCTAGAATAATTACAATAGTCCAATTACGCGGAAAACGTAGCCAACTACAATCTAAATTGGTAAGTTTTATCAGTTTTCAATAATATTGCACAATAACGAAGATATATGAAAAAATAATTTTCCATTGTCAACGCAAACTGTCCCTGACAGCACTGCTCCATCGGATTCCAATAAGACTAATTGCAATAACTTCAGTTCTAGAGCTGATCCTTGTAAGTGTTAATGCTCAAATTAATGGCAATAATCACAATAATGAGCCTTATTTGTTTTTGTGAGCAAATCTCGCCTCAATCAAAAGTTATAGCTGTTTAAAAACGTTAGTGTCCACAAACAACATGGGCATGAATGGGTTTATCAAAATCGAGTTCAGCGCAAAATTACCCTAAGGGGGATGCCAGAGTGAACGCGATTCGCGACGCGATGCGATGCGAAGCGATTTTTGACAGATCGCGCGACGACGCGCGGCCGAGCTCCGTTCATTTGTTTCCTGCAAAATAATACAGCACATGCCAGAGTGGAAGCGACGCGATGCGATGCGCTAAGCGATTTTTTGCGCGATGCGCGACTAACCTGTACGTGCACAGGTTTTTCGCGCGAAAAGATGCTGACAAATTCAAAATTTGATTTTACTTTGGTGGCAGATGATGTTTATGTTGATGTCGAAGCACACATTGGAGCTGTCTTCCAAAGGTGTGTACTGTGGGACCAACAACCCCGCCATTAACGGCACCGGATTCTTGTGAACCAATGTTGGAAATATGTTTTGGATTAATGGAGAATATTTGGTAAGTAAAATCGATGGACAATTTTTAAATTGTTATTAATGGGTACTGTGAGTGACCGACATTTTCTCAAATGTTATACTTGCTCTAAACTATATATATATATATATATTTTTTTTTTCAAATTTCAGACGATGTTGCAAAGAAAAGGTGTAAAAAGTTGCGTGACACTTGGTCGCGAACTGTGCAAGCTGCCGGTGTTCAGATCCGAGGATGCTGGTGACCAAAGCGTTTGCTCTAGCTGACCGCATTTCAAAAGTCTACTTTTTACGGCAACAAATGTAGTCCAGGCAAGCAATTGGCAATCTCAAGCCTCAATTTTCCAACAGCGAAGTATTTGAGGACGTCGAGGCATTGGAAGGATTTTTTGAAATCCTACCAAGTCAAAACAATGGAGGTAGCTGATACCTCCACTTGGCGATCATCAAGTGCTCCTGTCTCGCTTCCCACCAAACGTTATAAAATGAACAACGAAAAGAACACTCAAGCAGAATATCTTTTAGAGCTTGAGTAAAGGAAGCTAGAACTGCTTGAGATAAAGCTTTCTTTGATAGCCCGCTACCCCATGTAAAGAAATCCCCTAGAGAAGCTTCGGCTTCGAATTGTGCTGCAACAGACAGGATAATGTGTGGGCCTTTGAACGTTTTGTAAGAAATCTTCACTCTTCCTAATAACATCTATACATCCTTCCCTATCAATGATAACATTGTGCAAAATACAGAAAGCTTTGGTAGTATCTTAGGCCGTTTCTTTCAATTGGTTTCCATAGCAATCTCCATTTAGTATTTATTGCCCCGACAGCACACTCGATCGGTTTCCTTGCTCTTGAAAGACTAGAGTTAAAATGGTCGGTGTTAAGTCAGACCGGACTAAGTCGCAAAACATCAAAAAATGAGATAATGATAGCACTGGATAAATAATTTCGTCAGCTACATTCGACTTTTGCCAGATTTGATATATTTAACAATAAACAAGAATTATGGCAAAAATAAATTTCCAATCATAATGTAAAGGATGCGGCGATTCAAACTTTAAACTCGTTTTTCTCGAAATCAATATTTTGTCACTTAGTCCGGTCTGACATAACACCGACCAAATATTCTTCTGAAACAGTGATATCTCGTCGAGCATATAGTCGCAAAACATGTTTTAACAACGGGTAAGCTTCATCATGGATATGTTTGTTCCGGGGAGATTACTTTCTGATGGAATGCCTAGTTGTCCCGATTCCATCAAGTACTACCGAAAAAAACTTTTTGTAATTGTATAACATTGTCCTAGAGTGTCGTGGATATTGCACTCGAATATGCTTTCCATCAATGCTGCCTTGCGCACTTTGTATAAATAAATGTTGGGTTAGCTGTGGCATATGAATTGGCTGAAGCTTTATCCATAATGCAAGACAGGTCTCCTTAACGATTTCAGCGGCCGTAGATCTTCCAATACGAAACGTGTAGGATGGTGCATTGAACGACAAACCCGTTGCCATAAGCCTATAAATACTACACTGAATTGGTAGTTAAATAAAACTATTTAATAATTCAATCCAAAAACAGCTTATAAACTGTGCTAATGTGTTGCCATGATGTATTGCTTGTGGCACTAAAAACTGGATTCTAACCACACTGCGCACTTACTATTCTTCTATTAAATTCTTCTTATAGACTGTTTAGTTTGACTGGTCTGTCTATGAAAGTACCATCTCTATCACTTGAAATACATGTGTTGTGACAGCTCGCAGTTTTCAGTAGCAGTTTAATCACTCGCACTTTGAAAGTGCGGAGTCCAGGTTGGTGGGAAGTGCGCAATATCGTAGGTATTGTAGAATTAATTTGTGGTATTCTACAAATTTAATATCATTTTTTAAGGGGTGATTGCTTCGCAATTCGTGAAGACATACTACGACGGGGAAGGGAGCGGTCTAGCATTACCTTAGCGTGATTATAAGTTTCTCTCGTGGTTCTATGGGAGTTTTAATAACGTTGGTTCACTCTTTAGTGAGAACAACTTCAATATGGCTTAAAATGTAATCAAACGTTTCGATGCTCATACAAGTATAGTTGCGAAAATAGTTTAGGAATTTAGTTGGATAGTTTAGCAAATCTTAGTGCAGGTGGAGATACGTCTTCTCTTTTCCTATTGGTCGGAAGAATTTCGAAATCTTTATGGTTTCTGAAAAAGAGATCGCGTACGCATTCGGACATGAAATATTTTTCGTCTGAGCGCATTTTCACAGAAATGCAATTTTTGTTTACGTATAACGCATATTCCCATCGCTTCCAGTCGCGTTCACTCTGGCTATCATGTTCGCATCGCATCGCATCGCGTTACGCATCGCGCCCACTCTGGCTTCACCATTAGATGATATTTTCAATTATTTTAAACTTCTTTCGAGGTTTTGTCCAGCTTTTGCATGGAGTGAATCCACTGTGCAATAGCCTGACACATCAAGGTTCTAATAACTATTTTTAAAATTCTTTTTCTCGTTCAGTCACAAAATTTGGAGAATATGTTATTCAATACATAACAAGTCTAGAAAAAATTGAAAGTATCAATATTGGAAACGTACCTTTTTTAGGTTTTGCTTCCGGCCACTGTGAAACGTAGGGTGAGCCCAGTTTCGAGTCCTGCACGAATAAAATAAATAAATTATAGATAATCAATCAAATAATTGAAATAAAAAATAGTAATTATTAAGGAGTTACATCAATGTAGAGCTCGAAAACATTCTTAATCGGAAATTATTCTTGGCGCAATAAAGAGAAGAATCGAAATTTTGTTAAATGGAATTTATAACATAAATAAGGGTCATTCCACGCGAAATGACCAAAAAAAGATGCAGACTTAAAATCAACCTTCACGGATTTGAACCAAATTTGTAGGAATTGTTCATCTAGGGTCAATGTATAAAATCCCAAATTTTTGTGTCAATTGAACTACCCCTCGGGTCATGGGAGCACACCCCGTTTTGACAAATTGCCAAAACCCTTGATATTCTTTTGATCATATCTCCGATTCTATTTACTGTAGAATCAAACCGCAAGATGGCTTCTGAAGAAAATTATTCAAGAAGTTTAGAAAAAATATTAATTTTTAGCGTCAGTGCTGTCAACTATGAATTTTTTTCAGTTAAATGTTGAAATTATTTTTTCTCTAAATACATATATATATTAATTTTGAAAATTCTAATGCCATCGTGTTGCTCAGACATTTTTACATAATCTTAATATAATTTGAGCGCATCCTGAGATACACCCTTTTGAAGGGAAATACTCGCATTTTCTCATATAAAAATCCATTTTATTGGCCAAATTGCGAAAATCTTCAAACGATCATAAAAATTGACCCTGTTCTGCTAGAAGCAAACCCAAAACGTAGTTTTTCATCATTTCTCGTCTACTTCACGAAAAATTATGTTTGAGCTCAGAATGCTCAAGTTGGCTTTTTAGTGTTGTGCGCTTGCGATTTTAAATGGGAAATTGCGATTTTTTCCCTTCAAAACGGTGTATCTCAGGATCCACTCAAATTATATTGAGATTATAAGTGTATTTCATGTAAATATGTCTAAGGAACAAGATGGCATTAGAATTTTCAAAATTAAAATGTATGTATTAAGAGAAAAATTAACTTTTAATATTTAACTGAAGAAATCGCATAGTTGGTAGCTCTGCCAAAACCATTTGTTCGAGTTACGATTACATTTCGTTGGTTTCGCGAAAAACGCGATTGAAGCATTCGGTTCACTCGACAATTAGATAAGAGGCGTTGCGACAGAATTGAAAATTTTTACATTTATATATTGATTTCATCTTCCATTTTCTGGAATATAATTTTTAACATCCTGAAGCACAAACAAAATTAATTTTTTAAAAATTCTACAGGGGTGTAATCCATTAAGTCAATAGCCTTGTACTATGCTCTCCTGGGTTTTGATTTCCAATCCCGCACATAGGGTTAGAGACCTTCTAGCCCGAAACGAAAATCCTAAGGTAAAAACTTTTATAATTGACACAAAACGAAAAATAACGTGAACAGAAAGAAGAATACTCTGAAAAATTATAAAAAGAGTTACCAAATTCATAAAATGAGTAATATGATTAGTAATTGATACAATTTAAAAATTCAATAGAAAATAATGCGAATAGAATGAATAAAATGAATAGAATGAATAGCAATACAATGAGCTTGAGCCTGAGCTTGTGCGACCACCCCTGGCTGCTATTCCGTTATCGATCTGGACTAGTTGAAGTTGCACAGAGAATAAGTAGATAATTATGCTTGGGAATAGCGAAACATCTTTCAATGTGCAACTCCTGGCAATCCTAAAGTATTGATCAATACCGGCGCTGGACTGCCCCGAATGAAGATCGCGGAAGGAAAGGGAAGGAATGGTTAGTCCTATACTTGATTTTGCTAGAGGCCGTATATACTACTGCGCACTCCACAAGTATCACAGGAGGAGGATATTTTTATTAGTAAGAGTATAGAGTTGGATCACTTCTTCTTTACCGACGCCGGAGAGGTGACTTCACTATCTGGACTAGATATCGATCCACCAAACTCATAGACCGGGGACCAACGGCTTTACTTTCCTTCCGAAGGAAGACGGGACCACAGATTTTTTCGCTTCAGAAAAATCTCAATGACCGCGGCTGGAATTGAACCTAGGAAAATTGGAATGAGTGGCGTTCACGCTTACCACTCAACCACAGGCGCCGTCACGAATAGAATGAATATAGAATTGAATAAAATGGCTCAAATGAGTAATATATAGAAAATTAACAAAATTAATAAACTAAATAAATCTAAGCGAGTACCTGTAGCGGCTTTAATCTAAACAATAAATTAATTAATAAAATGAATAAAAATAAAAGATGGATGATATGAATTAAATTAATGAAATGCTTATAATATGTAAAATGAATAAAATTAAGCAAATAAAAAAAATGATTAAAGTGAATAAAAATAGAAAATAATAAAATGATTTTATCGTTAAAAATGCACAGAATGTAAATTTAGCAGGAATTTTAAGTTTTAGTCTCATTACGTCTTTGGGAAAGTTTTCGTAGCTTGTGGATCCCTTCTTTTTGTTAAAACAACAGTTAGGGTGGTTCTAACTTTACCAAAATCAAACCTTTAAATTATTCTAGATAGAGCCATTTTCCCTTTAGTGAAGTTTTAGAGCGAAAAATTTAAGAAAAGTTTGTTGAAGACATGTAATCTCACACAACTTTAAGATTTTTTTAGCACGAATTATTTATTTCCTGGCATCACATATGTTGAAAAGTTCTGAGCAGTTTTTCGGCAAAAAATGGAACAATAATGGCTATTACGTTAGTTTTTTAAATTTTACAAAATTGATTTCAAAAAATCAATTTTTGTATCATTAGTACTTATATCTGGTTAATAATAGAATGTGGAGTTTTAATGAAGAAGAGATGCATACATAAATACACAAGTTAAGTATTAGTTTACGTTTCCCCTTCTTGGTTCTTCTACTAACGAGCACTGGGTAATAGGCCCGTGCAAAAATGGCTTCCCCTGACGGCAGTTAATCTCAAGGTGAGATGGACGTCGAAACAAAATCGGCTCCCCGGCTTAAAGTTTATCCAAACTCGGCCACCGGGTCCTTCCTGATCTTCTTCCGGACCAAATATAAAAAGTCTTTGAATCTGTTGCAAATTGGCGAGTTCTGACGAATCGGTATTCGACCGTGACAGAAATATCGAAAATTCGCCCTCATAAGCTTCGGGTGGTTGTAAACAGTTTAACTCAGGCCAACGATATTGCTGGCTATGGGCCCTTTGCGAAGGAGTGCAGGGTGTAACAGGGTTGAAGTCTGTGGGGTCGTTTCCGATTCAAGTCTGAGTTACGAGGATCTGCTGGCATATGGGACTGGCTGTGACGGCGCCGGTGGTTGGGTGGTAAGCGTGACCGTCACTCATTCCAGTTGGCCTGGGTTCAATTCCAGCCGAGGTCGCTGAGATTTTTCTGAGGTGAAAAAATCACGTCTTCCTTCGGAAGGGAAGTAAAGCCGTTGGTCCCCAGTCCATGAAATTGGTGGATCGATATCTAGTCCAGATGGTGAAGTCACCTATTTGGCGTCGGTTAAGAAGAAGTGATCCATCTTCTATACTCTTACTAACAAAAATATCCTCCTCCTGTGATACTTGTGGAGTGTGCATTAGTATATACGGCCTATAGCAACAGCAAGTATCGGACTAACCATTCCTTCCCTTTCCTTCCGCGATCTACGTTCGGGCCTGGCCGGCGCCGGTATTGATCAGAAACACTTTAGGATTACCAGGAGTTGCACATTGAAAGATGTTTCGCTAATCCCAAGCATAATTATCTACTGATTCCCTGTGCAACTTCAGCTAGTCCCGATCGATAACGGAGTAGCAGCCAGGGGTGGTCGCATAAGCTCTCAAGCTCAAGCTCAAGCTCAAGATCTGCTGGCATATGGGACTGGCTGTTTTAAAGACCCAGCGCTCAAGCCAGTGAATATTCTCTCAGCCAGAGAAAAAAAAACAGCGTTGGTTTAATAAATTTCTCTGACATTGTGGACCGTATTTTTACAGCACTAAATATTTCTGACCCTCTTAAAAGCATATTGATAAGCTTTCACACTGCACTAAAAACATTTTTGATGCAGTTCACTGCAAAATGGCCCCTCGTTTCAGCGATTGTATCCTTCGATGAATATTCATCGGATTTAATCACTGTTCTACAGTGGAATTGTAGAAGCATTATCCCGAAAATCGATTCCTTTAAGATATTAATAAATAACTCGAAATGCGATGCAATTGTACTATGCGAGACATGGCTTACTTCAGAAATAGACCAACACTTCCACGATTTTAACATTATTCGCTTGGATCGATAAGACTCTTACGGACTCTTGGGGATCAAAAAGTGTTATTCTTTCAATCGAATCGACCTCCCCACGACACCAGGCATTGAAGTTGTCGCTTGTCAAACCAGAATTAAAGGCAAAGACCTTTGCATTGCTTCCACCTACATCCCCCCTAGAGCCTCAGTTAGCCACCGACGGCTTTGCGATATTGCGGAACTCCTCCCCGCACCGAGGATAGTTTTAGGTAACACGGAACGGCATGGGGTTACCTTCACGACGATAATCGATCTACCTCTACCTCAATGAGCTTTGCGACAACTTCAATATGACTATTTTGAGCATTGGTCTAATGACACGGATTCCGACCCCTCCAGCACGTCCAAGCGCCTTAGACCTGTCCCTCTGCTCGACATCACTGCGGTTAGATTGCATGTGGAAGGTCTCTGATCCTCACGGCAGCGACCATCTGCGAATCGTAATTAATATTGCTAACGGTTCAGGGCCCCCGAATACAATCAATGTTTCGTATGACATCACATGAAATATTGATTGGAAGAGCTACGCGTCCGCGATATCCGACAAAATTGAGTCAACTCAAGAGCTGCCTCCGAAGAAAGAGTATGGGTTCCTGGCTGGCTTGATTCTCGATACCGCGATTCAAGCTCAGACTAAACGCGTACCAGACGCGAGCTCTCGCGGGCATCCTCCCAATCCATGGTGGGACAAAGAGTGCTCAGACGTGTACGCGGAGAAGGCCGCTGCGTATAAGACCTTCCGGGACGACGGGTTGCCAGCTAGCTATCGACAGTACGCGAGGGCGGAAACGCGCATGAAGAGTTTGATGAAAGCCAAAAAACGTAGCTGCTGGAACAGGTTCGTCGACGGGCTAACGAGAGAAACATCGATGAGCACTCTTTGGAGCATGGCCCGGCGCTTACGAAACCGAAACAGTACTAACGAGAGTGTGGAATATTCAAACCGATATTCGATTTTGCCAAGTAGGTTTGTTCGGATTCCGCTCCGGTCCAGAAGGTCTACCGCGCCGCGTTCCCTCACTATAACACGAACGAAACGCCGTTTTCGATGGTGGAGTTCTCACTTGATCTCTTGTCATGAAACAATACACTCCAGGGCCAAACAGAATCAAATTTAACTTGTTAAAGAATCTGCCAGACTCTGCCCAGAGATGCTCTTTGAATTTATTTAATAAGTTTCTTGAGGGTAATATTGTCCCTCATAACTGGAGGCAAGTGAAGGTCATCGCCATCCAAAAACATGGAAAACCAGACTCCGACCGCAGCTGTAGTTGAAAGTTGTTCGAGAAAATGATCTTGTTTAGCCTCGACAATTCGATTGAAGCAAATGGATTACTGTCAGCTACACAATTTGGTTTCCGCAAAGGCAAAGGGACGAACGATTGACTTGCGTTGCACTCTACAGAAATTCAAACGGCTTATGCTAGCACAGAGCAGATGGCTTCAGTTTTCCTAGATATAAAGGGGGCTTTTGATTCAGTTTCTATCAAAATTCTTTCTGAGAAGCTGCACCAGCATGGTCTTTCACCGACTCTAAACTACTTTTTGCCAAACTTGCTGTCTGGAAAACACATGCATTTTTCGCATGGTAATTTATCGACATCACGAATTAGCTACATGGGTCTTCCCCAGGGCTCATGTCTAAGCCCTCTTCTCTATAACTTTTACGTGAATGACATTGACGAAAGTCTTGTCAATTCCTGCACACTAAGGCAGCTTGCAGATGACGGTTTGGTCTCTATTACAGGACCCAAAGCCGTCGATCTGCTAGGACCATTGCAAGATACCTTGGACAATTTGTCTGCTTGGGCTATTTTCAAGAAAGCGTGAACCAGCGCAACTGCAGCTTCAATTAAGGGGTCAAACTATTGCTCAGGTTTCAACTTTCAAATATCTCGGGGTTTGGTGCGACTCTAAAGGTACCTGGGTATGTCACATTAGGTATCTGAAATAGAAGTGCAAACGAAGGATCAACTTTCTCCATACAATAACCGGAACATGGTGGGGTGCCCTCTCAGGAGACCTGATCAGGTGTACCAAACAATGATAATGTCGGTGATGGACTATGGTAGTTTCTGTTTCCGCTCCGCTGCGAACATACATTTCATAAAACTAGAGCGAATCCAATATTGTTGTTTGCGTATCACTTTGAGTTACAAGCACTCGACCCATACGATGAGTCTCGAAGGGCTGGCGGGCGTCGTTCCGCTGAAAAATTGATTTTGGGACCTCTCATATCGATTGCTCATCCGATGCGATATCTTGAACCCGTAAGTAATTGCAAATTTTGAAAGGCTCAATTCTCAAACCCGATTTATGTCCATGTACATCGATTACACAGAACATCAATCCTTCTTCATATTAGTCCAACCGTGACAATCTCCCCCATGCTTCTGATTCAACTGTATTCTTCGACACATCCATGAAGGACGAGATTCGTGGAATCCCGGATCACATACGTCGGCAAGTGATCCCAAGCATCTTTCATAGTAAATTTTGAGAAGTCGACTGCAGCAAGATGTTTTACACCGACGGGTCAAGCCTCGACGGCTCCACTGGCTTCTGTATATTCAATAAAACCCTCACCGACTCATTCAAACTCAATGATTCTGCTTCAGTTTACATCGCAGAACTTGCTGCTATTCAGTATACCCTTGGGATCATTGGTACTTCGCCCACCAATCATTACTTTATTGTCTCGGAAAGCCTCAGCTCAATCGAGGCTCTCCGTTCAATGAAAATTAGAAAGCACATTCCATATTTTCGCATTGCTCCATTCCAGGTAATGAAGAAGCAGACTCTTTAGCTAAGTCGGGCGCTTTATAAGGTGAAATATATGAAAGACCATTTAGCTTCAGCGAATTTTTCAGTGTCAGTCATCAGAGAAACATCGAACGTTGGCAAACTTCATGGAGCAAATGGGGAACTAGAAAGGTGGCTACATCCGATAATCCTTAAGGTATCGACGAAACCTTGGTTCAAGGGGATGGATGTGGGTCAGGATTTCATTCGTGTGATGTCTTGGCTCATGTCCAATCACTACACGCTGGACGCTAATCTCCGACGTATTGGGCACGCGGATAGCGGTATCTGCGCTTGTGGCAACGGTTATCACGAGATCGAACATATCGTCTGGGCATGCGTCGAGTACTATTCTGCCCAATCTCAACTACTCGATTCCCTTCGGGCCCGGTTCGAGGTGTATTGGCAAGCCGTGATCTCCTATATATGTCACTCGCATTCACTTTCCTAAAAACCATTAATATCCAGATTTAACTGCCCCTTATAATTTTTCTTATTATTCTCAGATGTGCCTTCTTCCGCTTACCGTACCGCAACGATGGTTTGATGCGACTCCAAGACGACACAAAACATCTCTGTCGAATGACCAACTATGAAATTGTCCGGGAGAAACCCTGCTGGTCCCAATACAATACATTCTCTCCCGTTGTCTCTGATACACAGATGTAGGACTTCACCTCCCTCCTCTCGCTTGATATCTGCCCAAAACCTATGTGCCCCCAAATCTTCTAGTTTTAGTTGATCAATATTTAATCTCATTATAAAATACCAAAGAGTACAACTACTTTAAAATAGCCCTAATAATCCCCCCTAATCTTAATAAAATTGACCCCTTCCTCTAGTTATTTCTAGTTTTAATATGCTTGTAAAATGTTCCGCTTAGTTAATAATAAATTGCTCCAATAATCTCCATTCTAAAAATGCTAAATTGCATTACTATACAAAGAATACTCAAAATGACCCCCCGTGCATGCTATAGTTTCCATAAGTGTTTAGCAACAGTTAGGGTAGGTGATTTTTGACGTAGGACTACGTCTTTGTTTTCGATATGGGGGTGCACTTTGCAAATTCTACAAAAATTGTATGTAACGAAAAGGTCCAATTTTAAACGCATATAATTCAGCCATCTCACGATAAATTTTCAATTTTTTTGCGCATATCGCCCCGAAATTCTTCTAAGAAGAGATTCGAGAGAACACAATTATTCGTACACAAAATCGCTTGTACATTCGAGCTCCATTTGCAAACACGGGTAACATAATGTCGTGGTAATAGTTGTCTCTTTCGCTCTACCCATCGTGCACAACTGTTGCATGAATTATTCTACAATATCTGGGACACCGCGAATTTTCCGGCCGACTGGATGCAAGGCGTCTTAGTGAAGGTACCCAAAAAGGGTGACCTGACTGTATGCGATATGTATCGTTCTAAAAGTTCTCTGCAGACTGATCCTGAACCGGATACAGGAGAATATTGACGCAACTCTCCGACGGCAGCAGGCAGGATTCCGTGCCGGATAATCCTGTGCGGACCATATTGTCACGCTCCGTATCATCCTGGAGCAAGTCAATGAATTCCAAAAGTCTCTCTCCTTAGTTTTCATCGACTACGAAAAAGCTTTCGACCGTCTCAATCAATCGAAAATATGTGGGGATCCCTGAGACGCAGTACGAGGCATTTTCGTGCAGAATATTGCACGATGGTGTCTTGTCTGACCCCATCCGGGTCTTGGCTTGAGTTAGGCAAGGATGTATTCTATCACCGCTACTGTTCCTCATCGTAATCGACGAGATCCTGGTAGGAGCGATTGACCGTGAACCAAATCGTGGGTTGCTGTGGCAACCTATTACTATGGACTGAATGACTTCGAATTAGCTGATGACGTTGCTCTCCTAGCACAACGGCGCTCTAACATGCAAAGTAAGCTTGATGATCTTGCCGATCGCTCCTCAGCGGCAGGTCTCAAAATCAATGTCAACAAGACCAAATCGTTGGATATAAACACGGTCAACCCTTCCAGCTTTACGGTAGCTGGGCAAGCAGTGGAGAATGTTCAAAGCTTCCAATATCTTGGTAGCCAAATGGCGTCTGATCAAAAAGGCGAGGGCTGCTTTTGCGAGTTTAAGAAATATCTGATTGTTTATCAAATTAGTCGACGCACCAAAATCCGAATATTCAACTCGAACGTGAAATCTGTACTACTGTATGCCAGTAAAACCTGGCGCGTATCAGAGGAGAACACGCAACGGCTGCAGGTTTTCATCAATAGATGTCTGCGCTACATAATTCGTGCATGGTGGCCTCACAACTGGATCTCTAATGCTGAGTTCCATCGTCTATGTCACCAGAAGCCGATAGCGACAGAAATTCGGGAAAGAAAGTGGGGGTGCGTCAGCCACACTCTGTGCAGGGGCGGAAACGAAATCTGCAAGCAAGCGTTAGACTGGAACTCAGCAGGACATCGCAGCAGAGGCAGACCCAGAGGCTCATGGCGGCGCAGCCCTGAGCAAGGAAATAAAAGAAGTCGACCAAAGCTTGACCTGGCAGCAGGTGAAGGCGATGGCGGGCAATCGCCCAGGGTGGCGATCTTTCACAACGGCCCTTTGCACCACCAGGGAACATCGTTTGCACGAAAAGTTACAGTGAAAAAAGCTACATTAAAAAACTAAATTTAAAGTGGTTGCCTTAGAAAACGCTTTACAAATCGATAACATCAAATACTACAAGTTCAAGTTATTCAACAAAATTCTTAGTTATGAGCATTTCTAAAACTTTGTCGAAGACACCATCTTTCTACTTCGTCAGTATAAAAAGTTAATTTTTCTAGTTCAATCATTTACTATGATTGCCATGCCTCAATTTAATTTTTATCAGATTGTGGAGAATATTCACTACTGTTGCTAATATCGAAGCCTGTCGAAACGTGAACCGATCCTTCAGAGAAGCCGTTCAACTTGACATACATCCATTTCCAGCCACCCTCGGCAAAGTTTCGTCCTTGGTTTCTTCATTGACTTGTTTCTAGCGTGACCGAACTCAAATGACATTTTATGTGTCAAAACGGCTTGCAATATATTTTTGTCCTGAACAGGAAGTTACTAAATTTTTAAAAGTAATTCAAAACACTCATAGGGAGGGGCTGTAAACCCCTAAGCCCCCCCCCCTCCCCTTCACCTTGCGCGCGAGCCTGTTTTGTGTCAATGCAGCTTGGTCTCACGATTATCTACCTGAGGATAAATCCAACCACTGGCGAACAAAACTGCTGTGATAAGCTGATTGATTTGGCGTATACGGAAATTTATAGATTACACCAAGGACGGATCCATTTGATAACTAACACGTAATTGTAATCAAATATCATCATCGCTGCTGGAGCTGCGTAAGCTAAACAACAATAATGTCCAGTTTGAGAATATCACGAACAGCAACAATCGACAATTCAATCCGGTGAATTACGAGTTATTATCGTCGCAATCGATGAACCGTGTGATTGGAAGCAACAATGCTTACAAGCGGACAGATGCGTTTGCATGGCAGCTCCTCGCTTCGATTATTGCACCGCCTTGGAGTAGTAGTGCGTTCTGCAGCAGTTTATTATAACGGAGCTTCCGGATGCAATTTCCGATCCATTCTGGGAACGATTTATTTGTTATTTGCTGCTTGCTGAGCTGTACTAGGAACCATGGTACGGGAATCTTCTGGTTTAAGTACCGGGGGACCGATGGCGATGCTGCTGGTCGTTTATGGGCGCTTGTGTATTTCTGAATGTCTCATAAAATAACGCTAACCAATGCGATAAGCAAGGTTTGTTTTTAATTTGTCGGGAATTTTTTATTTAAACGATATAATTTTATTATTTAGAATGGACAGCTTTATAGTACACATTTGTATGGATTCCTGAAATTGAGCACCGGATTATTGAACAACTCGACTATCGCATTATTGATATTTTCCTCTCCTAAAAAATATAATTCTTTTTCGAAACTGGACTCCTGCACTTGTTTAGTGTGGCAGGTAATTATTAAGTTGCTTCCATACCATAATTCTAGATCTTCTTGGAATTATATATCAACCACCAGGAGAAGTTACGCTGACAAGCGGGAGGGGTGGGAGAATTCAAGTGAATAAGAACTAATGGACCTTGCTTTAACCACCCATCGGAAACGGTCGATTAACCTTTCTGTTTGTAGTACGTGTGTGTGTAGGCAGCCATTAGTAAATACTAACCGACATAGGCAGCAAATCAAGAAAAATCAGTTGAAAACCATTTGTGACGACATCGCTTCCATAACTTTGCTACCTTTGCTTTTTGTTGACGTTACCCAATGAGTGAGCCGTTATTATTCGGTAGAAATGGGAAATGAAAGGCCTCGTTGTAAGTGGTGGGATAATCCTTTTAAAGCTGCAAAGAGCGTAGAGATCGGTTCAACGAGCTGTTTTTGAAACGGACTTTTATTCAGCCATTAAAAACTCAAGCAAAGTGGGTTACTTGAAAAAGAATTATGCTGTGACTTTTGCAGGAAACAATTGCGGTATTTTGGGCAGGTATATTACTTAATGGGCCATGTTGGTGAAATTTCAGATTAGCGAATTTTTAACCATTACACGTGAATTATCGGGTGGAACTCGATTCATGGTTGTTGATTGATAAAATAGATAAATTAATTGTGCAAATTGTTTTCAACTGATTTTTCTATCAAAATCTCGATCCCAGTAATATATGTTTACGACCGTACTTATTTATATGTCGTTCAAATTTCATTATATTTCGATGCCATTGTTTTGAATATACTATAACAGAGGTCCCTAACGTCCCTACTTTGGTACGATCGTAGATATTTACGGGTATTGTGTTGCACACCAAAAAATATGAATTTTGTTGTTGACGTAATTCCAAACGTGACACAATTTAGCAAACCGTAATTCACGAAATAACGCGATATAACCGTGTTCCGTGTAATTGTTAATGAAAGATATAGTTTACATGCGCTGTGCTATAAAATTACACTTTTCAACAATTAAAACAATTGTCTTATGTGAGGTAAAATTATGCAATTTATGAAACTCAACGTCAAGTAAAATTACAATGTAGAACTATGTCATTTTTGATGCTCGTATATGTCAGGGTCAGGAGATGTAAATTTAGAAGATTTTTTCTAGATGTATGGATATGAAGTGTGTCGGCTCGTTATGCACCTGCCACTATCGATGTCCTTAATTTGTTCTGAATTCGATGACGGTAACTGGAATCAAGGCGGAACCCTTCCGGGTTCTTTCTGGCCTAGTGAAAATGGTTGGTTCTGAAACTTGTTTCTCGTTGAGTCAGTTAACTAGTTGTCAGCTCGTTAACTATGAAAAGCCCATGAGTACACGAAAAGAACCCGTTCATAAATTCATGAAAAAAAGATCACGATTTCTTGAACTGAACTATTTCGAAAACCGTGATTAAGTTCCTGAAATTATAAATAATAAACCTCTTATTCATGAAACTATTTGGGTTTTCAAAAAACTAGTGCGTTTTTTCGAAAGTTTAGTTGGGCTACTGTTGTCGTTCCCTGGACATGTTTAGTATTTGTTATGATACCTGTTCATGATTTGGGAATACATAGCCGATAGACAAACGATGTTCACGATTTCAGGAGCTTATTCGCGATTTTTGTGATTTCTCATTACGTTATTACGTATGATTTTTCAATCCGATTTTCTTGTCAGACAAGCGGGGTTTATTTTCATGATTTCAGGATCTTAGTCGCGATTATCGTAATTTCTGTTCACGTTATCGTGATACAATCATAGCCGTAGCGTGGCCTTCGCCCTTGGCGGAATTTCAGTCTTGCGCCCTTTACAGCATTTGTCTAACCAAGCTAGCCGGAATGTAATGCCATCCATATGAAGCGCCAAAAACACTATAGTTATGCTAAATTTTAAATATAAGCTCGATGAAGATTTGATCTACTATAATTCAAAGTCAGGTTGCGATTTTTTTCGGAAGACTTTGGGAAATAAGTTGACGCAAGGTACTTGAAGGCGACGGACCTTTCTGCAAGACTGGATGTGCAGACCAGTTTATTGAGCTGATGATTTATTAGGGAATTCAACGCGCTTTTATCATATAATAATACAAAGACTTTATTTGAACACTTGTTCCTTCACCAACCGTTCGGTATAGTCAACCTTATTTTGCATTACGACGGAATTTTTCGGACGAACGTGGTTCAATCGACTCTGATTTCCGATTACTTTTGCTGTCGTTATTTAGAATACAAATTGCATTCAATTATTGAAAAAAATGATTTTCTTCGAATTTTAAGCTCCCTTGCACCTATAGTTGATCTAATGTACCTATAGTTGCAAGTCCCATAAGAAATCAATGGGATTTGAAACTATGGGAACCGAAATTAGCAATTGTACCACTTACATGTGTTCCTATAGAGGTACAAGCGGTTTAAAATATATGAATTGGTTATTAAACCATCTTCATATTTTCCTATGTAGTAGGGATTGGAAGCTTTCGTTTAATGTACATTGCCCATAGGTCTAATCGTCGATTTTTGCCTTTCTCATATAAAGAAAGGCTATGCAATCACTGTAAAAATCGACTTTCGAACCGAGGCCCGGAGGGCCAAGTGTCATACACCATTCGATTCAGTTCGTCGAGATCGGCAAATGTCTGTGTGTGTATGTATGTGTGTGTGTCATTTAAACTCACACAATTTTCTCAGAGATGACTGAGCCGATTTTCGCAAACTTAGTTTCATCTGAACGGTATAACGCTCCCATAAGCTGCTATTGAATTTTTAGTCGATCCGACTTCCGGTTCCGGAGTTACGGGTTGAAGAGTGCGGTCACATAGCAAATTCCCATATAAACTGGTACCACCATGATGTTCAAATGATGTAAATATTAAAATTTATGTAACATTACTCTAGTTTGCGGGTCTGGATCACTAATGATCAATCAAAGCAGCTTTGACCACATTGGCCACCTATGACGGTTCATGACGCCCCGGGGAACACGCCAAGTTCCTAAGCTAATATCACACCCATTCCCCAACGAATTCTCTACCAATTTTCACAAACTTGATTTCAAATGAAAGATACAGTACTACCATTGACTGCTGCTGAATTTCATTCGGTTCTGACTCTTGCTTCCGGAGTTACAGGGGTGTTAGTAAGGATACATTGGAATTTCCCATATAAATCGGTACAATCGTAATACCTCAGAGGCTAAAAACTATTGAAATGGTCACCAAATTACTTCTAATCGCAGATCTAGATCACTGATTGCCAATCAAACATTCGTTGAATATATTGTCCACTATCGACGATTCCGGAAGTCCGGAATTCCGGGCATATTCCACAATTAAAGTCACATCGGTTCATCGGTGATGACTGAACCGATTTTCTCAAACCAAGTCTCAAATGGAAGGCAAAATATGCAGTTGAGTATTGCGTCGCCGCACCTTCCCCCCCGCCTTGTCCTTGCACCTCCCTCTTTCGTCACTCCCCTCCCCTTGGACCACCCTCACGACCGTATTTCCTTCATCCACCCCGTATACCGAAATAAGATGAAGGATTTCTGACGCATACTCCACTCCCACTCTACTAACCCCCCATTCCCTCCACTTTCAAACCCAATCCACCAACATTTCAAAATATAATCACATGAAGATAACATTGAACTCATGCTGATTAAGCTAATTAAATATTATTCATTTGCCTTTCTCATATAGAATGGTTATGCAATTACTCCAAAAACCGACTTTCCAACCCAACCCGGAGGGCCGAGTCTCATATAACATTCGACTCAGTTCGTCGAGATCGCAAAATATCTATGTGTATGTGTGTATGTATGTATGTATGTATGTATGTATGTATGTATGCATGTATGTATGTATGTATGTATGTGTGTGTATGTGCGGATTTGTTAACAAAATGTGCACATCGGTTTCTCGGAAATGGCTGAACCGATTTTTTTCAAACTAAGATTCAAATGAAAGGTATAATATTCCCATAGATTGCTATTGAATTTCATTTTCAACCGACATCTTGTTCCGGATTACGAGTTGAAGAGTATGGTTACAAAACAAAATTTGTTGATTTGTCCATATCGGTTTCTCGGAATTTTCTGAACCGATTTTGACAAACTTGATCTTAAATGAAAGGTCCATCAGCGTCGTTTTTCCTTCTCTGGGTTCGATTTGTTGAATAGCTTAACTGCTCTCAGCACGTACGCTGTCGTTCGTAGTAGACGATTCTAGCTCGAAAACCTGCTCACGTCGATCTGTGGTGGCGGCATTTCCTGATGATATTGACGACACGCAATTCTTTTTCTGTCGTCCATTGCTTAACTGGGTGCGCAGGCCATTCGTTCTCCGGACAATAGAGAAAGCTCTCGCCAATGTACCAACGGCTGCTAAAGCTAAAACTGGGTCCGAAACCCCATTTCGTCGCATCGTCAGTTACGTTCTGCTTAGACGGATCATAACGCCACTCATCTACGGTAGATACATTCAGAATCTATCCGATCGAATCCACGAGAGAACAGTTCTGGAATCAGTCCACACAAAACGTTTTTCGATAGGAAGATTCAGGGCCGTTCCTATATTCTCCATCAACCGACCACCTATCAGTCCTGCTTGCAGCTCTAGGCGGGGAATGGAGATCGACTTTAGAGGTGCTACTTTCGTCTTTGCTGCAACAAGAACACATCGTACCTTTCCCTCTTGTACGATCCGCAGATACGCGACACAAGCGTATGCCAACTTACTGGCATCGACAAACACGTGAAGTTGGATGCCGCTATGTAGCTTACTACTCATCTTGCCGAAGAAGCAGCGCGGAACCTCCACTTCACTCAGGTTTTTCAGAAGTCGCGTCCAGTCATTCCACAGATCCAGTAGACTTTCCACAATCTTTTCATCCCAATCTGTGCCAGATCTCCAAATATGTTACATGAGAATCTTGCCGTGGACGATGAAATGGGCTATAAACCCGTATGGGTCAAATAGCGACATAACGAGCCTTAAAACCTATCGTTTCGTGGGCATGACATCTTCTGTCAGCAGAACAACAAGATCGTCCTTCAAAGTGGTGTCAAATGTGAAAACATCTAACGCGGGTCTCCATACCATACCTAGGACGCGCTCCGAATCCGAAATCTTCTCTAGGATCATCGATTTCTTCTGCACATCCTTGGTCTCGCCTAGACGTTGCAGAACCTCCGACGAATTGGACGAGAAGTTCCTTATTTCGAAACCACCTTGCACATGAACGTGTTTTACCTCTTCTACCATCTGAACCGCTTCGTCAATCGTGTCTACGCTATCCAAGTAGTCATCAACGTAATGGGCCTTGAGAATCGCATCGGCAGCCCTTGAAAAAAGGGGTTCAAAATCCTGTGCATTCATGTTCTTCACATATTGTGTGGAGCACGGTGAGCACGTCGCACCAAACGTCGCCACGTCCATTACGAAGACCGTCGGTACCTGATCAAGCTGCTCTCGATAGACAAACATCTGTGAATGCTTATCCCGCGAGATGATCCTAATTTGGTGGAACATTTCTTTGATGTCCCCACAAATTGCAACTGGTCTCTGACGAAACTGCAGCAGAACTGCGAATAGTGACGTGAGCATATCTGGCCCCTTCAGGAGCATATCGTTTAGCGAAACACCGTTTACACGTGCTGCAGCATCCCAGATCAGGCGAATCTTTTCGGGTTTTTTTTTGGGTTTCTCACAACTCCGAGTGGCAGGTACCACACGCGATCAAGATTCGTCGTAAATTAGTCCACAAAATCAAAACATATTTCTCGTGAACTATTTTGCGAAACTCGCAATATAATTCACCGTGAACTAGTTCATGATACCTAATATGTTAGTCACGATTCAATATCCGTGCTCATGAAATAGTCTACAAAATCATGAAATAGTCTTCAATATGGAAATGTGCACTGGTTTACGAATCCTTGTTTAACATTCACGCCTGACCATGCGTATCCATGTTCTCAAAATCATAAATTATTCTTCAAGAATTCGTGAACGTGTTTACGAATCCTAGTATACTATTCACGCCTGACCATTCGTACTTGTGAAATAGTTCACAAAATTATATAATATTATTAATGGATTCGTTCATGATTCCTAGTGCAAGATTCACAATCTATCTTGAGTGCTTGATGTTTAGGGACCGTTCATAAACCACGTAGACCGAAATTTGAGAATTTTTAACCCACCCCCTCCCCTTGTAGACCTTAGTAGACTTTTACCAACCCCCCTCACCCCGCCAAAAGTCTACGTAGACTTTTAATTTTTTTTTTATTCGCAGGAAATGTGAATTTAGCAAGAAGCACATTATAATGTTCAATTAAAAATAAGCGTTCAGATTTATTTCAAGGTTTTTAAATATTAAAGAAAGATTTTTCACATTGGTTTTTTGTCTATGATTGATCAAATCAATTAATACCGATTCAAGGTGCTTTCCAACGTTTGTGTAGCGGAATACTTCTTTTCAAGGTTAGTCACTCAAATATATGTAAAAAGATACATTGCTATAACTAGCTTAAATTTTGGCCGAAGTGCGACCTACACCAACAATGCAGAATCGCTAAAAAATTTTTGAGCCTTACTGGTGCATTCAAAATTGTTAAATTATAAGAAACAATTACAAATTAATACTGTCGATGTGTACTATCATCTAAACTAAAATAATAAACCAAACATGCACACAAATTTTACTTTTCGTGAACAAATTCCAATATTTCTAAGATAATAAGATAATCTAAATTGCCTTATTTGATTAAGGGAACGAAGCTATTTAAATCTTCCCAAAAATATTTATATTTCTTATGTAATTAATAGCCGTATCACCTTAGCGTATTATCGCTATGTATCAAAGCTTAACTCCGAATATTTTCGAAGATAAATATAGTAGGGCCGGTTTGCACGGAGTTGCATAGGGTCAAGACGTAAAATTTAACGGGTGTTTAAAGATTTTGAAATCAGTGTAAATGATTGCAAGAGAAACTGATTAACTCGAGTAAACTTTGTTGTAGAAGTTTAACTACACTACTGCTTTAACCACCGAAATTATTAAATAAAAATAAAAAAATCAATCTACTTATTGTTTAAAATCGGGTGTTTTGTTGTTACAAAGCTTAACTTTGAACATTTTTTAACTTTTTATGGTTCATGCATTTAATGGTCCATGCATGTCTGCTAACTAGTGGTGCTTCAGATGATTTCACAGCCAAAATCTTCCGACGAGAGTAATTTTTGGCGATCGTTTTTGGAACTGTCATTTTGTATTATTCCCAGATCAAAACTATATCAAAATATACGCAAGAAACAAAAACGTGTGAGGTTGTCCAAAAAAATCGTAGGTTCTGGGTTGAGTGGTCACTTACCGAGTAGTTACCTCAATAGTGTACTAGCTCTGAAGTTTCTGCATAAATACTGAATAGACCGATATTTTGAATACAACTCTCTTTAAATCCCATTCATAATTAGTAATACGAGAATAACAAAAAATAAAAGTCTACGTAGACTTTTTCAAAAACCCCCTCTCTCCCCTGGTAGACAAACGTAGACTTTTGCCAGACCCCCCCCCCCGTCCCCCCTATGAGTCGACGTGGTTTATGAACGGCCCCTTAGAACATATTCCTAACCCTTTACAATCTCAAGCAACTCTGCACACGGTCATGAAAGGTTTACGTGAACTATTTCACATGATTTGGATTTTTTCCCTGATATATTGTATTGTAGTTATATTCTGCTTCTGGTGATCACACACTTAAAAATATTTACATCTCGCATGATGCACATAAAAGGAGTGTCATATTTCAATTCTGATTTTGATACATATTAATTCGTGTTTATAAGTCACTATTACTTTTGTTCGATTTTGGCTGAAATACTACCTACTTTTAATGTGGGTCCGCCACATCGAATTGGCCATTTTGAATTTTTAAAAAACTGACCTCAGATTCGTAATCAGCGATGTCCAAAACCCATTATTCCATGCAATTGTTGCAGGTGTTCTCAAAATTTTAATCGCGTTTATTTCATTCGCATTAATCTAATTCGAAAACGGTTCAACTTAAAGACTTCATCTTTTTACCTCTCGAAAAAAAAACCTTTTTCATTGGAGAAATAACCAATAAAATCAACAAATTCTTTGTATTCATTTTTTTAGTGAGGCCTTAAAATTATAAAAAGGCTCAAAAAATTGATCTCAATGTTTAAGATTGCACCATTAAGTCAAATTTGAAGTTTTTTATCAGTTCTTAGGTCATTCCTGCAACAAAATTAGTGTACTTTAGAGCTCTATTATTTAATTTGTGTTTCAGATCAATCCTGGGGCAGCAGACTGAACGCAGTTTTGAAATTCCACGCGCACCTAACCTTAGACAGAACGTCACCACGGGCGTCATTTTGCTTTTTTCCGTCTTCTAAAAATTTGTAACTGAGGGCAAAAATATAAGCTAAACAAATATAAGAATCCTAAAATTGTTTTCTTCCTTGTATTTTCGTTGGCCTACAAAACAATTGCGTCGATCCGGCGCTAGTTTAGTCCGTTATCTAAGTTAGTGTCGGATTCTGATGAGACGAAGTCGAAACACAAATTCCATAACAAATTTAGTTGTTTTTGGAAACACAAATAGTTTTATGAATACGAGGTTATTTATTCCGAATTTCAGGAACTTGGTCACGATTTTCGTAAATCATTCATTTTAGGAATCGTGATCTATTTTTCATTTTTTTCCGTGTAGATAAATATCAATGAATACCTTTTGGAACATGGCCAGACGAATGTGGAGTCGAAACGTGACTGATTAGAGCAAATATTTGTCGAGCCATATTTGATTTTGCAAAGAAAGTTTGTTTAGATTCTTCTCTAGCGCAAGTAACTTTTCTGTAGTTTCACCCTTAACAATGATGATATTTTGAATTACACCCCTCACATGCAATAATAACGCTCCGGGTCTGGTAAGAATTCAATTTGGTGACGAATCTGCCTGACCCTGGATCCGGTAAACTGTAAACTCGCGAGTACATTTTCGTCTCGAAAGCGGTCTACCGTAAACTTTTTTCCACGATGATCATGCGTTTCGTAAAACCGTACAACACGCTCGCGGAGTGCTTGCTGTTTCGACGTCATCTTCGATTGAACTGACAGTGACCGAGTGAAAAGAAATATGCCACCCATTTCTAGAAAGAAAAAAATGCTCTTCACTTTAATTACAGAAAGATATTGAAATCAGTCTCATTTTTTATTGAACACCCTTTATAACGATATATACCGTTAATACCGCTATAAATAGTAACTAGAAATACAAATCAAACTTTGAAATTCTGAAAAATGGATTAGGGTCATAATAAACACATTTATATTTACCATAACAGTAAAATTTGCTCTGTTCATTTTATTTCCATTTTTTTCGCGAATGAAGCCTAAATTCAAAGTTTGACTAGATTATCCGGGGTGTGATTTTTTTTTAAATCCCCGGATAATCTAATCTGACCTGTAATTGAAAATTTCTAAAGGCTTGGTAATCTCAATCCAGGTTCCTGACAATGTATTTCAATTCCATGTTATAAGACATAACACCTCCTCGTTATGTTCCCACGTTTCTTCGAAATTATTTGAGCACGCAAAATACAATTTAATGCAATTGAAAACAAAGTCAAATAGAATTAATATTGGCATTTTTTTATGCAAATGTTTTTAAAAATACGAGAAATCAGTTTTTGCTTAGTATTTCACGGTATTTCTCTAACTTATACGATAATCCAAATTTTGGAATTTGTTCAATGATGAGGACATATTTGTGACTGTGAAGCAACTTATGTTGTGACTACTATGAGATGTGTTTTTGTTGAATGTCTGTAGATGAGAGCAGATACAGTAGGTAGCATATATACAGTTAATGCAAAAAGTGAAAATGCATAAAACAACAAACATCATCCAAACGCAACTACTACTTTCTGATGATATTTTCTTTGGATTATAATTGCTTCAGTTGCTATGGAATAACGACGGAAAATAACAACCAGTGCTCTTGATGTTTCGTTCTAATTCCCAGGCACCGCATGGCCATTCGTCGAACGTGTTTGTATTACTTAGCGTTTATAAAAAAAACCTGAATAACTTGGCATATTGCGATGATACAATTCGTTGCAGTTGTCAACGAAGTTTCAATGTGTGCGCTGAAAATCATAAAAGCGAAACATTTCCATATATGCCAAGCGAAAGGTTGATGCAATTCTAAACAATAAATACGTATGTGAATAAATCCTAGTGCTTTACGACATTCACCAGCTCGGTAAAACACAGAACGAATGTAGGTCGCCAATCTCCATCGTCAGGCTTACTGCGGGAACCGAGCCATCTTCCGCCACATCCAATCGACAGCTGCCACACGACCACGATGACACGTGCTTCGCTCACTGGTCCGGCACCCGGGGACGGACCGGGAATTAGAAGCCCGTACATTCAGCTCACATTCTGCTGGTTTGAAACTCTTAAGTCGTTTGGTTTCCCGGCACGTTAGTGGGATTATTGTTACGTAAAATTTCAAATTGGTCTGATATATTTGATCCGCTTTGTTCAGTCAATGGCCGGTTGAATGGGAAGAGGAAGTGGATTTGGGGTGTTGGCTTGTTGACTAAACGTCTCAGTCATCGATCGGATGGATGTTTTCCAGTGTCATTGTGCTCTATTTGCACCCATAAATGGATTCCACTCACATCTTGTTCACAGTTTAATCTTCTTTACACGCTATAATACTCAAGTGGTATACTCATGCTCTTTTTCTTTGCTTGCAGTGCTAAACCTGATCGGTGGCGAGGTACAATCGTACTGGGAGCAACCGTACGCTCAGCCTTACTTCGACAATAGCACCAGGCGGGATGTAACCGCAACAGTCGGCCAATCTGCCCTCCTGCACTGCCGGGTGCGAAACCTTGGAGACCGAGCGGTAAGCATGGTGTTCCCCTCCTTCCTACCATTTTCTTACTATCACCTAACGCTGAATGATAAGCAGCTCAATTTTACCCTTTCATCGCCACAGGTTTCCTGGATCCGGAAGCGTGACTTGCACATTCTGACCGTTGGTATTCTCACCTACACCAACGACCAGCGCTTCCAGTCGCTGCACACCGAAGGCAGTGACGAGTGGACACTGCGGATTACATCGCCTCAACCCCGGGATTCCGGCACGTACGAGTGTCAAGTGTCAACGGAACCGAAAATATCACAAGCCTTTCGGCTCAACGTTGTGGGTAAGTGGAAATGATGCGCGCAAATTTCTATGATGTTGAGTGACCGAATCGGTATCTGCCGTGACAGGCTGCGCCCAGTGGAAATGCTGGGATTGATGTTGATTATGGTACATGGATAGTGATATCTATTTTTTGGCTTTGAAGCACGTGTTGAAATTCGTTGCTTAGTCCTATTTCACATAAAGTAACACGGCACATTTTATGTCATGGTTTTGTAAAACCATACAGGTCCAATTCGTCTCCTGTATAGTACGACAATGAATTTTGGACAGCTGGAGATGTTTTCAGTGTGTTCGTGTCTATAGTAAATTTTCTAGTAAACTTCTGATCTGGTATCGGATTATGCGCTGTGGGCATAGAACTTAGATTTTGGGCATAAATAAAATTATAGACACAATGATTCTTCCTACAGGATTAAATTATATTAGGAATTTTTTGTACTTTTGCTCTAATTTGGCCAGCTTCTACTATCACCGAAAGGTGTTTTTGCGCGAAAATAGGATGCATTTTGTTGAAAACGTCGTTAATCCACCTGATGGTTCGCAATTTCCTTTAATTTAAAAATAATGGATTATTGTCAATTGCGAGTAACTTAAACGAATGGTAACGCTATGTGGAAAAATGCTGAGGTGGAGAGGTTGTGGAATGAAGCTGCTAAGGATGACCAGCAGAGCATCCTAACTAGAAAAAATCGATTCTTCAAGACACATACGTCGGAATAGCTCTCTGACACTTGCATCAAATTGATTGAGATTATTTCTGGCGTTCGTATTCTTATTAATTTCAGGCCTCAAATCAAAGATAACACCATGTGGTATTAACTAGATTGGAGATTACCTCAAAACTATGTTAATCATCCGTTTAGTTTTCGTTTGTCATTAAGGGGTGTAGTGGGCAAAAAAATCGACTTCTATTTTATTCACTTAATTGTTAGTATTGAACCCCTAGAATAGTCTCCCGCAATCTCGTTGGCCACACTGAACTTCTTTTGTTTTAAACAGCCATGCATTCCTCGCGCGATCTTGCTATAACACACACAGATTTCAATCTAAAGGAAACAATTTTCGAAAAACTGACTGCGATAAAAATGCAGTGTACACAATACACTCTAAACTACCTCTGCCCAAATTTTCAAGAGATTTCCGTGATGCATTTTTGATGTAGGATCAACCACTATCAACAAATCAACGAATTGACTTGATATTTTTTATGAGAATGCACACCATGTATAGCTACATGATGAACTACAGAAAACTGAATAAAAGAATTGTTCTCCCTATTATTTTGAAGAAAAGTTAGTGGATTTTACAGTAGAATATGAGATTTTTCGGTTTTCATGAAGCCATTTTCTGAAACTCGAACTTGTTTCAATTTCTATTTTTTTTTTGGTTCATCGAGTAACTACAAGTCAAAATTTTACAAATCTTATTAAATTTCCTGTGTCAAACAATTTTATCAAGAGATATCGTGTTCGCCGTGACGCTCCTCGACGTGGAAATTGTTGGACGTCTAATCTTGAAACGTTCGTATGTAGGTTCTGCGTGAATTAAACTTTTTTTTTCGTGCGCAATGAATGTATAATTTTTTTTATGTAACACAAAAGATACATTGTTGCCTTGCCTTCAAAGGCGTAAAACCAAATAACTCTCGGTTTGAACACTTTACACTAGACGCCCCCTTAAAGCTGCCTTACCATGCTTTCGGAACGCATGACAGCTTCTAATAATGTAGTCTGGACTCTAGGTCCATATTTCTCTAAGAACGGTCCAGTTTTGCTGGAGATTTTCTGTACCGAAGTGACATTTAGAACGGTATTCCACAAAAAATTCCGTTGAATTACACTATTTATATAGTAATAAAATGCATCTTTTATACAAGCAACAAGTCATAGGTTGTTCGTAGTTACCTAGATGCGTGAAGTTGACTACTATTGGTGTGCAGTTATTATCAAATACGAAGGGATTGTCTATTTCCAAGTTCTCAGCTGCATCGAATTTCCAAGGGTTGGAAATTTGAGGTTATACAATCGCTCCGCTTTTTTCTTTATTTTATGGTACGGTTTGAAAAGCTTAAAAAGCCTGCCCTGTAGTGTATTGGCAGTGTCAGGGACTTACGACTCACTTTCGTGCATAACCACAAAAATCACTCAACTCTTTTTCCGCCCTTCGTCCCTACGGAACTACGGTTTTTATTGCACCTCTTTCTTCTACCCACGAGTTTTCCACATCTATCGCGGAGCTTCACTTGGTCCATGAAATGGTTCGACTTTTGAGCCATTTAGCTCTCGACTAATCTCTTACTTTTTGTCTCCAACAATTACGTTGCCCTTAAGCTCTCGTCACAGTGAGTCGTTTAGATGCTGATTCCATGAGCCATTCAACTCCCAACCTTATCACGATCTACTCGGATAGTCCCCGACGGCGAATTCATCCTACTCTCACTGAGAGTTCACCGACGGAAGAATTTCTCCGGATACCGATACCCGCTTCCTTGAACCATTTAACTTCCAGCTTTATCAAGATCTTCTCGGATGTTTTTCGTCGGTGAAACTACCCTACTGCGACTGAGAGTTTCCTGGAAACGAAATTCTTTCAGTAACTATGTCTGTTTCGTGAACCAATTAGCTCCCATTTTTGTCTCGATACAGTCAGAGAGTGGTGAAAAAGCCTACTGTGAATTTCCCAGTCGCAGGTTTCTCCGGATAGCGATATTCGTTTCCGTAATCCATTTAGCTCTCCGCTTCGTCTCGTTCTACTTAATCTAATCCCTGGCGGTGGACCTAGCCTACTCAATGAGCCAGCCAGTATGTGCTGAAGTCCATCCAGCGATTGCGGATGAAGCGTAGCTTCCGGTTCACTGGCGCCCCAACTACCCACTGCTAACTATTCGACACGGTTCGCTCTGGAGCTAGCCTACTCACAAGCTACCCGATAAGGTGTCGTGGTCGGTCCGGCGATTCCGGTGAAGGCTGACGTCTGGTTCACTGGTGCCCCGACGAACCGAACCCGGAGCTACGTCGCGTACTACTCAACTGGTCCCCGGCGATGGACCCAGTCTACACCGTCGGAGAGTTCTCCGGTTGCAGAATTTCTCCCAAAACTCGATTTGTGGTTCCACGGCGGCGTTCTCGCCAATGGCGCTACTTTGTTGGTCCCTTTGCCACTTGCTTGGTGTTCTAGCCAATGGCGTTACTTTGTTGGTCGCTTCGCCACTTCCTCTGCAGCTCGGAGAGTATACTCGTAACCACTCTATTGACATCGTCCCAGATATGCTCGTCGTAGCAAATCTCTTCGACGATATGGTCGACGGTTGAATCAAGCCTACCCCTTCGGACTTCTTCGAACCTAGGGCATTCGATGACCACGTGTTCCGGTGTCTCTTGCACGTTCACATAATCCGGACAATGGGGCGACGAAGCATGTCCAAACAGATGTAGGTACTTCCGAAAACATGCATTCCCGGACAAAAACTGCGTCAAATGGAAGCTCACCTCTCCTTGGTTCCAATGCACCCAAACAGACACATTCGGGATGAACCGGTGGATCCATCTTCCTTTCTCAGCATTGTCCCACTCTTGCTACCTCTTAGCCAATGAGTTCGTTGTGAGCAGTCTTCTTGCATGACGAGAATTTCTCTGTTGGTAGCATTCCACGTCCTCAGTCAGAGTGATACAGATGGGGATCATCCCGGCAATTATGGATATCGCCTCCGACGATATCATGGTGTACGCACTCGAGACACGAATAGCCATTAGGCGAAACGTGTTTTTCAACTTCGTCCGGTTCCGTTTTGAGTTCAGCGCAACAGCCCAAACCGCTACGCCATACCTCAGGCTACCAGGAAACGCCTCGTGCTGCATCTCGCTCCTCTGTCGTCGTGGTCGATCGTCGACCATCACACCCAGGTGCTTCAGCGCACGCATCGATGGAATGGATTATCCTTGACGCCAGTCAACCCGGTTTCCACGATGCCTATTGCCTCTGCCGTCAACATCTCCACCTCCTCTAGGGTCCGCCGGTGAGGACGTCATCCGCAAAGCCGATGAATTCAACTCCCGTGAGCAGTTGCTTTGTTAACACTCCGTTGTACATTATATTCCAGAGCGTTGGGCCGAGTATGGAGCCCTGAGGTATTACCGCTGTAATCCTTATCGACCTCTTTCGCATGTTCGTTTCGTAGACCAGTACTCTGTTCTGGAAGTAACTTTTCAGGCACAGGCTGTCCGGAACCCGTATTCTGTGCAGCGCTACGGCGATAGGCACCCAGCTGGCACTATTGAACGTGCTCTTCACGTCGATCGTTAGCAAGGCATAGCAGCGATTACTCCTTCTCTTTTGCTTCGACGCTTTCTTCGCGCTCGCTGTGCGTGTGCGATAGGACATTCTTCAAAAAAACTTCGATGAATATTGTAGAAGGGGCCCTGGTCAGCCGTACGACGCATCTTAGTCGCGATGCTCTCACAAGAGTGCTGGACGGCACTGACGTCCATCTTCCGGATACAATTCCGGATCCTGGTGGTCAACTGTTTCGTATCCTTGGCCCGCCAATAATTTTTGTACACTAGGGCACTGAGGGAGCCGAAAAAATCCTTAATTGAACGGCACTGGAACAAGTTGGTCGGGTTCCTTTCTTTTGGCACGCACGAAAGCTTCTTCTGCTCAAGATACTCCAGCGTCTTCTTGGCGTAATGGTAAAACGCCTTATCCGGCCAGAAGACGTACTTCCCATCCTCATGATGCTCCTTTAAGAACCGCAGAAGCATTTTCTCAAGACACTTCTCCTGGTACACTTGTTGATTGATGGCCAGACAGCTCGGCTTGAACCACGACTTTGAAATCCCTCTGTTCGATACGGCGATGTATAGCATAACTTTTTTTCAAATTTATGCTTAAACTTATATAACTTATACTACGGGGGATGTGGCAGACTTGTCGCTGGAGCAATAGCTGTCATTTCCTGGTCTTCAAGAGCGGAAAGTAACTTTCTTCGTCCAGCACGAACGACGTAGTAGTTCTTCGTCATCCACCGGCACTGAAATTGCCATCTGCTCGTCTGTGTACTCGGGGGGCCGAGTCTTCTTCCAACAGATCTCCACTCGTTCATATGTCAGTCATCGCAAATTCGGACACAGTTCTAACTACAAATATATTTAAAATGACCGTTAAAGCGGACGAAGCACTGCTTTCGAGTGTTATGTCTGTTAATCTGTGGTTAGACTTTCGGAAGCCGATTTTATCCAGTTCAACGCTCGTAGCATTCAACAAATTACCCAGACGAAACCATTAATTTCGCACAACTTAAAGCACATCGTTATGTGTGACAATGCTATAATTAAGATCCTTCTACACATGGACGAAGGGAAAATCAATGTTTCGCTACAAGATCGGACACCGCTTACTTGTAGATTCATGTCACATTAGGAGAAATAGAATCTATTCCGAAGGACGCCTGTAGGAACTACTTCCTGGTATTTTAAATAGTGTTGTCCTTCATCTTGAGGTTCGGTGAATATAAGCGTTGCACGAGCAGGGGTATTTTCGACCGGTATCACGCAAACTTATTCCGTCCTTGTTGTCAAACAGCTTTTGCAACGCTTCCTTTTTCTTCTTCTTCGTCATTATCTTCGTCGGACGGCCGCTACCGGCCTTCCGCTCCACGCTCAGGGATGCTAGGATCCGGTAAACTGTACTCACGGGCACGTTTTCGTCTCGAAAATGGTCTACCGTAAACTTTTTTCCACGATGACCATGCGTTTCGTAAAACCGTACAACACGCTCGCGAAGTGCTTGCTGTTTTGAGGCCATCTTCGATTGTATAGACAGCATCTGACCGAAAAGAAACATGCCACCCATTTCTAGGGAGTCCAGAAAGAAATTCTCTTGGAGAGAAAAAATGTTACGCTTTTTACTTTAATTATAGAATGGTATTGAAATCATTCTCATTTTTTATTGAACACCCGTTAGATTTTCCTTATACTATTTGATAAAACAATGAGTCCTACTAATTGCAAGTATTTTTTTTGTAATTTATATGAATCAAGTTGTTCAGGGATTTTGGACTTTATTGTTAACTAATGAAAATAACATTATATTAACCATTATGATTTGAGAACTAGTTTTGCAAGAACTTTCCTTTTTCAGTGAGAGATTTTTTCCATTTTCATATTTTGTTCGGCAGAATTTGACTTTATTTAAACACGGCTAATTAAAAATATATTAATATGCACTTATTTCAATTCAGAATGCATTTAGGAACACATAATAATACACATATAAACTAAAAAATGAAGAACTATTAAAACTCTGCCCTCGCCGTTCAGCTTGGTCATATTTCATTTTTACCGCATTACTGCACGGATGCGGTGCGGGTGCGGTGGCGATGCGGTGTATCCATTTATCGCCAACAACTGCATTGCGACGAATACTAGGTTTACATTTCAACGTGCTACTCATAAGGCTTGTTTACAAACACTCATATAATATACACACATACCTACCGTACTGCTTCACAAAATACATTAGAATCGAACCCGGACGAAACCAAAAATGCAAACATTAGCTGACCTCCCGGGAAAGGCTCCCTTAATGTATACAAAGTTGATGTATAAACATGTGTACAATCTTGAGCTCAAACACTTGTATACAATTTCTACATATGTGCAAATACACTTTGAACTCGAACACAAGATCGTTTCCTGGATTATTTCCTATACCTAATGCACTGGAATACGATCTCGTGTACAAGTTGAAGAAGTACAGCTCGAGCACGGTACATGTTCACTTGAATCGGTGATCTTGTTTGTTTTTATTACCATGACTTTAAGCAAAAATATTAATTTGTCAGGTTTCACACCCTTTGAGTGAGTCTTTTAGATGCTCCATATTGACGATTCTGCTTGGAACAGGTCCAATCATGTTAATTTGCCGGACCGGAACGGTCACGGCTTATAATGCTCCTTGTCAAGCCACGGAAACAGTTTGGGGTAAAGTCATTTTTTCTGGCATGCTCGAACTTGAGACACGAAGGCTTCAGGGTCAGCTCCTGGTCACTCTGTACCAATCAGGAGAAGAAACACTTTTTTATTTACAATTTCTGTGTGTGAGTGTAAGTGTGTGAGTGTAGGCCAGCTGGCAAACGCTGGGTCGAAGCTGGAAACGGTCGGCTGCTGTTGCGATGAGTTGCTAATATGACGGGATGCCACTGCGATGGTCTGTCTCGTCCGAAGTGACTAGCGATGCCACTTTCTGTTGAGTACGTCGTTAGGCGAGTACTGTTGTTTCTTACGGTTGATCTTCGGCGACAGGTTGGCGATTCAAGGGCACACTGGTACTTCGTGGTAGGTGTCAGTTACTTGTCGCCAATTCGGAGGTCTTTGTGGAATCTCATGGTGAATTTGGTGTGATCGACAGAATTTTTAGCGGCTTTAGAGCTCCTTTCGACGACGGGTCGTTGAAGGGATTCCACGCTCGGACTATGAGCCAATTCGATGGCTTAAGGAACATATCATGAGTCCTGCAATCGGACAATCTTGATGAGGAAGAAAAATCTTATAGGAATGCTACAATTAATGCTCTACTCTTTACTTCATACCTGATTCTTTCTTGTCTTTTTAATTAGTTGGCTTTCTCTCACTGCTCTTTATTCGTTCTTATTCACTTTTTATTTAAGTACCTTATACTAACAACTAATTTTCTCTCCAGTTTGGCTTTATTTTCTACTTTCCCTCACAATTACGTTTAATATTGTATGCAATATTCATATGCAACAAAGCCACATATCTAACAGTTTTGATGTTAGATACTTCTTAACTGTCATACGCATTAGTATAGCGTTTTTGTTGGTTGCCTACGTTAGTGTTGAATAGCAGTATGGCAAACTCTCTTGCTCGCGTTTTTCTCTCATCGTTTGCACTGATGTGTGAAGAGTCGAAATAATTACACTTTTTACGTTTCTGAGATCATCTCATTTTCAAGATATTTTAAATATCTTGTTATTGAAACACATGCAATTAATAATAATTTCCTGAGTTTCCGATTTTTTTGGTGGTTAATCCACAGACTAACAGACATACCACTATGACGAAATTCCTCTAAAAATATCGATACGCTCATTCTCCTAGAACACCAGCTCCACCTTTTATACACGGTCCCAAACACTCATTTACTAGAGTGCCACCCCTCAGGCTTGGGAACAATTTTTTACTAGTGGTCTATCCCCCACATGCTTGATCATATGTCAGTGGCACCATCGTCGCAAATGCGGTTCCAACATACCAATATCTTTAAAATGATCGCTAAAACGGACGAAGCGTTGTTTTCCAGTGTTATGTCTATTAGCCTGTGGTAAAACGACAAAAATTCTATGAGCTTTTAAAATCATGACGCAAAAATGTGACATCGATTGATTTTAGATTTTGGAATGACACGTAGCCCCAGATAGTACAGTAAGATATTTTCAAAAACTAAAACATAAGTTTCAAGAAGACACGCAATATTTACCATACGTCCATAATGGCGTTTTTTAATTGTGGTCTGCTCTGGATACCTTCTAAACGCAACACGCAGTACTTATATTTAGTAGTACTTCATACTACATATTGAATATTCCAAGGGGTTTCCAACGAGCCAAAATAGTGACAATCAAAAATTACTTCGCTTTTTCGAAATAATTCGGTAATCCGTCGATTACTTTGGTAATCAATAATACGCAGGGTAATTGTCTGTATTTTTAAAATAATTCACGCAATCAACCATGAATACAATGTAATCAGTTAATCATAAAGTAATTTATTACTGCAAGACTCATTCTATGTTGATTTTAACAGTTTTGCTCTCATTTTTTAAATATTTTTTGGTTATTTCACATATGAATTTCACATTACATTTTACTTGCGGTTTAGGGGAACTATGCCTTATGGTTAAATGGCAAATGCGACTCATCGATTGATGCAGTGCTCGCAAATTGTACGCCAAGCGTGATTTGAGATCATATCTCATCAACACAGTAACCGATACTAATTAAATTTCAAACTAAAATATGTTTAAAATGGTTGTGAAAATTGAAGCACGAAATCGTCATTTCAAAAGTGCTATGGGTAAGATGGACATGTGGTGTTGGTAAAGATGAAGATAGGACAAGGGAAGAGTGAAAAGCTTCGCAACTAATAAATTTAGTTTTCTGTCGGCATATCACAAACGTTTCGATATTAAATAATAGCCCAAGGGTGTACAATTTAACGGCGTTTTGCAGTGTTTCACCCAAGAAATATGCCCATCTTTCCCTACCCTATTGTGTCCGTTATACCCACAATGACACAAAATTAAAAAAAAATCCTTGATTAGGAACGACTTATTAAAATTTCTGTTTTTCACCAGTCGTGTGCTAAATAACCAGTACATCATGTCAAACCATTTCCGGTGATCAATCATTATTTGCTGGTGTTAAACATTATACCCATTAGCGTGCCGTTGATAAAAAGTATTGATTTGCTAAAATATCTGATAATTCGCGTATTAGATAATAGCATTATCTTTCAGAATCATTTGATATCCTATAAAAAGGATATACGACCCATTGGGTATTCTCTCTTACAAATTTGGGTAGAAGTAGTTTAGAGTGTATTGTTTACACTGTATTTTTCCCGCTTTCAGTTTTTCGAAAATTGTTGCCGATAGATTGAAATCTGCGCGTGTTATAGAAAATGCGCACGTGGAATGCGTGGCGGTTTAAAACAAAATAAGTTCAGCGTGGCCATAGAGATTGCGGGGAACCTTTCTAGAGGCTCAATACTAACAATTAAGCGGATAAAACAGAAGTCGATTATTTTTGCCATCTACCCCAGACCCCTTAACAATTAAAACTAGGAAAACATTTTTCGGTCCTTGGTAGACGCGCAAGATATTCTTTGGAAAGACATTCACATGGGCGATCAATTCTTTGGAAATACATTCACAACGGGGTCATTCACAAGAGCGACATTCGGGGGATTTAGTAGTAGAGAGCATATTAGGGACAGCAAAGAGATTATGGCAAGTGGTTTTTAAAGACCCAACTTCCAGCCCGTTATTTGCATTCGGTTTTCAATAGTGCAGCGATAGATTTTCTGCTGGTCTTGTAGTAGAGATCAGAGAATGATAGAGAAAAGAGAAGAAATAGCTTGTGTTTAGATATTTATCGCCAACACATCCAGAACCCAAAGGAAATAATTTATCTGAGATCTGGCGCCACAATACTCGTCTCATGACCAGACAACATGTTCGATGTCATGATAATCCTTCGCCACAAGTTCAAATAGCGTTCTCTACAAGCCCAATATGCTGGGAATGGACATCCAACGTATTATGATTTGGCATGGGCTTCACTCGAACTAAATTACAACCCATATCTATCCCCTTGAAACAGGCTTTCGTAGACACTTGTGGGATTATAGAATGTTGCCACCTCCCTAAGTCTCTACTGCTCCACGAGATTTGCCTTCTTTAGAGTGTCCAGTGACGAGAAAATCACATGTAAAATTCGTTGAAATGAACTGATCTTTCGTAAAAATCACTTTCTAATGCACTCACCTTAGCTAGAGTTTGCGCCTTCTCATTACTCGGAATGCAGCAATTAGAAGGGACCCAAACTAAGTTTCCGTGCTTTCCCCAAAAAATTCTAGGAGTGCTTTTCACGATCCATCGAACGGAGGGACTCTATACAACTTAAACTGCCAACGATCCCAAGGATATCACAAATTACGACTGATTCTGAGACATAAACTGAAGCAGTTTGTTGATTGAATGAGTCGAAGCCAGGAGACTCGTCGAGTTTTGATGAGTCAAAGCACCCCACTATATTCTGATTATTGAATTGAAAAAAACTTTAAAAATTGATCTTATGTTGCCACTTCTAATTCAGATTTCTAATGTGGTTTTCGAATCGAACCAGAAGACAAGATATTTTATTGCGGTGACTTGAGCGATAGTCTGACCTATTAAAAGGAGCTGTACTTATGCTGAATCGTGCTTCCTTGAAAATACGGCTAGCTTTTGTGCAAACCTTGAACCCGATTGCAAGTTGAAGCAGACAAACTATCCAAAGTATCTTGCAGTTCGATGGCTTTGGATCCTATTACGGGGACCACTCCACCATCTGCAAGTGGCATTAGTGTGTTAATATTTACAAGAGATGTCGTTTACAAGCCAATTGTACAAAAGGGGGCTAAGAGGAAAACGCATGCCGCTTGCCTATTTTAATTTTATAAAAATTGTTAAAGATTGTGTGAAATGATGAAAAACAAGCAAACAACAGCTTAACATTTATCCGAATAGTCGTTTTGACTTTTTGGTCGGTTCACATGGTTTTGGTTTTTTGTAGTGAGAATAATCCAGCAGAGCTAGAATGTATTAAAGGTGTATGTAATAAAATAGCGATAAATTTGCTAAGCATGAACAGTTTCCGCTTAAAATAATTGAATAATCTGAAGTAATTCCAACAAGAACTCGCTTTGTTTCCAAATAATCCAGAGTAATCGAGGAATTTTACAGTAATCGAGTAATTAATTAGTAATCGGTTTTTCGAAGAAGTAATCTTTATAACCATGAAGTAATCTAGGTAATTTTTTTCGGGAGTGACATGTAATCAATGCTGTTGGAAACCCCTTGGAATATTCCTTTCCCCTCTAGAACAAAACTAACAACTTGCGGTCGAATAAGTTTGTCCACCGTAGCCAGCTCTAGCGAAACCTAATTGACCCAGTAATTGTAATTTTCTAGTTAACACAGATGTCACACCAATTATTCCCAATCGCTTACGGTCCGCTAATTGACATGTACTACTACTACTACTATTCAGAGAACACTCAAGAACCAGTGCGAAAGCACTTGTTTTCCAAGTCAAATAATGCTGCTCATTCCTGACCCTCCGACGACGTTGATTGTTTCGTAGCCGAGCCAGCGGAAAATGGAACGGTCACATTTCGGGACAAGTGGACATAAATTATGAACCCATCGTTCCATCAGCGCGATTCAAAGTTCTGGTGGCGTGTTTTAGGCTGTTCATACACTTGACCTCTATCGCACAGCTATAAATAAGGACAAGGTGGAAAATCAATGTTTCTGGAAATAAACTGCTAATAATGGGTGGATGTGGTTTTTCGGTACGGACGGTTACGGTCTATGACGATTGCTTAATAGCTGTTTGCGGTTAAACGGATGCGCTGCTAGAAAATGGATAAATTTGAATGAGAATTTTATAACTCATTTATAACGTATAGTAAATACAGTTAAAGCATTTCATGCCAACGTATGCCTGTGCTTGTTGTGAAGGTCTATTTCACTTATGTTAACTGAGAACATTAGTAAATGAAAACCGGATAAAATTTACAATCTGATCAAATTTTAAAAGCACACATTAAGTCCCCTCAGGGATACCCGAAACGAAGCAATTGATCCACACAGTACAGTTTCGGACCGTGCGGTGCGTGCTCGGTGGTACGATATGTGGGCAACATGATTTATAGCCGCTGGTAATCCAGCGTGACAGGGTGTATCAAGTGCTTGTGCATTGCGTGATTTGCTGGATTAATTGTTGGTGTTCGTTGGGAAACTGCCGCGGGGATATGGCACTATTTCACTTGCTAGACCAAATTGGTGGGAAATCAGATTTTATATCGAAAATGCAGCGGTGTAGTTTTAAAAACTGAAATCATTTAACAAAAACACGCAGCACTCGGCATTTAAATAAATTGTTTTCGGCATTCAGCAAATTTCCCTACTAATTATGTTATTTTGGATGATTTACTGTTTATCGGAAGACCGATTTCAAGAATTTTTAATTGTGGACCAGATGCTATAATTGTTTATAATAATGTTTAAGTTACATGTTTAAGTAAAGTGATTTAAAAAAAGTAAATACTGGAGTGTAATAAACGATAAGCTGTTTATTAGTATGTCGATACTTTTGAAGTCAGTGAAATTTAGGTACTTTAACAAAAATGTGCGCCATCAAAAGTACTAAACTTGCCCTATACAAAGTACAAGGCTTTCTCATATCACTTTAAATTATAGTTCCTGCTAATGAGTTATCCAGACGTGTCCCGGTTTTGTCACAAACTCTATATACCTATATGCCCAACTAGTTAATTTTCATGTAGGACTTTCATGTAGGAATGTTATTCATGGAATCATTTTGTTTCTGACACTTTTTTATGAAACATCATATAGTTGTGTCCAGCGACTAGTTATAGACAGTAGCAGTAGATATAATTTCCGTTTAACTACATTCAATTAACTAGAGATTACTGGGTAGGTAAGTTTTGAAAATTTAGAGCCATAGTAGTCAAGTGAAAGCAAGGATGTGCAATATACAGATCGGAAAACTAGAAGTGGTAGGGTCATTGGAAACAGGCTTAAAATCCTACAGGCTAATCTTTTGCCTTCTGTTGGCAGGGGTCGAGCTTAGGCAGCATAACTTTGAATCACTCAAGTCTACCAACATGTCGCCTGGTAAAGACAGATGTGTCCCTCTTTGCCGTGAGAACCGATAAATGAGAAGCCGCTGCATTTCATTGATGCTAATTGTCGACAGGTTGGTGATCGTACGTGGCTTTTCTTTTGTTGGTTCTCACGGTAAAGAGGGACAAGTCTGACAGCTGTGGTCTGACAGCAGGAACTTTGTCCGCAGCCTTCGAAGAGGAAGATTTTGGCATAGTCTTAAACCATCTCGTGGCCTTATTAATTTTTTTGAACGAATGTTCCGCTTCAGGTTTGCCCACAAATTTTCAATTCGATGCAGTTAGGGGACGTTGGAGGGGAGAGGGTTTTTTTCGGAGACGACTGGGATCTACAAACGTTCCATCTCTTTCAGCGATCGTTTTGCGTAATGTGCCGAGGCCAGATCCGGTCTGAACACGATATCGTCCTTCCGGTAGTGTTGCATAATAATGGCCGCTATTTCTTGTAAGCCCTTCGTGCTGTATACATCTTCGTTGGCCGCGTTGCGAAAAAGATGACCGGCTTTGACATTCTCTTCTTACTGATTGTCAGCCATAAGAGGAACTTCTTTTGAAACATCGTGTGGAAGGTATACTTAACATCGCTGCTCACCTCTTTCCTTGGGTACGTCTAATAGCCGGTCCACAGCTAGTTCGTATATACGTAGAAAAATCTATATACATAAAAGTCAATGTTTGTATGTATATGATTTATGAACTCCCAAACGGCTTAACCGATTGCCGTAAAAATTTATACGTAGTAGACATTTTTTATGGGGCGTGTTTGTGTGCTATTGGTTGGGGATTATCGGCCCGCCAGATGGCGCTGCAGAACAAATTGTGTTTTTCTCCTATTTCGTGGAAAGTCGCAGCAACGCGCGATGGGTGTTAAGCATATTTAAACCAAATATATGTGATATTGAATCCAATAATTTATTGTTCATTACTTCAACCAACAAACTTATTGATCTGAATACATTTTTTATTAGAACAACAATAAACTTTAGCTTTTAATAAAAACTGTTTTTATTTTAATAATTTTACTTTTTTTTTCAATAAAACAATTATTAAAAAAAGGAACAATAAATCTTTTTATTGAAATATTAAATAAATTTTATTGAATTCAATAAATGAATTTATTGTTTCCCGACCAATAATTTTATTTATTGAATTTAATCCATATTTTTATTGAACCTACAAATCATTTTTCTACTTGTAGACGTTCGTACGGTCCGCTGGCGTAGCTATCGTTAGCATTTCTGTAAAGGATCGATTAGAACGTCCCAGAAGGAAACGCTTAAGTTTGTACGTATGTCGGAATATGTCGGGAGATCATGTGGGTTTCCTTCACAGTAGACACGTTTCAACATCACTTCCACAGATTCCCATGGTTCCACACAACGAACCTTATTGCTACAATGGGAGGCTGTGTATCCCAGTTGTTTGCAATTTGTGTAGTTCTTGACCCGCGGTACAAAAAGGCGAACTTGAAAGCGACCCTTGTCAAAATGGAGGTAGTTAGGTAGAGTAGCACTGGCGAAGGTCACCTGATAAGAGTCTTCGGTATCTTCACTGGCTGGGGCATGGCGTCTTTAAACTCCATGTGTCAGCAGATCCACGAAATTCACACTCGAACCTGAAACGACCCCGTCACATCCAACCCTATTTGATGGTACATATACTCTATACTCCTTCGTTAAAGGACTATCGTTTGCTTGCTACAAACTATTTACCACCACCCGAAGCATATTAGGGCGAATTATCGATATTGCTGTCACAGCTGAATGTCGCACCATCAGAATTCGAGAAATCTGCAATAGATTCAAACATTTGATTTTATGTCTACCTCCATCTCGCCTTAGGCAAATCAGGAGAAGTCATTTTTGCACAGGGTCTATATCCCAGTGCAGGCTGGTATTGGAAACAAGAATGGGAAATGTATTATTATGTGGTGCTCAACTTGTATATATATATATATATATATATATATATATATATATATATATATATATATATATATATATATATATATATATATATATATATATATATATATATATATATATATATATATATATATATATATATATATATATATATATATATATATATATATATATATATATATATATATATATATATATATATATATATATATATATATATATATATATATATATATATATATATATATATATATATATATATATATATATATATATATATATATATATATATATATATATATATATATATAACGTTGCTCAGACGGCTTATCAGAAAAACACACTGCTGCACTACTGCACTACTGGTCGGTAACGCTAAACGCGCAAAACATAAAATAAGAGTAAAAATACTGAAACCTCGACGAGGTGGAGAATGCACATAATAACGGCGGATTAGCACTAGGGGGACCGGGGCTAGGTAGCGGTGTTTTCAGTTTTTATTTTTTACCGCTTTGATGTAGATAGATCTTGCAAAATAGAACACGTAGCATGAAAAGGCAGGCTGTTGGCAACATCTCTGAATTTTATTAAAATGATTAATGCATCCTCTCCAGTTTTAGAGACAAAAATATGTGACGCGGAAAACCCGCCAACTTACGCCGGCCCCGGGGTAAGTTGGCGTTATGTATGGTTACGCCAAAAAAATAAGAAATCAAATGGAAATTCAAATGTTTCAGGGGTTCTTTTGAAACGTGCTAAATGTCTTTTTAAGGAAACTGTACATTAACCGACATTTGATATTATACTTCAGTCTCAATACCCTAGCATTTTGACTTTAACGCGTACTTCAAATTTCGAAATTCTTCAGGCGATTGACCGAAGTAAATGTCTCCTGTATTGAAGTGAATTCCAGAAAAAAAGTTTTTTGATAACTATGTTTGCACCGTAAATAGACCGCCAACTTTCCCCGCGTGCATGACCGCCAACTTACCCCAACCGCATATTTTATAGAAAACTATTTAAAAAATAACTTTTGTTGTTGGATAGGTGTAATATCTATACGGATATTGAAAGCTTTTTTCAAGTACTATCGAGAAAAAAATTGAAAATCAACCTAAATAACACAAAGTGTTTAAAATTTTGAAAATTTACTTGGTATGGTCAAAAACACAATATCGCGCACAACTTCTACAAAAAAATATATTTTGCAACAAAAACACATTGGATAATGGGTTGCCCATAACTTGAAATACACAACTAGAGGTAACGCTATATGTGTAATAGAAACGGAGAAAAAGGGATTCCGCCAACTTACCGCAATCACCAACTAGCCTCGGGCTCCCCTATTCTTTATAAGGTTACCCTCAGTGCTGAGCTCCATCACGGTACTGATGACAAACCTGCTTGATAAAATAGATGGTTCCCAGTCAAAGCACTATGCAATGGTTACTGATTTACGGCTCTCACTCAAATGAATAAAAAACAGTAAGAAGGTTTTCTTCTGAATCTCTCACTCCTTGGAATCATTATTGAGAGGAATTAAAATTGACCATGATTTTATATACAATATAAATACGCTTATGACGGTCATCTCATTACAAACAACAAGGTAGTATTCACAAATACGCGGTTTCACACAAATAGTTTTGCATAAAAGAAACAGAAAGGTGGAGAAGAAATGAACAAAGCACTGCATGCTGCCTGAATAGCATACATTGATAGTACATCATTTACTATACTGCCCATGATCGTAAATCAGTCTCATAAAGATAGGAAATCTCATATAAAATGGGACAACTATGCGATCATGGGCAGTATACCCATTCAAAATAAATGATACTCTATCATTTCAATGCGCTTTCCTCTCGCACGGCTTCTGTGAGGGATAGTTAACTGAAACACTATGCGAGGAAAATGAAAATGAAATAGGTCATTTTTCTGGTGATACGATCACTTCATATTTAGCGTCACAATTCAAAGACCATCGTGAGAATGCACAGCACTGGTTACACTGCCCGGATTGGAAAGATCGAACTATCGGTCCGGGATTCACCAAACAAATGTGTGTGTTTGTATAGAACATTATTGAAAAATCCGCGAAGAAGTAAAAAAATAGGCAAAACAAATATAAGTTTCGCAAACTCCCACGAAACTTTCCCTAGCACAAATCTCATTTCCAGACTCACAAGCGTCAAACAAGTTCCTCCAGGAGCGTGGTAAGTCTTCGGTTTACCATCCTTTCCATCACCTTAGATGTGCACGGGAGAAGGCTTATTGGGCGGAAATCACTTGCTATTCTGGGTAGTTTCTTTTTAGGGATTGGAACAATGGGAGCCTCACGCCTGTTATCTGGATAGTACCAACCTTCACAGATTCTGGTAAAACTACGAAGTAGAGCACTCTTCTTGCTTGGTGGGATGTGCCTATATATGGGCTATACTTTTTTACCATGTTTCTGCGGCGCCGGTATTCGGACGACCGTTCCTCCGAAATAGAGAGGTCTCAAGGTGTTCTCTTGATTGCGCGCATTGTAGTTCGGCGGTCTTTAAGGATTGCACCCATTTCAGTGTTCCACTAGTGTACTGGCCTGGGGGGGGTGCCACTGGTCCAGGGAATACTCTTACCCGCTTCTCTCAATATGATGTCGGTGAGTTCATCAGTAGCGTGTGGTTGCTGGTGATAAGTGTTTGCACGATACCCATATCCGACGATACCCTCCAGCCAAACGATCCAGCGAGATTGCTGGAACAAATGGTCAGATTTATGACCGATGACGTGTGGCCACTGAGAAATGCGGCACTACCAACATTTAGTATGATGTTGTTGGTATTTTCGGCCACTTCGAAAATTACGTTGCCCCTGTGGCAGCATTTTTCTGAGCCCCAGGAGGTGTGGTGCGCGTTAAAGTCATCCATAATGATGAGGGGGATGGGTAGCTGTCTGTTTCGAAATTTGTTTTCGAAATCGCTAATTGTGTGTGGTAGATATACATTAGCTACAGTACAGTTGAAAGGATAGGTGATCCGACTCGCCGTGACAATCAAGTCGGTTGGTTCCGAAAGTATATCTGCCCTGGTGCTGAGGCCGATTGTTTGATAGTGATTAGATACTTTAGCTGTTTCCCACTGATAACGTTGGATCGAGACGTGAATAGGGGAATTCCGAGCAATAATAATCTACAGCTCACCTAGGTTGCCTCGAAGTCCAGTGGAATTTCATTGGGTTGCATTGTTTTCGTCTTGTGGAGATGGTGGTGTGCTGAGGCTAGAGTACCTCCGACGGTTAGCGGTATTTGTTGGGCTTGGCGGTATGTGAATTTCTGTGTCTTAGAGGGTCGCTTTGCTCAGTTTCATTGGCTAAAAAGTAGGCCGGGGCACTCATCTGGTCTTGGTTAGGGATTATTGTGTGGAGATTTACTCAGGTGGAAGCCGTGACCCCTGCACTGGCAGCCACCGGAGGCTCATCGAATGGGTACGGGATCAAGGGGATTGGCAAGGGATCCACGGCACTTGGAACTTCAGGGTTTATTTAGCGAATTCTGTAGCTATCTGTACGCCATGAGATGGGTATGTTATAGCCGGCGTGTTGCTGAACAGGTTATAGTTCGTGGCGTTTTCACTTGGTACTGTGCAGTCTTCTCTTCTCTGTATCGGAGTTAGTCTAGTTGGCGGTGGATTGTACTGTCTGCCCGTACTGAAAAAGCCCGTAGCTAAGGGTCGTGTGCTCGACTCATCTGTGTCGTTTGCTTTGCTTCTCTCTTTGTCGTTCCTGTGATCAGGGAGGCCAGACAGTTTTTGTTAGGGGCTTTCGACCGGATGCCGGCCGGGAGCTTCCGGTTCGTCAGAAAATGGGTTGGTGGGTGTTGCAATTAGCGTATGAGTTGAGTCGACCGAGGGGACCGACGTTACCTTTATCGATTCGATTGATACCTGAAGCATTCGTGTGTGGCGGGCGATCCGACCTACGCCTGCCGGAACGGAGGCAACCGGTTCTTCCGCTTGGTGTGTGTCGCTTGATTCTATGGGGCTGAGAGGTGGGGCAGTTTATTCGGTCGAATTTGGTTGAGTGTCGGCACTTACCCGGACACACCGACAGCCGCCGGGGGCTCGTAGGTGAGAGCAGGTACTTCCCCAGATGGGGTCGATGTGAGTTGGCTTTTCTGGTGTTGCTGGCGTTTTAGTTGTTGCATGGATTATTAAGTAGTTGTTGTTTAGTTTGAGCTACTTAGCCTGAAATGTAGGTGGCCTGGTCACTGCTTTGGTTGATTGGTCTCTTAACGTTGTGCGGTTGGGAATTGGAGAATTGTTTTGTTGGGTTTCCTTTTGCTGGTGCGAATTTGGATGGTTTTTGTTGGCTCTGTTTCAGAAGGGGGCTCCTCGATTTTTTTCATATGGTTGATCTCGTTCCTTTTTCGATTTGTTTCGCCTTCTGATTGTGTTATGGTTGTTGGTCTGTTTTGTTTCACAGCCGTAGTTTGTGGAGCTAAGAATCCTGTTGCCAGTTTTGTCATCATCGTTTGGGATGTACTGGTGCCGGGGCCGGTCGATGGGCTCCTTGTTACCACCTGCCTTCTCAGTGCCGTGAAAGCCTGGAGGAGGGCCCCCATTTCATTACGCATATCTTGCGGTATTTTTCGTCATTTCCAGAGGACAGCATATATTTTAGTGTTGCTGCGTACGATTGGTTTCTTGACTCCTGGTTGACAAGGGCTCGGGCTTCCGGGAATGAGAGTCCGTTGTCAGTTTTGATCTTTTTGATAGATAGGGCAGGATTTGTTTCTGGCGTAGTCGCTAGCTTTGCAGTTAGTGCAATTAGTGGGTTTGGTGCATGGGTTTTCGTTACTGGTTTCGTATTCTGTGCCGCAGTTCAGACATCTCTTCTTATGCACGTGCTACAATTGTCCAAAAACATCGGAGTCATTTCATCTCAAACAAACTGAATCCGCAAAATTGTTACTAGTTCCGTCCAATAGAAAAATCTTGGGCGATAATGAAACTCGGAGTGTAGATGAAAGGAGCACAGATGGAGAATCGGTTAGTTGAGGCAGTGGCTAAAAGAAGGTGAGTGTGCCATTTTTTTTTTTTTTTTCATACGTTTATTTGACACGGCATTTGCAAAAGCTTTTTACGCCAGTTTCTTTTTTTTACATAGCACGTTACAAAAATCCTTAAGACTAATTTTAACTATACTAGTACTTTGTCTAAAACTAACACTGAAATCACTTTATTGTTTGCTTTTTTCCTTACATTGTTGTATTTCATAATGATCTAGTATTTTCGGGTGTATTTATTTACTTTTTTCTGTTATTGTCTAAATTTAAAACTAAATATTCTAGAACACTTTAATTGGTGAATGATTAGCCTTGGATGAGAGTATGAGGAGATGAATTTAATTAAATTTTGACAGACGCTGTTTTTAGAAAATGATAGATAAGTTCCATGTATAGAGGATCGCGATACGCCAGGATGTCTCTAACAGGAACATGGATTGGTCTTCCTCGGACTTGTAAAGAATCTACTAATTGTGATCTGGCTTCACGATATTCAGTGCAGGACCAAACAACATGCTCAATGTCATGGTAACCTTCTCCACAAGCACAATGATTACCCTCAGCGAGCCCAATACGACGGAGATGCGCATCTAAAGTATAATGATTGGACATGAGCCTAGACATCACACGGATGAAGTCCCGACTTACATCCAATCCTTTGAACCATGCCTTCATTGATACTTTAGGGATAATTGAGTGTAGCCATCGTCCCATATCTCCATTGTCCCAAGATGTTTGCCAACTAGCAAGTGTCCTCTGTCGAGAAGCGCTATAAAATTCATTGTAAGCGATGGGTCTTTCATATATTTCACCATCTAGTGCACCAATCTTGGCTAAATTATCAGCTTTCTCATTGCCCGCAATAGAGCAATGGGCGGGGAGCCACACTAGGGTAAATTTATAACATTTTCTTGTCAGGTTACTCAGAGATTCTCGTATCTTCCCCAAAAAGAATGGATCGTGATTATCAATCCTCTTTGAGCGTAGAGCTGCAATTGTGCTGAGACTATCAGTGAGGATAAAGTAATGGTTCGGGGGTAAAGTATTAATTATTTGAAAACTATAGTGAACTGCTGCTAGTTCCGCTATATAAACAGAGGCGGGTTCTGCAAGTTTGAGAGAAATTGAAAAATTATTGTTGAAAATACCGAAACCAGTGGCCTCACTGATTCGTGACCCATCAGTGTAAAACATTTTAAGGCAGTCTATGTGTTGATATTTACTTGTGAATATTTTAGGGATCTCCCGCGAGCGTAGATGATCCGGAATTCCACGAATCTCTGCTTGCATGGACGTGTCGAAGAATAAAGTGGATTCAGGAATATCTAGTATATTGACGTATGTGGGAACATACCTAGCAGGCGTTATTTCTTGTGACATGTGATTGAAATACACTGTCATGAATCTGGTTTGGGGTTGAAGCTCGACAAGTCTTTCAAAATTTTCAATTACCAGTGGGTTCATAACCTCACATCGAATAAGTAAACGAGAAGAGAGATCCCAGAATCGGTCTTTTAAAGGAAGAACTCCCGCTAGTACTTCAAGACTCATCGTATGGGTCGACTGCATGCAACCTAAGGCAATTCGTAAACAGCGATACTGTATCCGTTCCAGTTTAATAATGTGAGTGTTCGCAGCTGAACGGAAACAGATGCACCCATATTCCATTACTGAAAGTATTGTTGTTTGATACAATCTTATCATGTCACTTGGATGAGAACCCCACCATGATCCAGTTATTGTTCGCAGAAAATTTATCCTTTGTTGGCATTTCGTTATTAGATACCTAATGTGGCCTCCCCATGTGCCTTTAGAATCGAACCAAATTCCAAGGTATTTAAAAGTCAGGACTTGGGCTATCGTTCTACCAACCAACTGAAGCTGAAGCTGAGCCGGATCACGCTTCCTTGAGAAAACGACCAACTCTGTTTTCTCCGTAGAGAAATCGATGCCCAGTTTTAAAGCCCAAATTGATAAATTATCCAAGCTATCTTGCAATGGTTGTTGTAAATTTATAGCTTTTGGTCCTGTGGCAGAAACCACCCCATCATCTGCAAGTTGTCTTAAAGTGCATGGGCTGACAATACCCGTAAAAATTATAGAGAAGGGGGCTTAGACAAGAGCCTTGTGGGAGGCCCATGTAACTTATTCTGAGTGTCGCCAAATCGCCATATGAAAAATGCATGTGCTTTTCTGACAATAAATTGTATAAATAATTATTTAATATCGGTGAAAGACCACATTGATGTAGCTTCTCCGAGAGAACATCAATGGAGACTGAGTCGAATGCTCCTTTTATGTCTAAGAACACAGACGCCATTTGTTCTTTTTTTGCGTAAGCGAGTTGGATTTCTGACGAAAGTAGCGCCAGACAATCATTCGTTCCCTTTCCCCTCCGAAAACCAAACTGGGTATCTGATAGCAAGCCGTTCGCCTCAACCCAATTGTCGAGACGTCGTAGGATAATTTTTTCCAACAATTTCCTGATGCAGGATAGCATTGCAATCGGTCGATACGAGTTATGATCGGAGGCTGGCTTTCCCGGTTTTGGAATAGCGATAACTCTCACTTGTCTCCAGTCGTGCGGGACAATGTTCTGCTCAAGAAGCTTATTGAATAAATTCAACAAGCGTCTTTTTGCTAGGTCAGGCAGATTCTTCACCAAGTTGAATTTAATTCTGTCTAGTCCCGGAGCATTATTGTTGCATGAGAGGAGTGCAATTGAGAATTCCATCATTGTCAAAGGCGAATCTATGAAATCGTTACTTGTGGGAGCATCGCGAGTGATTTTCTGCGCAGGAGCAGAATCGGGACAAATTTTCTTGGCAAAATTAAATATCCAACGATTCGAAAAATCTTCGCTTTCATTAGTCACGTTTCGATTCCTCATTCTTCTGGCTGTGTTCCAAAGAGTACTCATTGATGTTTCTCTTGACAAGCCATTAACGAAGTGTCTCCAATAACTAGATTTTTTGGCACGACGTATACTGTCAAATTTGTTTTGCAAAATGAAATAATTTTCAAAGTTCTCACGTATACCCCCTTTCTGTTTCATAATTTCTTTGTAGGCAACTTGTTTAGCTTCATATGCATCAGAGCACTCTTTGTCCCACCAAGGATTAGGGGGCCGTCTATTTATTGTCATTCCAGGATTGCATTTCGTTTGGGCTTGTTCTGCTGCTTCAATAATTAAACCCGCTAAGAATTCATATTCTTCGGTAGGGGGTAGCTCTTCTGTCGAAGCAAGAGAAGTGGAAATTAATGTTTCGTATGTTTTCCAATCAATATTTCGTGTTAAGTCATAAGGAACATTGATTGAATTCGTAAGGCCTAGTTCACTGTTAATTGAAACAACGATTGGCAAATGATCGCTACCGTGAGGATCAGGTACAACCTTCCACGTGCAATCTAACCGAAGTGATGTCGAGCACAGAGATAGATCTAATGCACCTGGACGTGCAGGAGGTCTGGGGATGCGTGTTGTTTCGCCAGTATTTAAAACTGTCATATTAAATTCGTCACAAACATTGTATATCAAAGAGGATCGATTATCATTGTAGAGGGAACCCCACAATACTCCGTGCGAGTTGAAGTCTCCCAGTATCAGACGCGGAGCAGCCATCGATTCCACTACCTCAAAAATTTGACGTTGTCCAATTTGAACTTTGGGAGGTATATATATAGAAGCGATAGACATGTCTTTGCCTTTAATATTCGTTTGGACTGCTACAGCCTCAATGCCAGCAATCATGGGGATGGTAATTCTATAGAAAGAATAGCACTTTTTAATTCCTAGAAGCACTCCTCCATACGGGGTGTCTCGGTCTAGGCGAATAATGTTGAAATCATTTAAGTTGAAATTAATGTTTGAGGTAAGCCATGTTTCACATAGAGCAAAAGCATCGCATTTTAAATTATGCAGTAAAATTTTTAAGGAATCAATTTTAGGTATGATACTTCTGCAATTCCACTGAAAAACAGTGATGGAATCTTTCATTGGAGGAGGTGAATTACCCATTGAAAGATACAATCGCTGCAAGGATGGGCCATTGAGCAATCAGCTGCTCTAAAAATGTTCTAATTGTTGGGAGGAAAGCTGAAAGTATACTCTTTAGTGGTTCAGAAATATTGAATGCTTTAAAAATCCAATCAACAATTTCAGAAAATTTCAATAATCCTACCCCCGGCTGAGGCTCAGAGGAAGTCGAAATTTTATTATTTCCAGTAATGGTGTTCTGTTTGGATTGTACGTTCCCAAAACCGGGCGGAATTGATTTCGGTTTTGAATCGGAATTTTTCGGTTTTGGGCGCAGTTTATCTATTGGTGGAGAAATTTTAAGGCCCTTGCTTGGCAGCTTGGGAAAAGAAGACTGTTTTCTTTTTCTGGAATTTCCGGGTAAAACAAATGATGTACCTTCGCACGCTCCGTCAGAGTCAGACTGTTCCGAAAATAGAGATGTGTAAGTGTTTTCTAAGAAGATGGGTTTAGGGGTAGCATTTTTCAACATTTCTGCATAGGAGCGCTTAGACCTCTCCTTCAAGGATCGTTTAATTTTATCCTCACGCAATTTATAAATGGGGCATGCAGGGACCTCATGTGAGTTTTCTCCGCACATTAAACATTTTTCTGAATTTTCATTACATGTATCCTCTTGATGAGAACCCCCACATTTGCCACACCGTGCCTTATTGGAACAGTAAGTGGCTGTGTGGCCAAGCTGTTTGCAATTAAGGCAATTCATTACACGAGGGATAAAAAGGCGAACAGGGAGACGAATCTTATCGATAATGACATAGTTGGGCAGCGCAGACCCAGCGAAAGTCACTCGAAATGAGTCAGACAGTCGATAAACTTTTTTATCTCCTTCGTGTGATACTGAATGCAATTGCTTGCATTCAAGTATTTTTACGTCTTTAAGTATGGTGTCTTTGAAACGACCAACCCCATGCTTAACTAAGTCATCAACAGTCAAACTCGATTCTGTGATGACCCCATCAATTTCAATTTCCTTTGAAGGAATATACGCTCTATATTCACGCGTAAAAAGCTCGCAAGAAGCAATTGCATTGGCTTGTTTGAGACAACCAACGACAATGCGTATTTTATCTTTATTAACTTTGACGATCTCTTTTACATCCGAGAATCGCGAAGTCAAATCTTTAGAAATTTGAATGATATTTAGCGCCTTTGCTTTACGCCTAATAAATACAATCCATGGTCCCGTTGACGACTCTGGGTAAATTTTAATTCTAGTCGGATTTACATTTTCAGCATAAGGCTTAGGGGGAGGGTCTGTTACTCGTTCTCCCATCTCTTCATCCATTTTACCTAGTAAGAAAAACTATCACAAAAAGGAATGAAAAATATACCTGTTATCTGCTATCTATTAGGTGACGAAGACACCGGTAGAACACACCTCATGTGTTACGTTGTAAACTCGGTGCCCGTTGTTTGACAATGTGACACTTGCTGTCCTTCTTCGTCGCGTTGCTTCTTCAGTAGAGAAATAGTCCTACCTGCAACACTTCAAAACTCTCTCCGATTAAGCTGCTCGTCGGTATCACCACCACAAGCGCGCTTTCTCCGTTTCCACCACCTCGGTAGACAAATGTGGCTACCTGTGGCTTGCTGCGAAAATCCCACTGTCGATGCGGCACTTTTCGGTGCCACTTGTTTTCCTTATTCGTCGTACCACTTCTGCGGTAGACAAATAGAGAAAATGGGTCTACCTGTGACGCTTCCCTCTCGTCGATTAGAATTGCCCGACGACACCAATACACTATATTTTTTCTGTGTGTACAGGCACGATCACTGTCGATTTCTGCCACCGCGGTAGGCAAATTCGTCTACCCGCGGTTTGCTGTCAAAATACCACTTGTCGAGGATGCCGTTGACCACGCCTCCGACGTATCAACTGTCGACTCACACTTAACAAACTCGTCTCTCACTCTCTCTCTCCCACAATAACGCATACAGCGTCTCGCACTCCGTCACTCTCTCGAGAACAAAACCTTCCACCTGGAGGCACAACCGTCTCGGTCGGTTGCAAAAACTGTTATGAGTGTGCCATTTGACTCCCATTATTACTGCATAGATTTCTGAAGGTGATGGCATTTTGATTCTCTTCAAGCTTTAGCTAGATATATCAAATAGAAATAATTTTATCAAAAGTTTTGCTTGGTACCGAATATACCGGTACGTACTTATTTTTATTCCATACCAATATTTCCGTACCAAAAGTGGATCGGTAACAATACTTTGCGTATAGCTTGAACAAATTCGAAATTGCCTTTATTGCCAAATTTAATTAATTAGTTTTTACTTGGTTAAATAAAGTATTACAAAAAAATAAACTGATTACCTCTAGAATATTAACATATTGAAGTAGTTAAATGCAAATATTATTTTACCAAAACAACTTCTAGTCGAATGGGGGGGGGGGGGGGGGCACGTGCCCCTCCCTGGAGCCGCCAGTGGTCCCGATTTTGTCAATGTTCCCGTTTTATCAGGCTAAAATTCACCAAGAGGTTGATAAAAACCAAGGGGCTGATAAAAACGGGTGCTCTGATAGAGCCCAATAATTTTTTATCCATTATACACTTAACGAAAGTGTATTATTTGACACCAAAATCACAACAGCTCCTCTACATGAATCCAAAAAGATTTTTGCATTTGATAGGTTCAATTTTCTTTGCCATGACGTTTTAAATGTTGTGTTCACAAACAGCTAACACGATGAAAACAACGAACTTTTCCGTCCGGTAAGTGTGTTTTTCCAACACTGCGTATCCTGCTGCAACGTTCAAAAACAAACGATAATATCAAACATGAGTAACTGGTTGATTCTGAAATACCTTTATGTACACCGAGAAACTAAAATATGCAGAGTTAGCATGTTTTCTATTTTCGTCCCGTTTATTTTTCTATGATTTTGTGAATTTTCTGCCATATTTCGAATATGCATTTATTGTGAGTGGATATACTGAAAATGTTCAATGCATAACATTTACAGTAGGAGAAATACGATGCAGATAGGAAAAATATGCTATGCATGCCTAAATACAGTTCTCTGTAAAGCATGTACGTTTATCTAAAATAGAACAATAAATATATGCTAATATTTTATTCCATCACCAATATCCAAGCTTTCGGAACAAACAGCAATAATCGAAAGTACCCTAAATTTTAGCATGATAACTTTGCTGGTATCGATTAACTAATCCACCACCATCGCAATCTGAAATTTAGGGAGGCTAAACATATTTCCGTTCTACTTTTTTCTGGTTTCTGCTCCAAAATCATAATTTCATCGTAGGAGAACGCACAGAAGATTATCGAAATTGAATTGAAGGTAAATCAAATGTAAATACCTCTCGTCTTTTTGAATAGAGAAAATACTCTTAGCCACAACCGCACACGAAACTCATCGTGGAAAATAGTCTCATGACCCATTCTACCGTCCACGAAAGCCCACGCAGAACAATTCAAAAAGGGTTCCATTGCCATTCGGAGACATCCAGAATCTCGGTAATAGCTTCCTGAGCAGCGAGATTAGTTACATTGCAAGTTGATATTTATGACAACGACGTGCTGGAAATACCGAAGCATGCGTGCAGAAACAATCGTCGCATAACTTTTTTTATGCCAGCCGCATCGACTGGCTAGGCACAAGCGCGGGCAGCAAATTGCGCAACCGTTTTGTGCAGAGCAAATCACGTTTCTGCAACTAGGTGTACATAGGGGGCAGGGTGTCCACGGTGGGGTGGGTGGGGATCCAAATCGAGAAAGTTCGCCAATCACCCATCAACTGCCATTTCCGTTAAATGGATCGGAAAACGGTGAACCCATTCGCACTGAAAACTTTTACAACACACAACAACTTCTCGATCGTAAAAGTCCCGTAGAAGCTTCTCAGAACACGGTAGTGTACGTGTCAAAATGTTCACAAAACAGGAAAAAAATGCCACAACAACAGCAACAGGGGAAAAGTCGTCAAGCGGCACGGGAAAAATGTAGCATGAACTGTAATTACGTTTCACACTGAAACAAGGGTAGGGCAAACGGGTTGGGGAACTGGGGGACAAAGAATGCATCGCTAGTTGGTGTAGTTCGGTTCCTTGGTGAAGCAGCTTTATTAATGTCGGCTGGGATTACTTCATCACGAATCAGTGTCGAGTTGTGTGGAGTTGAAAACTGATGCATGCCATGCAAGTTTCCTATAGGGTAGTAGGACTGTATGCATTCTAATTCATGGGGTTAGCTGAAACGGTACGATGCGAACTAATAAACAACCTTAGCATGAAATGACTCAAAAGAACCATGGAAATTGTAATAACACGAAACGCTTTTTATTACCAACAGTTCTTTGGTGATAATCAATAAAAAAACAAGTCATAAAAGACGTGCAACACCTATTTCTTGGGTGGTGTGGTTTTGACTGCAGTCATTACATTTGACTGCTTGTTTGTGTTTGTTTTGATTTGTTTGTGTTTTCTGAGAAAATTCGATTTGAAAATGTACGCAATCTAGCATATGTACCAGTAGGTCGATATTTCTCGCTGACGGTGTCTATGTGTGAGCAAAGAGTATTTCCAGTGGCGGATCCAGGGGAAGGTCTTGGGGTCACTTCAAACCAAATTTGTCCAATAAAACTGATATTCAATAAATAAGGCTATTACGTATTACGAATTGCACAATGTTTATTTTAAAATCGGAATTTCAAACCTCTCCAGAATTTTTTTTTCTGGATCCGCCCCTGAGTATTTCACGTGATAAGAGTGTCAAACGGGTTGTGCGTTTAGTAAAATGGAATAAGGAATAAGGAATGAGGAATAAGGAATAAGGAATAAGGAATAAGGAATAAGGAATAAGGAATAAGGAATAAGGAATAAGGAATAAGGAATAAGGAATAAGGAATAAGGAATAAGGAATAAGGAATAAGGAATAAGGAATAAGGAATAAGGAATAAGGAATAAGGAATAAGGAATAAGGAATAAGGAATAAGGAATAAGGAATAAGGAATAAGGAATAAGGAATAAGGAATAAGGAATAAGGAATAAGGAATAAGGAATAAGGAATAAGGAATAAGGAATAAGGAATAAGGAATAAGGAATAAGGAATAAGGAATAAGGAATAAGGAATAAGGAATAAGGAATAAGGAATAAGGAATAAGGAATAAGGAATAAGGAATAAGGAATAAGGAATAAGGAATAAGGAATAAGGAATAAGGAATAAGGAATAAGGAATAAGGAATAAGGAATAAGGAATAAGGAATAAGGAATAAGGAATAAGGAATAAGGAATAAGGAATAAGGAATAAGGAATAAGGAATAAGGAATAAGGAATAAGGAATAAGGAATAAGGAATAAGGAATAAGGAATAAGGAATAAGGAATAAGGAATAAGGAATAAGGAATAAGGAATAAGGAATAAGGAATAAGGAATAAGGAATAAGGAATAAGGAATAAGGAATAAGGAATAAGGAATAAGGAATAAGGAATAAGGAATAAGGAATAAGGAATAAGGAATAAGGAATAAGGAATAAGGAATAAGGAATAAGGAATAAGGAATAAGGAATAAGGAATAAGGAATAAGGAATAAGGAATAAGGAATAAGGAATAAGGAATAAGGAATAAGGAATAAGGAATAAGGAATAAGGAATAAGGAATAAGGAATAAGGAATAAGGAATAAGGAATAAGGAATAAGGAATAAGGAATAAGGAATAAGGAATAAGGAATAAGGAATAAGGAATAAGGAATAAGGAATAAGGAATAAGGAATAAGGAATAAGGAATAAGGAATAAGGAATAAGGAATAAGGAATAAGGAATAAGGAATAAGGAATAAGGAATAAGGAATAAGGAATAAGGAATAAGGAATAAGGAATAAGGAATAAGGAATAAGGAATAAGGAATAAGGAATAAGGAATAAGGAATAAGGAATAAGGAATAAGGAATAAGGAATAAGGAATAAGGAATAAGGAATAAGGAATAAGGAATAAGGAATAAGGAATAAGGAATAAGGAATAAGGAATAAGGAATAAGGAATAAGGAATAAGGAATAAGGAATAAGGAATAAGGAATAAGGAATAAGGAATAAGGAATAAGGAATAAGGAATAAGGAATAAGGAATAAGGAATAAGGAATAAGGAATAAGGAATAAGGAATAAGGAATGAGGAATAAGGAATAAGGAATAAGGAATAAATAATAAGGAATAAGGAATAAGGAATAAGGAATAAGGAATAAGGAATTAGGAACAAGGAATAAGGAATAAGGAATAAGGAATAAGGAATAAGGAATAAGGAATAAGGAATAAGGAATAAAGAATAAGGAATAAGGAATAAGGAATAAGGAATAAGGAATAAGGAATAAGGAATAAGGAATAAGGAATAAGGAATAAGGAATAAGGAATAAGGAATAAGGAATAAGGAATAAGGAATAAGGAATAAGGAATAAGGAATAAGGAATAAGGAATAAGGAATAAGGAATAAGGAATAAGGAACAAGGAATAAGGAATAAGGAATAAGGAATAAGGAATAAGGAATAAGGAATAAGGAATAAGGAATAAGGAATAAGGAATAAGGAATAAGGAATAAGGAATAAGGAATAAGGAATAAGGAATAAGGAATAAGGAATAAGGAATAAGGAATAAGGAATAAGGAATAAGGAATAAGGAATAAGGAATAAGGAATAAGGAATAAGGAATAAGGAATAAGGAATAAGGAATAAGGAATAAGGAATAAGGAATAAGGAATAAGGAATAAGGAATAAGGAATAAGGAATAAGGAATAAGGAATAAGGAATAAGGAATAAGGAATAAGGAATAAGGAATAAGGAATAAGGAATAAGGAATAAGGAATAAGGAATAAGGAATAAGGAATAAGGAATAAGGAATAAGGAATAAGGAATAAGGAATAAGGAATAAGGAATAAGGAATAAGGAATAAGGAATAAGGAATAAGGAATAAGGAATAAGGAATGAGGAATAAGGAATAAGGAATAAGGAATAAATAATAAGGAATAAGGAATAAGGAATAAGGAATAAGGAATAAGGAATTAGGAACAAGGAATAAGGAATAAGGAATAAGGAATAAGGAATAAGGAATAAGGAATAAGGAATAAGGAATAAGGAATAAGGAATAAGGAATAAGGAATAAGGAATAAGGAATAAGGAATAAGGAACAAGGAACAAGGAATAAGGAATAAGGAATAAGGAATAAGGAATAAGGAATAAGGAATAAGGAATAAGGAATAAGGAATAAGGAATAAGGAATAAGGAATAAGGAATAAGGAATAAGGAATAAGGAATAAGGAATAAGGAATAAGGAATAAGGAATAAGGAATAAGGAATAAGGAATAAGGAATAAGGAATAAGGAATAAGGAATAAGGAATAAGGAATAAGGAATAAGGAATAAGGAATAAGGAATAAGGAATAAGGAATAAGGAATAAGGAATAAGGAATAAGGAATAAGGAATAAGGAATAAGGAATAAGGAATAAGGAATAAGGAATAAGGAATAAGGAATAAGGAATAAGGAATAAGGAATAAGGAATAAGGAATAAGGAATAAGGAATAAGGAATAAGGAATAAGGAATAAGGAATAAGGAATAAGGAATAAGGAATAAGGAATAAGGAATAAGGAATAAGGAATAAGGAATAAGGAATAAGGAATAAGGAATAAGGAATAAGGAATAAGGAATAAGGAATAAGGAATAAGGAATAAGGAATAAGGAATAAGGAATAAGGAATAAGGAATAAGGAATAAGGAATAAGGAATAAGGAATAAGGAATAAGGAATAAGGAATAAGGAATAAGGAATAAGGAATAAGGAATAAGGAATAAGGAATAAGGAATAAGGAATAAGGAATAAGGAATAAGGAATAAGGAATAAGGAATAAGGAATAAGGAATAAGGAATAAGGAATAAGGAATAAGGAATAAGGAATAAGGAATAAGGAATAAGGAATAAGGAATAAGGAATAAGGAATAAGGAATAAGGAATAAGGAATAAGGAATAAGGAATAAGGAATAAGGAATAAGGAATAAGGAATAAGGAATAAGGAATAAGGAATAAGGAATAAGGAATAAGGAATAAGGAATAAGGAATAAGGAATAAGGAATAAGGAATAAGGAATAAGGAATAAGGAATAAGGAATAAGGAATAAGGAATAAGGAATAAGGAATAAGGAATAAGGAATAAGGAATAAGGAATAAGGAATAAGGAATAAGGAATAAGGAATAAGGAATAAGGAATAAGGAATAAGGAATAAGGAATAAGGAATAAGGAATAAGGAATAAGGAATAAGGAATAAGGAATAAGGAATAAGGAATAAGGAATAAGGAATAAGGAATAAGGAATAAGGAATAAGGAATAAGGAATAAGGAATAAGGAATAAGGAATAAGGAATAAGGAATAAGGAATAAGGAATAAGGAATAAGGAATAAGGAATAAGGAATAAGGAATAAGGAATAAGGAATAAGGAATAAGGAATAAGGAATAAGGAATAAGGAATAAGGAATAAGGAATAAGGAATAAGGAATAAGGAATAAGGAATAAGGAATAAGGAATAAGGAATAAGGAATAAGGAATAAGGAATAAGGAATAAGGAATAAGGAATAAGGAATAAGGAATAAGGAATAAGGAATAAGGAATAAGGAATAAGGAATAAGGAATAAGGAATAAGGAATAAGGAATAAGGAATAAGGAATAAGGAATAAGGAATAAGGAATAAGGAATAAGGAATAAGGAATAAGGAATAAGGAATAAGGAATAAGGAATAAGGAATAAGGAATAAGGAATAAGGAATAAGGAATAAGGAATAAGGAATAAGGAATAAGGAATAAGGAATAAGGAATAAGGAATAAGGAATAAGGAATAAGGAATAAGGAATAAGGAATAAGGAATAAGGAATAAGGAATAAGGAATAAGGAATAAGGAATAAGGAATAAGGAATAAGGAATAAGGAATAAGGAATAAGGAATAAGGAATAAGGAATAAGGAATAAGGAATAAGGAATAAGGAATAAGGAATAAGGAGTAAGGAATAAGGAATAAGGAATAAGGAATAAGGAATAAAGAATAAGGAATAAGGAATAAGGAATAAGGTATATGGAACCACACAACCGAACCACCCTTACCTTATTCTGGTATGTCTGGTGATATGATGGTGGTATGAAGACCATGAAGATGAGATGGGAGGGATGAGGGATGAATGGTAATGGTCCACAAGAGAGTGATGGACGGAGGAGGTGATCTCAAGGGGATTGTGTGATCTGTAGGGAGACTTTGTTGACTGTTTTTGGGTTGGCAGAAGTGTGCCTCAATGCTGTACACATTGTAATAACGAGTGAAACCTTTGTATTCCTATATCGTGTTCTCGTTGGTAATATAGTGTGTATGGCACATTGTTCTAGGCGACAGACCCTTTTTAAACAAGGCAGTTCTCGCCAAAAATTTATTTTTTGGGATTACATCAAATCTTGACCCTTTCATGAATTTTTAGAACATTTGGTAATAAAATGCAAATTTGGTTTTTCAATGTTCCTTTCCTCTCCCCGATAAACATTTTTCAGTTCCTGCTGAGCTTAAGCCAGAGCTTGTTCCGCTATCGATCTGGACTAGTTGAAGTTGCACAGGAAATCAGTAGATAATTATGCTTAGGAGTAGCCATACATCTTTCAATGTGCAACTCCTGGTAATCATAAAGTGTTTATTGATCAATATCGGGTGAATGACCGTCAGGTGAAAACTCAAACAATTACAATTACAATTGATCAATACCGGCACCGGCCAAACCCGAACGTAGATCGCGAAAGGAAAGGAAAGGAATGTTAGTCCGATACTTGCTTTTGCTAGAGGCCGTATATACTACAACGCACTCCACAAGTATCACGGGAGGAGGATATTTGTTAGTAAATAAAGAAGTTGGATTATACTTCTTTACCAACGCCAGAGAGGTGACACCGCTATCTGGATTAGATATCGACCCATCAACTCATGGGCCGTGGCCCAACGGCTTTACTTCCCTTCCACAAGAAGACGTGACCACAGATTTTTTCACCTCAGAAAAATCTCAACGACCTCGGCTGGGATTGAACCCAGACCAATTAGGATGGGTGGCGGTCACGCTTGCCACTCAACCACCGGCGCACAGAGGAGTAACTAGAACAAATTCTTGGCCAATAACCAAAATATTTTTTTTTTCGATTTTTAAATTAGTTATATTTTATTACATACCTAAAAGCATACTGCATAATGTGGCAAAATAAAGAGTATGTCAAATCAAAAAAAGAATTTTTGCATGGATGCAAAATAGTGATATTTTAAGGGGTTTTTAATCATTTTTTGTTATGTATCCAGCAAAATCGCTTTCATATGATGATGACTGTGTTAAATAAGACTATATTATAACAAACGTAGTTGAACATAACTATTTGTATAACCTCAGCTTAAAAAATAACTGAAAAAAACAGTGTTGCTGTATATTCGAGCAGCTTTAAAAAAAACCTTTTTTTAACATTTTATTCCAAATTTGAATGTGAAAAAAGTTACATGATACGGCACGATCCGGCAATGTTGCTGAAACAACATTACAAAACAAGATTCTGGCTATCTAAAAAACATTAAATCTCTTCTGATCTTGTCCGATCCACAAATTCCAAGCGAATTGAAAATATTGATATTTATACTAATTTGAGGTACGCCGAAATTCTGTAGGGCCAAATACTATGTTAGGCAAAATGTATCTCTATAAATATGTGCACAGGCATCCCTTTTCTTCTTGCTTCTCCACTGATCAACTGCTCATGCAACGGGAAAAACAAATGTATTCACAAGGATCACCTCAAAAATACTAGTATTCGGAAGGATATAGAAAATTGACCCCTGCACTGGTAGATGGATGCCAAATTCTCCCAAAAACTAGCTATTGTCTATTTTTAGTTCATATTAAGGTAAAATAACAGCAATAGCCGCAATAAATAGTTTTGGCCAGGATTCGACCCCAGTTGCTCCTCTGTGCGGCGCCGTCTCGTTAAACATTTTTCAGTTTCTGCTTATAATAAGTAAAGAATTGCGGCCAATGTGGTCAAAGGGACTTTGGTTAGTCATTAATGATCTAGACTGGCAAATCCAAGTAATTTTTTAACCAATTTGTTGAGTTTTGCATCCACCTCTGAGAAAAATAAGTAACATTTTTAACACTTTCACATGAACACACAAATTCACACACATACAGACTTTTTCTGATCCCGACAACTTGAGTAAAATGGTATATGACACTCGGAAATGATCTAGTTTTTGCCAAGACCTCCTGCTGTCGACGGAAAATAATATTTACCATTCACCTTTTTTAAAACATTACATACAAATTCGTTGAGTACAACATCTTCTCGTCGTCATCAACATCTTCTTTCGGGCTGTAAAATTTTGTAGAAGAAAGCTAGTTTTAATACACCTAGTTGTGCAAATGGTCCTTCTAATTTATCCAAACTATGATTCAATAGCTGATTATGCTGAATATAATTGTGGAAATGTCTATTGTATGCTTACTAAAGGTGTGCGCCGCACCGCGCCGCCGATTGTAGGTAAAATAGTCAGCGCGCCTGTCTGAAATCGGCGGCGCGGTGCTCACCTCTAATTCTTACTACTCTTGGCACATACATTCACGGACAAAACCTTACGAAAACCGCTGCAGCGTTGACATTTCTTTTTGAGCCACTAACCTCCACGTTATGATTAAGATGCTGTCATCGAGCGGCGGACACTAGTAATGGTGTGTCTATCTTTGTTGCATGAAAAGTTTTAACTGGGATCCCATAAAAACCACGCGACATAACGATAGGACCACATTGCACAGTGTTAGGAAACGCCAAAAGAATGAATTTAATTTACTAGGGGCTTAACCTTCGAATATATTTAAAGGGGGTCACGATGGAGGAATTGTTTGTATGAGTATTCCTCATAATCTAAAAAAAAAAGTTTTAGGCATGGCTAATTGTGACCGAATTAAAAAAAATAACTATATACTGACGAGATTAAAAGCTGGTGCCTTCGACAAAGTTTTAGAAATGCTCGTAATAAATATTTTTTCTGAAGAACATCAACCGATAGGACTACAGGCTTTAGAATTAATCCTTCAATTTAGTTTTATTTCAAATAAATTTTTCCATTGTGACTTTTCGTCCAAGCATTGTTCAAAACAAATGAGAAGGCATTAAAATCACACAATATTTTATTTATTTATGTAATTGCAGGCTTTAACCAACTTGGTCATTCGTCTGTTAGAAGAATATAGTTTACATGTCATGTGTTTTACAGATATAATCTAACTTACAAAACTATTTGCTTGCGGTCTGCGGTTGTTGTATCCGGCTGTGGTTCATCACAGAGTTCTCAAGGCTTGTATTGTATTGTCGCATAGTCCAGCCGTTATATTTTGTCGAAGAGGTTTGCGTCCTTAATGAAGCATATCATGTTACTCTCGCACCGGGTCGTTTGACAAGCTCAATTTGATGGAGCTTAATATATCATGCCTGTTCCGGAGTTCCTCGAACTCGCGGCAGTTGGAGATTAGATGCTCGACTGTTAGTCGTGTTTTACAGGTTAGGCACTGTGGGGGCTCCGACCGTGATATGTAGTGGGCGTGTGTCGTCTTAGTGTGTCCGACCCTTAGTCGGGATAGAAAGTTTTGCTCTATTCTCTTGTCCCGGTCCGTCCATCTTTTTAGTGCTTCTTTTATTTTCTGCAGGTGCCCTCGCTCTGCTTGCCAGTGAGATGTGAATCCTTCTATAGCTTTCCTTCCGAACTCCTTAATAATGTCTGCAGCTGGCACTTCTTTAGTCAGCATTTTTTTGACCTTTCTTCCCTGTGCTGCTAGTCGGTCAGCTTGTATGTTCCCTGGGATGCCACAGTGTCCCGGTATCCAACATATGGTGGTGAAATGGTCCAACGATCGTTCGATTTGCTGGACAAAAGTGTGCTTTGACTGCCCCGTCTCAATGGCTTTGAGAACTGATAGGGAGTCCGAAAAGATTACGTTTGTGTATTTTCGGGCTTCGCTGCTATGGCCATCGCGATGGCCGCTGCTTCGGCCGAGAAAACAGAGCATGAGGGCTGTAATCTGAGGGCCAGGTCAGTTCCCGCACCGCTGACGCCCACTCCTACGCCCTCCTCGGACTTCAAAGTCCGTAAAGATGCAAATGAAGTTCCGATATTTTCTATTAATTAGATCTAGGAATTCCATTCTAACCACGTCCGATGCTTCTCCTGCTTTGATATTTCGAGTCAGGCTTGTGTCGACTTTTTCCATCCCGGCAGGATTTCTACCGTTTAGCTCAATTCCATAAAATATGTTGCTGTCTATGATGGCTTTCGACACGTTAAGCACTGTTCAGATTAGGCGCTTTCGGCTTTCGCATTCTTTTTTTATTAGTTGAAAATGTGGGATCAATTGTCACCCCGAGCAAGTTTTTTTCGAAACGGTATGATGTGTCCGTTTAGTTTTACCGGTCTATCTGTTGCTATATGATTAGTTTCGCAGCAGTGCCCTAGTGCGCTCTTGTTGGCCGCAATGCTGAAGCCGACGGACTCGGCCCATTGCCCAACAGCGTTAACGGCCGCCTGGATCTTTCTCCTGGTAAGTACCTTTGACTTGCCTTTGGTCACAATGATTATGTCATCCGCATAAACGAAAATAAATACTCCGCTTGGAAGTGCTGCGAATAGTGAATTCATTCCCACTAGGAACAGCGTTACGGAGAGAACGGATCCCTGGGGAACACCGTTTACTTCGCAGAACTCGTCAGAGATGGTTCCACCAAACCCTACTCTAAAACGTCGGTTATTCAGGAACTCCTTTAAGAACCGCCCCATGTTTCCACTGATTCCCCATTCTTGTAGTTGACGCAGTATATCTTCTCTCCAGACACTGTTATAAGCTTTGGCGATGTCGAGTATCGCTATATCCGCATGGACCCCATCCTGCATCGCACCTTGTAGCACCTCGCTTAGCGACCCAACATGAATTCCTGGTCCAAGACATTTCCTAAACGCAAATTGCCTCTTGTCTAGGAATTGGTTGTCCTCCAGGAATGTCACAAACCTGCGATTCACCATCCTTTTGAGAATTTTAGCTGTGCATGATAACAGGTTTATCGGACGATAATCACTCGCTTCTCTATTTCCTGGATTCCTTTTTGGAATCGGTATCACTAGTGACTTAAGCCACTCCTCGGGAAATAGGGATCTTTAATTTGGAAAAATTGTGCCAGTTTTTCATATGTATTGGTAACGGGTGTCCTTACGAGTACACTCATATCATTCTTAAACCTTAATTATTCTTTTATGATTTTTAAATTTAAAAAAACCAAATTAAAATCAACCAGCAAACTGACAGTTGTCCTACTAAATGACGTATCTGCAAATATCTCGTTCGCCTCATTGTTAACCGGGACAGCACCCCACACAGCATGATCTGGCACTTTGTCAATCCGCTAGCAACCTGCCATCCCAAGTTTCATCTGCAAACTATGGTAGATCTGATAAGGCAATCTATAGGGTCGTGCAAGTCGCATGGGTTTGGATGTGTTATTGTCCTAAAAGGAAACAAACTAAAAAATGTTTTTTTCAATAGTTTCGGGCCAAAAAATTGAAAAAGGACTGAGATATTAACTCACGGTACTACTCTGCATCAGAATATGCCTTAACCCGCACACCCCTAAATATCCCTATTGACCGCCTTCCCATAATTTATTAAAGCTGTTTAGTAATGATATCTTTGCTATTGGAGGTAGATGTTGAAGGAGAGTGTAGCCCACCTCGTCCAACCCGGCAGATTTGCCTCTGGCCGTACTTAAGGCTACCGACAATTCCGATGCGGAAAAAACCCTATTATATATTTCGTCGGATGTGGGGGCAAAGACAGTTGGTATTGCCTCGATCACCTTCTTCTTTTTTATGAATTTCGGGAGTAGAGTGCTGTCTGAGGATATCTGCTTAAAATACTGACCAATGTTGTTGGCGATCTCCACCGGATCAATTGTGGTCACTCCATTGCTTGTTATAGAGTATCCCGTTTGCCATTGATTGCATTGACTCGCCTCCACATTTCCGCCGTTGTTGAGTTTGATCCGATGCCATCTAGGAAGGCAGCCCAACTGTCAGCTTTCGCTTTCTGGATCGCTGCACGACCTTCGTTCCTTTTTCTTCGAAATTCAGTCTCTCTTGCGCTTCGCTCTGGATGATCGATTGCAGTTCTTTTGAGAGCTCGCAGCGCTTTTCTACGCGCTTTCAGAGCTTTAGCGACTTCACTGTTCCACCAAGGCACTGCTTTTGTCGGTGGGCGACTACTCGTTTGTGGTATGCTTGCTTTAGCAGCCTGTGCTGCCATTTCTGACATTTCGGTTGGTTCGTATAAGCGATCAGGATCAATGTGACTCTCGATGAAATCGTATGCGGCCCAGTCCGCCTGGTTGTAGAGCCAACGTTTTCTTCTTGTAGTTGCAGGTGGTCGTTTTCCATGTTGGATCACAATTGGAAAGTGATCACTTCCGATGGTGTCCGGATAAGTTGACCAAGGGCATGCATTTACTATAGATCTCAAGCAAATCGTTAGGTCAATGGCTGATTGGGCCGGATTTCGAATAAATGTTGGCCTACCATCGTTGATCACGATGGAATTCATCTCTTCTACAACTTCCATAATCGCATTGCCTCATTTGCAACATCGGGATGACCCCCATGCAGTGTGATGGGCGTTAAAGTCCCCCATTAGAATATATGATTCGCCAAGCTGATTCATAAGTCTTCTCAGTTTATTGCCGATGTCATCCGTTGCATTTGGTATGTATATTGATCCAACTGTGCATTGTCTGGGATATCTAATCTTCTTCGTCACCACCAATAGGTCGGTAACAAGCGAAACGAATTCGGTCGCTATGTCGGCCCGAATGCCGATACCAACCGTTTGGTATATGTTTTGACTACCAATCCTATCCCAGGAATAGTGATTACTGAACCATTGCGACGGGTCTGTGTTATTACTCATGTGGGTTTCCAGTATCGCAATGCATATTGGGTCTCCCTTGATGATCAATTGTTGTAGGTCGCCCAAATTGGATCGCATGCCGTTGATATTCTGTTGTCTTGCCGAACTAGCTGAGCTTTGAGTATGCGAATCTCTCTATCCTTGCTGTCCTCGGTATGTCGGTTGGCGTTGTTCTCCTTTATTTTATTCAGCTCTTCGCGCAGCAGTTGAATAATTCTATCCTTCTCGTCCGTGTTGGAATTGAGCCGTTCTTTGAAGGTGTCAGCGTAGTTGGGGGCTGTTGATTTCTTTATCACTAGTGCTCTAGCTTCCGGGAAGGATATGTTATTTGTAACTTTAGCCTTGATGATTCTTTCCTCTTCCTGGAATTTCGGACACTCGCTATTGCGAGTAGCATGTTCACCGGTGCCGAGGGGTTCGGACAAACGCGGCTGCCATGGCAGAATTTGCCGCAATTATAGCACATCATGGGCGCCGGAAGATACTGACGTACATTTGTCCGGATGAGTCCCATGTATATAGTCTCAGGCAAATACGATCCAGTGAAGGTGAGCACAGCAAGGGGAGTGTTGACGATTATTCCTTCCTTCATTTTCGTGATTCGTCTGACAGCTACTACGTTTTGTCCTTTAAGCTCCTTAAGCAATTGATCGGAGCTCATATCAGCGGTGTCAGGATCGTGTACCACACCCTGCACGAGGTTTAGGGTGGGTGGGGGACAATTTCGATCTGTTGTCTATTAGCCAATGATTTCATACCTATTAGTGCGTTGCAAGCCCTTTTGGAGCTAGTACGCAGTACATACCGCGTGCCTCTGGCCTCCTTCGTGGCAGTTATCAACTTGGTTGGGTCTGATTGCAAAATCGCACTGATTAATCGCAGGATCAAGAAGGGGTTGGAAGGCAGTCTCTGTTCAGCTTCGTCGCCAACTGGTACTGCTCACATTAAAAGCGTTTGCCTGTCAATTACATCTCCAGCGATATTTGATGCCTAATACTCGAACTATATCCAAATTTGCAATATACTCGAGCTATATCCAAATTTATATTATTGGATTTTGACCAGCTTTTTGGTTGAAATACTCTTATGTGATGCGCTTCGACAAGTATCAATTTCAAAATGGTTGGTTGCAAAAAATGGATACATGTAAGATCCTACAGACGTTTCCCGGAAATTATTTCATCAAATAATCAGTTCCATCGAAACTTAAATAAAACCATCATATTATCGAAACTGGCATCCACCCCAAACACGTTTCAGCAAAATATTATCAAATTATATTTATTATGTTTTTCAGTTTCATCATAAAAATTTATATCAGGCCGGGGTCTTCAGCAAAGCGTGCAAAAGCCAAACCATCACAATTATGTGAATTATAAATCACATTATTATTAATTCGTGATTCGAAAAGGGAGCCACCGTTTTTACCTCTCATCGGTCTGCTACATAAACTCTAACATCGACCCGTTTCGAGAAATATCAGCAAGTATTAATTCTATTACATTCTAACCCGTTTCTATCATAGATTCTCTTTCTGTTGATTGCCTTGGTTCCCTAGAAGAGACGTAATACAACCCAAATAACCCCTAATCCATTACATTCTGTGGACAATTAACTAAGAATCCCAGAACCTCTACGTGCAAGAATGAAAACTGAGCAACCCAACCGAACTGCCAGCAAACGGCCAAGCACCGAAAGAAGTCCGCAATGTTCCAACGAAGCATCACGCAGCGACCACAAACGTGCAGTTCATGAATAAATGAAAAAAACGATACCCGATTGGGGTTTCTGTATTGCGTCGTTAAGCTTTATCCATTCCCATTCTTCAATAGGAGAACAATCAAATCAAAGAACGTTCGTGCGAGAGGGCCACAAGAATAGACGATTTTTTTTTTCGCTCGGAAGCATTTTCCACGTCGAACGGTCTTATTTTCAACACCAAAATTTAACAGAGGGATTTGCCTAACAGCTACAGCACCATGCGTCACGAACAACTGAAAATGCTGATTCGTAGCAGGTGTCAACGGATTTTGCATCCGGTAAAGGTCAAGGAGCATGGAATAAACTTCTGACCCATCGCCACCGTTATCTGCTAGACCTCATCAGCTTTCATCTAATTCAATCGTGACACTCGCAAATCCCTCAACCCAAGGATTGATGGGGCAGCTCGCAATCGAGATTGTTCGTGTAACGAGCAGCTTAGAGATTTGCTTCGAAGATGAATGGTAATGGTATGAATGCGGCGAAATCGATGGCAGTTGGTGTGTTCGAGGGCTTCGCATTTCTGGCATTGCACGGTGTCCTCGGTAGAACAATAGTATCACAAAAATCAGTATCGCTTAACAGACTCACTTACTTATTTTTTAAAAATGTTTTGATGATTTATTCATTGAAAATCAATTTTATAAAAGGATCATCAAAATGTTAAACAAAATGTTCTGGACACCCTCTGTAATATTTCAAATTCTGAGTTGAAGGAGGAACATGTCGTTTAGTGAGTGTTTCAGCGATGCTGAATATTTATAATAATATTTTCTACCAGAGACACCGTGTACTATGTGGCACTGACAGTCGTAACCCATTCTTTTACCAACCCATTCGAATTCTAATGATAGACCCATTTGCGGCTCTATACATTCCGAATCGATAACCGCGAATTTTCGCTTTTCGCATTTACGATAACGTTGTTGAGATACTGTTAGCCAAGAATGCTTTAGTGAATAAGGCTTAGCTGGTAAAGCAAACAATTGTTAGCTATGATATACCTACGTGATGTAGGTATACACGCCGGTATTCAATTTGTAATGAACTCTATCCTGATGATGTGTTTTCTTCGTTTCGGATTGGTGAAGGGTTTGATATTAGGTAATGTGTGTAGCTGGTTGTGCATTGATTGTTGCAAACTATGCAATTTATTGTTCTATCAATCAAGCATACATTTCCGTTCTACTTTTGAAAACGCATTTTATCGACCTAGCAGTACGACGAGAGCTACCTTATAACAATGGATGACTTCGGATTTTTGGAATGCCGTTTTTATTATTTTGCAATTTTAGCCTTTCTCATATAGAAAGATTATGCAATCACTCTGAACATCGTCAATCTAAACCTGTCCTATAGCATTCGACTCAGTTCGGCGAGATCGGAAAATGTCTGTTTTTTGTGATAAAGCTTTTACGCCGACCCAGCACACGTTCAGTAGTTAGACCATACTACCGATTTCGTCCATCGTATGCCAGAGTGAGGGACTCCGAATAGAGAAGATAACTCTGCACCCTACTCCTCTAAACTCCACCAAAGAGTCCGACATTTGCCTAATCCCCCGGATTCCATTTGAAATGACTATTTCGAGGAGAAGTGTGCTAATGCACTTCGCTTGATTCCAGGTCTAGCTGGTCGGGCTAGATTTCGCTGATCTCATAACCGCCATATTAGTCCTTCACGGCATGAATATCACATGCGCTCTTCTCTACGTTGACCAGTTGGATGCCGACGACCCTATACTGGTGGTTTATCGCGTTTGGTGCTACTCGGCGTAGTCCCCGACGATGGAGCTAGCCTACCTCGGCGAAGAGTTCCCCGACGTAAGAATATCTCCCGCAACCGTTGACGGACGCATTATTCTTGCTTCGATGCAGTCCGGCAGAATGCGATTCCGGGTGGACGATTGCGTCCGGTTCACTGGTGCCCCGACGATTCAAGCCGGCGATTCGCTACGGACTACTCGGAATAGTCCCGACGGTGGATCTTTCCTAGATCTTCTGAAATCCATGCTACCCGGACAGATGTCGAGGTCGGTCCTGCGATTCAGGATGGAGGGTGATTTCCCGTTTCATAGGCACCCCGAGTACCATTTGCCGGTGCTACTTTCCGATCTACTCGAACTAGTCCCCGGCGGTGGGTCTAGCGTACTCCGACGGAGAAATTTCCCGACGTTGAAATTTCTCTCGAAACCGTTATCTCGATGCTGGTCGGTAAGGTGCCGAGGTCAGTCCTACTATTCATGGGGGAGGATGATTTCCGGTTCTCACCCCCGACGACGTACCGCCGATGATGTGTGCGCTCAGTCTAGCCTCAAGCGGTGGATCTAGCCTACTCCGGTCGAGCCCGGTGGTCTACTTTATCTCTCTTCCTCAGACTGACTTGTCAAATGCCATGGTCGGTCCGGCGATTCCAGTTGGAGTGTAGCTTCTGGTCCATCAGTGCCTCGACGACCCGAGGCCGTGTACTGCTACGTTGCTGGTCGTTGCTGTTCTGTTCACCGCGTCCCGTTTTTCTTTGTCCGCACACATTCTTTGGACAATATTGGTCATGTTAACGTTCTCACCGACAATGGTTCTCATTTAGTTTTGCTCGTGCTCGAATTGCGGGCATTCGAGGACCACGTGCTCAGGCGGTTCCTCTGCATCACCGCACGCGATGCGGAACGGTGGCTGAATCTGTTAAGATACTTTTTGAAATAGTCATGACCAGACAAGAACTGCGTCATGTGGAAGGTCACCTCACCGTGCGCTCTGTTCACCCACACCGACAGATATGGAACTAGTCAATGGGTTCATCTACCATTTACAGTGTTATCCCACTGATGCTGGAAATTGATTAAGGTATCAGCTCGGGCTCGTTTACGGACCCTTCTCGTAGCTCGATTCCTATAACACTCGCTATCTTCTTCGAGTAGAAGTTTTTTGGGAATTGTTCCAGCTATCACGTAGGCTGCCTCTGACGAGATAGTTCGATACGCGCTAGACACCCGTATGGCTATCAAGCTGAACGTGCTGTTCAGCCGAGATATGTTTCTCTTCGTCTGCGATGCCGTCACCCAAGCAGGTCCTGCGTATCTGATCACCGATGTGGAGACACTCGCCATAAGTCGCTTTTCACTGCTGCTGATCACCGAATTGTTGAGCATGATCTGAAATAGTGCCGAGATAACTTTTACGGGCCTCCTGCATGCGTGGTCGATGTGGCTATTGAAGCTTAGCCGGTCGTATATCATAACTCCCAGTTGTCTAACTTCCCGCTTTGAATTGATGATACACTCTCCGACCGAAATTCTTGCCTGCTGCACTGCCTCTCGGTTGCTTATCAAAACCATTTCGGTTTTGTGGTGAGCTCTTCTCGCGCATCCAGTCTTCCACAACATCTATCGCCTATCACTTATACCTTCCTCTGCCGATCACTAGGAGTACCACATCGTCTGCAAAACTGACAATCTTCACGCCCCTGGGGAGGTTCAGCTTCAGCACTCCGTCGTACATAGCATTCCAAAGAGTTGGACCGATTATGGAACCCTGTGGAACGCCCGCTGTTACAATTACAGTTCTTTTTCCGGCGTCAGTTTCGTAGATCAGCGAATCGGCGATTGCAGCCAGCCTAACCGTGCGTATGGCATCCACGTTGGATTTCCGGAAACCAAACTGCATATTGGATAATTTATTGTCTCCCTCTGTGTATGTTGTAAGCTTGTTAAGGATTACTCTTTAAAGAACCTTGCCGACTATATCCACCAGACATATCGGCCTGTATACTGAAGTATCTGCAAGGGCCTTGCCTGGCTTCTACAGCAGCATACAGCTTTTGTAGCTGTCGGGGAAGTCACCATCGTCGATGCACTTTTGCAACGCGGTCCTAAACATATCCAGATTCGATAGGATTGCTGTTTTCAGAGCCACGTTGGGGATACCATCTGGTCTTGGGGCCATCTTGGTTCTCAAGGCTTTTACCATCACTATTGGCTCCACGTTGGTTACCCGAGCTTCTTCTTCGTTGTCGTACTGCGTTTCGCATGGCGTGGGCGGCCAGGCCGTCGGTTTATGCTGTGGAAATAGCGCTTCTAGGATAACTATCATCCTCTTCGGGCACCTATCCGATGGTACTGCCGGTCCTCTTATCTTCGCCATGGCAGCTCTATAGGTGTCACCCCACGGATTTAAATTGGCGTTGCGGTAAAGTACTTCTAGGTAGGCTTTCTTACTGAGCTTGATTTCCTTGTTAAGTGCGGCTCTTGCCGCCTTATACGCTGGCCTTAGAACATCCCTTTCTGTGACGTTTCGGGCTCTCTGCATCTTCCTCCGGGCTCGGTGAAAGCATGTACGTAGGTCGGCAATCGCCGAATTCCACCAGAAAGCTGGGCGGCGGCTGTAACTTGGTTTACCTTTTTTTGGCATGGCTGTATCGCACGCTCTTGCTAATGCCGTTATCACTTCATCGGCACTGAAGTCAATGTGATTACACTCGCGCTTCAACGCTTCGACAAAGACTCACTTGTCGAACTTCGTTGTTTTCAAGCCGTCCGTTCGTTTGATTGGATCACACGCGGTTCCGATAGTGTATCGCTTGGTGGTCGCTATGGGTGTACCTATCGCACACTCTCCAATTTAAACTTCCAACCAGCCCGGGGCGGCAGAAGATAACGTTAATAACTGAATGTCGATCTTCGCGGCGGTAGGTTGTTCCATCGTTTAAAACTTCTACGTTCAGCTTTGCAAAGGCCTCGAGTAGACTACTCCGCCTTGAGTTGGTGAAGCGGCTGCACCATTCTACTACCCAAGCGTTGAAATCGCCGACTATAACCACAGAAATGCTCGATAAGCTCTTCTGTCAGCTTATCGAGCATTTCTGTGAATCGATCGATCGTCCACCGCGGAGGTGCATAGCAGCTGCAGAAGTAGACTGCATTGATTTTGGCGATTACGAAGCCTTCATCCGATAAACCACTTCCTGAAATGGATATCTCCCCGTCGTCCAAATCGCCGCTGATTTTGCGTTATCCGCTATCCAGTTTCCATCGTTGGCCGGTATACGGTAAGGCTCCGAAATGATAGCTATATCACATTTAGACTCCGCTACAGATTGCCGCATCAAGTGTTGTGCTGTGTCACAGTGGTTGAGGTTGATTTTCGTTACCTTTACTGTGACTTCATTGCAGTCGCCTGTTTGAAGGTCGGACAACGTGGGCCTCCCGTAACGTGGTTGTTACCTTCTTCGGTTGCGCAGATCATACATTTCGGAGACTGCCGGCAGTCTTTTGCCATGTAGTCTTCTTCCCCGCACCTTTTGCATAATTTGCTCCTGTCAGGTCCACTGCAGTTTCTCGATACGTGGCCGCACTCTTGATACTTGAAGCACACTTCCTGTCGCTGTCTCGTAGTGCAGGTGGCCAGGGGCTTGTGGCTCGAGACGGGAAGAGTACTTCGATAATCGTCGCCAACCGGTCCGGAGACCGTTCTGGGGATGAAGAGCCCCCTTTGGTCTTGGCCATCACGATTCTGTAGGCGTCACCCCACGGATTCGCGTTAGCACTCTCACACAGGTTGTCGAAATACGCTCTCTTGCTGCTTTTAGGGGCCTTGTTAAGGGCCAATTTCGCAGCTCGAAACACTTCACGGCGGTTCTCTCTTGCATCCTCGGTGCAGGCTCTTTGCATTCTACGTCTAGCTCTGAGGCAGGCTAATCGTAGAGCTGCAATCTCTTAACCAGTATACCGGGCATCTGCCGTTTCTTGGCAGGGTTTTTCTTGGCATAGTGTCGTCGCATGCGCGTGAAAGAACGGCTACCAGCGCATCCCCGCTTAGACTGACGGTGTTGGCCTCCAGTCCCAGGGCCGCGGTGAAAGCTTCGCTGTCGAAGTGATTGGACTTCCACCCGCGTACCTGACAGGGATCTCCCGCCCTCGGATGCTGCATACCATAGTTGATCCTAAAGCGGATTGATAAATGATCGCTATGGGTGTAGCCTTCGTCTACCCTCAATTCCATGCCTGGAACCAGACTCGGGCTGATAAATGTTACGTCAATCCATGCCTCCTCCCCGTTTCTACGGAATGTGCTAGCGGAGCCATTATTAGCTAGCACAGTATCGAGTTTCGCAAGCGCCTCCATTAACGCTTGACCCCTGTTATTTGTACAGCGGCTGCCCCATTCTACTGCCCAAGCGTTAAAGTCTCCCGCAATGACTACACTCGAGTGTGTACGAATAAGTATTTGTATACGTATCCGCCCGGGAAGTAGAGATTTATGGTTGAGTCTCCGCGTTAATTGCGAAATATGGGATTGGCTCCTTCGACAACCTTTCGCTTTAGTCAATCAGTGCTTCCAAACTTTGTTCTTTTGAACGGGGTTCGTCTAGCTGCCTTTTTGTGAATGTCTGCCTTTTTGTGCATGAACTACCGACGTTGCAAACAATCGGGTTATATAGTTACCCATTGTAGAAACAAGGCACGGAGTGGAAAATGCGGAGATAATCGTGAAAAGTTTTCCCTCTGTGGAGAGACTCTGCATGTTTTGAGGTCCACTCAGAGAAGAAATGCTGAAAAGGGCTACGCCACCGGCCACGACTAATTTCTACTCTCACTAAAGAGCGAGATTCTGACAATCCCCTTGAGGGAACCTCTTGTAATGTACCTATAAATTTTCGAAAAGGGAGAAACATTTCCTCACCTGAGTTTGCGTAAGTGCGTCACTCGTGTTATTTTCTTAAGTTTTATACAATGTATTTGCATTATAAAAAACCTGGTTAACTTTCAACGAAAATCTTCTACAATTTTAACATTATTCGTCAGAGTCGTAAAACCACTATGTAGGAGCGTTGTGGGGATCAAAATGTGCTGTTATTTTAATCGGATTAGCCTTTGTTCGGTACCAGGTATTGAAGTTGTCGTTTGTTAAATCCAAATCAAAGGCAAAGATTTATTGATATTGTTCCCATACTCATCGCACCTCAACTGGTTCTAGGGGTTGAAGTCTACGGTATGACGTGTCTTCACGATGATAACATATCTATCATAATGTATGATATTCGCGACAATCCCAATATGACCATCTTGACCACGATGGACATGACACGAACGCCAACTCCTCCAGCTCGGCCTAGCGCGTTAGATTTATCATTGTACTCGACCTCGCTACATTTAGTGGGCCCATTGATTCATAGAATTACGCGTCCACTATATCCGAAACAATCGAATCAAAACAAGAAATTCCTCCGGTGGAAACGCACATCGTTTTGATTGGCTTGATTCAGACGAAACGAAATAGGGTGGGGCAATGAAAGTTTAGGAATCCGAAAGGTGTCAGCAAACCTTAGTTAAAGGGGATGGATGAAGTCCGTGAATTCCTTTGGGTGATATATCAGGTCAAGGCCAATCATGGTACGGTGAATACGCATCTTCGTACGCTTGTGGTGACTGTTATCGCAACATTAAACATGTTGTCTGGTCGTGCGCCTAGTGTTCAAGCGCCAGTTATCCGATCCTGTATGTCTCTCTTACACATATTTTTAAACCCCCGATAGATATCCGAATTTAGTTATCTCTTCTCTTTTTTTGTTGCTAACAGCTACCTGGAAATCTGACCCCAAGAGTTGATTTTGAATAAAATATAATTAAGTTTTTTGAATCGTACTACAAATAATCATGATTGAGACCTCTAATTTTAGCTATTCACTTCAGGTATTTTTGGCAGCATTTTGTTATGAAGAAAATCTAAATTCGAGGGTTATAGATGCTGTGTTGGGAAAAATTCTAATTTGCTTTTGTCATGTTTTGATAGAATATACTCTCGATATATTTCATAGAAATTTTAACCTTAAACCCCATTAAATCATTTCTAAATATATTTTCAGCCGTTTATAATACCAATGATTCATTTGAAATCTGTTGGAGATCATTTACCCTACGTGGTTAATTTCACGTTGTGAATTGTTCCAAATTTTCGAGTGGGTAATTCCCCCCTCGGTGATTTTCGAGTGGGTAATACTACTCATACTACCCAAGTGTTCCGCCTGTCATGTTTGTGCAACACTGCGCCCTATCAAAAAAATTAAGCTGCCATGAAGACCATAAAATATCGTAAAGACAACGTCCAGAAAATCATAAAGACAAACTTGTGTTGCCATTAGAACCGACAAAAGAGAAGTCACGTAAGGTTACCACTGAAAACTCTGCCACTTCCAATTTTCCGATCTGTATAATTCGCATCCTTGCTCTCATTTGAGTACTATGGCCTTAATTTTCTATAACTTTCCCTACTCAGTAATCCCTAGCTAATTGAATGTCGTTAAAAAGTATAAAAAGAAAATGTAACTACATATTCGTGGAAATAAAAAAAGAAAAAAAAACAATTAATTTGTAGAATTAAGCCCTTCTTAGAAGTTATTTGCGTTTCTTCATCATGAACTATTAAATATTAATCGTTTAAACTCGAAAAGGTATATTTTTCAGTCTAATTGGTTCAATAAAGGAGCTATCGATACAAGTTTTAACATATTTTTATAATTCATACTATTTGCAATCAATAAAAGTACTATTTTTTTAAAAAAAAAGGCTCATACAATGCAATAGTGTTTTTGAAACAACATTTTCCAATTTTATTTTCATAATGTTCGTAACTGTCTGCAAAAATATTGGTGGCCACGAAATTCAGTGTTTATTTGTTTTTATATGAATGCCTTAGCTCATTAAGATTACTCTTTCGTTTTTATTACTCCACGTTTCTGCCTTCACTTAATGGCACACTAAAGCTGGCATTTCATTCTCTCCCACATCGTCGTCACAGCTCCGGCATGGCTATTCCTAGATGTTTCTGATACGAATTTCTATGTCCTTTGATCAAAAGTTTATGCACTTAAATCAATCATAACTTCAAAAGCTGAGAAAGCATCTTCGCGCATCTGTCCTGGCTTTCGACTTGTTGTGGATGTTTTAGTGTAAAAGTTTTCCTTCTTCCTGCTCTCGTCCGTTTACGAGCGACTGAGGTCTTTGGAAATTGCATCGTAAACTATGCCGTGCTGGTGGACAGTGCGGGCAGGCCGGCTTAAGTGCTATAGTTCGGCGAACGACACATGCCGATTGAACTTATGGGTGAACTTTTTTACATAGATTGAATGCGCTGGTGGATTCGAACGAATGTTGTGTAAATAAGAATTTTCAAATGAAATCTGTGTTTTATGCTGTACATATACCATTTCATATAATTTGCAAGTATTTGGTAGAGTAGATGGGGGAAATATATTACACTGGCATTATAGATGAGTTATAGAAACAAATTTCATGTCTTCAATATGGTAGGTAACAAACTGTAGACATGCATATCATTTCGAATGTTATTATATGTCTGTGACAATAATAATCGTGAATCACACATTTTGGAAACGAGCATTATTTTCTATCGCTCTCTGGAATAACACCAATTCCACATGAAAGGATATTATGTGAGTGTTTTACCATGTGAAATCTCCCGTAGATGAAGCATATGCTATTTTGGCGATTATTTATTTTGATTTTAACCGATATTAGAGTCGACATGTAAAAGGGTGTTATGACAGCGTGGTTCATTCGGTTGGGACAATGCACGAGTATGGACACCTATTTTTTGCCGAATGTCAGTTTTTCTGTATTCTTTGCCGAGACCTGAACAGCTAGAATCCCTGCCAACAGATTTTTTGTTGTGATGTAAAATGTACAGTAAAGTGAAATTTTGTAAGATTCGGAAAATATTCCGCTGAAAATCTATGCACAAATGTAACGATTTAAACAGATTTGGGTCCAACTAAAAGGCATAGTTCCCCATTAGTTTCTGTTTTGATGACTGCATGAGCACTCTATTAAAACGTGAATTACCTTATCCCCCTTAACTATTCAACAGACATGATATCCACAGCCATGCGAAGACTTATTTTAAACGGACAAAAAACTGTCAAAAAGTTCAGCCAAATGATTATACTGATTTGGAGAAGTGGAAAATCATGGAAGGTTTTTACGAACTGCAGTACTATAAGGATTTATGTTGTCATTGCTGTTCTTTTCATTTGCTGGCAGGAACGGACCCAGAAAAAAATTTCGGGAGGGGTCCGAAATATTTATTTTGGAATGAACGTTGTACAATAAGTTATGCGTCAGAACCTCATTTAATGAAAATCAGTTTTAGTGATCAAATTTTGTTTGAAATGATTTTAAGTTTGAAACTAATATAAAATTGAAACTAATTCAAAATTTCTCAACAAGTTGAAAATTTTCGGAGGAGGTCCGGACCCCCAAGACACTCCCCCTGGATCCGCCACTGTTTGCTGGTACTTTTAATGTTTTTACATTTACTTAGTTTTACACTTTTTATATTACAAGTTGAAGTACAAAGCGTCAATACCAGATACGTGCTTCTAATAAAGTTTATGATAAAGGGTGATGAAACATTCATGGCCTATTCAGTCAATCACTGTTAATTCCATGAAGTGTACCAAACGAATGTGACCCAATTTTATTTGTTAAATCTTTCACAATTGTTAAAATAGGGTTACTGCTCCCTAATTCATCTTAGCTCCTCTATTCATCCCACCCATTTGAATACATTAGTTAGAGCAGTATCTGCTATCTCTATTCAACGCATTAGCTCAAATGATAGGATGAATAAGGGTACGTTGTACTCGACTTTTCGTTTCGCTCAAACGCACGCATTTTACATTTTCCAGGCAAAAATTTTAACTGTACTGCTTCTTATGAACGAAGCAAAAGATGATGATACCTAAGCGCAATCCAGTCACCCTAAGTCGAGTTATCAACGAAATAGTGTGACATCATGACTAATGAGATGAATAATGGCTCGTCTATCCTATATCTTTTTTTTCTAAATTTGTTCATTCATAAAACAAAACCAGGGAAAAAGTTATTAACAATCAAAGGCGGAGTATTTTCACTTCAGGCCAACCAACACCTGGGCTGGCGTAGGTTGGACAAGTTTAGGAAAATAAGTGAAACACATCAAATGTATCAATGGAAAACGTTTATTAGTGAGAAAACATCATTTTGCAATATGGAGGTACACAAAAAAAACCTTCACTCATTACAATTTAGTCTTTTTGACTTTTCAGACTTAATTTCGGTAGCTTTAGTGAATTTATTTACAGCTTCTGCTGCTTTCTTTTCTTCCACCAGCGTATGCTTACGTTGGCTTTCATTTTTCTACTCCTCGAATGCTGCTCCCTGTTGAATATTGTTCTCGCTTGGCGCTCATCCGGCACTCGGACCACGTGTCCAGCCCAACGCAATCTGTCGTGTTGTATCAGCTTCACAATATCTGTGCCTTTATATATTTGGCATAACTCATGGTTCATGGGACACCATCAGATTCCATTCTCCTTCTTACCGCCGAGTATTATTCGCAGCACCATACGCTCGAATCCTCCGAACGCTCTACTGTCGGCTTCCGTTAACATTTATGCTTCATGACCGTATAAAGCCACCGGAATTATCAGGGTCGTATATAAAGCAAATTTCGTCTTCGTTCGCAGACTGCGGGGCTTAAGCTGATTACGAAATTCTGATCTTCATTGTATACCAGCGACCATGTAATTTGTTTTGCCAGTATTAATCATGAGTCCAATTCTCGCTGGTTCCCTCTAAAAATGCGCAAATGCCTCTTTTACGGTCGTCGATCGATCCCGATAATATAGATATCGTCCGCAAAGTCCCGGAGCATATGCGATCGTGAGATGATTATACCTCTCCTTTGCACATCAGCTCTCCTAATCGCTCCTTTGAGCGCTGTGTTGAACAGTAGATTCGACAGTGTATCACCAAGCTTGCATCCATCCAAGGTTACGAAGGATGTCGAAATTTCATCCGAAATCCTTACACATGTTCTAACATAGTTTTCCTTAATTCATTTCGTTTGACTGAGTCGTACGGCGTCTTGAAATCTATGAAGATGATGTGTCTGCAAATTGAGCTCCCGGAATTTATCAAGGATTTGTCTCAGGGTGTTTACCGTGTTTACGGGTGTTTGATCCTCACGAAAATTGGATTGGTATTCGCCGCGAAGGAATCCTCAAGCGGTCTCAATCTGTTGAACAGAACACAGGGCAGTATTTTGTATGCCGAATCTTCCTCCCATATTTTCGACATAATATGGTGTAGGACTTCATACAGTTTCTCACTGCCGTGTTGAAGAAGTTCAGTCGGGAGCTGGTCCTTCCTTGTGACTTTTAAAGAGGGATGAATGCTCGAAAAAATGTTCAATGTTCAAGATCACATAAATTAAATATCCTTAATTTTGAAGCTTTGACAACTTCGAGAAGTTTTCCGTTATAAAACAGCGCATACTTTGATATAAAAAATTTAGAGATTAATTCTCATAGAGCTAGTTATAGAGAATTAACTCTTCATTGAAGAGTCTTCAGCAAGAGACTTGGTGCCTTCAGCAAAGTTGTTGATAATTTCATTCTAAACAATTTTGTTGAAAACATGAGGGCTACATGAATGCAGTATATCGAGATTTAAAACAACATGGTATATTTCTCCTTAGTGGAGAAAAATTCAGGTATAAATTATTTTTTCTGCACTAAGGAGAAAATTTATAATTGGAATGCAATACTGTCTCTAGTACATTGCTACAACATTTCACCTCATGAATCCCTCATTTGTTGTGTGATTTGGGTCTAATACGCCCCCCTTAAGCGAAAATGGCTATACACTTCTCCGTTCTGCAATTTGATCTTCGTCTCAATAATCTAATTTATTACTGTATTTGTAAGAAATTAATTCCATGCAGTGCTGAGCCCCACCACGGTACTGGTGGCAAATCTAGTTCTCACTCCAACGAATTGGCAACAGTGAAATGGCTCTCCGGTGAATGGAATGATCATTGAGAGGAATTGAAGGTGGTCATCATTTTATTTGCAGTATATATACGGTTATGATGGTCTTTTTGTTACAAACAATGAAGAGGTATTAACCAGGCAGAGCTGTTTGTTTGTTTATTTGAGGTTTTAACTTTCAATGTCATTCGAAATGTATTCAATATGCTCTCTTCTTCTTTTCTCTCTCTCCTATCATTCTCTCAATCTCTGTTGAAACGGTCATTCCATATTTCCCGATACAATTCAAAGATCATCGTGAGATTGCACAGTGCTGGTTCCAGCTTAATTTTTGCTTAGAACTTATTACAAATTTTCAAAGATGCTCCAATTCTAGTTTCTTTCTTCATCAAACGCAAAATACCCTAGTTTCTAATCCACAGCTGACTAAATAGTTGCATTGCAGTTGTGATAATAATCGGACATACCATCCAGTACTTAGTGGAGCGTTTTGTTCGATGATGAGATCTTGTGAAAATTTGAATCATTCTTTTGATTCATTTGAATTCGCGTACATATATATAGTTTCAAGCCATTTCAGAAACGGAGATAAGATCATTGATATTATAATTCAGCAATTCCATGAAAAAAAGTTATACGATCTCTCAGAGTTCTGCAATATTTGGTATAATCGTTCTTTCCGAAAAATATTAGATAAATATTTTTTTATTTCGTCATTAGGGTGTCCTTTTCCATGTTAGACGGGTTCAAAAATCGTCATTTTTCAAAAGTTAATTTTTTTTAAAAAATTCATTACTTTCGAACCACTGAACCGATTTTCATGAGTTATAGATCAAATGAAAGATATTTAAGTGTAGTTTCAAGAGAAAATTATTAACTTTAAAAAATGAGTTTTTGTACGAACAAAATATGCATTAAATGGTTTTTCTTTATTTTCACTGCGAGGGTCCTTGAATACTCCATACTTTTATATTTTTATTTGAAAGATCATTCAATTCTACACAACATCTCCAAACATATTTTTGAACCAGATCTAGAGGTTTCGGAAATATAATTTTTTGAAAATAAAAAATCTATGTATACACCCCACATGCATGGAAACGATGTAACCGCATGGTAGTTCACCATACACTTCCAGCGAGTCACAGCAGCTGTGAATAAAGAAATCTATGATTTAATTACAAGCTGGGTGCAACATTCGTTTCAACTTGGGGGTTGTCCATTAACCACGTAGAAAAACATTCAGACATTGCAGACCGTCGCGTTCAAAATATTTTTACCGGGTGTCATCTTTGGTTAGAAATTCCACTTCAGTTAACATCCAGGTGGCTTTAAAAGGGTCATATAGCGAACATGGAAAATCTTATTTTAATATCAGGATAAGTATTTTTGAAGATAGAATACGCCTTCTGCAAGTTACACAAAACTAATCTGCTCTCTGTATGTAAATTTTGCCTTCTTCGTTGTTAGATATTAAATAATCCCTTTTTCCTGCACAAACGTGGCTTACATCGTCACTATAATAAAAATTCGTAACACATGTTATCGTTTCTATTCCTATTGCCGCATAGATTAAACTCTTTTCAGGCACCACCATTATTCCTTCCTCTTGCTGCAATTCTTTTGCTTTGTTGGTCGTATATTGAGATACATGTAACTCCTGCATAATTCGAAATGTAGTTAAAAATTTTTGGGAAGTGTAGTTTAAATCCGTATCGCTCATTGCTGTCTCTTTTTTCTTTATATTTCTCCTTAAGTTGTGTAAGAATTTCATTATCGTCCGACAAAGGTGCGTTGTAAGTGGTAACGATCGATTCAGAACTGGGTGCTTCTAACAACTCTGAAAATACATATGATAGATTGATTATCAGAAGAAAAAAATAATGCATATGATTTATTTTTTATTATTGACCTTGGTATGAAAATGGAACGAATCCGGAAGGTCCTACAATGGCGGTCAAAGTTTCGAAAGACTCTGTAAAAATTTTTCAAAGAACAAGAGTTCGTGTTAGTAGTTTGAATAAAAGAATTGAAATTTAAAAAACAATCCTATCATATTTTCGATAATATACCTGGAACAGCGATTCTCGATGGTCCTGCAACGGCTTCTTCGGTCTCGGGATCATTTGGTTCATACAGTTTATTGTAGCAACGAAAACAAATGAAGGAGCTGCTCTCATCTATTTTCATCTTTTTTTCATTGCACAATCGTACAATTTATTGGTGAGTTTTATGATACGCGTACTCAACATCCAAATACCACAAACTGAACACTAACGTTTCATTTTAAGAAATTCTTCAATTGAACTGTTGTTGTAGGAGACTCTGTTTTCTAACTGATAATTTCTTTCAAAACATTCCTGGTTTCATGTAATATACTCGAACCTACGAGCTAGTGATGTAGTACCAGCAAAAGAAAAATTTACCTATTTCTTCAACTTGCTTGCGACAAAAGCTATTGAAACAAACCCGAAATACAGGTAAAAAAATCCCTACCTACCCAAAAACTATCTACTAGCCATACCAACCATGCCCTTTGTCTCAGAAAATAGGTTGAATACCCTTTTTTCAAATCCGAGCAACACTCCCAATCTAGCCAAAGTCGACGCTCGGTAAAAATATTTTGAACGCGAGGGGAGGGCAGGATCTGCAATGTCTGAATGTTTTCCTACATGGTCAATGGACAGCCCCCAGGTTGAAACGAATGTTGCACCCAGCTTGTAATTAAATCATAGATTTCTTTATTCACAGCTGCTGTGACTCGTATGTATGTATGTATGTATAGTGTATGGTGAACTACCATGCGGTTACATCGTTTCCATGCATGTGGGGTGTATGCATAGATTTTTTATTTTCAAAAAATTATATCTCCGAAACCTCTAGATCTGGTTTAAAATTATGCTTGGAGATGTTGTGTAGAATTGAATAATCTTTCAAATAAAAATATAAAAGTATGAAGTATTCAAGGACCTTCGCAGTGAAAATCAAGAAAAACCATTTAATGCATATTTTGTTCGTACGAAACTCAATATTTTTTAAAGTTAGTAATTTTTTCTTGAAACTACACTTAAATACCTTTCATTTGACCTATAGACACATTCCACGCACTTGTATCGCTTACCTCATAAAAATAAATCTGCTAATATAAGTAAAAGTTGTTCTGAAATATGTTGGTATAGGTTTAAGGCTCCCAAATCCTAGATATATAGAAATTTTTTAAAAGAATTTTATGACGGTCGTCGATGAAAACCAATAATACATTCATGACTCGTTTTTAATAATTGAATTGATTTTTGCGTACCACACCGACAGGTTTGTAATAAAATTTATTTGGAATAATCTTAAATTCCATTTTATTGTTCACATATTGTGCAAAGATTTCATCTTCGGACGCAGATTTATTGAGTGAATTGATCGTCAGATAAAAGGGGGGTAAAAATTGACCATTTTTGCGTTGTCCCCTAACGCAAATATCATGTTTTTTCAATTTTTCACGAAAACAAAGCACGTTATCTATGAAATCTTTTCAGAAGCTATTAGTACTCATCAATACCTTTCTAAAAATATGCTATTTGTATATAACAAGCTTTGGAATCGTTTTTTCAGAGGGGTGCACTGAAGTGTTGTCTCCTAACGCTTTCCGTTGCAATACGATAAATCCTTCTGCAGAGTTACTTTGAGAGCCTACAGAACAGTATATGGACATAAAAGATATAACCAACCTATTTCAGCAATACCGCAGCCATGCAGTGTCATGGGTGGTCTCAGGGGCGGGGAGAGGGGGGAGGTCCTTTAAGGGAGAGGCCTTATAATATCGAAAAATTATCAAGTTTTTATTACATATATCAGCAAATAAACTATCTAAAGATATATCAACAATTTCAGAACAGAGTTCGGAGTGATTTCAAAGATATAGAATGGAACGCATTAGAATATCAAATAAGCATGAGAGCGCGCGGAAGAATTTGGTCATTGGGAGTAACACTCACTCGTCGTCACATTCTTTCAAATTAGCGGGATAATTATTGACCACTTGGAAATAATCCGGTTTGTCTTTTCGGGATAGATTTTCTCCAACATGAACCAAACATCGTAGTTTAATGCAGTTTTTGATGTTTTATAGCACTTTAAATTCATATTGTTATCCTGAGGATACGCATTTCTTAGAATTCGCTAATAAAAGATACAATTTTACGAAATTCTCCAGTTTTCTATTATTAGATAATTCAATGGCAAGCCAGCCATCTGAGCCATAAAAGCGCAATTGTGTAAAATTTCTTAACGATTTTTTTTTGTACTCTAATATATCAAAAAGCTGGATCTTACCCTTATTTTCCAAAAATTGCGTAAAACGGCTACACGTTGATTAATTTCCGCAATCATCACTAATAAGTGTCGTCTTGCAGATCTTTGAGTAGAAACAGTTGTGCAAACGCCAGAGGATGATCTGGAAGGGCGATATTCTCTTTCGAAATTTTTTTTCAACCGTATTACTCGTATTTCGCGACAACATTATATACAATATGTAAATATAATAACTGCTCGACTGAGTATAATCGTTTGACAGTCTTTCCTTTGTTGAATTGCTTCAGAGTCACATTTGTGTATTTGTAACGTAACAAGAAAATAAATATTGAACATTTTTAAGACTTTATAAGGTCAAAAAATAAAGTCAGTGCACCAAACTTACATGAAAAAAACTTAGTTGGTGAACATAATAAAAAGAAAGCTAAAAAACAGTTAATTTTATTTCATATATTTTCCTATGTCAATCAGGAGCGGATCCAGAAAAAAATTTCGGAAGGGGTCCAAAATTTCGACTTTAAAATGTTCATTGTACAATACGTAATATGTAATACCCTCATTTAATTAAACTCAGTGTTGGTAATCGAATCTGGTTTGCAAAGATTTTGAACTTAGAATGAATTTAAAAAAGAAACTTTTTTAAAAATTCTCAAGATCTTAAAAATTATCGGGGGGGGGGGGGGGGGGGTCCGGACCCCCAAGACCTTCCCCCTGGATTCGCCACTGATGTCAATAATATATTGAACTTACCAAAACTACTTGAAACCATCTTTTTCGATCCATTAGAAAGTGGCGATTGTGGTCTACAATCTCTTCTATACCGCGCCACACTGTGGTATGCGGTGTGTCCTGTTCTCATTTCATATTAATTTGATTTCTAAATATCATTTGTCAAATACACATGAAGGTGAAACTAGAAATACATCTGGTTTGGCGTTTCAAATCTTTATTTTGAGTTATTTACAGGTTCAGATGTGATATACATTGCTTTGTTTGAGCTTCAACAAATTCTTCAGTCGCGTTAGGGGACAACACTTCATATGCGACCGTTTGTGTTCATTTTGGTGTTGTCCCCTAACGCAGTGTTCGCAGTGTGACTATCGGTGATTAAATTTCTAGAACAAATAGATGCTCTAAAGTTTGAGACAGACCAGGTTTTTTGATAAATACAAGTGTAGGTTGGAAAATCAATTTTTTGCGCTGTTGTCCCCTAACGCGACATTTTCACCTCTCAGAATGAAAGGAAAACCTGAAAAACATCAAACCCATAACATTAACGTTGTGTTAGGGCTTTTAAAGTATTCAATTAAGTTTTTTGAGCGTATATCGTAGGATTTTTCAAACGACGAGCTGTTAACAGTTGCATGATGCGTGCAAACGTTGTCCCCTAACGCTGGAATGTGTCTATAACTCATGAATCAGTTCAGTGGTTTAAAAGTTATGAATTTAAAAAAAAAAATCAACTTTTGAAAAATCACGATTTTTGAGCACGTCTAACGTGGAAAGGGTCATCCTAATGACGAAATAAAAAAAAATATGCATCTAATATTTTTCGCTAAGGAACGATTATACCAAATATTGCAGAGTTCTGAGAGATCGTATAACTTTTTTCATGGAATTGCTGATTAGTAGCTATATCTGCCTCCTTCTAATTCGTTCAAATTATTATCCAAATGCCTCTTTTTAAAACTATATGTATATTGCTGCTTAGCATCCCACAAGAAAAGTTATACTAACATAGTACGTTGATTACAAATTCTTGTATCCCACTATTGTATATAGCATTGTATTTCAGGTGTTACCCTTCGACTTAAGGCACCAGCGGCTGCTCGTTCAGTGGGCCATAAGCGCGACTTCCGGAGGATTAAGATAGCTGTACATATTTTCTTCTATTTATAAAAAAAAATATTTCAACATTGTAACCTCTTAATTTTAAGATCGAAAATGTAAAAAAAAAGAATTTGAGACCGCCAAGCTAACGCATTTGTGCCTATCAAATAAACGAACACAATAAAAAATGGTACGTTCATTCCATGAAATGATACGCTTCAGGTGTTTCTGGGGTCTTTGGAATAGAAAAGTGGCGTTTAACTTCAATGCTGCTATAATTACTCTCTTACCCCACATAATTGTTGTTTATAAGGTTGGTTCATAAGGCTTATTTAGTTTAATTACATTAATAATTGAATTGAAAAACATATTTTTAAAATTCTATTTTCCAACCACCACACAATTGTACGGCTACCCATCCATTAATTAGCCTGCAAATGACTCGATAATGTGAACTTCCACTGAGGGAAAATTACCTTACTTGTATAGCAAACCACCATCACACAACAGTCGATAGACATTATCAACCATTCGAAATATAGGAAATTGAACCACATCAATGCTTCCACAGTCTCACTGATATTGTTTGCCATCGTCATTGTACGGGCTCTCGGTTGGCGATGGGTTCCGGGCGAACCAGATGATATAATTTTTGTCCAATCCTGCCGTCAATCGGTATGAGGTAACCGGGTCGATTTGGAGTGATGATTTATTTTATAGGCGGTTTTGTGTGCCACCCACCCAGCAATCGGCGTAAAGTTTGAATAGCAAAGTTAATTTACCACCTGGAAATTTGTCGGTCAGAAGCTATTCCTTTGAACGTGATAGCTTCAATTTCATCCAGCAATGGGAACTAACCAACTAACAATCAAAGCGCAAACCAATTTGGTTGTATGTTGTTATGAACGGTAAAAAATGAATACCCGGAACTAACTGCTAATGAGTAACAAACATGATACAGTACAGACTGATGCTTCCATTGTCGTTTTAGAATTAATTCAGGTTTCAAACTAATTGTGACATCGTGGTTGATAAAGTGATCGGCTGCCAGTTCGCGATGCGGTTTCACCTGAACCTGGATGAATTTTTGAGTGTTTGGTAGCAAATTCATTTGAATTTATATACGTACACAGAAAAAAATATTATGTATTTTTGAATTTATTAACATGCACATATTTGGAGCTTGAATGTAAATGTAAAATTAAGTTCCGCCAAAATACACATAACTAGTCGTGCTTTCTTCCACGAATTTTATTATAATTTTACACGTTGATTGAAAATTATAGTTTCATTAAACGGCAGACCAATACGCCTTAATGTATTTTTAATACAATATTGCTGTAAAATAAATGACATGCAATATCACACGAACGAAAGTGTAAAATCATATGCTTTTTTATGCTTCCATTGAGTGCATCGAATTCAACTTAATTTTCAATTAGCTTTTTGATTCAATCTTTGTATGTTTACATTCGTATTGATTTACATGTTCACGGTGTGTTTGGTAGAACAATTTTATTCGAAAAAAATCGGCATCGCTGAAACTTCAGCATGTGATAGAATGGGCTTTTCCCTTTCATTTGAATGTAAAATTAAAATATTCTGTGGGCTCCAAAACAACTTTTTATTTTAAATTTTGTTTGTTTGAAAACTTAGATTTTTCAATGAAACTGGTTCACATTTTTGCCCCTAGGTAGTACTTTAGATATTCAAATATTACCAAAAGTGAGAATCTGATGGACAATTTCATTGTGTACAACTTTGTAGAAAACTACATCGCGATCTAATAATTCAATTTTTGGTCTTTTGACTTACATCGCGATCTAAAATCGCCTGCGAAAGCTATTAAATTTTTATCAAAGTTTCTAGATTCGCACGGGGCCTATTGGTAAGAAGCTTTATTCCAAAAACGTATTCATTTGTAAAAAAAATGGATTGCCTTATTTTAACAGTGTGCTCAGAAGAACGTGAATGCTAGCAAAGTCCCACCTTTAAGCGGAAAAAAACATAATTCCAGATTCCACCGTGTTATGCGCACCAATGATATTTTAGGAGCAAGGAGATACAGTAAAGACCCGTTTTTATAAAACAGGGACATTGATAAAATCGGGTCATATATTTTTCTGTCTTTTCAATAAACCGAAGCTCTTAAAATATTCTTCTTTGTTCCTTAGATATAGCCTTGCAACCTTTTCTGATTATTTACTTTAAGTTCCCCTTAAGGGGGTCTGACAGCGCAAAATTTAACAAAAAATTAATATTTTTATTTTGCATTTTTCGGATCTCTAAGATAAGAAATATATGTCAGTCTATTCTCAACCACCAAAGGCATCAATCACAATACTAGTATGCTCTCTGCTGCTACCCAAGCTAGCGCAAACAGTTTTTTTTTCTTGTGTGCATTGTCAGAAGAACAAAGAGAACCGTTACTATTATTCTTGTGTGGTGATCTATCAAGATGACTGAATCTCATCAACAAAATGTGATTCCTCGGGCTAACACGGTGGCCATTGACTTCCGGTCTTTCCGCGTAAGACCGAGTATTGGTGATGTGGAACGTTTGCTGAAGGAGAAAATGCAGCTTCGGTTTTCGGATGTCAGCTTCATCCAGTTGGAGCACGTTAGGCACGCGGCGATGATAACGTTCAACAAATTTGCCCAGGCGAAAAGATTTATTTCGCAAAACAACTTGAAACACGTGCTGGATTGTGACACCGCTAAAATCAAGATCCCTGTGTATATGGATAACGGAAACGTGGAAGTCAAATTACATGATTTGGCACCAAGTACTTGCAAAGTGGCCATTAAAAGATTTATGTCGTATTTCGAAGAAGTGGAATCCATTACGGAGGATACGTGGAGGAACTACTTTCCACGTATTTCAAATGGTGTTTTTGGGGTGAGAATGCGGGTAGACCAACCCATTCCCTCCTACCTTACCTTGCAGTACACAACACAAGGGGGTGATACCATTATACAGCGAACTCTATGTACATATCAAGGACAAACTAGCACGTGCCAGTTCTGTGAACAAACGGCACATTACGGACAACCCTGCCCAGAAACCGCTAAGAAAAGCTCATCTACAGAAAGAAATACCAACAGTCAGTCACCAATATTATTCCCTGAGCCACAAACGGTTGCACAATTTGTGGCTGTTGTTCAAGCAATAATAACCACTGCGAAAGCCGCGTCAAGTACATATCACAAACTCAACAGCTAGTACCGTCAATGAGCGTGCTACTAGCAATGACGGAGGGTTCACGGTCGTGACCCGAAAGGGAAAGAAGTTAGGAACTTCAGTTAGCACTCAACTTCCGAGCCGAGTAGACGTATTTACTATTGGTTAGAAGTCGTACACGAGCAATTTTTTTCGAATTTTATCCCTTTCGAAGGGGTTATCAGGGCGACGCCGGCCCTTAGAGTTCGGGTCGTCGCAAGCGTTTACGTGATGAGACGGCGCGAAAACACATTCCGCATAGATTATGCAAATCTTCCGCGGAAACCATCTTACGAAGAGCTACACAGCTTTGTAAGTACGATTCTCGACCTACAGAAGGAACAAGTGGTTCGTATTCAACCAAGCCGGTCTTGGGTGTGCCTTCGTAAAGGTCAGTGAACTTGCGGTGGCACAAAAAGTAGTCCAGGAACACGACAACAAGCACGAAACAAAGATCGACGGTAAGACCTACAAGCTGGGGATCACGATGGAGGATGGGGCAGTGGAAGTGAAGCTGTTTGATCTCTCCGAAAACGTTACCGATGAGAGAATTGTCGAGTTTCTACGAGCGTACGTGACGTTCTTTCGATTTGCGAACTCATGTGGGACGAAAGGTACGCTTTCGGTGGAATCCCGACGGGAGTGCGGGAAGCGAAAATGCTAGTGAAGAAAAATATACCATCCTTTGTCACTATAGACGGAGAATGCACTGCTCTATCATACTATGGCCAACAGTAAACGTGTCGCCACTGTAGCGAATTCGTACACAGTGGCATCTCATGTATCCAGAACAAAAAACTTCTGGTGCAAAAACTAGCCGCCGACCAGGCCAATGCTTCATATGCAAACGTCGCAAAGCAACCGGCCAGACCGAAGCCGCAATCGATGGCAAAAAAGCAACTAATGAAGCCATCTGCCCCGAAGCACTCGCTACCACAGCCGTCTCCGAATAAGGTACCCCAGCTGAAACAAGCTACAACAGTACCCCCGACTGGTCTCGCACACGCAAGCAAAGTCCAACAAACAAATAGTGAGTCGGAATCTGATCTCCCTCTAGGCCGTAAAAACACGCGCCGAACAACGGCACGTTCAAAGCACCAAACCAACTACCGCCACCGATCGGCAGCGGTGAAACACAAAGACGACCAGCGACGAATGACCATGGAAACGATGGTGAAGATACCGATCGATTCACGACATCTAATAGTAGCAGACGATCACTCCGTCGGTCGCCAGGCAAAACACAACGACAAGACGAATACGAACACACGGCTGACGAAGATTTAGTCTTATAATGCAATACACCAGCTACAACATCGCCACAATCAATATAAACACGATCACGAACGCGACCAAGCTTAATGCCCTGCAAACATTTACCCGAACAATGGACCTCGACATCGTGTTTCTGCAGGAAGTAGAAAACAAGCAACTATCCCTGCCTGACTACAATGTGATCTGCAACGTTGATCATGCTAGAAGAGGAACGGCAATAGCACTGAAGGAGCCCATACGGTTTTCTCACATCGAGAAAAGTCTGGATGGTCGCCTAATATCGCTACGAATACAGAACACGACACTCTGCAACGTGTACGCGCCATCAGGCATTGCAATGCGAGCCGAACGGGAGAGGTTTTTCAACAACACGATAGCCTACTACCTTCGGCAACCGACCGACCACGTGATTTTAGCAGGAGACTTCAACTGCGTACTTCGGCAGTGCGATGCGACTGGGAATAACACGAGTCTCTCTCTCCAGGCAACCATTCAACGGATACAATTACACGATGTGTGGGTAAAAATGTGCCCACGAATAGACGGCCACACATATATCACGCACAATTCGATGTCCCGACTAGATCGCATCTATGTCAACTCTGGTCTATGTGATCAGCTGAGAAACGCAAACACCCATGTGTGCTAGCGTCACAGTTGGAACTCAGAATAAATTCACGCCAGAAGAGGTTTTACATCACAAGGAAATAGATTCAAATGAAGTGGAATATAGCGAAGCAGACTATGTGGTCCAAGTCAGAGTTTCTGAATATCTCCCAACAGTTAATCTGAAATTTCTACTGAGAAAAATTAAGATACAAATTAAATTACTGCTGATGATTACAGTTAAATTTTGTCATTAATTTTTTTGTAATAATTCTATAAGTATTGTTTTCGCAATCTTAATATTTAATTAATTAAAAATGATTTTTTAATTACGAAAATCATGATAAGATCTTAAGTAGGGGGGAGGGGGAGTTCACCTAAATCTTACGAACTCTTATCTGGGGGGAGGGGGAAGTTGAAACGTTCTAAAAAGCCTTACGTAATTAGTGCACGGCCCCTTAGTGGCGCTTCTATCGCAACTTGCTGAAATGACAACGTGTCGCTTACTCGTCAACGGTCATCTATCGTCACCCTTCCCGACACAACGATCGGTCGCTCAGGGTAACCCATTATCGTCACTTTGGTTTTCGTTGTATCTCGCTCCGCTACTCACGCAACTGGAAGGTGTATGTGGAAGCGATCTGGTCGTGTCCTATGCCGATGATATAACCGTCATCGCTACGAGCGTTGAGAAAATTGAGAGGATATACGCTGTGTTTACACGTTTCTCTCGAGTCTCGGGTGCCAAACTTAATTTGGCAAAAACAACATCCATTGATGTGGGCCTCAGTGATAGGCTTCGATTGAATGTGCCATGGCTACAAACGACAAATCTTGAGCGTTTTTTCAAAAAGACATATCTGCAATGAGTTACTCTCTTTGTTTACTTTCTCTTTCGATTTTTACGGCGTCACTATAATACTTTTCACTTATTTTACAGTACAGATCGAAAGACGGTGGTTTTAACTAGCATATTATGCAAAGAGTTGAGGGATAAATGTTAAAGTGACCGAATTATTAACAGAAGAGAAAGTAAACAAAGAGAGTAACTCATTGCAGATATGACGTTTTGAAAAACCGCTCAAGAAATAAGGTGAACGTTCTTGGTGTAATTTTCGCCAATTTTATTCGTCTGATGGTGAAACTCAATTCTAGAGAAAATTTTCAATAGGACGTAAGTAACATTGAGAGCCTCTCTTTGTTTACTTTCTCTTTCGTTTATTGCGACGTCATTACAATTTGTACTAATTTTCCAGTGCATATCGAAAGCCGACGGTTTTTACTACAATATTATGCAAAGAGTGGAGTAGTAAATGTTGAAAGGGCCGAGTAATGAACAGAAGAGAAAGACCTCAAAGAGAATCTCTCATTGTTACTTACGTCCTATTGAAAATTTTCTCTAGAATTGGGACGAAATGGTGAGAAAATTCACGCACCTGCTATGGATGCACTCATTGCGCTCACAAACTTTGCTGCAAAAAGTGACTCTATTAAATACATTTGCCACATCACGAACATGGTACCTTGCCTCAACCCTTCAACCTACGTGTGCCCACACAGCAAAATTGACTGCATCGATGGGAACCTAATTTGTTTGCCAAATCAAATGTTCTCCTGGTGGGAGATTTTTGTTCCAATTGGTCCTGATTACTAGCATGGAGCTGCACAAATTAATACACCAAGATGAATCCTAATAATGACCTTCTCTCTCGGTGTTGACATACTGTCTTCGGACATTTGACAAGACTTGCTGTAACCGAATGAAATCACAATTCCTTCTGAGATTTGCTGCTCGGTGCATGAAATTAGCGGGATCTAACCACCAATGAGCTTCGGTCAGATGATTAAAATCGGATCTTTCGTGTGTCTGTGAGTGTATGCTATCTTCCAACCATCGGAAATAAAAATGATAGCTTCTGCAAGTAGCACGTAATCCACCAGCCTTGTACAGCTCACACATATTTTCTTCTCGGTATTGTACAGTCCTCCGTTCACCCCAAGCAGCCAAATACGAATGATAATAGAAACAAATCTGTAAGGGACTTAATTAAAACTTTTAATTGATTAAGTGTTCGGTTGGTGCACCATATAGTCGGCTCTGATCGAGATGCTCTGAAAATTTTCACCATTTCCGAGTAGTTTTCAAAAGATTTTTTAAAACACATTTTTTTGTTATTAGTGCATGTTATACATACTTCAAATTTTAATACTGCATAGAGGAACATATTTTCAACAAATTGGCCTAAAAATCAAATCATTCTGTTAAGTATGATGGAAGTTATTAACGTTCAAAATCTGACGCGGTGCCACAGCCGATATTTTGAAACGGGACCCCTATATTGAAAGCTTAAATGTATTCTGCATTAAAAATCAAAAGCGGTAATTAGTTTTTAAGTACGATGAATTCGGACAGATCAGCACTCATAATTATATTCCCTATCTATCTAGTCTTTCAACTGAAGAGGTTACAGGCTGCAATCATTTCGAAACAGGCGAGACAGTTTATTGGTTTAAATTTTTTGTCTGATCCAACAAATCTAACAGTGTTCAAACAATTTTCGCGGTCGGCTCTGGCAGCTTTCCCAGTCCTGCGCAATAAAGTTTCCGAATGGCTGATAGCAATCATCATCTTTTAATTTGTTTAACGCGTGCCTCATGCCACACAACGCGATGATCCGACATGCATTGACTCTTTTTAAGACCTCCTCTGCTTCACTATCTTGTCGATCTCTTCCTTTTGCCTTTTACGATAGTGGGGCAGTTTTAGGTGTCGTCTTCTCATCTTTGGTAGAATCCAGTTCCTGGAAAGCAAAATAGCATAAATCAGTGCTTACGATTATAAAATGGTACTATAAATAATGTAGAATTACAACTCGGAACAATCACTGCACTTGTCGTTTTTCGGCTGTCGCGATGAACTCCATGAGATATTTGCTGGAAATATTTATTTTAGATGGAGACTAGCCAAATTTATTTTAGCTTATTTTGCTCTGGTAAATCGAGCGGCTACTTTCTACCAGAGCTGTGGCGCCACCAACGAGTTTGGAACCGGCTTTGTACTGCTGAGTAGGATGCGTAAACGCGTGATTGGATGCACTCCGATCAACGCATGGATGTATAAGTTGAGGATCAAAGGCCTTTTCTCCAACTACAGCATCATCAACGTACACTGCACACACGATGGGAGACCCGACGACGAGAAGGAAACGTTCTATGCGAAGCTGGAGGAGGTGTACGACGGCTGTTCGCCACGGGACGTGAAAATCGTCATTGGTGATATGAACGCTCAGGTAGGACGGGAGGTAATGTTGATGCGTGAACTTCGCAGCCTCCCGTGGCATATTAGTCCGAAAATTCTTCCCCCGCAAAGATATTCACAAAGCCACCTGGAGATCACTTGACCAACGCACCGAAAATCAAATCGATCACGTTCAAATCGACAGGTGATTCTTCTCCGATATCACCAACGTTCGTACCTACCGCAGTGCGAATATAGATTCGGACCATTAGTTGCAGTATGCATGCGCTCAAAACTCTCGACGGTATACAACACTCGTCGTAGTCGGACGCCAAGGCCCAACATCGCGCAACTTCGGGACGCCGGTGTTGCCCAAGACTACGCACAGCGGCTGGAAGAAGCACTACCCACGGAAGAACAGCTGGACGGAAGATCGCTGGAGGAAGATCCGTACCGCCATAGGAAGTACTGCTATAGCGGCACTAGGTACAGCGATTCCTAAGCGAGGAAACGACTGATTCGATGATGAATGTAAGCAGTTAATAGATGAGAAAAATGCAGCGCGGGCGAGGATGCTCCAGTATGGAACGAAACAGTATGTGGAGCTATACAAACAAGCACGGAAGCGAAACAAACCTTGGTCCTCCGGAGAAAGAAGCACCAACAGGAGTACTATGACGAGCACCTCAACGGTGAAGCAGCAGAGGGCGAAGGCGGTATGGCAACGGATATTGCAGCACGCTCCGAAGACGATAGGCTGCCGGCCCCTGATCTCCAAGAAGTCAAGGAGGAGATCGGTCTGTTGAAAAACAATAAAACTGCCGGTGTAGGTCAACTACCCAGCGAGCTATTAAAATACGGTGGTGAAACACTGGCTAGAGCGCAGAACTGGATAATCGCCAAAATTTGGGAGGAGGAGACTCTTCCGGAGGAGTGTATGGAGGGTGTCGTTTGCCCAATCTGCAAAAGGGCGGCAAGTTGAATTGCTGCAACTACCGATCACACTACTTAACGCCGCCTACAAGATCCCCTCCAAGATTCTTTGCCGCGGATTGTCACTATTTGCAAAGGAGTTCGTGGGGCACTAGCAAGCGGGATTCATGGATTCCCGCGCCACTACGGACCAAATATTCTCGATTCGGCAGGTTCTGCAGAAGTGCCGTGAATACAACGTGCCCACACATCATTTGTTCATCGTTTTCAAATCGGTATATGACACAATCGATCAAGATCAGCTATGGCAGATAATGCACGAGTATGGTTTTCCGGATAAGCTAACACGATTAGTCAAAACGACGATGGATCGGGTGATGTGCGTTGTACGAGTATCAGGGACACTCTCGAGTCCCTTTAAATCTCGAAGAGGGTTGCGGCAAGGTGAAGGTCTAGCGTGCCTGCTGTTCAACGTTGCGTCAACGTAATAAGGAGAGCGGGGATAGACACGAGTGGCACGATCTTCAGGAAGTCCGTCCAGTTTCTTCGCTTTGCCGACGACATTGATATAATGGCACCGAATTTTGAGGCGATGTCGGAAATGTCCATCTGACTGAAAGCTGAAGCCAGCAGGATTGGACTTGCCATCAACGTTTCAAAGACAAAATACATGAGAGGAAGAGGTTCTAGAGACGTCAATTTGGGCTCACTGGTAACCTCCGGCAATGATACCAGCAGAGAAATTCAAAGACGGATCTTGGCGGAAAATCGTGCCTATTTTGGACCCCGGAGGACGCTGCGGTCGAACAAAATTCGCCGCCGCACGAAGTTGATTATCTACAAGACGCTGATTAGACCGGTTGTCCTCTGCGGCCACGAGACCTGGACTATGCTCGTGGAGGACCAGCGCGTCCTTGGAGTTTTCGAACGGAAGTTGTTGCGTACCATCTACGGTGGCGTGCAGATGGAAGACGGAACGTGGCGCATGAGAATGAATCATGAGTTGCATCAGGTGCTGGAAGAACCATCCATCGCGCATACGCAGAAATAGAATGTTTGCGGTGGGCTGGACGCGTCGTAAGAATGTCGAACGACGACCCAGTGAAGATGGTTCTTAAGGGCGACGTTACAGGAACTAGAAGACGGGACGCACAGCGAGCACGGTGGATCGGCCAAATAGAGGATAACCTGCGGTCCCTTCAAAGACTGCGAGGTTGGCGACAAGCAGCAATGGACCGAGTGGAGTGGAAACGGTTTCTGCATACATTAAGAGACAACAAGGCTCTAGCCTGAACGGTACCGGTATGATGACTGTCCAAATCTAATCTTCGTGCTTGATTTTCAATTTGATTTCGAACGAATTCTCCGATATTTTGTCATTGAAATCCATCACCAAAAAATGGATAGGGGAACATGGGGAGACTTGACCAAGCGCAACATTCTATTTTTGGCTATGACGTCTTCTACTCGGTTCTTAAAATGTTTTCAAATTTTTTTTATGCTCGTTACGGTCCCTTAAGGTAATTTTAAAAGACTGGAATGAAAAATCCTTTCCTTATAGAAAATATTCAGTAATTAATAAATTTGCATTAAGTGATGTAATTTTTTATCAAACTTTGTATGGACATGTCTACTCGACTAATAATTCCTATTAAAGTACTCATATATCATATTATTCCTTATGAAACAGTAAAATGATTTTACATAAATTGGAATACTGGAGTAGTTATTACAGAAATTTGCATGATATTGAACGCAATAACTAATGTTGGGGAGACTTGACCAAGTGGCAATAAGCTGGAGAAAGATGCAAAATTCCTGATATTTATTATGCTTTGGTATCTACTGTTATTGTTATTCACGCCACAAAAAAATCCCACCTCAAACATAAGTCTATATATTTTAGTATTAGTAAACAAAGTTAGCAGTAATATGGCTGATTACGGGACCTGTGAACATGCAATGTTTGCAGCGCAGTTAATCCTTAAAAAATACATTTAAAAAATCAAAATTTATGAAATGCAACCCTTCTATATTTTTACTGCTTTTTAAGGGTCTCGACAACATGGAAAAATGTAATCAGTACGTTTAATGTCATTATTTTTTGTTATGATTTTTAAACATTCTCTTGGTTAAGTCTCCCCAAGCCTGGGTCAAGTCTCTCCGCAGTGGAGAGACTTGACCAAAAAAAAATCGATCACAGAAAAACTTTCATAAATTTTGAAAAATTTAATTAAAAATTCTGCAAAAAAATCATGAACATGCACAATAATATTGCACATTATATCTCAATGACTTTTGAGGAATTGAAGGCTTTTTAAGAGATTTATGCAGGTTTAGCTGAAAACCTGGTCAAGTCTCCCCATGTTCCCCTAACGCTAATTATTTCCAAACTGTCAAATTTCACTCTGCATAATCACCAACAAAGGTATGCAACGCAATTGCTTTGAAAACTTTGGGTCGTCCAGACAATTCCAGTTTCTTTTTATAAAAATGAATCATATTTTAAAAAAATGGCATCCCTGTACTAACACAAAAAATTGATGTGTTTGCACTCTCACAAATCCATGACGTTCAAAGATTAGAAAAAATACGCATAGCAATTCGATTTCGTTTCATCAGAATCCGACACTAGCTTAGTGACTGGACTAAGCTGGCGCCGAATTAACGATAAGCTCCAAAAAGGAAAATGAGTTCTGTTTATGCTGATGACAACTAATGAAGTCGAAACTTTGTTTGACTTAGCAAGCCAATGCAATATGCACTACACAGATAGTGTTTTCTTTTTTTTAGAGCTAGCGTTAATCCGCCACTAGCCTAATCCTGTCACTAAGTTAGAGTCGGTTTCTGATGAGACGAAAACGAAACGCCAATTCCATAACTAATTTAGTTATAGATGTTGTGCTCTTCACGTGCAAAGATGGTTTTAAACAATTTTCTACTTAATGGAGAAAAAATACTTTTTACCAATATTGTTCTTCACTAAGGAAAATATAGCATAGTGAAACCACGGAATCCTACTGTTAATGAATGAGAAAGGCACCTTCGCACCACTAGCTTGATTAAAGCAGGTTTATTCGTGGTTTCGTAAGCATGATGAATATAATATCATAGTTAAATATCCGAACTGGTGATGTGTCATCATTTTTTTTTGCTGTCGCGAAATAAATTCCTTTGGAAATATTATGCAACAAATAGCAAAGTTCTCAAGCACGTCTGTCCTAGATATACCGAGGCGTTGAATTGAATTTTGTCAGAGTTCAACAGGAAAAGTGTCCGAGTCATTCCATAAACACTTCTAAGTCGGGCATGCTATACCGCGCCGAAACTGGTGTCAACCACAACAGAAACTTTAGCTAGGGTATGCGCTCTCTTTTTCGATATTCGGCTATTTCTTGTGCTGTATGAAATGCATGACACTTTTCGAAACAAACGAATATGCAACTCGTATCGGTCACCAATGTGTGCAGTTTCCCTAGGCAACTCAGAAAACATATCCGCAGCAGCAGAAACGTGACACGAAAAGATACATGAGTTGGGAATACTAAACAAGAGCCAAACATTCAGGGACAGGTCCACAACCCTGCAGACACGGAGAGGAGACTGCATCAAATCTTCATTTTTCCTGTTCTTTTTCATCATTCGTGTTTCCAAAGCAGTCGGGAACTGTACGGAACGCGACCCTGGATGAGATGGCACCGGTACCGTCCTCTGCCACGTAACTGCTGGACAACTCTATTCGAGACTAAGTTTGTTTATAGCTGCCTTTTTCAGTTGCCACTTCCGCAAACAACGTGTCGTTTCATTATGTACTGTGTTTAGCTTGCAAGACTGATTCAAATTTCGATCCGTTGTCGTTTGGTGCACGCTGATGAAGTGGCCCCGTGTGCTGAGATTGATTATCGATTTTTGCATGGAATGTCAAGTTTTTTGATAAGAAATTCGAAATAAGGCTAGTCTTAAGCTAAATAGCAAAGTCTTGATAGGGAAGCCCGGGCTAGCTGGAAGTAGCGATATGCGAACCTCCGATAGATTAAATAATAGCTACCCGCGTATCAATCTGTAGAATGATAACTTTTTTTGATATCCTCAAGAGCACTTTATTTGGAATTACTTAACACTAAACAACCCTAATTTAATTTGTTGGAAGTTCTGTCAGGATTTTTGAAAAAAAAATTAAAGGGTTGTGTACAGGACAGCTTTTTGCAAGAGCGTGCAAATGAATTTTATCCATCACATATATCAACTCACGTTCTTGCTCACTCTCGTGTTTTCATATGTTACAATTTGCTATACACCCTCCCCATTAAAACATAATTTATTGAAGGTCATTTAACGGTATTCTATTATTACAATTAATAAAATATCTCACTAGCTGATTGGCATTATTTGGCTGGTCCATCTAGTAAAAATAGACTGGTCTGTCCAGAAACTATATTCAAAAGAAAAGCTCCATATTGAGAACTGAGATGAGGAAGTCCACGCCCGTCAACGGAAATATATAGATTCTCCATTAAATATGAAATTTCATTTTCCATTTAATCTTTCAATAATGTACTAATGAACTTAAGTAAACAATCTTAAGGTTAAGTATTTCTTGATCGATTAGTGGTCGAACAAATGAAATTATTTGATAAATTACATTGTTATACAACGTTCGCACTACCAGTTAAAACGAGTTGTGATGCTATCTTGGTGACATTTTTCTTATTGCTAATTATTATAACGTGTTATAACTCTGTAGTGTAAACATTGCATTATTAAAATAATTCTGCAGCGTTTTATGTTGCATAGGTGTTTTACGTGGAAATAGGACTGACATAATTATATCTCTAGTACAGCGGTTTGTTTCATAATTTAATACAGATTTATTCAAAAATTTAAATTGGTATACACAACCGTTCTATTTGCCGTTGCCGAAAATCGATAGCGCTTACTGCATCGCCCGGAGACGATATTGCTCGTATGGGATAAGAGCAACAACTTATTTTAACGGACTCGCGTCGCTTCTATTTATGAAATTTCGTGTTTGATTGAGCCACTAAGGTGCCTCCTATTGACAGCTCTGTTTGAGAAATCTGCCTCTCGAATGGTAGTTTTCTCGTTTTTCCTGAACTTTTTAATATTATTAATTTTTAAAAATCTACTTTTATTGCGGAGATATTAAGTTATTACCAATATTTAAGTTAGGTGCTTCTGAATCGGTTGGTGTATGAATGATTAAAATCCATCTAGTAATATCGGAGTTATAAGCGTGCAAACCTTACATAGTTTCGTTATATGGGAGATAGTTTAGATTTTAGAATGACACGTAGCACCAGATAGTGGAGTAAGACATTTTTAATGTCAAAATCCAATTGTTGAGCGATTTATTTTCAGGCAATGTTTTCGAGATAATAACTTTTATCGGCAGAATTGTTAGATCGAAAAAAATATCATTCGAAAAGTTGTGTAAATAGCATACAATCAGACAATTTCATATCTATTATTGTTACGTCCCAAAAAAAACAAATATTCTTCCTTCGATGCAGTCCGGCAGAATTCCGAGGTCAGTCCAGCGATTCTGGGTGGCGGATTGCGTCCGGTTCACTGGTGCCCCGACGATTCTACGGACGGACTACTCGGAATAGTCACCAACGGTGACTACTCCGACGAAGAGTTCCCAAACCGATACTACCCCGGCAGATGCCGAGGTTGGTCCTGTAATTATGGGTGGAGGGTGATTTCCAGTTGACAGGCGCCCCGACAATTATTTGCCGGTGCTACTTCCCGATCTACTCGAACTAGTCCCCGGCGGTGGGCCTAGTTTACTCCGACGGAGAAAATTCCCGACGTTGAAATATCTCTCGAACAGAGCTTAAAAAAATTGACATCGCTGCATGATCTTGAAAGAAAACAAAATTCAATTCAAGCCCGCTGCGATGAATGAAATTTTTGGTTCGTTTCCATCGTCATTCGTTCTCCCGACGCAGCGCTTTCAGGTACGGACATGTTCAGTTTCAGAAGCAAAGTGAATTTTATTTCTATGCTAGCTCTGAGAGGGATTGTTGATCAAAAGTGCACCAGATATAGATTACGCAGTTCGCTTATGCTCGAAAATGTAAAAGATGCCAACTTTTGCCTTCAAACTGTCCACATAATATCAAATGAATGCTTTGGTTGGTGAATGAATTTATATTTCCTCTGCACTCAAGCATTCGATTCTGCATGAACTTTCAGTCAGTTGGAAAGTGAATGAATGAGGGAGGCGTTGAATCTGAATGTCGGTTTCGGTAAATGCAAGCAGAAATAGGTAACTGATTTTGAAATTTCGTAACTGATTTTGAAATTTCGTGCTCTCGAAATCGTTATTTCGATGCTGGTCGGTTAGGTGCCGAGGTCAGTCTTGCGATTCCGGGGGGAGTCACTTTGACTTTACACTTGTCCGGACATACCGCAGACTCAGGTGATTCACATTTAATGATCCTGACTCCAGCGTTGCAGAAGACGAAGAGTTAAGTAGCCGGGAAACTCTAAGCTTGCTCATATGACCCTACTCCACGTTTTTCTAAACTTTCTTACTTCAAATCCTTCCTGTTCCTTGAGTACTATGGCTCTTAATATTGAAAAATAGTTCACACTTTATGTGTTTTTTTAAAAGGATTTTCAAAATTATGCGTTTTTTATGCGGATTTTCAAAATTATGCGGTACGTATCCCCCGCATAAAAAAACTTCAGTGTATTTTTCCTTTAAATTATTTGACACGGCTCAACTGAGCTGAGAATTCTCCGTATTTTTAAAAGATGCAAACATAAAAAAAGTAACAAAGATATTGCGCCTGTCCGTCGAGTCTTGTTGACGCATCTTGCTCCTGCGTGTTGAGATCCTCTTTCTTGGTGGTGATGCATTAATTGCGTTATCCTCTGCAATTTGGGGAGTCAGACCGTCAGCCATCTCTCGTGTTGTCGTTCACGTCCATGTCGTCATCAGTACTGCTTTCATGTTGGTCATTGTCGGATGTTCTAGTTTGTTTCTTGCTCTTACGAGTCGCTGTTGTAAATCCGTCTTTATTGGGATTGTGTTACGCATTTGGTTTATTGATTTTTCTCGGGGAAATTAAATTAATTTAAAATAATTTCACCTAGAAAAATCTATAAACCAAATACATAACAATTTTGCGGTGAGAAATAAAACTTAAATTTATTGGGATTTGTTTCTTTATTGGTGGTATTGGTTGTTGGTAGTGCAGCGGCTGATCACCGATGGCTCGTAGGAATCTGTCCTGGATACGTGATTAATGTAAGTATAGGTATGTCTGCGCTTATAATTTGAAAATTGAAACAAAGTTTAGGACGCTTGCTTGCCGTGCAACAGCCGGCCAATTTTTGAAAGCTAATAGCTTTTATTGTACTGAACGAAATTTCATTATGTTTGCACTAATCAGTCCTAAAAACGTGAATCAATTTAATGTAATGAATGTATTAACTTTTGAAGTATGATTTCCATAAATAAAGAAAAAACTAATTTTCAGAAAATCCTTCAAAATGACGAAGAAAATAAAACTTCCCTGCCTATTTCACGCAGAGCTGTCAATATGGTAGACGCCTGAGATCCAATACGAGAATACGAGATTATATATTAAAAGTCGTTTTTTACCTTAAACTCGTCGTCGTATCCAAGCACCCCTCAATCCAGGTGTGGTGGTGTTGCAATTTATCAAAGAACTATGGCTATTGTTAATAAAAATATTCCCAACTTTGTTTCGGGATATTTAAACATAAACGTTTCGAAGTAGGAAAATATGAAATGTGTTCATTTCATGAATAAATTCCTAAAGCCTCGTATTTCCTCTGATTCTTGGAAGGCTACTCGTATGCATATTTAACCGTCCGATCGACCGGATGCTTTCTCAGACTCGCGCGACCGTATCGCGCGCGTATTTTGATTTATTTTAACTTTCTTTATTTTGACCCGCTAACGCGTAAGTGCAAGCAGGTACTTTTTTTAAATTTTGTTTCTCGACATTTAACCACGTACCGTCACGTAAGAATGGAAAAGTGTGCTAAAGCTAGTGTTAAATTAGTGACAACAAGCACCTGTGGAAATGTGCTGGCACATGTCGAAGAAGCTTTCATGCTGCTTGTGTGGGGACTCAACGAAATAGCGAAGAGCTGCTACGGACGTTCATGCTGCCTCTTTTGCATTGAATGTCAAGCCGAATTCACAGAACAGCTGAACGAAAATATACAATTACGAAAGCTTGTGAGGCAGCACGAATTAAACATCACCACAAAGGCGTAAATTGAAGCAAATCACGCACTATATGCGCAAATTAAAAATAAAAAAGTCGCCCACGAAACACTGGACAACATAGAATCTCTGGTTGCAGAATTGAAGACTGACATAAAAAAACTCCAACATTACGACCTGCAATTCCGCTACTAAAATAATGAATCGTATGTCATCACTTCTAAATGAACATGAAAATGACTCTCTTATGGCTAACATCAACAAAGCGAATCATCAACTCGCAAAAAATGTCGAAAAATGCTTCGAAAAGGCTTTCACTTATATAGAGTCCAAAATTGACGTCATGGAATCACACATAGAATAAATACGAAATAGCAAATCACCATGTAGCATTGCAGCGAAAGAATTTTTAGACGAGATGAAGGCATTGTCATCCGAAACCTTCATTGAAATAAAACAAATGTCAGAATTGTTTTCTGTTTTTGGTCACCGTTGGTAAATGGTTTTTTGATTGATGTTTTTCGGTGAAACACATCAATCTAAAAACGATAGCAAATGTCACAATTCCATCCTAGTCTCACTGAAGAGCGTCTAGCCATACCGCAACAACCACAACCAGCGGCGGAAATCGAAATTAACTCTGAACCTACATCTGGCTGGGGCTTCATTGGAACCAAGAAAATATGGAAACGCGACTGGAGTCAACGTGAACGACACCCACAAGAAAAAGAAGCTGAGAAGGCAAATCGCAATCGAATAAATAAGAATACAAACAACATCAACAACAACTAAAAGAACAATAAAAACAACAGCAACTTTAGCAACATGAAAAACTACACCAACAACAAAAATAGTAACAGGAACATCAATAACAACAACAATAACAGCAACAATAACGACAACAGCAACACCAATGCAAACAATGGCAACAGCAATAACAGTCAGTATATTAACAATAACAACAATAATCAGATTTTCAACATTAACAATCAAATCACAAAATTACCTTCGGACAAGGACCTACTGGCCGCAGCACGTATTTAATTTTCTGGACCTCCAAATCAAAATATTACTTCTACATTTATAAATTTTCATAAGGGAGACACAATTAACCCACATAGAATTGAAAGGACACCTACCGCCGGCGAAAATAATATAAACACATTGCCAACCATATCTCAACATTCGAACATAGACAGTCAATTCGAACTGGACCCCATCAGGGATGCCACATTGAAATCTGTGTTTCTGTCAAAAAAATCTTTTTACCATCTGTGATGACTAAAACAGAAAAAAATCTGTGATAAATTTTCAAAAAATCTTGCGAAAAATCACAATACAGTAAGATTCCGTTTTTGGCACGTTCCTTTTTGGGCATACTCCTTGGCAACAAAGAAGTTCCGATTTTGGCAACAAATGGGTTCTGTTTTTGGCAACATTCTTGTCGTACATAGTAAATCATCATAAAAATGCTCATATACATTTTGTTGTAATAATTGATCACTTATGACTTTTTTCCAAGCATGGGAGTCATATTTACTATATTTTATGGGAGCGGGCATAGCAAATAAAATTAAATTTGCTGATTTTCTTCTATCCTTTCATTCCATATCACATATTCTTATATAATTAATGTTGTTGTAACATTTATGATCTAACAAATTTAAAATAAAAGCTTTTAAAGTAAGGTTCCATTTTTGGCAACTGAAAAAAAATAAATTGTTGCCATAACGGAATCCTACTGTATTTCCAAAAATCTGTCGAAATCTGTGAAATTTTCATCATAGGGGAACGCGGGGCAAGTCCGACACCTTAAGCGCAATAATTTTTCTAAAATTCCAAAAAGTTCCTAAAATTGTATATTCTGTGCATAATCCTTGTTTAGGTGGTTCTTAACAAAATATAATTTTTTCAGCGTTTCAAAAAATTGAATTCATTAAAAATGATTGGTTGCCAAAAAATGGAGAAAAATGTCATTTTAAAAACGCTGCGGGTAAGACCGACACCCCAAAGGGGCAAGAGCGACCCCTTTTTGAACTTTATTTTTGTCCAATTTTTTCCATTAAAAATGTATTGTGTATGTGTGATAAAGTGCAATTATGTGTATATGAGTATGTGTGATGCAAACGCATACTTTCTGTAGTTTCATCGCATAGCAAGAGGAAGAGCATTCGAATGCGTGGTGTTATGAATAAATAATGTTTAACGCATGGTTTATATTATGGTACGGGTTTTCTCAAGTAATTCTAACGAGGAAGAGCTGTTCTGCAAGCAGATTATATACGCTGTTACTAGGACTCATTCACTTAGAAGTGACGCACGCTTCGTAGTAAGCTATCCGATTCGTGTTGTGATTTTTCGGAACACTGTTGATCAACAATCCGACGGTTAATGAAATTTTTTCATCAATATCATTTCAAAATCTCATATTAGATTATACTTTTCGTTTCTCTTTGTAATATTATTATGAATCACGTTCAATTAATTTTTAATTTTTTTGGTCGGCTTGAGACAATACTGATAAATAAATGCAAAAAACATAGTTTCCGTGTATTTCAATTATTAACATGACGTAATTATAGTATAATTGAACACAACAAATAAACCCAGTCGTTTGTATCGAATCAAAAACGAACCCAATTATCTAAACACCGTGTCGGTCTTACCCCACCCAAAAACTGTCGGTCTTACCCCAACAGCGCCCATTTTTGTTAAATGCTCAATTAACAGTATTGAAATACTCAAACTAATCTTCAATACATACATATAACGATATGGAGAGTAGAATAGAATGTGTGACAAAAAAAAATCATTTTCAAAGTTTTTGTGTTATTAAAACCTTAAAATGTATCAACTAAAAATAACATCCAAAAGCGCATCAACTTTGCTTTCGCTTGTTTTGTTTATTTTGTTGACGTTTATGAACCCATATGGCATCGATGTGTATAGAAATGCCTAAAATAATCGTACTAATAATATCCTGTCATTATTGCATGATTTAAAATTTGATATCTGGGAAAAGTCGTGGGGTGTCGGGCTTACCCAGGGTGTCGGGCTTCCCCCCAGTTCCCCTAATGCCAAAAATCTGTCATTTGTGGAAAATAATCTGTGATCTAAAATTATGAAAAAAAATCTGTGAATATGGTAACCCTAGACCACATGCGCCCTTCTATCATACGCCTCACGTCACAATCAACGAATGGCGGCGGTCGCTTCTTAAAGGCTAGAATTCGCGAACCAAAAATAATGAATATTGTTCGCCTATACCTGACATATATGAAAGACCAACACCCATCTATTTGCGTGGAAAGAATGACGCCAACCAGCATCTAAATGACGCTCGCATCCGAAGGACTACCGACCGCACCCTGTGCATTTTTATCGACGTCTATCAGGAATATGGGCTGAACCCAGACGAAGCAGCAGCAGACCTTGACTCTTATGGAAAATGTTTGTCAAGCGAAAGAACTCGCCGCCTTCAACAACTCCGCGAAGCTACGCATAAATTTGGAATGTCGAATTTTCGGATGTAACGACGCCCTCTATAGAGGAAGAAAATATAAATGTAAGTAATTTTAATATTCCAAAAACTTCTTCGCATCCCCAAAAGAATTCTACTGAAATTTTAGTCTATTGTCAAAATTTTAATCGAATAAACGAAAATTAAAGAAATCCATCAAAAAAATAATTTCATCTTCTTTTAACATAATTCGTGGAACAGAAATTAGCTGGGATGAAGCGTAAGAAGCGAAGAAATTTTTGGAAATCAATTAAATGTATTCCGGCATGACCGTAATTTGTCTCTTTGTCAGAAAAAGTCTGGAGGAGGTGTTCCATAAATGCAGACTTTCCTTCAGAAGAATTTATTCGCAAATGATCTGCGAATCAATCGTCTACGACGAAATGTAAAGTGGAATGTGGAAAAAAGAGTAAAAGATCACATCGACATAGAGAAAATTGCAGGCAAATTTCAAGCTAGGCACATCAAGATAAGGCCAATCTGAAGGGACCAGAATAGAGAGAAATATCGACATACTGTGGAAAATGTTTCGTCTTCCATGACGGGTAAAGTTTCATTCGAATAGACGATCACGATTTTAATGATTCATGGAATTTCTCTCCTTATATTGTGGAATGAATGTTTCCTTTCAATATATAAAATTGATTGTAATGTCTGTTGTATTTAATGGGGTCAGCTTTTTCGATAATTTGAAGACCATTGAAAACTGTTAGTCTGATTTTACATTAACAAACTAAACTCAGTGGAACAAATAGCAACTATATCTAATTCAACGTAAAAACATACATCAATCAAAATAAATCAGTGAATGCAGCGTGAGTTTCATTCCCCATGATTAATTCAATCAAGCGAACCCGGACAACTAAATAACAGTGCGGTTCGTGATGGGATCGAAATATCCAGCATAACCGTAAACATATACCTGTCCATGACGCTGGCCACGTACAACAAATTGGACAAATGTTGATCGTCACCCTTTGACCGTGCCGGGTGGGATCACCAGGTCACGATGTTTGCAAACTAATGATATATTGGCACAATAATTTCTGTCGTTACTTGCAGGTCAACAAAAAAAGTCATTGCGTGCACATAATTGCAGTACACCACCGCACCGTTGGGTTATATGTATTTTTTTTTTGGTTCGGATGCCATTCACAACCATGGCGACTCGATAATGTCCTATTGTGTACGCTGATAAAGCATGGCGCGGTTCGATTGTGGTAAGCGGTTGTAAAATATGCTCGCAAGTTAATCAACGGACACAATGTTTCAATTTGTGAGAGAATGTGGCCTTTTGAAACTGGACCATAAACTGGTTCATTTTTTTTTCGCAAACGCCATCAGATATTACCTTTTTTGCTTGATTTATTTGACAAGGCTTGTCATCGTAGCTTCATTGAACCATGGGTGTATTGGTACTTTTGTGAACAATTTTTGTGTAATTATATTGCTTATAATGATTCATTCGTCAATTTCAGTCGTTCTCTTAAATTTCACTGAGCACTATCACACATGAAGGTGCTGATTGTTTTCAAATTGTATAGAAATCACCACCTCTGGTATTTCAAATCGGTGATCCAAGAAAAATAGGTTACATATGGTATTAGTAGGTAAATGCCAGAACTAATTTAATTACAGGTTTTGTGCCCTTTACGCGCAAAAGTAGATTGAATCATGTTTCTCATTAGTAGAAAAAGTAGGATGTACATAAATCTTTCACACGAGAAAGAACAATAGCATGGCTCAAAACTTTGATCAAATCTTCATTTTATCTTTAATCCTTTTTGCTGGTTAATTCGTAACAAAATTTGAGGACAAATTCTGCAAAAATTGGGAAAGATCCTTATTTTTTGATTTTTTTTATGAGTTTATAATTTCGAAGAAATCGTAAAGAAATTTGCACCAGCGTACATTACGTATAATTTAGAACAGTTTATGAAAAGAAATCAACCCGGTTTGAAACAATAGCAGCAACTGGCCTGGCACTTTATAACAATATTTGTATCCAGATTGAAGTAATAAATGAAATAACATTTTATTAAAATGTGAGAAAGATTTGGGTGTAGCCACTTCGTATGAACGCCAATGAGTATACCTATTTATTTTACATTTAAAATAGCGAAATTCGAGTTCTGAATTGGTTTAGTCTCAGCATAAGTTCAACAAAATTTGGCGCAAATTTTGGAGAAGCGTTTTACATACGTTTTCGGTAGGCATGAAAGTCCTTTTTCGGAATTTAATTTCTGCACCAATCAAGAGTCGACATTCCGGGGACAAGCCCTGAAGCCTGTTTCGTTTAAAATCGGATCAGTATCAGTAGCAGAAAGTAGCATAAACTCTTATTATGGAAATGCTGTGATGACGGAATCATTTCCGCCCGACTGGGCAACTAGTGAACCATTTGAAAACTTCGTCCAGGCGATACAAATTCTTCTTTGTAAGCTACTTTGAGATTCGAACGAACGATAATAACCCTTTCGAACGATGCCTAGTAATTATACAAAAACCAAAAATCCATTTCCACAATGACGCACAGCAGAAACACCGGACTTAGTTGCGAAGCACGCAAAGAATCAGCCTGCACCTCGTCCTTCACTGACCAATGATAAATGGCTATTTGAACCAAACCTCCATTGTGGACAGTCCAGAATAAGAACAGAGAACGTGTCCCTCGTCCGAGTCGGGCATACAACTAGGTGATGAACGCTCCGAAATAGAGGAGGAATCGTATTTACATTTTTCCCCACGCTCTAGGTGGACCGTCCGATACCACCAGCACATTGTATCAGTTGGATGTGAATATCGAAAGCCCTGAAACGATGTAGCCAAGCAGCTTTTTTGTGCAGAGCGCCTTATAGGTGCTGGGATCTGGTCGAAATCATGAGGAAAAATCGCTTCGTCTAGACAAAAGAGCCTCTTTATGGTCGTTCCTGATGCCGGGGGTGATTTAGATCTTTCTACCCTTTTTGCGTTTGCTGTGTCCTGACTGATACGTGACATGCAATTAAGGCGGTCGAAGGCAACTGGATGGCCTCTTACGAGTTTTGCGGAAACAATACACTAGTTAGCATAACAGCAGAGGAAAAAAAGTTGTGTACAGGATACGACCGCGGAGACATGACATGTGCAGAAATTTGGTGAAACGAGCACCATCATCCGCAAATTAATTGAAGGGTGGATATTCAAAGTCGTATAGCCGCCGTTTCTAATTTGTTTCAGGAGGACATAAAAATGTCTAGTCCTAAGCGATGTCGCGCAAGCAACGGAGTCCTACCTCTAAGTTAGTGCCGGATTATGATGAGACCAAGTTGAAATGCAAATTCCTAAAGCATTGTTTCATGAACCAAAATGTTTGTGAATTAATGCTACAATGTAATCAAGCGCACGATTTGTCGATTTTCAACATTCAATTACTTTTCTATACGTCAAAAAACAAGATGAAATATTTCCCTTGACAGAACCAGGTAGTTGGTACTGAGTCAAAAAGGGCAATGCGCGGGAGGCCTACGAAAAATTCTGACACGCGCACATATTTTGTGGGCCATACAACTCGAAAAGTCCGGAAGTGTCTGTGAGAACACGTAATTTACATAAGATTATTATACCACTTTGAATTTCCAAAAGGCTTCCATTTACCAAAATACTATTTTTTAAAAACTCTCTCAATAAATTTTTTTCAAATTATGACTTACTCTTCTCGACAAAATGATGGTATAAGCTTAGTGTTTCAAAAAAAAACAAATTTTGATAAAATGATGGTTATGCTTTTAACTTTTACCCTTCCATTCAAATTAAAAAATAGTTTTTTTGAATTTTCTGAAGAAAATATATAATTTTGGCCGTAAAATAACTGCTTTTCGAAAAAAATCGACGACCAAAACCGTCATATAATTTGAAAAGGATTCCATCGTTCATAATTCAGTTATGGTATAATTTCGATATTCATTTTTCGGTTTAATGACAACACACATTAAATTATTTAGGGGAGGGGTAAGGGTTTCAGCGTAAAAAAACACTTTCTTGCAATTTTTTTTAGAAATTTGGATTAAGCGAATTAATCTTAGCTGAGTAGAACAACGGGTCTTTCAAATAGTTAACCACGTGCTTCATGCATGCATACAAAACTCGAATCGGAGACGACACCATCGTTCTCAACTTGGTGCGAAGGTATGCAGACGCGGTAGTTTTTCATAAAATGGTGTTGTAACACACCGTTCATGGACGCCCCTTGCATACTACTGTGATTTCAGTTCTGCTGTCGTTATCATATCCGAACACAAAATATCCGTGTATGTGCTATAATTTTACCATTATTATACTGGGGATTAAATGTCAATGTTTCTGTAAATAAAAAATAAAAATCCTCAGTGCTAGTCAACCCTCCGCCTTGAGTGGATGGTCCGTCGTAATCATATTTTGTAGAATAAACCGGTGAATTTGAAAAATGTATTTACGTGTTGTTTTCTGAGAAGATTCTGCTGCTAACTGTCCGTGGTCCTCTGAAACCTCATTCAGGCGATTTGGAATAGGATGTTTGATCCGCATTTCATTGTCCTTCAATAAAACACAACGTGGGCCTGATCGTTGGCACGATCAAGTAGTAATCGTCAATATCGTCATTTGCTCGCATTAGACAAGACATCACAATTCTGAGCTTATCTGGGCGAACTTTGTAAAATATAATCTTGATCTGAAAGAACAACAGATATAGTCCGACTGTTCAATGTGTATAATTCTGAACGGGAAGTCTTAGTCTTCGATGACGAATGTTGTTCGACTTCAATTTTAGTATAAGCTGGGTTCTTTTTAGGAGATATGTTGTCAAAACCAAGATCCCCGTGAAAATTGACCTTGCACTTACCTTACCGTTCAGGCTAGAACCTTGGTGTCTTTTGGTTTATGCAGAAGCCGTCTCTATTGCACTCGGTACATTGCTGCTTGTCGCAATCTTCGAAGGGTCCGCAGGTCGTCCTCTCTCTGGTTAATCCACCGTACTCGCTGTGCGTCTCGTCTTCTTGTTCCTGTAGGGTCGCCCTCAAGAACCATCTTCACCGGTTCGTCGTCCGATATTCTTACGGCGTATCCAGCCCTCCGCAAACATCCTATTTTTGCGGTATGTGCGATGGATGGTTCATGATTCATTCGGCTGCACCACGTTCCGTCTTCCATCTGCACGCCACCATAGATACGGTACGCAACATCTTTCGTTCGAAAACTCCAAAGACGCGTTGGTCCTCCACGAGCATAGGTCAAGTCTCGTTGCCGTAGAGGACCACCGGTCTAATCAGTGTCTTGTAGATAATCAACTTCGTGCTGCGGCGAATTTTGTTCGACCGGAGCGTCGTCCGGAGTCCAAAGTAGGCACGATTTCCCGCCAAGATCCGTCTCTAAATTTCTCTTCTAGTATCATTGTCGGCGGTTACCAGTAAGCCCAAATACACGAATTCGTCGACCATCACGATTTCGTCACCGTCAATCTGAACTCAGGATAGGAGTTTCACGTTGTCGTCTCTAGAACCTCTTCCTCTCATGTATTTTGTCTTCGAAACATTGATGGCAAGCCCAGTCCTGCTGGCTTCAGCTTTCAGTCTGATGTGTGTTTCGACATCGCCTCAAAGTTCCGTGCAATTATGTCAAAGTCGCCAGCGAAGCCAAGAAGCCGGACGGACTTCCTGAAGATCGTGCCATTCGTGTCTATCCCCGCTCTCCTTATTACACCTTCTAACGTAAAGTTGAACAGCAGGCACGATAGACCATCACCTTGCCGTAACCCTCTTCGAGATTCAAAGGGGCTCGAGAGTGTCCCTGATACTCGAACAACGCGCACCACCCGACCCATCGTCGCTGTGACTAATCATGTTAGCTTATCCGGAAAAATCGTACTCGTGCATTATCTGCCATAGCTGTGTCATACGCCGATTTGAAATCGATGAACAAATGATGTGTGGGCACGTTGTATTCGCGGCACTTCCGCAGAACCTGCCGAATCGCGAATATTTGGTCCGTAGTGGCGTGTGAACCCATGAATCCCGCTTGGTAGTGCCCCACGAACTCCCTTGCAAATGGTGACAATCGGCGGCAAAGAATTTGGGAGAGGACCTTGTAGGCGGCGTTCAGTAGTGTGATCGCGTGGTAGATGCAGCAATCCAACTTGTCACCCTTTTTGCAGATTGGGCAAACGACACCATCCATCCACTTCGAATATGGACCTTGATCTGACGGAATTTCGCCTACACGATTATGCACTAAAGATAAGCCATTCGTTCACGAACGGTTCAAACGAATTAGTTTTTCGATGGAATAAATGAACGGAAAATTTTTTTAAAAGTATGATAGTTCTCAATTCCCTTTAAAGCGAATCAACTGAACATCACCTAAAGCCGTTCATTAAATTCTCCGGATGGATTTTTAGGCGAACGAAAGAAAATGACATGACTTCCAGGATAGAACCGGCCGCCGAGCGTCATATGAATAAAATAAAAATATTTTTCTCACTCTATTTATCTCACTACATCATATAAAACTCACCACACTTCATCAACCCGTTAATACAGAGATATAACCGAGTTTAGGTAACACGTTTCGCGAGAGCTCTCGCTTAAAAATTGTATTGTATCTGTTTGGTGGTACGTATTCACCGTACGGCAAATCTTCCAGAAATGCCGTGAATACCAGGTCCCAACGCATCACCTGTTCATCGACTTCAAGGCGGCATACGACAGTATCGACCACGTAGAGCTATGGAAAATCATGGACGAAAGTGTATTGGGATCATGGAGAAGCTTCCAATAAAAAAGTTCTCCTAAAAACAACTTTTGACATGTTTTGCCTTTCTCAGTAGAAAGGTATTGCAATTGCTCTGAAAACCGACTTTGTAACGGAGGCCCGGAGGGCCGAGTGACATATACCATTCGATTCAGTTCGTCGAGTTCGGCAAATGTCTGTGTGTGTATGTATGTGTGTGTATGTGCGTATGTGTGTGTGTGACCAAAATGTCACTCATTTTTCTCAGAGATGGCTGAACCGATTTTGACAAACTTAGTCTCAAATGAAAGGTGCAACGTTACCATAGGCTGCTATTGAATTTCTAATGGATCCGACTTCCGGTTCCGGAATTACAGGGTGATGAGTACGAACACGCAGAAAATGTCGATTTTAATAAATTTTGCAATGAATGGTGAAAATTTTTCCAAAATATGACCACAACTGCTTCGATTTGTAGTATTAGGTCACTAACATCCATTCAAAGTCTATTTGGCCACATTGGCCACCATCATCGGTTTCGGAAGCCCCGGCGGAAGTATCTAAATTCAGAATAACAGTCACATCGGTTTCTCGGAGATGGCTAGACCGATTCAACTAAACTTGGTATCAAATGAAAGGTATTGCGTCCCCGTAAATGGCTATTTAACTTCGTCCCGATCCGACTTCCGGTTCCGGAGTTACGGGTTGTGGCGTGCGATCACATAGCAAATTGTGATTCAAACCAATACTCCGATGAAAGCAAAAAAGGTAAACATTTCGCTAAAATTTCTCTCAAACAACTTAAATTTGCTGTTCTAGGTTACTGACGGCCAACCAAACTTTCGTTGACTACATTGACCACCATAGACGGTTCCGGAAGTGCCCGGGAAAAGCGGCCATCTTTCAAAATTTACGAACTCACATCAGTTTCTCGGAAATGGTTGGGCCGATTTTCACAAACTTAGTCCCAAATGATAGCTATAATATCCCCACAGGTCCGGAAATATAGACTAAACCGTCCGGTCACATATGAAATTCCCATATAAGCCGGAGCTCAAATTTTTTTTTCAAAGGGGGGACCCCATGAAATTTCAGAAATCGAATTCGTATTTTTGATGCCAAACATCTTTAAAATGCATGAAACGTCGAGATTTTATGTTATCTCGAAATTTTTTTTTTGTGAAAATCGACTTTTTGGGACTTTGCCGATTTCGCACCTTTTTTCAGTTCAATATTACTGTGGCTATTTTGTCGTGACTGACGACTTACCTTTCAATATAGGGGCCCCTTTTCAAAATTTCGGAAGAAAAATGATGTAAGATTTTGAGCGCTTATATCTTTTGTTGTACTGAATGGATTTAATCAATTTCTTCGGCATTTTGTCGAAAATATTTGTACCAATGTTGTATTAAATTTTGGAATATGTAGGACATTCATTATCAACGGAAAAATAGTGTTTTGAAAAATCTTTCGAAAACGACTCGGAAAAGTGAAAATTTTCAGCCCATCACGCACAGAGCCGTCAATATGGTGCACCAACCGAACAATAAAATTATGAAAAGTTTTAAATATAGGCCCACTACATGTTTGTTCCTATGATTATTCGTATTGGGTTGCTTGACGAGAGCAGTTTGTGGGGGAAAGCCGGCATATTAGTTTTGGTTATGCCATTAGAAGCCGGACGGAAAGGAAAGGCTCATGCATGCGACGAGAAGGAGCGAGAAAGCGATAGTAGTAGCGATATTAGCGAAAGCGTTACGTACATTTTGAACCTTAATAACTTTCCTTCTACTAAATGGATTGCTAATCTTGTTTCATAAATCGGAAGGAAAACGTTCAACACTTGCTACCGATACGTTGGTTGCTATATAAAATTTGTTTAAATAGTTCAAAAACTACTTTAAATGAGAATCAACATTAATGATAAAACCTATAAATAGGGGTGTCGCAACTTTTCTCAAAGCCAGACGTGTGTAAGACGTAGCGCATAAGAGACGTGCGTGGTCCTGAGAAGCTGCATCGGACGACCAATCAAATCGGCTACCGCCGTAGAGAAGAAAAACGTTGGTGGAGGTGGTGGTGGTGAGAAGGCCAAAAAGCCAAAGGCTAAGAAACGCAGTCACTGAAAAGGCGGTAGTAACTGCCACTAAAAATGCCACCAAAACATCGAAGGCTGCAAAGCAAAGATGCCAGGTACTTTTTTCAAATGTCTGCAATAATAATTTTAAAAGTCTGGGAAGAACAAAAAATGTCAGGAAAGCTAGTGTAACCAAAAGCCTTTATGTTCAAAAATCTGTAAATATCTGCAACCAAACTAAAAAATCTGCAAATATCTGCGTCATCGAAAAAATCTGCAACTTAATTTAAAAGTCTGCGAATTCGCAGACTTGTCTGCAAATCTGGCATCTCTGCTGCAAAGCGTACTCATTCGGTGTGAGCTGCGAAAGGGGAAAGATCGTATGGATGTACGCAGTAAAAACAATCGTCGGCAAGGTTTGAATTGTTTTAAAAGATTCCCGTCTTGTGTCAACATAGTTATCTACAAACCGTCCTTATTAGGACGAATGCAAAATGGAAAAAGATGGGTTGGTAATGTATATGACATAACAGGGGTGTCGTGACCACACTTCGAAGTTATTTCAAATCTTGCGAAGCATAAATTGACATAATTTCAATGATTGTTCCTTTATGAATGAAATGACAAATTTTCAGGTCAAACCGGCTATAACTTTGCAATTTATAGAACAATTTTATATTTTTAGTTATTATATATTAACTGTCATCTCTTCCAAACAACTTAACCCTATGCTGCCAACCACGTGGTTTTGCAGGGTTAAGGAGAATCATTGTAAAATGTCCAATACATGATTTTATGTTGTTACCTCCACTAAAACCACTTCAGAACACTCCCACCTGTCATACATGTACATTGTCTGCTTGTTGAAATCATTACATGAAATTATTGACCTGTATTCAACGCGGAGAACTCGGTAATAAAATTGTTTTGCTGAATATACTAACGAACGGGATCCCCAGGATAATTTCGCTCAGCTCGGTGAATCGAACTTAATGCGTAAAATTTAGCCATTTGAAAGAGATACAAGCAGAATTTTAAGAATATGAGCATCACGGTTATGTCCCAGACATTACCCGCCCCTAGTTTTTCGTTAAGCGTGTTCATTTCTGTACGGAAAAGATTCCGATGGTTGTTTCGAGAGATTTTAACATTGATATTTCAAAGCAAGAAAATTGTTCATTTCATGAATGAATGTCTCAACGAGCTTAGAATCCAGCGCATTCCCTATCAACGCAGACGCCAACAACAAAGGTTCTTTTCAGAACCACCATAATTATTATAAGGAATAACTTGAAACATTCCCACATATTTCATTGAGTATCATTCGATTTGAATTACAAGTCAAACGAGTAGTCACGACACTCCAGTTATGTCCTAGACATTACCCACCCATCTTTTTTTCTTTTTCAAAATTATAGAACTCGAATAATGATTTATTTTCCTGTACATAGTTGTCATGTGATGTATAATAATAAAATGTAATATATGCATTTAAAAGCTTTTAATGAATATAAACAACGCACACATTCTCGTGATTCATGATTGAGAAAGGCACAATTGCACCGTTAGGTGGATTAAAATAGGTTTTTATAATTAATACTCCTTGCGGTTAAAAATATGATTTTATTTTTGAATATGATGCTAAACGTCATTTTAAATCAAAATGTTAATAACAAAAGTTTTCTGAAATGTACTAGTTTTTGAGATATTCAAAACCTTGTTTAAACAACACAATTATTTTGTTTTATTACGGCCTCTTCACAAGTTATTCGCGTTTATCCATCAACAACTATAGGTTTTTCAAAATGCCAATATTTCCTATATCTTTCCCTTTGACATCAAGGTGATTGACTGTCATATTTGGAGAAATAAATCGTGCTACACATACCAACAAATCTCAACGTTACTAAGTTATTGAACTTTTTGTGTTAAAAACTTAGTTGTCTTAAAATACATTTAACTCAAAAAGTATACTTTGTATTTCAAATCTTTTAGGTCCATTGGATAGATGAGAAATTTTCCCATTGATAGATGTCCTTACATGTTTCACACGAGGTTAAATAACCTTTTCAAAATAATTTATTTAGAATTGAACAATTTCGATCAATTTTTCGTTCATTTCTCGAAAATCTTAACCCTCAAAAAGGTACGCGGGTCTTCCAGGCCCGGCGGCTATCGATTTCTTAGTTAAAAAGCGTTATGCATGCAGTAAGAGCTTGATCATGGAAATTCCATTAACTGATGCTAAAATCATTGAAAAAGTAAGATATTACGGAAATATCACTTATGGTGTGCTTCATAGATTTGTACAAACTTTTTGTATGCACAAAAAGGCAAAGGGGCCTAGCAGGCCAGCTAGGTATTTCGGCATCAACTATGCATACTATGCATGGTGATGCAAATAATATTCCTGGCACGTAAACGCTTTCCAATGCAGCCAGAAGCAAGCATACTAGACCGGAAATTTTTTTGGATTTTTTTGAAACACTGCTGAATCAAGTGTTAATTAGCTCTTCAAACCATATGTCACTTATCAGCTTTTTTCTGTAGCTCTAGTTCACTCACAAGAGTTTTGAAGTTTCTATAGTGACATATATGAAAACTCGAAAACAAGAAATCCAAATTCAATAAAAATTCTCACAATTACTCTGCATACCTCAAACCTTCAGGAGGTGTAGCTTTTTTAATAACGAACAACTTTGTTGAAAGGTTCATAATGATTGGAGGTTACCGGACAAAGTTATTTACCTTCGAAGATAAGAATTTTTGAAAATGTCCTATTTTAAGCATGTGCGAGAAAGAGAGGCAGCATTTAACATTATGTTACAATATCTTTTTACCACAAAGCCGGATAAATTTGCAGTCTTCTGCAGTGTTAATCCTTTCATCTTCAGCTATGTATCTGAGGATTTTAGGCTGAATAAGATGATACTGACATTTTTACTGAATATATTGTTTCCAATGCCGATATTTCATATATTTTTACATACAAACATAAAAATTCTTGTGAGAAAACCAGAAGCATCCGAACAAGTTTGTATTTGGAATGGGGCGTCTGGAGCCAATTACCATTCGGTTGAGTGGCGTTCCGAAAAAAGTCAATTGTTTTGCCGGTCTAACGCATACTCCAGAGTCACGGCTTACATATACTAGGCTAGCTCGTTAGAGTGTAAACATTTGACGAGAGCGCGTCATAGAAATCGTCGGCGAAGACAATTACATGAAATTCATATATTGTTTGCTGCTAACGAATGATCGGCACCTGGTAAATCACAAGAAAGCTATGCGGATGTCCAAAACCTTTGCTATGATCAGAAAATTACGGTGGGATATGTTTTCTATGGCATGCATCCAAATTCCTGATTTACGCTAATAATCACATAGATGCACTGATTATCCACTGTGTCTAGTGTAATTATGGCGTAATTTACGTCAAATATCCATTGTACACCATTTTTTTCCACCGTAAGAGCTCGAATATTGTCAATTAATAACTTTCGAGAAATCCGTTTGTTTATCTCAACGATTTCTCTGACGTCACCGAAAACTGTCAATTCGCGGAATAGCAAGCCTCCTTTCTGTGAGCCGTGCTCCAGAGTTAGAGATAGGGTTCGTCGCGGTGCGGATGTGGGCGGTAAATGGATAGTCCGCACCGCAACCGCAAAAAATATTAAAACCGCACCGCTTACCGCAACCGCATTGCATTTACCGCACCGCACCGCGCGGTAATGCGGTAAATGCGGTAAAAATCATGTATTTTAAAAATTGTGCTGAAAAATTTTTCATTTGTTTTGTTTAGCCATACATAGTTAAATGTTATTCTTATTTACACGAAAATTAGCTTTGACGGACTCCTCAGAATGGAACATTTATGAAAATATTCAACTTTGCTAGTTTTATTAAGAGGGGTAATGGTTTTGGCGTGAAAAAAAACACTTTTTCTCAATTTTTTTTAAACTTTGCATGAAGCGAACTGATCAAAACTTTTGTACATTATTGTGTATCATTTCAATAACATGCTGTAATTTTTCCATGCAAAAATATCGACAAACGACTCGGTAACGAAGCATTTTGTATAACGTCTCTGGAAAACATGATTTTCGGTGTTACCTTCCATTCAAAAACTACTTAAACGATTTCTTTCAAACTTTGTATACAGATTCTTTGTAAAAATACCTAACCCATACATTTAAGTTTCGAGATAAATTCTAAATTAAGGCAAAAAGATGGGTGGGTAATGTCTGCGACATAACCGGAGAGATGTAGAATACATAAGGAACACGTTCTTTAAATATTTTGATACTCATTGGAATTTTCGGACAAAAGGTGATTTGGGCGAGGAATATTTCAAATTATTCTTTACAAAAATGATGGTGGTCCTGAAAAGGACCGGTTTTGTTGGCGTTGTTGGCCTTGGTGAGGGAGATGGCTAACGATGAAATTAATTGTTAGCATGAGGAAGTCGCGTAGTACTGGCCAATGGAAGAACAGATAATAATTGATTCCTGAAAATCAATTTTTCTTTATTCATGTAAATTATACATACTTACAAATCTAACAGAAGATTCCTGATCATATTTCTGAATCATTAGTGCGAACATTGTGTAATTTGGTTAAGTACAATGAAAGTTACAAACTTTCCAAACTCGACCTTCTGTTCCTTCAGAAATATTGAAATGGGGTGTCTATATTAAACCGTTAGTCGTGGCCACAATTAAAAAAGATGGGTGGGTAATGTCTGTCACATAACCGGAGCGTCGTGATTTCAATTCGAGACGTTAATTTAAATCTAATAATATTCAACAGAATCACGTTTGAATGGGAAATTTTCAAATAATTCTCTATGGTAATAATGGTGGTTCTGAAAAGAACCTTTGGTATCGGCGTTGGTGTTGATGGTGATGCGCTGGATCGTTGGATATTTTTGGCATGATAGTTACGTGCCTGGCGAACTGTTTTGTAGCCTCGAACAAAACGACAAGACTGGCTTCTTCGGGTACCATTACGGCTGAACTTTATAAGCTTAGTTCGACTTTGAAATCCTGCACAATCTCACGAATCAGACACTAGTAGGGCCATTTTGTTTGCTACTAGCACGGAGCTGCACAAAAAAACCAAAAAGCTTGAATAGAAGCATGCGACTTCAACGTTTCTCTTAAACACATGCAACAACACATTCGTTTTGGTAATACTGATAATAACAGTAGAAAGGAATGGAAAAGCAGTGCACGAAACGAGCGAGAGGATAATTTAAATTTTTGTTCCGTGTGCAAGCTACTTCTTTCCACACAACGTATTATGTTGCTTGTTGAAAATTTGCTACACACCTTAAAATGAAAGTTTCAGTTTAACTCTCACTAGAACACAATTGATTGGTCCTGAAAAGAACCGTTGCTTTTATTGTAATTTACGCCCACTCCCACAAACCGACCAAGTAGGCATCACTGGCTTCATTACGGCTGAGTTTTGTAAGCGTAGCTCGACTTTGAAGTAATACACAACCTTACGAAGCAGACGCTGGAATGTTAGCCAGCGGATTAGTTGCTCCGTTGCCCTTTAGTTGGGGCGAAATACTACCACGGCGACAGTTCCTGATCGGTAGTTGATTGCGATGGGCCACCAGTAGCTGGGGCACTTTTGCGGACCGTCATCATCGCCAACTGCTTTCCTCCGGTGGACTGGCTGCTTGCTAGTGCTTGAACGAATACGAATGATGAGAAAAACCGACCGACCAATATTCATATATGAAAACACGAGAAAGCACTACTATCGCTCTCTCGCTCGTTTTCGTGCCATTCCTGTGCCTTTCCTTTCCGTTCGGCTACCACTACTAGCATAACCAAAACGAATATTCTGTCTTTCCATCGCCTTCAATCTAGTGCTAGCAAACTTGCATGTTCAGTTTTTCAATAACAACATTCAAACAATATTTTCAAAGAATGCTGCAGATTTGAAAAGAAGGAAAAGATTTTCACAAATTTAAATTCTTTCGTGTTATTTGTTAGCGCTGATAAAGGCTATTTAGTTTGCTACTAGCAAGGAGCTGCACAAACAAATCGATTTATGCAGTTAATCAACGGAGGCTGCCAAAAAGTTCGAATAAAAGCATGCGACTAGTGTACTTTGCACGTTCTATATTTTATCAATACTAGAGAGGATCAATAAAATAATTCAAATTGTAATAGCGACATGCAATTGTGGCAACACTGGCCAAGAGATGGTGGGGGAACACGCACATTCGTTTTAGTTATGATGGTAGTAGCAGCAGAAAGGAAAGGAAAAGCAGTGCACGAAAACGAGCAAGAGAGGATAATTTAAATTCTCTTTCTTTCTTTCCACACATCGTATTTTTTATATAGCTTTCTGAAAATTTTATGGTGTATAAAATGTAAATTTCAGTTTAACTCTTATTACAACACAATTAATTGGTCCTGTAAAGAACCGTTTATTGTTTTATTGCGGGAGCATAATTCAGACGCACTCCCCGCGGACACGGTGAGCCACAAAGCACTATTTTGCATCCTCGAACAAACCGACCAAGTAGGCATCGTTGGCTTCTCGGGGCATCATTACGACTGAGCTTTGTAAGCGTGGCTCGATTTTGCAGTCCTGCACAATCTCACGACCCAGACGCTGGAACGATAGCCTACTCTGTTGCCCTTTAGTAGGGGGGGAAATTCTTGCAGGGCGACAGTTCCTGATCGGGTTGCGATGAGTCACCAGTAGCTGGGGCACTTTTTCCGCCGTCGTCATCGCCAACTGCTTTCCTTCGGTGGACTGGCTGCTTGCTAGTGCTTGAACGAATACGAATGATGAGAAAAACCGACCGACAGATATTTATATAATCGCGCTAATATGCACTACTATCGCTTTCTCGCTCGTTCTCGTGCCGTGCATGAGCCTTTCCTTTCCGTCCGGCTTCTAATGGCCTAACCAAAGGAATATGCCGTCTTTCCCCCACCAACTGCTTTCGTCATGCAACCCAATGCGAATAATCATAAAACAAACATGTAGTGGACCTATATATAAACTTTTCATTATTTTATTGTTCGGTTGGTCCACCATTTTGACGGCTCTGTGCGGGATGGGCTGAAAATTTTCACTTTTCCGAGTCGTTTTCGAAAGATTTTTCAAAAACACAATTTTTTGTTATTAGTGCATGTTATACATACTTCAAATTTTAATACAGCATAGAGGAACATATTTTCAACAAATTGGCCTAAAAATCAAATCATTCTGTTAAGTATGATAAAAGTTATTAACGTTCAAAATCTGACGCGGCACCGCAGCCGATATTTTGAAACGGGACCCCTATATTGAAAGCTTAAATGTATTCTACATTAAAATGGTCCAAACTATGCAAAATTTAGCATCTGGGCTAACTTTGACACTTGTCACAATATGAAGGGAGACTTTGAGAAACACAAATAAAATCGCAATGCCCTACACTAACTTCGAAAGCTTTACTGTCAAAAAGTTACAAAATACTCCTAACTGAAAAATATTATTTGTTAATTTGGTAGAATATATTTCTAGTTGGACGAATAATGGACGCACGCGAAAAAAAAAATCCTCCAGATTCGTTTTGGTTTGATGTCGTTGGTTTGATTATGGTAATTACATTCTTTGGATTGTTTTTAAGTCTTAGTATGATTATTTCATCTTTAAGTTCTCCAAATTAATCAAAATTCACAGTTGAGAAAATGTCATCGAAAACGAGTCATTATTCCACGATTGCCAAGAGGAATAAGGATAAACGATGCATTTTGTAATTGGATTTGACAGTTTTTCAATGAAAGGATTTTGCGTTTTATGTATTTAAAAAGGTTCGTTTGTGAATTTTTTCTTTGAAGTATAAAATGAATAGTTTTCAAAATAAGTCGAAAAAATAATGGTGCCAAATAATTTTGGACACAGTTTATAGATTTTATTTCTTAGTAACAGTATGTTTTATCACATTAGAATGACCAAAATGTAAAAAATCAAGTAGCGATATGTCGATTACAGATTATATTCGGATTTCTTTTAAAATCATTGTCAAGTCAATGGAAATTAGAGCAATTAAATGTTTATCATGTTTCTCTATTATAGGGTAATAAATAAAACTCGAACGTTCTGATAAAGAGATGTTCCTAATGATGACATTGCTAAGCATTCGTTCAGAAAACAAGTCTAGTTGCGTCCTTCTCAAATGGTAAAAGTCATAGTTTTAATTCCCTTTTTAATGCAGACTGCAGACTTTATCAATTATTTTTTGAAGTGCGGTTGCGGTAATACCGCGCGGTAATAGCTCCTTTCCCGCACCGCATCCGCGGGAAAAAATGTCTCACCGCACCGCAGTTTTTGCGATGCGGGTGCGGTAAATACCGCGCGGTTGCGGTAATTACCGCAACCGCGACGAACCCTAGTTAGAGACATGCGTTTTGAAGAGCAAAAATTTTGCTCGGCAATTGTTTTGCTCCTGAGCAAATTGTAAATTGCCATAATTTTGATTTTTTTCTTGCCTGAAAATGAAGTGAAAGAACGTTTTCCAAGGACAGAATTCTCCATTTTTTAGCCTGTGGTAAAAGAGATATTGCTCGACACATTCGAAGAGTGGTAATTATTTATTTACATGTTTTGGCTTTTAGCTTCTCCCAGTGCTTACTCTAGCGAATCCCATGGGTGAGTATTCATCAAGGATTCGTGTTTTTATGAGAATTTGACTTTATTAGTATATAGCATGGCAAGTAGCTACAGGTGTGAGTTTTAATTTTAAATCCTGTAAAATATTCTGAAACAATTTACTGGACCTTCATTTTTCACTTATATATTGTTTTTTCCCAGTCTATTCTACATTGTGCAATATATTCTAATAGAGAAATCATTCAAGCACTTGAAAAGTTTGTATTTCTGAACAAAATTGATCAAAATACTTTGGATTTTTCATGCTTTTATTGTAAGAGGGTATAAAATTCTTAGAGGCCCGGCTTGCCTTTTAGCGTTAGGATTTTAGGTTGCCTTCACAAAGGTTAATAGTTACTATCATCATTTCAATAATTCAGATAGTTGGTCAACCGGTTGTCACGGTAAAGATGGACACGTCTATCGTTACCAGGACATATGTTAGTGTACTCGGGTGATTCGTAGTTATACTGCCTATGCTCGACCCTCATTAACAGAAGACAAAGATTAAGCCCGTACGATATTAAGCCTGTTCGAATGACCCTGCCACTTCTAGTTTTCCGATCTGTTTACTTCACATCCTTGCTCTCACTTGAGTTCTATGGCTCTAATTTTCATAACTTCCTCTACCCAGTAATCTCTAGCTAATTGAATGTCGTTAAAATGTATAAAAAATAATAACTTATTATTTTGAGAAAATTAACAAAAACATAATCATAAACACAAACTTCTAACTATTTAACAACTAAAAGGTAATTAAAACTAATTAACTGAAAGATATGAGAACACCAATCAATACGAAGTTTTCCCGTATTTCTAATGGAACTTAAACATTGAAAATATGATGTATGCTTTTCGAGTTAGAGGTATTTTAAGATAAATAAACTTTTTTTGTGCGCAACGATTTTTTCTCCAAATATGACAGTCAATCACCCCTCTGGAGGTTCTTAATCTTCTCTATGAATTCCCTGGACTTGCTTTTATAAAAGAATTACTACTTTTGGTCAGCCGCATCCAGCCTCTTTTTGCACGATAGAACCAGTTTTAACATCACACGTGAGTTATGGGAAAAATTGGCAGACATTGCATCAGTGGCGTTATATTTCTAGCTACGCCACTGATATCATTGGATTGTACGAAATCCAACATTCAAACACGAATGCCAAGTAGAAGGTCCCTAAATTCCATTCCAAAAAAGGTAAGAAGCTGTAAAATCAGAGACCAACACGAATAAATCTCTAAATCAAAAATTATCGGAGATTTATTACATTAAATCGTTTGATCAGTGTAACACTTCAAATCATTCGCGGAACTATCACCCAAACAACAATTACACTAAAGTCCCTTCTTACAATGAGGCAACGCATAATTTCAAATCTAACCTTTCACTATTTTTCTTCGAAAGCATGAAAATCCTGAAACGAGAAACTACGCTTAAAATAGCCGCGTAGAAAGGGACTCGGTGTAATGGAGAAAATTGAAATCATTCAACCCGTTAAAACCTCTGATGACGATGCCTTTCCCGCAGCGAGCAACTTTTACTCGCACCCGTTCCAAGAGCAGCTAACTGCGCTGGACCCATAAAAGCTCACTAGGTACCGGACAGGCACGGTTTTGTCATGTGACCAGCGAATGACGGGACCGTAATGTATAGGACCAACTCGAAGCTTGTCGTTCCGGCGCTGAATTATTTATATGACTCGTTGTGCCGACAGTGTGACACGTAGTAGAACTTTAACGATGTTCAACATTAGTGGCCGGATTCGGGCGGGTGGTCCATCCAACCGACCGCGACCAACTGCCAACAGATAGGTAATATTTCCCTATGTTGCTTCTTCCAGTTCTACATTTGATGGCGCAGCAATAAACCAATGATAATTGAGATCTCATTGTGTGGCTATTGTTTCACCATCGTTCCGATCGTTTCGAACGAAGCGGCAGCTCGTGCTTCGGAAAACACACCTCTCCGGTTGAATATTAATAAACAAGATAAGCGATTCACCGAAACAGAAGAAAGCCTAGACTGCACTTTACATGGACAAGGACAGACCGCTGGTCGATCGATAAACCATAGCTGGAGTGCGAGTTAGAATATGAACAGCATCTTGTTACAACATCCTTGTTGAGTTATTATTTATTTCTGAACTTCTACATGATGTATGGTTTTGAGGAGGCTTCTGGGGCCATTCGGCTTGAAAGGGTGTGTGTGGGAGGGAAAACCACTGATGCGGACATAAGAAGCAAACCACACGAGGGATGTTTCTTGGTTATCCCTAAAGCGGCAGCATACACTAGAAAACCTACCTCATAAGGAAAAGACGAACGCAATCTCTAGTTGAAGCAAAACTTATACACACACGCACAGACGACCGCTCGTACATAAATATGAACTTGGAATGTGGCAATGAGTTATGTTTTTTGCGGGGATAAGTTTCCAACCGAACAAAGTTCATTAGTGTTTTCCAGTTTTCTTTCGTTACTCAAGGGTACTACGTACTACCCCAAGCAGAAAGCTGACCTTGTGTCTTTGAAGTGATTTAGGATTCCGGGCTGTCCGAGATGTCAAACTTTATTTATGTCCCGTAACTTTCGATTCCGGTGTGGCAGATCCTTTAATAGGAAGTGGCGCATGAATTATTTCTGCTGCGTGAGTGGCACACAAAAACAACTATGATCGATCGGTGAAACTCCAAGTTGATAAAATCTTCCGTAAAAGCTATTAGCAGCGTTATGTGCAGGTACTACCTCACCGCGAACGGTGGAAGGAGCGAAACTTTGAAAGGTCATTAATGTGCGCTTCGCTGTCAGTTGCTGTAATCCAACATCCAAGTTCGAATGAAACTGGATAAAGTTTGTGCTTATGACACGTTTTTGACCTCAGGGTAAGAACAGATTCCAACTGGAATAGTTGCAAATTAACTCGTTCCAAGTGAATGCCTCCGTAATGAAACAAAAACGAATTTGGTATGATTTTTGGTTGTCATTGAAATGCAGTAATCAAGTAAACTTCAAAGTTTAGTGAATATGAAAACACACGTTATTTATCAAGGTATTAGTCTTGATTATTGATAAGCAGAAAACAAACAAATGATTCATCATCCCTTTGCAAAATTTGTTTTATTGCAACTAATTTCGTAGCAGACCCGCAGCCATTCAATTCTGATGCTTTGAGGGAGTTGTTTAAAACCAATAAATTTTAAAAGGTTATTAGTGAAAACAATTCGAAAACAATTTCAGTAGAAACGAAAGAACCTTCAGATATAAGCAGAGCCATGGCGCGTGGTTGACCAGACTGGGGCGCGAAAATCTTGATCTGCTTTTTAAAATAAGTGAGGTTAAGTCGTGAAATTAGTCAGGATGGGTGTATCATTTCCAGGTAATTAATTGCTTGAAAGTCGAACTTTCAGTTCGACAGCAAAAAGGCGCATAACTGAGAACTCTACCAAAGGCGTCAAAGACTACGCTACGGTCCTGTTACTCCAGAATAAACAACAAACAAGACAAAGTCCTAAAATTCTAACAAAAATAGCGAAAAATATTGCAAACTTTTTCGGTTCGTTTTCTCAGTTCCGTAGGAAGTCATGGTCAGTAAAGCAGGCCGCCTTTTTAAAGCTGTAGCAAAGATCGAAGAGTAAGCTAGATCAATTATCATCGTGAAGTTAACCCCATGGCGTACCATGAAAATTGAAGTCTTCTCGATACCTGGAGGAGTTCCGTAATATCAGAAAGTTGCCGGTCGCCAACCTAGGTCTAACCAATCCTGCACTAAGTTGAATTTCTGGTTCAAATGTCATACGGTTTTTGCTGTTCCTGGTAGTGTTGGAAACTCTTTGTTTTTTCTGAAGTGACCAGGTGCTGTTTACTTCGGATTTGTGGCAGAACTTTTTCTTACTGGTATATTTAGCACCCTTTAAAAAAAAAAATATTGTTACGAAGACTCATTTGCTTATAATTAGTGCAATACTGCATGTATGACGTGCGGAACAAACAACCGATCATGCAGACGATCCTTGTTGAAGAAGGCGCAAAGCAGTCCCGCCAAAAGGTCACCCGACACTAGTTTGAAGATCCGGTGCGATTGTCGCTCAAAATGTTCGCTCACTGGAGCAAGGGGTCATGGAAACAGTTAATCCCGTCATTCAGTAGATCCACTCGTGCCAAATTATCGAATAGTTGAATCGATAACTACACCATCGATATCAACTTTTTGAGCGGGCATGTAAACGCTTCATGCAAGTTTTGTCACCAGTAACGTCATTTGTTTGCTGTAGACAATATATCACAATCCTGAGTTTATCTAGGCGAACTTTCGTGATATCTGGCATAGCTGAATATTTCTGCGTGTTGCGGAATATTAGAATACTTCGCGGACTATCTTTGATCCGAGAGAAGATCGGATACGGTCGAACCCAGTTACTTATGTTAGTTTTAAATGGATTCTCGGATCTTTGGCGACGAATATTATTCGACATCCATTTTAGGATCATTTGGGTCGATTGAGGAGTACACTTAATATACGGTAGAGTGACTGCCAATATTTATGCTCTTCCTGAAATTTCAAATCGGACACACCTCAAAAGTATTGGTACCTCGAAAAAAGTCCCCACGTAAAATTTGAACGCAATCAAAAAATAATGTTCCGAAGAGTCAAGATCCGGTGAAATGTTGAAAAAATGGCACAGAGAATATTTTTTAATTGAGATAGGACTTGAGTTTGGAAATGCAGTTTTTATTTTTATTTTCATGCCAAATGTTTGTTTATCCCTCCGGCACTCGCGCGAATGGCTCCCCGAATGAGCTGGTCCTGAAAGAAAATTTCGCTAGAGTTTGGGAAGGTGTTGCACAAAATACAGCGGTACGAGTGCCGGAGGGTTAAATCAATGAAATGTTGAAATCTGGTGTCAGTTCGAAAAGAAACAAGTTTTTTGTTTTTTTTTTCGAAAATATCAGTTTAAAAATTACAAGTACCAGAGAGGTAACTTTTGTCAATATAATTTTGTACGAGAAGATACAAGATCCGTTGTTTCATGTTGTTCTAACAAATTTGGCATATAAAATAAATTAAAAGCAGCCTTTTCAAACCCCACTATCAACTCAAGTCCAGAATTTTCCAAGTTTCATAAAGGCTATCTTAAAACAAAATTCGGGGAGGTAGCAGATCTCGACATTTCATTACATCGTAAACCATTTGGCATAAAAATTTCGAATTCATGTTTTTTCACAGGTGAAATTTTTTACACTTCCACTATTTTACACAACCCCTTGATTGCGTCCGATGGAGCTAAACTTTTTTTTGTTGAGGTGCGTTCGGTTATCAAATTCTATGATCACCTGATTTTCATACATGACATTGGCACTCTAATATAAAATCGCCTTCAAACACCTAGCGTCAACTGATTTCCTAAATATACAGTAAAAAATTTGTGGTTGGAATTTACATGGCATGAACGACAGCCAGTTCCAGGGCCACAAATTATTATTTGAAGGTCATGGGTGCGTTTCGACTTCGTCTCTTCAGAAACCGACACTAACTTTTAGTCGGAATAGATTAGCGCCGGCTTGATGCTAAAAATTCTGATCGACAGACGATTTTTGGATGTGGTGAAACAGTTCTAAAAGCGATTCATAATAAATCGAAACCGATGGTATCTAAATATCCTTTCATACAACCTTCATCGTGAAATTATTACTTTACATATCACTAAAATTACGGATTGAAAATATTTCAAGTAGATTTTTTCGAAGGAATCTGAAACAGAATATATTAGCTCTATTGTAACGTTTCTCATATTATTCGGAAATTTATGCCTTGATATGTCGTCTCATTACTTTCCTGAGGGGAAGGGAAAGACAGGTGAACGAAAAAGGTTGGAAATTGACAACACAATACAATAACTACACAAAATAATAAACCGCCTGGATTCTTCACTCCCGAAGGAATAATGAACCCTGCTGGTAAAATCTATAGCTATAGGAACAATAGCATACCCTTGAGTTTAGCTCCATCTATGTATTGAGGACCAAAAATCCGGCTACGCAATTGCATTACTGCAGGACAGTTACATATCAAATGATATGAAGCTCTGCAATCGGATTCACAAAGATCACTCGAATAATACTCAGAGCGCTGAATAGTAGCCATGTGATAAATGAGTTTGCAATGTCTAGTCAGTACCCTAACAAGAATACTGCAAATGCAACCAATTCTTTGACATTATCGAACTCCCATCCGACAAAAAAAGCCTTAGTTTGAACGCAAGTTTGCAAGCTACGCCTACGGTTGGCATGTTTGGATGCAGCCCACAAACAAATCTTGTACTTACTCTAAAGCAGCAGTAGACGTTTTCCGTCATCCGCGTTTTAGCGACGCATACCACCCGTTTCGTGTGCTAAGCTTAAATTTATAGGTACACAGTTATTTTTTTAAGTTTATAAAAATAAATCAGTGAACTTGATTTGAATTACAAATTGTTTGAATTTAACATCTGAAAATGGCCATGAAATTTCCATATGCGGAGCATCTGTTGAATGAAGAAGTGGAATACAAACTATTGCTTCGGAATCAGTTAGATTAGTGGCAGAAAGACACATCGTCAAAACTGCGATTAATGCGACAACTACTCCAGGAGCAGGGAAATGAGTATCGCCCCCATACATATTCGAGCAGGAAACTGGCGTCATCAGGTGTCGGGTACACCAGATAGAAGTGTATTTGCAGGATGGATTGCATCCCAAATTGGTGTCTCGTATTAGACACTATTATTTACGGGTACAGCGAGGTGAAGCTTCAAACGAGAGTGGAGAAAGATCGCGTAAAGGGCTACTGAAGTAGATTCATGAATAGCTTCAGAAAGCTACCAATAAGCTTCAAACAGTGCCCGAATATGACGGGAATGAAAGGGAGGTGCGAACAAACAGAGTCCTAAAGGCTTCAACCGGGAACTAACACTGGATAGGAGCTTCGGAGCGTACCAGAAAACCAACCAGACACCGGCCAGAACTACAAATCGGCAGATTAGTAAGTCAACTGCGACGTAACCATCGATTGAAGAACTGCAGAAACGGATCAAATAACTTGATTTGCAAATAATTGGAATGATGGAAGAAGTCAATAATAGACATCCTAGACGGAACGAAAACGGATCGGGACATGGTGACAACGAGCCGTAGGGGAGTAGATCAATCCCGCTACAGGTAGGGCATTTCGCCAGGCCGGAACAACGAGGCGAATACCCGGAAAAAACGCTAAATCGTTGGACCAGCGGACTGCCAACTCAACGAACCGAAGAATGTAGCGAAGTTTATTCAGAGGACGATTTCTGATGACAGATAGGCCGGAAAGGGAGGCGCAATAGGCAAAGCTATAGAGAGGGCAGCGACGATTCGTACGGTTCGGGAGAACCGGGCGACCGAGTAGGTCATGGAAGGATGGTGCGTTAGCGTGGAAACCTGCGGGACGAGCGAGAGCCACGACACCATCGAAGAATTGAGCACTCTTTTCAGGTGATACCAAGTCCGTTTCGGTAGAGAACTTTCTGTATAAGCTGAAGAAGATCGTTGGACGAGAGGGAGTGTCGGACAGAAGTCTACTGCGGGACATTCATTTCATTTTGAAAGGCAAGCTTCGGACTGATTCTTTACATACATAGACGAATTTGAGAACTGTGATGATTTCGAGGAGAGGATGCAATGTCGATTTGGCAACCCGAACCGGGGCAATTTGACAGAAAATCCAGGAACGCAATCAGCATAGAGGAGAGCCGTTCATTACGATTCATGACGGAAATTACTACGGAAATGACGGAATTACTGCTATGGCCGACCTGGGATATGAACCAGAACCAGTAGGGGATTTCGGCAACGCTTTCACGTTAGAACCACGTTAGGTACGTTGACACCTTTACCGCCAACAGGCGAAGATATAACGCTGGAGGTTCACACACTCGATATACCGGAGAGCACGCGGCTCCCCACTGAGGATTCGATCGAGGTGGAGGGCGAATTGGTGAAAGTTGTGAAGGGCTTCGCATTCACATCCAGCGAGCAACTCGGTCGAACCAACATCGTCGAGCACGAAATCGTTTTGAAGGAGGGAGTGAAACCTCGGAACCAGCTAACGTATCGCTGCTCTCATAGCATACAAGAAGGAGATAGATTCTGAGATTGAACGATTTAGGAAAATGGATATGTGATAGAGGAGTGCTACAGCGAATGGATAAACCCGCTGGTACCCGTGAGGAAATCGAACAGAAAAATAGCGGTATTCGACTATATCGTTATTGCAACCAAAACCTTGAAAGAACATTTTAGCCTCTTTCAAATTGTAGCCGAGAGACTGCGGAACGCAAATTGGATTGTTTCTTTAGAAAAGACAAACACTTGCCGAAAGTAAATTAAATACCTCGGATAGTTGCTGGTGTAGAGGTGTAGCAATCGATAGTTCCAGAATTGCACCGATTTTGGAGTACGCGAGACCGAAGAATGTCAAGGGTGTGAGACGACTGCTGGGATTTGCCGGATTTTATCAGCGGTTTATTAAAATCTATCGTCGGATTACCGTGCCGATAACCGAGCTGCTGAAAAAGTCCAAAAAGAAACTCGAGTGGACCGAAGAAGCGGAACTGACATTTAAAGATCTCAAATCAGTTCTAACGTCAGCACCGATACTGGCAAATCCGTAGTTCACCCGGAGCCTTTCGCCATCGAATCAGATGCGTCCGACACAGCCGTTGGAGCAGCATTAGTCCAGAATATCGACGGAGAAACACGGGTGATTTCATATTTTAGTAAAAAATCTCAGTAGAACAGAGCGAGCGTATTCAAGTGTCGAGAAGAAATGCCTCGGAGTGCTGCTCGCGATAGAAAACTTCGGATCGAACACAGAAATTCAAAACTCCTCTGATGGACGCTAAAGATCCAGTCATACGACATACAGCTGGAGTATAAGCAAGGAGCCTGCAATATTACCGTCGATTGCCTTTCAAGGTCCATCAACATCCACGATCTAACGTACCAGGATGACGAGTACGAAGAACTGGTAGAACAAATCGAAGCAAACCCAGCGAAGTTCGTCGAATTCCGAATAACGAACAATGTAATCTACCGTTAAGTTAAAAGCGAAAGCCGTGTCGACGATCCACGATTCCGCTGGAAAATCTTTCCGAGAAATGAAGAGAGGGTATCAATCATTTAGACCGAACATGACATTGCTGGAATGGACAAGACGCTGAAGCGTCGCTACATCTGGCCAGAAATGGCAGAATAGGTGAAATAATTCTGTCGTGAATGCGTTAAATGGACCTCAAAAGCCAGTAACATCAACGCAATCCCTCTGATGGGAATGCAGAAAGAGTTCGTTAAGTATCCTTGGCAGTTCGTTACGCTGGATTATGTAGGGCCACTTCCGACATCGGGAAAGGGTAGATGCTGATGTCTGCTGGTTGACACCGATGTTTTTTTTTAGCAAATTCGTCCTGATACAACCATTTCGAGAAGCAAAAGCGAATTCGCTTGCAGATTTTGTCAAAAATATGATCTTATTGCTCTTCGGCGTACCAGATGTGATGCTGACGGACACCGGTGCTCAGTTCACGTGGAAAATCTTTCGCGAACTGTTGACAGACTTCAACGTAAACCACTGGCTTACACCGACGCATAAGCTTGTTGTTGTGAACGCACCAGTTATCGCCATCCTTTGAAGGTAGTTAAAGTTTGATTGGATTGACTTGTCTTCTTCCTTCTGATACCACACAAGGTACCCATATGCCAGAATTGGTCTAACAATTGCATGCAGATCCACTGAATGTACTTGGGTTTGAGTTCCCAAAATTTATTGAAAGGCCGTCTACATTGGTCTAAGGCCATGCAAGCTCTCTTGATTCTCAAATCGATGTGAGCTGACCAATTTAGTTTGGAGTCAAGAATTTCCCCAACGTGCTTAACTCAATCTGTCACCATAATTTCAAAGTCTGCAGCGCAGAAGCACCGGTTCAAATTCTTCGTGAAAAGCACCATTGATGTTTTATTAAGATTGACTGATAGTCCAAAATGAAAACACCATTGCACAACAATACATAAGGCATTCTGCATCAAATCAAAAAACATGTTAATGCAAATACCATTATATGATATATAATTATATGATACTCATCGGCGAAATAATTATCAATCAACCATATATCGGAAGCCCAAGTTCACTCAGTTTACTCAGCAAGCCATCGGTGTCGAATTACGGTAAAAGTCGTGACAGCACACACTCTTCAAGGTAAGTGCAGACACTTAGGTTGCTTATCTTTTGAAGATGAGTACAAATGCCGATTGCTAAGCATTGCGTGTATCCAGTTCATGATATATGAAGGTACTGTATGACCCCGTGCTGCTTTAAACATGGATTCGAAAGCCAAGTTGTCAAAAGCACCTTCATTCCATCTTCTCCCTGAGACTTGCGGAGCAAAACTTTTAATTGCCCTTTAATGGATTCAGTTTTTACAATTTTACGAGAAAATGCCCAAGAATCAAAACTACTTCAAAAAAACTCAGAAACATTCATCGGTGATGACCCCGCACAGCCCAGGAGGTGTGTGTGTCTTTTGTCTTTGGATTTATAAAGTAATTTATTTAATCCAATAATCTTGTTGTTTGATTGAGGCTTTTCCAACCATTTCGCTCAGAGGATCAAGCATATTTTTGTACGCTTTGCGAGCCAACTTAAATGCATCCGACCCGTCCCTATGTCTACGCTTCCAAGCTCTTCTACGTAACTGGAGTCGAACAAGTTCGGTATTTCGCCATTGGGTGTCTCAAAAAGCACACATAGCTCGAAGCGGACAAGCCCATTTTATGCTACTACTCTGAGTGAGTTTGTTATTGCCCCGACCTCATTCAGGTCACTTGGAGATGTAATCGTTGAAGAATACCTATGAAACATAGTCGTCAAGCTCTCTTCGTAGAGGTCCCAGTTCGAAGATTTGGGATAAAGATATGTGACGATATCCAGCAAGAGTTTTAAATGATCAAAATCGAAGAACCTATGATCAGTTAACGAGTTCAAACTCGTTAGGTACGAGTCAGTTTGCCAACTCATGCGCAATACTGTCAGAGCAGAGGGTTAGGCGCATATTCTATAAATGCTTCATATTCATTCAACATTCATATTAACTGTGATATCGGGAGTAGTGAAGGCTGGCATATTTTAGTCTTGTTAGCCATTCAGTCCTCGGCACGAAGAAACACCTTGACTTGAGCACTCCTGTTTTCAGTCGCCTGTTATCAACCTCCTAGTAAACCACAGCCAGAACTATTGTTAGTCGCCTCTTACGACATGGGAACAGAAACCCAGAGGGTCAATTATTTTGCTGAAAGACTTCGAAATATTTCAGCCCGCCGGATACCACACGGCTGTCCAGAACATTCCTCTGAAAATCTGAATTCCCGGGAACCAGGCGAATTAAACCGGTTTATTTTCACAGAGTCTAAGAGATGATGAGTTTCTCAATCCGAAACGCACAAAAGTATCCAAATCGGTTAAAAAAAATGCCATAGTTATGAGTTGAAGAGTTTTTTTTGTTGGATACACAATGGTTAACCACTTATTGTGGAAACATATGCAATAAACAATTAATACCAAGTTTTGCTATGACACCAGAAAATAGTATACTCGGGTTATTGGCCAGCTATGTCCTCCTGGTCGGGTAAGGCTAGTGATGCTATTTAGCAGTGGCACTATTCATGCTTTAGTATGCATATCGCCACAAACTTGCTCTTCTCCAAATAGCGAAGGCTGGTTCGTCTGTTTCGCATGAAAATTCAAGGTGGTGAGCGACAACGCAACAATTGCCAGGCCATGCACCTATGAGAACATGACAGAAGACCAGAGATTTTCGATTTTTTGTGCCCTGTCTAAATTGCGCACGAGTAGAGTTTGGTGAAGTTGGGAATTGGTTTGAACAAAACAAAGTTTTTACGGAGCAAACAAATCTGATCTTGCCCCAGCCCCTACGGATGACCTGTACGTGTGCACGAATGCTTCCGTATACATACTCATTCACATGGTCTTGCAGAGCCACCAACTGATGATGATGATGATGATGACGTTGGATGGGAATTTTCGTGTGCTCAGACAGGTGAAATGATGAACTGAATCTATAATTAATGAACTTTTTTGTGTGCGTTTTTTATGATGAAATTGCATCTTTAGTAAAAAACGCTACAAGGTGAAATAGATTTTTGTATGTTGGAAGGAGGAACAATATGTACTGCATAGCACAGTGCAAGCCTCGCTTGGACGAGATACGAACCGAGAATCCTACGACTAGCGCGAATCTTGATGCCGTGACCGGTATTTGGGCAACATCGGGCACTAAAGATAATACAAATTAGCTTAATTCTGTTGTTCATCAGATTCATTATGACGAATCTTAGGATCGTCATCGTTTCTGGCAATGTGCTTCTCTTATATTTTCAAACCGCTAATGTTAATGCGGTTGAAAAAAATTCTTCGAAAATTTTCAAGCATACCATTTTGATGCCTCTAGACTGGATTTGTTTGGAGACCGATGGAATAGCGACATTTTAGTGGATTCCATCTTCTCGTTGTATATAAGGGCGCGTATAAGACTTTTTTTTAAATATTTCATCGTATTGTAACAAAAAAGTTTTATTGATACTGATGAGTTCACGTAAATTCTTCGACTTCTAAGTTGAGGTATTGGGTCCATCGAGCAACAATGTTTTAATGTTTTCAATCCGACTTTTTCGTTAAAAGGAAATATTGCGCTACCTTTTGTAATCTGGAGGAGTCGGGACCGGAACCTTTCATTTAACTAGTGAATGATTTTCGCGCCACTCCCTTAGGAGACCATTCACCTTGGTGGCTTGCCCAGCTAGAGACCCTATCCAAAGGAGGGTTTTGGTTGTTTCTGAAACGGTTCCAAAACAATCCGACTTTCCCCAAACAACTTCAGAAGGCCACCAATACATTCAAAAAAAGCGCCAGAAACTTCATACCCAGAACTTCAAGACAACATCGGTCGTCAAGAATATCCTTCGCGCTGTTCGCTTCAGAGGTGGGAGAGGAGGCTGAAACATGGCGATGGCGATGCTTCAGTTGGCTTTCCTCCCGTCGTTGTATTGCTGACGGCTCGTTGATGGCTTTCCTGTCTAGCAGCCTCGCTGCTCTTCCGGCACATGGATCGAACTACCGGGTTCTTTAAAGCTGGATGGTGACGTCAGAAGCGTCTCTGGCTACGAATGCGGTGTGGCATTCTTGATCACAAATTGCCTATATATGAAAATAATGCCAATATTCGGTTGATATGAGAATACGCACTGCACACAAAAAGCCAAAGATAGGTAAATTTACCTTACTCCAACGATCTCTTTTAAGCACTCCGAAACCGTTCCACTGAACTTGCGCACTAACTTTCGATCTAGCTAAACTGCACGGTAAAAAGGTAATTTCTTAGTGCAACTAATTAAAGATTCTCACGCTGTTTAAACAACCTACCTGAAATCTCATACCGCGGCACGAATAATTAGACAACTCCTGCCTCTTCCACGATCCAGAACAAAGTGAACGAAACAACTGTGATTTCCTCAGAATAAGCGTTTATTCGAAACTTCGTTACCGGAAATGGTTAACTATTTCACGAAGTGCAATAGTTTCCCACCACACATTCGTGACTAGTCGTTTAGTCGTGAACTCAAGTAGTCTCTTTTTGAATTCTTCGTTCATCTGACGATCAAGTTGGTCAACACAGATGAGCAAAAATCGAAACAAAAATTCCCAAACTAACTAGAGTTAGACGTTATGCTCTTCATGCCCGAATTAAATCAATCCAACTTTGTCAATGTTGGAAGGAAACTCGTGAAAATATTTTTCAACAAATATTTCTTTTATACTTCGAATGAACATGAAATTCGATTAAACGTACGAGTTTGGATCGGAAAATATATGTTTAATCGCGGTATACCTGTAATATGTAAAACATGTATGTGACCAATCAATTGATTTGCATTGCTGGTGTGCGGTTAGTGCAATAATTTATTTCCGCGATCCATTCCGCTCGGGTTCGTCCACTGTATTCTAAACCTTGGCAAGCTCGTGGACACCTTTTCACTTACTATGGGTTTTCAGTAAATAAATGTTGATATAGATGCAATCCTTTAGATTAAACAGTAGGGCTGGTACGTTTATGTTCAGTACCGCAAAACTTGTGAAGAATTCTATAAATATCTACAACCGGATTGACGCTAACTCCAAAAAAACGGAGACACCAATTGTGTTCCTAAGAAATCCCCTAGTCAAGTGTGATGCCCCGCACTAGTTGTCATCTGCTTAAAATTAGCACCTTTTCTTGCAAGACATCAGGCTTGACTAGGGATTTGTTCAGGAACACAAGTTGTATCTCCGTTTTTTGGAGCTAGCGTCCATGCGGTTCTAGCTTAGACCTGTCACAAAATTAGTGTTGGATTCTGATGAAACGAAGTCGAATCGCAAATACCACAACTAATTTATTTATACGTTTTGTGCTCCTTACGCGCAAATGTGGTTTAGTAGAGAAAAATTGGTTTTCATCCAAATTTTTCTCCTTATTAGGAATATAGCATAGTAAATATATCCTACTCCATGAAGAATATAACAAGTTCCTCTTTTCTTCGGATCACCAACGCACGATATATGCGACAGAAATTGAGCCATGTGTTGGCGATTAAAACGACAAAACAATGTTAGTTTTTAGTGCACTAAAAACAATTGGTTTTTAGTGCACCTTTCGCTGAATGGACGCAATAAACACAGCCCAATCTCTGGGTGTTTCAATATTCCCCTTGTGTCGTTTCTTTGCCTTTACAATAAGCGCGTAAGTAGAGTCTACCCCCATGTGAGAGTGACCGTTGACCATGAACTTGTGGTGTATCGTCAGCTCTCTGCCACCCGAACGTTACTCGTGCAACAGGAAGAAAGCATGCACAATGTTACATTGTGGTTCTGCTCTGCACAACGATCGGAGTAATAATATTTAAGTTTAATACTATCGTCCATTACATTAAGATCCCGAAAAATTCACGATCCTATTTCCTGGGACCCTCGTTTAGCCTTTGTTTCATCCTATAAAAAACAACTTACACTGTTTTTATATTTCAACGTGTCAAAAATTGTGATATTGAGCGTGTTCAGCTGCCACGAGTAGAATGCTATTCCGTTTTGTAAGTGAGGAGGTATTTTTGAAAATTAAAAGAAGCTGTGCGAACTTCATAATTTTGTTTTGCTTCCTGGACGTTATCCTTTTTCATTGTATAAACATTGTGAACCTTACTATGATGTTCATCTCGTACTTGTGCAATTGGCATCCGCTCTTCATCAGTAGCCAATTTGAGGCGTATCGCCATTTTGTCGTTGGTTCCACACGTGTCTACCTTCAATTTTCGAAATGACAAATTCATAATTTTGAAAATACGTCTTTAGGTATTGTATACTACTGGATGCAGACCATCCTTTCTGCAAAATTGTTTGTAAAACTGGTGCAGTTTCATAAAAAAACAGGTCGCTACTTAAATATAACTTTAAAGTTTTCTCTCGCTAGTAATGCGAAGTATACGCAGGGAACGATGTAGTTTATATAAACCTCCGTTATCTTCCTGGAACAGTTCGCTCAAAAAACGTCCGCTGAAATCCCCATTTTATCTAGTTATTTATTGGCGAAAGCACGAAGTCTTTCACGTCGGATCTAGCTTTGAACATGCCTTTGCATACACGAATTCGACCGTTGACAGCAGGTAGGGGAGGATGGGGTAAAACGCACCCCCTAAGGAAATAGGATCATAGCTCAGCTATTGAACATCAATTGAGAGAATTTAATTAATGATATCGTTTAGCCAACATTTTGACGTAGGACTACGTCTTTGTTTTCGATATGGGGGTACACTCTGCAAATTCTACAAAAATGGTATGTAACGAAAAGTGGTCCAATTTTAAATGCATATAATTCAGCCATCTCACGATAAATTTTCAATTTTTTTGCACAAATCGCCCCGAAATACTTCTAAGAATAGATTCCAACAGATAAACCCAAAGATGTTTGATATCATGGCATTAAAAAATTAAATAATAGACAACCTTGTCAAAATATCGCGCATTAACACACAGAAGATAGCGCTTCCCAAGCCCTGTACGACAGATTGGTGTACCTAGCGCGCTACGCTTCTATGAATGACGTCATCATCGACTATTTAAAGAACGGACTTGGCCACGCACGCTCAGTTCCCTGTTGAACGGCTGGCGAAGCAGATCACTGCGCTGTGTTTTTTACAGCCAGTGTAGCTGAGTTAGTAGTTCGTTACACTTGCTGTGGAGGGACGCTACCCTGTGTCGTCCAACAGACGACCGCTCCAACTGCTTCCTAAATGCCGCTGTAATGTTGCCAGTAAATTTTTGGTTTAACTAGCACATGTATTTGCTATTTGCGCTTGAAATTAAGTAATGTAGTGGTAGTAATAAGCTTCCTATTTTGGTTTAAAAGCAAGGCCAAATTTTAAAACAGGATTTGATTAATTAGTTTAGCTCATCCCAGCAATTTTATCAATTCTGTAATTTAAAAGGAATTTTACGGAACATGGTGAATTTGGCCCCACTTGCAACTGGTATAATCAACCTGCATAAAGTGTTGCATAACGCAGGGCTGTTTTTGGAACAAAATGTGTTATCATTCAGCCCTTCGCTATGCAAAATCACGATATTATGACAGATGGGCTAAGCGCGGCCGTTCCTTTCAATCGGGAATGGCCGCGTTGAATTTTGGTGAAATGCGCTAATAGTGTCGTGGTGGTACTAGTTGTCTCTTTCGCTCTACCCATCATCATCAGCGTTGACTCATTTTGCATTATGCGCTTGGGTTCAATGTTTGGGGTGAATGTGTTGGTAGGTAGGGGGACTGGCGGTAAAATGAACACGTTAAGCAAAGTCATTATTTTCTAACTAATAAGTGAATGAGATATTACAATCACCTTATGTTTCTTGTTAGACATGTTTTGTACATATCTGGTAAAAATACTTTGTCATAAACACATTTTTTCAAACATGATTCTTGATTTCCAACCATGTTAAAAAATGAGACATGTTTATAGCGAGTGGGTAAATTGAACATGTGGCGGTGGTAAAATGAACAGCTTCTGGTGACTTGCAAAATTTCCTGTATGTATGCAATGCGCAGCGTTGGAAAGCATTTTTCCGATCAATGCTAATATCCCAACAAATCATGAGCTTTGCATACACACACGGCATTTTGCAGGCAAAAAAAAATGTCACGGAAGAATTGAATTTTCATGACCATTTTACAATCCTGTGGCATCGAAACACATCTATAAACTTAGGGTTATCCAAGGGTGTTTGAACTTGTAGGATCTGTTTGAGAGCAACTAGAAAGCTTGGTCTATACATGAGATGTGATTATATTGTCTAAAATTTGATTTTTCTTCGCCGGTCCGGGTGTTTTTCCCACACACTAAGTACGAAGAAAATAAATATTTTACATTAAGAAGTATAGTCCTACGTCTACAGTTCGTGCAACCCCATAAGGCTGCCCCTTGTAGTTTTTCTCTGTAATCACAATCATAACGCTTTGCAAAAAAATCAAAAACATAAAAAATATTGTTTTCCTCAAAATCATGAAAAATAAGCGGGGCAAAATGCACCACAACAATGAGGCAGAATGCTCGGAGAATAAGCAAGTAATTTTGTTTTCTGACAGGATTTCACAAATGTGTGCCATTAAATAGCCTTAGGTTATGCAATTAGTAGGTTTTCAGAACAATTTTTCTGTTTTCGATTTAAAAATCAGCAAAATCAAAGGCACTTGCCCCCGATGGAGCAGAGATATAAAATTTAGCAAAAAGTAAATTATTTGGTAATTTTTTCATATATGGTGCGACAGAATAATGAACAACGTTATAAATAGAACTGGAATGCACTGATTTAATTGCAAAAATTGGATTTATAAGAGCTGAAAATTCTTGTTGCACGAGCCACATAACTACATGAGAAGAACGTTATTGTGTTTTATTTATTTTTCGAGCTGCTATTGATGTACGGTTATCAAACTTTGATAAAGTATGTGTACTACGGCCGACTTCCGACTGGTGTTGCCCTTCCCCTAAATATTACGCACGCGAGAACATTCTTCTAGATTTGAGTGCAGGTCGGACTTGTTAATTCGGGGAAAACATTTTGATTAGTCGGGTGTTTCGAAAAAAAAAATCAAATATCAACTAGATGTCCGGCAGAGTTATAAACTTCTGTTTCGATAGTCAGGCTGCAATCAAGGCCCTTAGCTCAGACAAAAATTCCGGTCCAAGCTAGTGATCGCGTGCCGAACCCAAATAGATGAACTAAGCATTGTCAACACTATCTACCTTGTCTGGGCGCCCGGACATTCCGGTATTACTGGAAAAGAATGGGCTGACGAATTGGCCAGGGCAGGTTCAGCGATTGACTTCGTTGGTCCTGAGCCCGCGCTGCCAATTTGGACAAGTTGGATAAGGGAAAAATACGGTCCTGGCCTTCGTCCGAGCACCGCAATTTATTGGAGAAATCTTCAAACGTGTCGCCAAACAAAGGCGTTTCTAGAACAACCGTGCCAAGTGATTTCGAAAAATCTTCTACATTTTTCGAAGCTCCACTGCGGCATGCTGACCAGGGCTTTAACCGGCCACTGCGAACTCAATTATCACATGGCAACTATTCAGCGCGCTGAGTCTTTTTCATGTGATCTTTGTGAATCCGACTACGGAACCTCATATCATCTGATATGCAACTGTCCAGCGGTAGTGCAATTGCGGTTTCGAGTTTTCGACCGTCCTTATATAGACGAAACCGTGTTTGGACGATTGAAACTCAGAGACATACTAAAGTTTCTTATCCTATGTGGTAATGAGCTTTAGGCTTACTCGCAGACGAGTTGAACTGCTTGTGAATTTAACTTACTTGTTGTTTATTTTTGTTTTTGTGCTGTTATTTTTGTCACCCTTCCAATTGTACTTCCCCACACCTCCTTGTCCTTTTATTCCGCTCAGGATACGGGGAACGTACCATTTATGCCAATATATTCTGATTCCTGATTCTAAACGACTGTAACATATTGTTTATACAACATATGATTACAACGACAAGTAAGACTTATAACTGGGGCTAATATCTTTCATTTGAGCATTAACAGTTATAACAATTTGTAAGAGATCAGAAGTTATTACAATTAATCTTATTGGATTCCGCTGAAGAAGTGCTGCCAGGGATAGTTTCTGTTGATAGTGAATATGGAAGTTTGGAATATTTCCGTAGCCTGACAATATTATTGAAAACTGATAAAACTTTTTAATTTAGACTGCGTTCAACTACCTTTTTCATGCGATTGGACCAGATCGAAAGGTAAATAAACTTAGGTTTTTTGCGCGGAATTTTTACGCGGTTTTTTTCGCGGGTTTTTTAATTTACGCTGTTTTTATTTACGCGGATTTTTGAATTTGCGCAGTACCATTAACGAGGTTTCCATCAACGCAGATTCTTAAATTTACGCCGTTTCATTCAGGTGTATTTTGAAATTAAGGCGGTTTTCGTTTACACAGCCTATAGATCGCAGATCAGTCCCATAAAGATAGGGAATTCCATAGAAAACGGGACAAATATACGATCATGGGTAGTATATCCCTCGCGTAAAAAAAATCTGAGTGTATTGAGCAGCTTCTAGCACTGCGAAAGAAGCACCTATTCTTATCAAACCAGGTTTCGCCAACAGTTCTAAAGAGAAGTTTTGGAACCGGTACGACCTTTTTGTAGGTCAAGAAAGGGTTAGCAAGATTCTGACAAGAGACCCGGCAAAAACTGAAGGTGTTTTCAATTCTTGGGTAGCTCAAGCAAAGATCTATGTTAGGGTATTTGAAGAGGGCACCAGCAATACTTTTCGCTAAGGCGACCGGGAACCCATCATCTCCGTAACCTTTGGAAGTGCTAAGCTGATGACAAACATCCCAAGTAACAATTGAAGTTTTATAGTACACTACAAGTGCAATTTAAGCTTCAAGACTACCATAAAACCTCAATTGTTACTAGGGATGAGTGGGAGAGTTTGTGAAGACTACTACTATTACTCATGTACTCGTCAACCCAGTTCCGGAAATACCTATATTGTTGAGGTTGTAAAGAATTTATCTAATCCGGAGTAGCCATTTTGGATTTAAAAATGGCTTCAGACAATGGTTTCCGTCATTTAATTCGCAACCTCATTCCGGAAATACGCATATTGTTGAGGTTATAGAGACTTTATCTAAACCGAATGTCAGTTAGCTAAGAATATATTAAATTCTATACAACTGCATACTGTACTGTACGCACTCAAACTTTTTTACGGAATGACTCAACGTACTTATTTCTTCGTTATTTCGAATTAAGTTCGTAAATAATTACTAAAATATAATATGACGTAAAAAAGTGTTCGTAAATGGTTTCGGGGTAATCAGTAAGCAAATGTTCGGATCGAGTTCGAAGTATTGTCGATCCAGTGGCGTAGTAGCGGGGGGGGGAGTTTGGGGACGAACCCCCCCCCCCGAAATATTTTGGAGAAATTTGAAAAAAATGAATATGTTAAACAAAAATATGCCTAATATTTTAAATGAAATTCTCAAAGCTTCATTTGCAAAAGTTGTGAAAATATTCCCTTGTAGTGAAAATTGGCTGCAGACTCGACACCTACCTGTCGGCACGTTGTGGAGGCTAGCTCAACCGCCGAGGACTATAACGAGTAGATCGCGGCGAAGCGAGGAGCTAATGGTTCACGAAACGGATATCGGTACCGAGAGAAATTTCACCACATTCTGTAGTCCTTGACTGACGGCGAACATGGACTTGGAGAGTATGAGAGAAGTATCCCCATAGAGACCACCAGGCGATTCGCTAGCGCATCGGCCAAGGGAACCCGGCTGCAGCACGAAGAAGGACAGGCGGCAAGCTAAAGTGGAAGACGAAAGCCTTTAACGAAAACTTCTTTGTTGAGTTACTTCGGCGAACAACGGAATCAAGTACGTTGATACGGTTGATCTAACAAGAAGGATTGTGACGGCTTGTGACGTTACAATGTCACGAAAACTAGGGCCATGCAGTAGACGGCGTGCAGCTTACTGGTTAAATGAGTAACTCAGTACGCTACACGCTGCTTGTTTTAGAGCCAGAAGGCGGGCTCAGAGCGCAAGATCGGAGAGTGAGAAAGGAGCGCAAGCGACGTATCTCGAAGGTAGGGACTCTTTAAAACGGGAGATCAAGCTTAGCAAGCCAATTGCCATAAGTAGCTGTGCTGAGAAATAAACACCAATCCCTGGGGGACGCGTACTGACTCGTAATGACGAAGACGAGGGTCCGTCGACACCAGCTGAAATATGCCCGGGTAAGCTAAAGATAATCGTTGAGGGTCTCTTCCCGAATCACGATTCAACTACCTGGTCACTGACACCGTACGGCGAAGAAGAAGGAGGTAACACAGTCGAGTGGCAAGTGACCAACGACGAGCTCAAAGATGCGTCGATGTGACTAAAATCAAAGAAAACCCAAAGAAGGCAATGCGAGTCGCAGCGGGCGTTACTCAGAGCTCCATTCTCTGTCAAACACTTTGGAATGGGATGTAAGATGCACTGATAACATAAATTCGTGAATATAATAAATCATGCAATGCACGAATTCATTCGTCGTTTTCTGCAACTAAGTATTTTCGTGCATTGTAAATAGTAAGTTTCGTTCATTTCATGAACAAGAATGGCCGTATGGTGAACGAAAGCTTTCGTAAATTTTACACATTTAACTTCACGAATGATATCGTTGATAACGACATTATTTTTCGTGAATGAAATGAAATGTTTTGTTTATTTTAATAATCGTTTGTGTATATTTCGAACGACTTCGTTGGTCGCACGAAATCTTTTCGTTTATCTTAGAAAAGTTTTCGTATTTATTGGCCTCTTATTGTTTTCAGTCGATCTTTTAAGATCGATGTTTTTTTAATTTAAAAAAATCGATCTGGCCAAATCGATTTTATTGTGATTCGAAGAAATGGCCGCTTGATGAACGAACGTTTCGTTTATTTTGATAAACGTTTATGTATATTACAAACGAATTCGTTGGTCGCATTCGATCTTTTAGGATCGATGTTTGACAACACCGATATCGCTCAGGCAGAGAAAAACTCAAAATTATTCATACAAAATCAACGAGCAGTTCGCGACGGCTCAACTGATTCTGTACTGCTCCAGATTCTGAATCAACTGGAAGCGAAAGAGGTCCAGGAAATCTTCCTGCAACCGGCGGACACGGATACGACTACTAAATAGTCAGACAACAACAATTATCTGACGAATAGCAACAATTGCTCCATATTGCTCCTTTGACGTGGACGGTTTGACGAATGGTGCTCGTAAATATTATAAAGATATTCGTATGTAACAGCGAACGACTCGTTTGCTGAATGAAGCTGTTTCGTAATAAGCTAGCGAAAGTCATTTCGAGGTTTTCACGAAAAACTCGTACTAATAAACAAAAGTGTTTCGATAGAACTACGAACGATTCATCATATGTACGAAAAATTCGTATATTTTATGAAAGTTGTTTGTACGAAATTAATTCCTAGAGATTTACGGATATATTCTATCAGTGTGGGGTCTTAACACTGCGGCTGCCCAGGAAAGTGAAAATCGTTGGTTTCGTGGACGATGTGTCAATAACGGTGAGACACTTGAAGAAATGGAGGTGTCGGTGACGGAGACAGTAGATGCGATCGAGAGCTGGATAAACGGGTCAAGCTGCAAATAGCTCACCACAAGACGTTGCTGTTGGACAGCAACTGCAAAGGGGTTCAGCGGATACAGATCACCATCGAAGGGCATGTGATTGCATCGAAGCGTGCACTGAAGCAATTGGGAGTGATAATCGACGACTGATTGAGCTTAAACAACCACGTTGATTAAGCATTGCTCTATCCCGGGCAATGAAAAGGCCGACTCATTAGCAAAGGTGGGCGCATTAAATAGTGACATATACGAAAGACCAATCTGCTTCAACGAATTTTTTAGTATTTGTCGTCAGAGGACACTCAACAGTTGGCAAATCTCGTGGAGCAATGGTGAACTTGGACGATGGCTACATTCGATTTGCCCAAAGGTATCAACGAAGCCTTGGTTCAGGGGGATGGATGTGGGTCGGGATTTTATTCGTGTAATGTCCCGACTTATGTCCAACCACTACACCTTAGATGCACATTTGCGGCGTATTGGGCTTGCGGAGAGTAGTCTGTGCGCTTGTGACGAGGGCTATCACGACATCGAGCACGTTGTCTGGGTATGCGCCGGGTATTTGGACGCCAGGTCTCAGTTAAAGGATTCCCTTCGGGCCCGAGGTAGACCACCCAATGTCCCAGTCCGAGATATGCTGGCAAATCGTGATTTCCCCTATATGTCCTTTATTTATACTTTCATAAAACTCTCTTTTTATTTCTCGTTTTTAGAAGTTTCCTCTTGCCGTGTGGAACCGATAAGCTCCAGACTGCCACTATGTAACCGCCGTCGCCCTTATCACTACGGAATCTAAAGCGAGAGCGACTCGAGGTCCGAAGGATTCCCTTTGAAGGATTCCCCGCGGGTCCGAAGAATACCATCCGCCAATCCGACCTACTAGACTGAGGCGCAAATTTGTTTCGCTGATCTCCCGTTTGCCCGAAAGTTGCAAGTTTTGCTCTTCTCTACCGGTCACCATCTACGCCTTCTCTCCCCTGTCCCTGATACAACTACTTCTACACCGATTTTGGAAATGACCAAGCATAAGTATCCGATAAAAAATCAAATTTGTATTCCGTATTCCTAGTTTTAAGATAGTCGTAATTTCTACTCTTTGTTAAAACTATTGTCCCCCATCTTGTAAATAGAATTGTATCCCTAGTTTTAAAACATCTGTGAAATTTTTCATAAATTTTTTTTCCCCCTTTTGTGTACCAAACTATATTGTTAGTTTTAAGATAACTGTAAATATTTCCTAAAAAACTATTACTATTGAATTCCTTGTTTTACAATTTTTCATAAAAAAGAAATCTTTTGCCCCCTCTCTTATATATAGAATTTTTTTTCTAGTCTTAAGATAGCTATAAATTTTTTCTTTTTTATAAAAAAAATATTTCAACATTGTAACCTCCTAGTTTTAAGATATTCAAAATGTAAAAGCAAAAGAATTCGGTACCGCCAAGCTAACGCATTTGTGCCTATCAAATAAACGAAATGAATAAAAAAAAACCACGTTGATTACACATGCGAAATATCGGGTCTTTATCTAGTGTTTAGTCATCGATTACCCTGACGGAGGATATCAAGTGCTACAATCAATGAAATGTTAGAAACGTGAGGAAGATGATGAGAATCGATTCGATGATGACGTAGCAGCAGGAATGGGATAATACGGAGAAAGGAAAGTGGACCTACTGGCTCATCCAAACCTGTCGACGTGGGTCAATAGAATGCACGGAGAGATGACCTTCAACCTGAAACAGCTTCTACCGAGCCACGGCTGCTTAAGGAGTATCTTCATCGGTGTGGGTACGCAACGTCAACACTGTGCCTGGAGCGTCTTTGAATGTCCGGGGTTTCAATTATTTGAATGTCCGAGGAGAGTCTTTGAATGTCCGAGGTTTGAAGTGACGTGCAGGGAGCTACTTAAAATGGGAGAACCGGACATCAACCCGGATAATGTATCCTACAGAATGACAAGCGACGTAGAGACGTGGAACACAGTAAACAGAGATATGATGTAGATCAGTGATTCTCAACCTGGGGTCCGCGGGCCCCAGGGGGCCGCGAAGTCATAGCTGAGAGTCCGCGAAGAAAAATATATTTTCCAAGTGCATATTGAAATTTCAAATCTTGTTTCCTAACAAATTGAAAATAACATATTGATAGCATACAAAATTGATGTTTATCTGTGGGGGTCCGCAGCAACCCAGTGTGATATCTAAGGGGTCCATGGTACGAAAAAGGTTGAGAACCGCTGATGGCATGACCGTCTTACAACGGAATAGACATCGAACAACGATTTCGGGAGAGCAATCACCGCCAGGGAACTCTCCGCAGGTATAAGCTAAATCCACCGCCGAGGACTAGTCGAGTAGACCGCAACAGAGCAGCGAGTATGAGTCGTCGAAACGCCAGCGAACCGGACGTCACGCTCCATGCGAATTCGCCGGACCGACCATGGCTCCCCAGAATCGATATTGGGAAAACTTTTTTCGCCAGGGAACTTTCCGTTAGCGTAAGCTAGATTCACCGCTGGGGACTAGACGGATTAGACATCAATGAGACACCACTAGTCGCGGGTCATCGGCGCACCAGTGCACCGAATACCCAGCTTCACCAGAATCGCCGAACTGACCTCGGCACCTAGCTGATTGGCTCGATCTCGGGAGAACTTCTCTCGCCGGGGAATTCTCTGTTGGAGTAGGCCAGGTCCATCGTCGGGGACTAGACCGAGTTGTTCGCGAACAAGTTGAGGACTGAATGGACCATCGAGGAAGTAGTGCTAAATGGCCCAAGAAGAGAACTAAATGGCTTAAGGTGAAGATATGTGGAAGCCACGTTGCTAGGCACCGACTCGCTTGTTTACATTAGGAAAAACTGAAATCTGAAGTGAAAATTCAAACGCACAAATGAGAGTTTCCGAACATTTTCCTTTGGTCATCTGCACATTGGTAGAAAATTTGAAGTTTTGTTAGTAAACGATTAAAGTTTCGCGAGTGTTTTTGCAGTGATGTGTGAAAAAAGTGCATTTGAAAAAGTGCAATGAAAACGATAAGAAGAGTGTTTCGAAAAGAAACCCCAAGTGAAGAGGGGTGATATTTTCGCACAAAATAGGAGCTACAGATGGCATTCCGTCAAAAACTCGGATTGATTGTCTAGGAAAATATTCTAGCTTCCTTAAGTAGCAGTTTCGTGGCACACCAGCAAGGTTAGTGTGTTGAAAAACGTATTTTTATATTTGCTCATGTCAGATACATGGTTAGGCAGGGGAGAGGGGTGTGTGTGGCGTAGGAGTTATGTTGTGGCTCGCATGTATAATGTCCTTAAAGGAGTTGCGGTGCTAAATAGCACCGGTTACGGAGCCAAAGGGCTCAAGAAGTTGTAGTATTGAAACCAAATAAGAATCGGTATCGGGAGAACTTCTTTCGTCTGGGACCTCTCCTTTAGCTTACAGTCAGATTCACCGCCGGGAACGAGACCGCGTAGACCGCAACGATACACCACCAGCAAACCGGATGCCCCACTCTACCGGAATCGCCGAACTGACCGTAGCACCTGGCTGGTTGGCTCTAACTTCTCTCGCCGGGGAACTTTTCGTCGGAGTAGGCTAGATCTATCGTCGGGGACTAGACCGAGTAGTTCGCGAACCAGTCGGAAGCTCAACGAGGAAGTGGTACTGAATGGCACAAGGGAACTGAAGGGCTCAGTAAATTAGACAGTCTGAAGTTTGCCGCCCAGATTGTCCTCGTAGGGGAAGAGCATTTATTCTATACCAACAGCTAGCTTTCCTACCTTGACTACCCAAACCTGTTCCCTGAGTTGTTGGTTTTTGAACATTTTTTTCCTGCTCAGAATGTTTTTGAACATTTTTTCATATATACACAAAAAAAATTTCATATCCCCCCCCGAAAAATTTTCTTACTACGCCACTGACGATATATAACAGCGAACGACTCGTTTGCTGAATGAAGCTGTTTCGTAATAAGCTAACGAAAGTCATTTCGTGGTTTTCACGAAAAACTCGTCATAAAAAATAAAAGCGTTTCGATAGAACTACGAACGATTCATCATATGTAGGAAAAATTCGTATATTTTATGAAAGTTGTTTGTACGAAATTAATTCATAGCGATTTACGAATATATTCTATCAGTGTGGGGTCTTAACACTGCGGCTGCCCAGGAAAGTGAAAATCGTTGGTTTCGTGGACGATGTGTCACTAACACTTGAAGAATTGGAGGTGTCGGTGACGGAGACAATCGATGCGATCGAGAGCTGGATGAACGGGCTAAGCTGCAAATAGCTCACTACAAGACGGATTTGTTGTTGGACAGCAACTGCAATGCAGTTCAGCGGATACAGATCACCATCGAAGGGCATGTGAATGCATCGAAACGTGCACTGAAGTAATTGGGAGTGATAATCGACGACTGATTGAGCTTAAACAACCACGTTGATTACACATGCGAAATGTCGGGTCTTTATCTAGTGTTTCGGCATCGATACTGCGATATGGGGCTCCTGCTTGCGGTGCTAAATGGCACCGGTTACGGAGCCAAAGGGCTCAAGAAGCTGTAGTACTGAAACCAATTAAGAATCGGTATCGGGAGAACTTCTTTCGTCTGGGACCTGTCCGTCAGCTTACAGTCAGATTCATCGCCGGGAACGAGACCGCGTAGACCGCGACGATACACCACCAGTCGCGCCGGGGCTCCAGCAAACCGGATGCCCTATTCTACCGGAATCGTCGAACTGACAGCACCTGGCTGGTTGGCTCGAACTTCTCTCGCCGGGGAACTTTTCGTCGCAGTAGGCTAGATCTATCGTCGGGGACTAGACCGAGTAGTTCGCGAAGCAGTCGGAAGCTCAGCGAGGAAGTGGTAGTGAATAGCACAAGGCACCTGAAGGGCTCAGTAAATTAGACAGTCTGAAGTTTGCCGCCCAGATTGTCCTCGTAGGGGAAGAGCATTAATTTTATACCAACAGCCGCTTTCCTACCTTGACTACCCAAACCCGTTCCCTGAGTTGGTTTTTGAACATTTTTTTTCCTGCTCAGAATGTTTTTGAACATTTTTTCATATCTATACAAAAAAAAAAATTCATATCCCCCCCGAAAATTATTCTTACTACGCCACTGTGTCGACCGCCATTTTTTTACTAATGATGACCATGACATTTTCTTATCGCACGTAATCGCCTTTTGTTATAGCAAATTGAGTGAAATTTATAGGCCTCTTTCAAACTGTGTACAACAATTCTTAATAATCTACTCGCTTCCAAAATTCAACTTTGTAATAGATTGTTTATAGCTTTAGCCCATAGGACTGAAATGGAGTTCTAAAAATACTAATTGACATAATTTTCCACGATTTGAAAATTCTTGGAATCCGAAGTCTTTTTTTAGTCTAAGTAGAGTAATTCGAAGATCTATGTATTTTTTTGCAAATCTTTGTTTCTATAAGACATTTTCCAGCCATCCTAATAGGGTAAATGGGTCTAATACGTCCCCTTAAGCAAAAATAGCAACATTTCAACGTTGGGCATCATGATCTTCACAGCAACTAGTCTAATTATTGCTATATTAATTAGGAAATTGTTCCTACTTATTTTTTTTTTGTCAAAAGCATGCAAATAAGAATATTACTACACATTTTTCAAAGATGCTCAAATTCTAGTATCTTCGCTCACCCAGAGCGAATTGCCCTCAGTAACAGTGTAATATGCCCCACAAAAAAGGATTGTATACCCCACAGCAATCGGAGAGTATGCTCCACAACTATAGGGTTATATGCCCTAATCTAATTATTGAAATTTTGATCATGCTAAATAGTTACTTTGCGGTAGCACAATCGCATGCCATTCAAACATTAGTGGGACCTTTTGTCTGGTGATGAGCTGTTGTGAAAACATGAATATACGTACAAATAGTTTCAAACCATTTCAAAATTAGACAAGAATTTATATATTCTAATAAGTTGCTCGAAATAGTTCTACAAATCCGACTCTTCCTAATTGATTGAAATGTTTACAGAAAAATAACGGGAACTTACATCGAATTGAATCTTTTGACCCTTTTATGTATATTGTTGCTTTGCGGAATTTTAATAATGACATACTTACCGTAAACCGGGGTGACTTTGATCACTCGAAACTTTTTTCGTAGATCGCTTATTAAACCAGAATAGTCTACCGAATCATTTTAATTTGAAATGATTTTTACTCTAAACTTATAAAATACTGATTTGTTATACTTTTTAAGTATATTGTACGGTTTTACATTTCTTATAAAAGAAATGTATAGAATTCGCTCAAACTTTCAAGATTTTTCCGAGGCCCGGAGGGCCGAGTCTTATATACCAATCGACTCAGCTCGACGATTTGGGACAATGTCTGTGTGTGTCTGTGTATGTAACTGACAAATTCTCATTCGTGTTTCTCAGCAATGGCTGAACCGATCTTATCCAAACCAATTTTAAATGAAAGAACTAAAAAACAGTATGAACGCTATTAATTTGTTTTTGATTCTGATGTTTAGTTTCCAAGATATGAATGTTTGAATGCGTAAAAATGGCGTTTTTTGCAGTTTTTTTAATTATCTGCCGAAATTGACAATATAGATTAACAATTTATATGTTTTTAGACAGCTTTAACAAATACCTTTCGAACAAGCTATTGTTGAAATCGGACTATTATCAAAAGAGATATTTAACATTAAATGCGGACGAAAGATTTTTATCATTTCCCATTGCCAGAAATATGACCAAAAACATGTAATCTATTATTAACGCCAAAACGGCTTTATTTAGGTAAATAGTATATTCGGTGAATTTAATGGAGCCAATATGCCTTCTTTTGGTATTGTGCTTTTACTGATTAATCCCCCTATGATTATATCGAAATGATGCCTTCAGCAAATTTGTAGCTCTTACTTTTGCGAATAACTTTACTGAAGACTTCAAATATCTATTTTGAATACTTTAAAAGTTATGGCTTGTTTTTGTGGATTACTCTTTGTCGCCTATTTATTGTTCAATATAGTAATAATCCATTGAAATAAGCCAAACATTATTTCGATAAAACGAATTTTGTATTTCATTTTTCTATCTACAACCGCTAGAAATAATCACAGAACACTTCCAAATTGTCTGGAAGGAACTTGATAACTTATCAGTGAAAAATGTTCATTTGTGCGAACGTTCTGTCTGCAATTTTTCTGACTCATGACCATCGGATCCATCTGAAACATATCGGAAAATGAAAAGCGAAATAAATAACTCCAAGCAACGGCGTTGCCAAGAGAAGGTTTTGGGGTTTAACACCATACAACGCCCCCCCCCCCACACCCACAAAAAAATAGGATTGAAGTTGAAAATTTATTGATGCAGACTGATTTAATTCAATATTACAATAACAATTATCTGATCCGTACATTGAAATCCTGTTGTTGTAAACATCGTGAGGACTTTTGATAAATTGTCGGAATGGGGTCCTGATATGTAACTGATCTATTGGTCTTGATTTCACAGTTGTCTAATTACATCAATATCAAAATCCTGCCTGAAAACATTCCAATAGAAAATTCCAAAGTTCTGTAATCAATCATAATCCTCAGATTTCTTTTCAAATTGAGCTCGTTTTCGTAGAGATGTACTGTGATAAGGGTCTTTATTTAATAGGAAGCGAAGTTAAAATTGATTTAATGTCTATGAAACATAGAACTGCTCACCAAAAAAATGCATAACTTTCAACATTTGCTAAAAATGTTTTTGCCTTTCTCATTCACTCTAAAATTTGTCAATCTAATCCCGACCGGGAGGGCCGTGTGTCATATGCCAATCGACTCAGTTCGTCGAGATCGAAAAATGTCTGTGTCTATGTATGTGTGTATGTGGAAAAAATGTGACCTCTGTTAATCAGAGATGGCAGGACCGATTTGCACAAAGTTAGTCTCAAATTAAAGGTACAATCTTCCCATCGGCTGCAATTGAATTTTTTATTGATTGGACTTCCGATTCTGGAGTTATGAGTTGAAGAGTGCAATCACACAGAAAATTGCCATATAAACTGAAATGAAAAATTTTCAAAATCAAATTTGTATTTTTGATGCCAAATGACTTTATAATGCATTAAACATCGAGATTTAATGTAAACTCGAAAAAAATAATGTTTGACAAAAATTGATTTTATTGGACTTTGGTACATTTTTGCCTTTCTCATATAGAAAGGTTATGCAATCACTCTAAAAATCGTCAATCATACCGGCCCGGAGGGAGTATGAAGTGAGGGGTTGCTACTTCAAAATTAAAGCTAGTTTAAAATTTCTTAACAAGTTGAAAATTTTCGGCAGGACCCGGACCTCTCGGATCTTACTGTGATACTGAAACATCACTTGAAACCAGCGGCGGTCAAGCGATGTTTCAGTATCACATAGTATCTCAAGATCGTGGCTGTCGATCCATTGTATGTATGTGCAAATCGTACTGAACATGTAATATTCATTTCCACCATTGTATTGAACATAACAAGCCATGGAATCGTAGTCTGGACAAATGAGACAAGCACAATGGCACCACTAGGTGGATTAAAACAGGTTTTTATTTTGGGAATGCGTCGAGTTGAGACGAAAACGTAATATGATTAATAACGAGGATAACACTTTCCGAATGTAGAGAGAAATTTATGAGAAATGACGATTTCCATTCGACTCTAGCAGGTCCTGATCGATTTTGATGAGCATTTGATTTTTGTTGTATGACCAATTATATGTATAGGTTAAATGTTCAAAAACAGTAATTTAAGGTCAAGATAACATCATTTTGAAACCGCCAATTTCGGAGGTTTAGTATCTTCGATGAGTTTTACAAACGTTAAACAGCGCATTATTTGATAAAATAATTTTGGCGGTATATCGTCCAAGAAGTACTTATGGTGAATTTTCTCAGGTTAATATTCATGACTACAATAAAGTCTCAACAAATTCGCTAAAAACACGAACTCTGTTACTATTTTCTGAAAAATTCATTCTGTATAATTTTAAAACATCAAAAATTACGGTTTCGGAATTATGCCGTTTGGACAGTAAGATCGATTTTCACCAAACCCCCACCAATTGTAAAATTGGTATTGTAAAAAAACGTAAGGGCGATACTTCAATGCTGATAGGTGGGACCGAAAAAGTAAACAATCGTCAAAGGGGCGATTGTCAATTTCAATAGCAAACACAAATTTTAATTTAATAATTTCAAATACTTCATGAAGTTTTGGGTTTCGATCACTGAATCATGCAATCTAGGATGTAAAAAACACAATAGTTCTTAAATAGGAAATAAAATAAGTCTGGAAATATTCACTGTTGATATATTATTAAATATTCAGAAAAAGTGTTGATTTTTAGGTCTCAGTCGCGTTGGAAATTTGAGTAAAGTATAAACTTCATTTCGATTCAAAAAAAATCGATTTTTTGGCTCAGTACAATATACATAACCCCTTTAGGAAAATTCAGTTTTCCCACCACAATGCATTGATTGAGGAATTTAGATATTTTATTAACAGAGCATTAGCAATAATTCGTTTGTATGTCTATTTTATGGGCCATTTTTTCGCTTTCCCATTGATTTGGTTTGAGATTTCTAGCACTGATGTTGTCCTATGCTGATTTGAGTGATTCTCTGAGTCCTGCCACTATCCCATGTAGTATGTGTTATCAAAAACATCGCGAAGCATCAAGTTGTAAATGTTCTCAAACGATATAATATCCGAAGAGAGTGATAAGAGTTATAAGAAATGTCTCATCACACTGTTAGGTGGATTAAAAGCGTTTTTGGGTACAAAAACTACAAAAAACCGAAATTTGACTTTACCTTATTTTTACGAAGCTTCGTAAAGTGTCTATTTTTTATAAAACAAATAAATCTCAGATTTGAGCAAGAGTAATAAATTACAAGTGAGTTTTTATTTTCCTTTAGAGTGCGATGTGCCAAATTTACTTTTAAGAGTTTGTTAATTTTAAATACAATTTTTTGTGAAACTAGATGGCAATTCTTTCAAATTATTTTAAGCTAAAATTCGGAACATTTTTTATTGTTCAATATTCCAACGTGTTAAACTGTATGAAACATTTTGTACATTGATAAAGCAATGAAATAAAACAATTTTGGCAGATTTAAAGGTTTTCAGAATCTTTTATTCTAGTTGGACACCAATTATACAATTTTGGTTACTCGAATTTTACAGTACATTGAAATACTTTGTATAATACCAATTAACATCTATTTAACTATGGGTATCTTTCCAGAGTTAGTTTAAACAAGCATTTGAATGAAAAACACTTACATAAATAACTTAATGTGGGTGAACATGCAGGTTATCAAAGTCACCCCGGAATACGAAAACGGACTTCATCTTGAAATCATTTTTAGAAAAATAGCTGTAAGCGGACAATTTTAGGTAAAACTATCCAATCTTGTTCTCCATATATCAGTACATGGTTTAAAAATATTAAACTTTAAAAAAATGAGTTGCACCTAAAAATATGTAATGATTACTTCGAAAAGTGATCAATGTCACCCCGGTTTTTTTGCCTTTCTCATATAAAAAACCTATTTTAATCCACCTAGAGGTGCAATTGTGCCTTTCTCATTTCTCCAAACTATGATTTAATAGCTGGTTCGTACAATATAACATTATGGAAATATTTTTCATTCTTATTACACTTGGTAAGTATATATAAGAGCACCTTTTGCATTCATCGCGGTATCGGTTTGCATCGGAGTTTTCTATGTGATCACACTCCACAACCCGTAACTCCGGAGCTGGAAGTCGGATGGAGATGGAATTTAATATCAGTTTCCGGGGACGCCACAAATTTCATTTGAGACTAAGTTGATCAAATCGGTCTAGCCATTTTCGAGAAACCAATATAACCGTTATTCTGAATTTGGATACTTCAGGATCCGTCGATGGTGGCCCGTGTGGCCAAAGAGACTTTGAATGACTGTTGGGGACCTAGATCTACAAATTCAACAGTTGTGTTTACATTTTGAAAAAAATTCCACCTTTCTACATTCATCGCAGAATTCGTTAGAATCGGGATTTGCTGCGTGATCGTACGTATCACCCTGTAATTCAGGAACCAGAACTCGGATCCACACAAAATTCAACAGCAGCTGATGGACCTTTCATTTAAAATCGGTTCAGAAAATTCCGAGAAACCGATGTGGACAATTCAACAAATTTTGTTTTGTAACCATACTCTTCAACTCGTAATCCGGAACAAGATGTCGGTTGAAAATGAAATTCAATAGCAACCTATGGGAATATTATACCTTTCATTTGAATCTTAGTTTGTAAAAATCGGTTCAGCCATCTCCGAGAAACCGATGTGAATATTTTGTTAACAAATCCGCACATACACACACATACATACATACATACATACACACATACATACACACAGATATTTTGCGATCTCGGCGAACTGAGTCGAATGTTATATGAGGACTCGGCCCTCCGGGCCTCGGTTGGAAAGTCGGTTTTTGGAGCAATTGCATAACCTTTCTATATGAGAAAGGCAAAAGAGTAATATTTAATTAGCTTAATCAGAATGAGTTCAATGTTATCTTCATGTGATTATATTTTAACATGTTGGTGGAATGGGTTTGAAAGTGGAGGGAATGGGGGGTTAGTGAGTGCTAGTGGAGGATGCGTCAGAAATCCTTCATCTTATTTCGGTATACGGGGTGGATGAAGGAAATGCGGGCGTGAGGGTGGTCTAAGGGGAGGGGAGTGATGAAGGAGGGTGGTGTAAGGGCAAGGCGGGGGGGGGGGGAGGGGCGGCGACGCAATACTCAACTGCATATTTTGCATTCCATTTGAGACTTGGTTTGAGAAAATCGGTTCAGTCATCACTGAAGAACCGATGTGACTTTAATTGTGGAATATGCCCGGAATTCCGGACTTCCGGAATCGTCGATAGTGGACAATATATTCAAAGAATGTTTGATTGGCAATCAGTGATCTATATCTGCAATTAGAAGTAATTTGGTGACCATTTCAATAGTTTTTAGCCTCTGAGGTATTACGATTGTACCGATTTATATGGGAAATTCCAATGTATCCTTACTAACACCCCTGTAACTCCGGAAGCAAAAGTCAGAACCGAATGAAATTCAGCAGCAGTGAATGGTATTACTGTATCTTTCATTTGAAATCAAGTTTGTAAAAATCGGTAGAGAATTCGTTGGGGAATGGGTGTGATATTAGCTTAGGAACTTGGCGGGTTCCCCGGGGGCGTCATGAACCGTCATAGGTGGCCAATGTGGTCAAAGCTACTTTGATTGATCATTAGTGATCCAGACCCGCAAACTAGAGTAATGTTACATCAATTTTAATATGTTTTACATCATTTTAACATCATGGTGGTACCAGTTTATATGGGAATTTGCTGTGTGACCGCACTCTTCAACCCGTAACTCCGGAACCGGAAGTCGGATCGACTAAAAATTCAATAGCAGCTTATGGGAGCGTGATACCTTTCAGATGAAACTAAGTTTGCGAAAATCGGTTCAGCCATCTCTGGAAAAATTGTGTGAGTTTAAATGACACATACATACACACACATACACACACACATACACACACACATACACACACACACACATACACACACATACATACACACACAGACATTTGCCGATCTCGACGAACTGAATCGAATGGTGTATGACACTCGGCCCTCCGGGCCTCGGTTAAAAAGTCGATTTTTACAGTGATTGCATAGCCTTTCTTTGTATGAGAAAGGCAAAAAGGTGCGAAATCGGCAAAGTCCCAAAAAGTCGATTTTTATAAAAAAAAAATTAGACATCTGTGGGGATATTATAGCTATCATTTGGGACTAAGTTTGTGAAAATCGGCCAAACCATTTCCGGGAAACTGATGTGAGTTCGTAAATTTTGAAAGATGGCCGCTTTTCCCGGGCACTTCCGGAACCATCTATGGTGGTCAATGTAGTCAACGAAAGTTTGGTTGGCCGTCGGTGACCTAGAACAGCAAATTTAAGTTGTTTGAGAGACATTTTAGCGAAATTTTTACCTTTTTTGCTTTCATCGGAGTATCGGTTTGAATCACAATTTGCTATGTGATCGCACGCCACAACCTGTAACTCCGGAACCGGAAGTCGGATCGGGATGAAATTAAATAGCCATTTACGGGGACGCAACATCTTTCATTTGAGGCCAAGTTTAGTCGAATCGGTCTAGCCATCTCTGAGAAACCGATGTGACTGTTATTCTGAATTTAGATACTTCCGCCAGGGCTTCCGGAACCAAGGATGGTGGCCAATGTGGCCAAATAGACTTTGAATGGATGTTAGTGATCTAATACTACAAATCGAAGCAGTTGTGGTCATATTTTGGAAAAAAATTCACCTTTATACATTCATTGCAGAATTTATTAAAATCGACAATTTCTGCGTGTTCGTACTTATCACCCTGTAATTCCGGAACCGGAAGTCGGATCCATTAGAAATTCAATAGCAGCCTATGGGAACGTTACACCTTTCATTTGAGACTAAGTTTGTCAAAATCGGTTCAGCCATCTCTGAGAGAAATGAGTGACATTTTTGGTCACATACACACACATACACACACATACATACATACATACATACATACATACATACATACATACATACATACATACATACATACACATACATACATACATACACACATACACACATACATACACACAGATATTTTGCGATCTCGGCGAACTGAGTCGAATGTTATATGAGACTCGGCCCTCCGGGCCTCGGTTAGAAAGTCGGTTTTTGGAGCAATTGCGTAACCTTTCTATATGAGAAAGGCAAAAGAATAGTATTTAATTAGCTTAATCAGCATGAGTTCAATGTTATCTTCATGTGATTATATTTTGAAATGTTGGTGGAATGGGTTTAAAAGTGGAGGGAATGGGGGGTTAGTAGAGTGGGAGTGGAGGATGCGTCAGAAATCCTTCATCTTATTTTGGTATACGGGGTGGATGAAGGAAATGCGGGCGTGAGGGTGGTCCAAGGGGACGGTAGTGATGAAGGAGGGAGATGTAAGGGCAAGGCGGGGGGGGGGGGCGGAGGCGCTCTGATGCAATTCTCAGCTGTGCATATTTTGCCTTCCATTTGAGACTTGGTTTGAGAAAATTGGTTCAGTCATCACCGAAGAACCAATGTGACTTTATTTGTGGAATATGCCCGGAATTCCGGACTTCCGGAATCGTCGATAGTGGACAATATATTCAAAGAATGTTTGATTGGCAATCATTGATCTAGATCTGCGATTAGAAGTAATTTGGTGACCATTTCAATAGTCATTAGCCTTAGCCTTTAGCCTCTGAGGTATTACGATTGTACCGATTTATATGGGAAATTCCAGTGTATCCTTACTAACACCCGTGTAACTCCGGAAGCAAGAGTCAGAACAGAATGAAATTCAGCAGCAGTCAATGGTATTACTGTATCTTTCATTTGAAATCAAGTTTGTAAAAATCGGTAGAGAATTCGTTGGGGAATGGGTGTGATATTAGCTTAGGAACTTGGCGGGTTCCCCGGGGGCGTCATGAACTATCATAGGTGGCCAATGTGGTCAAAGCTGCTTTGATTGATCATTAGTGATCCAGACCCGCAAACTAGAGTAATGTTACATCAATTTTAATATGTTTTACATCATTTGAACATCATGGTGGTACCAGTTTACATGGGAATTTGCTGTGTGACCGCACTCTTCAACCCGTAACTCCGGAACCGGAAGTCGGATCAACTAAAAATTCAATAGCAGCTTATGGGAGCGTTACACCTTTCATATGAAACTAAGTTTGCGAAAATCGGTTCAGCCATCTCTGAGAAAATTGTGTGAGTTTAAATGACACACACACACATACACACACATACACACACACATACATACACACACATACATACACACACACAGACATTTGCCGATCTCGACGAACTGAATCGAATGGTGTATGACACTCGGCCCTCCGGGCCTCCGTTAAAAAGTCGATTTTTACAGTGATTGCATAGCCTTTCTTTATATGAGAAAGGCAAAAAGGCTATGCAATCACTGTAAAAATCGACTTTTTAACGGAGGCCCGGAGGGCCGAGTGTCATACACCATTCGATTCAGTTCGTCGAGATCGGCAAATGTCTGTGTGTATGTATGTGTGTGTGTGTATGTGTGTGTACGTGTGTGTGTCATTTAAACTCACACAATTTTCTCAGAGATGGCTGAACCGATTTTCGCAAACTTAATTTCATATGAAAGGTATAACGCTCCCATAAGCTGCTATTGAATTTTTAGTTGATCCGACGTCCGGTTCCGGAGTTACGGGTTGAAGAGTGCGGTAACCCAGCAAATTCCCATACAAACTGGTACCACCATGATGTTCAAATGATGTAAAACATATTAAAATTGATGTAACATTACTCTAGTTTGCGGGTCTGGATCACTAATGATCAATCAAAGCAGCTTTGACCAGATTGGCCACCTATGACAGTTCATGACGCCCCCGGGGAACCCGCCAAGTTCCTAAGCTAATATCACACCCATTCCCCAACGAATTCTCTACCGATTTTTACAAACTTGATTTCAAATGAAAGATACAGTAATACCATTGACTGCTGCTGAATTTCATTCTGTTCTGACTCTTGCTTCCGGAGTTACAGGGGTGTTAGTAAGGATACACTGGAATTTCCCATATAACACGGTACAATCGTAATACCTCAGAGGCTAAAAACTATTGAAATGGTCACCAAATTACTTCTAATCGCAGATCTAGATCACTGATTGCCAATCAAACATTCTTTGAATATATTGTCCACTATCGACGATTCCGGAAGTCCGGAATTCCGGGCATATCCCACAAATAAAGTCACATTGGTTCTTCGGTGATGACTGAACCGATTTTCTCAAACCAAGTCTCAAATGGAAGGCAAAATATGCAGCTGAGTATTGCATCAGAGCCCCTCCCCTCCCCCGCCTTGCCCTTACATCTCCCTCCTTCATCACTACCGTCCCCTTGGACCACCCTCACGCCCGCATTTCCTTCATCCACCCCGTATACCAAAATAAGATGAAGGATTTCTGACGCATCCTCCACTCCCACTCTACTAACCCCCCATTCCCTCCACTTTTAAACCCATTCCACCAACATTTCAAAATATAATCACATGAAGATAACATTGAACTCATGCTGATTAAGCTAATTAAATACTATTCTTTTGCCTTTCTCATATAGAAAGGTTACGCAATTGCTCCAAAAACCGACTTTCTAACCGAGGCCCGGAGGGCCGAGTCTCATATAACATTCGACTCAGTTCGCCGAGATCGCAAAATATCTGTGTGTATGTATGTGTGTATGTGTGTATGTATGTATGTATGTATGTATGTATGTATGTATGTATGTATGTATGTGTGTATGTGTGTGTGTATGTGTGTATGTGACCAAAAATGTCACTCATTTTTCTCAGAGATGGCTGAACCGATTTTTACAAACTTAGTCCCAAATGAAAGGTGCAACGTTCCCATAGACTGCTATTGAATTTCTAATGGATCCGACTTCCGGTTCCGGAATTACAGGGTGATGAGTACGATCACGCAGAAAATGCGATTTTAAGAAATTCTGCAATGGATGGATAATGGTGAAATTTTTTCCAAAATGTAACCACAACTGCTTCGATTTGTAGTACTAGGTCATTAACAGCCATTCAAAGTCTCTTTGGTCACATTGGCCACCATCATCGGTTCCGGAAGCCCCGGCGGAAGTATCTAAATTCAGAATAACAGTCACATCGGTTTCTCGGAGATGGCTAGACCGATTCGGCTAAACTTGGTCTCAAATGAAAGGTATTGCGTCCCCGTAAATGGCTATTTAATTTCATCCCGATCCGACTTCCGGTTCCGGAGTTACAGGCCTGGGCGTGCGATCACATAGCAAATTGTGATTCAAACCGATACTCCGATGAAAGCAAAAAAGGTAAAAATTTCGCTAAAATGTCTCTCAAACAACTTAAATTTGCTGTTCTAGGTCACCGACAGCCAACCAAACTTTCGTTGACTACATTGACCACCATAGATGGTTCCGGAAGTGCCCGGGAAAAGCGGCCACCTTTCAAAATTTACGAACTCACATCAGTTTCCCGGAAATGGTTTGGCCGATTTTCACAAACTTAGTCCCAAATGATAGCTATAATATCCCCACAGATGTCTATAAAATTTCGTACGGATCGCTTATATGGGTCCGGAAATATAGACTAAATCGTCCGGTCACATATGAAATTCCCATATAAGCCGGAACTCATTTTTTTTTTCAAGGGGGAAAATTTCATGATGAAATTTCAGAAATCGAATTCGTATTTTTGATGCCAAACATCTTAAAAATGCATGAAACGTCGAGATTTTATGCTATCTCGATTTTTTTTTATAAGGATCGACTTTTTGGGACTTTGCCGATTTCGCACCTTTTTTTCAGTTCAATATTACCATGGCTGTTTTTTGTTTTTCAAAATTTGAGAACTCGAATAATGATTTATTTTCCTGTATATAGTTGTCATGTGATGTATAATAATAAAATGTAATATATGCATTTAAAAGTTTTTAATGAATATAAACAACGCACACATTCTCGTGATTCATGATTGAGAAAGGCACAATTGCACCGCTAGGTGGATTAAAATAGGTTTTTTTTAATAGCCCGCCTCTTACCCCCACACCAAAAAGCTCACAAACGGAGCCCCCTGGTAGTGGACACATCAGTTCTCAGCGTACAAAAAAAAGGTCAGCACAACAAAACAAAGTTACGAATCGCGGAAACGCTGAGAACAAAAAAAAAAATACGAGACCGACAAAACACAAAATTTGACAAGAAGCTACGGCGAGTACCCAGCGGAAAAGAATCCTTTTAAGGGTCCCATCGTAGCTTTGCAGGAAGCTCATAATAATTTAAATTTATTTATTACTTATTGCTAGTAAAATGCATTTATCAATTGCTTTTATTTAAAAAAATGTTAACCAATTATAGCTAAAGGAATAAGCTCGAATGGTGGTGAACGAAGTTTATATTAAAAATTCTCCTATTTTATTTTTTAAAATTAGTTTCAATTTTGCTTGGAAACGAGTGCGACATGTTATTTGCTTTAAATCAGTAGGAAGCTGGTTGAATAACTTAGGTCCGATGAAAGAAATGCGTCTTTGACCAAGGTTCGTGGATACTCTGGAGTATAATAAATGATTGGCTTGTCTGGTGCTGTGAGCTCGAATTCCTGTCGTAAATTCTAGATTATTATGAGCAATAGTATTATGCAAAGCATTGTGGATGTACATTATTGTTTGGTAGTTAGTCAACCCAAGCAAAGGTAAAATGTTATGGGCATTATTATTGTATAACAAAATAGTAGGGTACATAAATGGTTTTTTATAAATAATTTTAAGACATCTGTTTTGAAGCGTTTGTAGCTTTTTCAGATTCGAAATACTGGCACGGCCCCACACAGATACAAGTTAGTTCAGCCAGGCACGTAGCCAGAGGAGGGGCTAGGGGGCTAAAGCCCCCCCCCCCCGAAAATTTTCAAAAATAAATTTAAGAAACAACATGTTTTTCGGTGACTCTTAAAAAAATTGAATCTTGTTTGGTTTCAACAAATTAATGCGAGAATTGTGAGGAAGATTGCTATTTCGAACCACCGAAGACAGCGGTCAGGATATCTACTCAGTATGCTGAGTGTGATAAAACAGTTCCCTTCATATTGTGTGACTCGTCGGAAGACAAACAAAACTGTTACTTTAATTCTTGCTGTGGGGATCTGTCGAATGATTGAGTCGCAGAAGCAAGAAGTAGTGCTCCAGCCAAATACGGAGGCTATTGACTTCAGGTCTTTTCGCATAAGATCGATCTTATGCGAAAAGACCTGAAGTCAATAGCCTCCGTATTTGTCTGGAGCAACATTAATGATGTGAAATATTTGCTGAAGGTGATTATGGAGGTTATGCTTACGAACATCGCCTTTAACGAGTTTAACCATGTCAGGCGTTCAGTGCTGATGCCATTTAACAAATTAGCCCAGGCGAAACCAGTCATTTTGCATAACAACTTGTAACATGTGGTTGATCCTCATATATATGGACGATGAGAAAATCAATGCTCGGCTACAAGATCTGATACCACTTACTTGCACCGTGGCTATTAAAAGATTCCTGTCACATTTGGAAAAAATGGTATTCATTATAAAGGACACATCTAGGAAGTATATTAAATGGTGTTTTTGTGGTGAAAATCTAGGTGAACAGACATATTTCCTCCAACCTGACCCTGCACGTAAAAACTGAATGCGATAGTCTCCAAAACCATTTCCTGAAAAACAAACATTTGCCAAATTTTGGCTGCTGTTCGGATAATATTGACGACAAAAACTGCGTCTAGTATCTCAAAATCAACGGTCGGCACCATCATTGAGGAAGTCGACACTCGTGACCCGTCAGAAATTCGCGAACATGGACATGGCAGTAACCACTATGATTATAAGGAAGTGTACGAGATAGAAATGAACACCACCGCGACACTGTTGGTTAGGAAAAATATTTCTCAGCCTAGTAAATAGTTCTCCACATGCAATCGCTAGTTGTTCGCACGAGATCTGTAGGACAACCATTTACGTTTTATCACTTTCATTGTTCACATCATGGAAATATATTGAAGACACAAGGCTTCATTTAGCTAATGCATTGAACCGAATAAAATAAACGAAACATAATAAAATTGCAGAAGTTTTATAGAAAAGTGAGCTCAAAAACTGTCCCAAAATGAGAACTTTATCGCTAGTGGTTGTGTCTAACAAAACTCAGATATTATGTTATATATTAGCCAGAATAAAGTTAGTTAAAGCATAAGCAGATTGAATTTCTGTAATAGGTTAGTGCACTGTACGCTTAGTAGAAACATCAGGCATCTCACTCAAGCGTGCTAGACAAAAACATTTCCGTTAGTTGATGACAATATAGTCGAGAAGACAGTTTTTGTTTTCGCGTCATTTTAATGCAATAGTATTTCTGTTGACACTCAATTTCATTTTAAGCGGAGAATGCGGTCCGTATTTAAACATTATTAGTCCGCAAAGTAGTGATATTTTAAACAATCGAACAATAAGCAAGAAAAATGCCAAAAAATAAACAAGCCAAAAAGTGGTAAAACAGCGGTTTTTCTGAGGTGTTCATCAACCCAAGAATTGTATACCGTCGTATATTACTAATGTTGTTCACATACAGAAACGTACATAGTAGCGGTAGGACTATCTGTTGTGATTTTATCCTTACTTTTCAACGGATGTCAATAGATGCTAAACCACATATTAGTCAATCAATCATAATAAACTTAATGTTGTAAGCAGCAGCATTTCTGTCTCTTTCGATGGTTTCCAATTAATGTCCATGTAAGTCTAAAAACGACGTGACGATACAGTGAACAAACATCAGTAGCCTATCACGGAGAGCGACTAAAATGTTGTAACTAGTTGAGTCTACAGTCAATAAATTGGGATTAATGTTTCGATTTCATGTTTTCGTTTTATTTGTGTTCGTTATGGAATAAAATGAGAGAGATGAGCAGAGATCACGAAGAAAAAGAGAGAAAAAATAATAAATAAATTGAAATCGACCCAAGAGCAGCTGTTCTATATTTTCTGGGCACTCAACTACAGAACAACAGAAATCATCAAAGAAAGTTGGCCTTACATCTACGTTACTCTTCGACAGAGGTGAAGTAAGTGCGATGTATACCCGTCCATATGTCGGAATAAAGAGATGCTGAAATTATTGAGCTTGTTCATATTTATAATATTTCTTTTTTTTTCAATCTAAAATTTTATTTGAAACGGCTCAATGCGTTAGCACAACTGATCCGTGGGTCTTTTAATTTTTTTTACAATAAGTAAAAATAAAAAAAATTCTAAGAATGTCGGTCTGCCAGATCTTGTTGACGCAGTTTGCTGCTGCGTGTTGAGATCTTTTTCCTTGGCGGTGAGGCCGCTTGGTGGTCATTCAGTCTGCCTTCTCTCACGTTATCGTTCCCGTCCATGTCGTCATCGGTACTGCTTTCTTCCTGTTCACGATCAGAGGTTCTTATTTGTTTCTCGTTCTTATGGGTCGCTGTTGTATATCCGTCTTCATCGGTATTTGCTTCTTTATTGGCGATGCTAGTTGCTGGTTTGGGAGCGGTTGTCGTGGTCGTTGTACCTGCATTATTGGGTAATTGGATCGTTGTTTTAGGTTTATCTGAAGGTATCGGTGGCTGCGTGTTAGAGTTGGCTGTAGTAGATGAGTTTTGACTAGTTGCTTCGGCGCATGTTTTTCCGTAGTAGGCTGTATAGTTACAGAATTGGCATGTTGGGGTCTGCCCGGGATATGTAATTAGCGTTGTTTGCTTATAGGTCACGCCATCCTTCAGTGATTTGCATTCGATAGTCATGTAAGAAGGTATTGGTTTAGTCACTCGCATTCTCACAATACGAACGCCATTGGGAATGCCGGAGAAAAAATTTCTCCAGGTGTCATTCGTAATAGATTCTACTTCTCCATATTGCGACATGATTTGTTTGATGAAATCCTCCTTCGTGCGCGGGGCCAAATCATGGATACGCACGTCCACCATGTCGTTTTCCATATGCACGGGGATCTTGATTCTGGTGTTATTAAATTCGACCTCGTGTTGCATGTTGTTCTTTGCAATAAAGTTTTCGGCCTGTGCTAAGCTTCTAAACGTGATCAAAACACAGTTTTTACGTGATGTAGCTGAATGTAGGTAACTTCAGCGAGATTAAGCTCCATTTTCACTTTAACTAATTGTTCCACTTCCTTAACTGTTCGTGTTATCCCGTAGCACAGGCACTTTTGCTTCATTTGGCAAGCTCATTTTACTCCGCAGCCGGGGGCAACGATACAATTTGTATGTGCACTGATATAGAACAATAGCTAGCTTGATTCACTGGTGCCTGTAGCCTGCTATAGCGTAGCAATTTTTTTTGCTTCTGCTTTTTGCGACATCAGAAGGTAGACCTTCTAGTTCTTTTGGTAATACATTTAACAAATTTCACGTACCGTCAAGTCCCCAGTTACCGTGCGTTTAGGTGGATTTGACGTGACTTCAAATCCTGTTTTTTAATCAAAATGAAAACCGCCCTCATAGTCACCGTAAAAATACCTATCTAAATACGTCACAATTTAGAAATAATATAAAACTATTACCAACAAAACGAGAATAAGTAGTTGAGGACATTTGTTTGGCACCAGTGCACGTTATATGATCAACTTACGGTGTATTTAAAATTTTGATTCAACTTTAGTTGGAATGTTTCAATAAAACGATGAAACGAAAGGATTTGGGATCTGGATCTCTCCGATGGATTTAGGGAGCTAGTTCTTTAAATTTCGTGATTTTGAAACTGCACGGTGAACGACACATGCACGGCGACTGGCGATTTGAAGGAAAATTAGAAGATATTAGTAATCAGTGTTTTCATTCGATTTGTAGACAATTTTCTTTAATCAATTAAATTGTGGGCAGTTTCCTTCAGTTGATTTAATCATGTAAATTTATATTTTGATCCTATTGATTACCAAAAATCCTTCCTAACTGGGGTTCTAATCTACCCGACCAAGGCTAGTCTTGAAAATAGTTTCATTTAAATAGAATATATCAAAAAATTGTGTTAGCATGATGCCTTGGAACTGGTAATACTCGCAGAACACCAGACAAAGAAAATAGAAGTTGAACCGTCTCTGCGCATCTACAAATCGCTTGCTAAATCAGAAGATTTTGTACGAATTTCGACATTCTCTTCGTTCGAACATTTTATGGATATTTTTCTACTCATTTCGGTTTAGCATCTTCTACGCCTTTTAAAGGTGTAGCTTGGAACACCTAGTGTTTTCCAGCACCGTCAAGCATTGTCATATTCGGTTAGCGCATAAATACTGTGAACTCTAGAGTATACTTTGTTGTAACGAGAGTAAGTACTATAACCTTTCTTGTGACAAGGAACATATTTTTAGGATTGTCTTTGATTTGGAATTGATTTCATTATGAACTTTTCAAAATTTAATTTAGTTTCTAGTGACTATATCAAATTGTCAGAATTAACCCTTGTGAAGGCAAGCTAAAATCCTAACATTAAAGGGCAAGCCGGGCCTCTCAGGCCCGTCTAAATTCAAGCTCCTTTTCGCCGTTCTCATATAGAAAGGTTATGCAATCGGTCGAAATTTCGACTTTTTAACCGAGACCCGCAGGGCCAAATCTCTTATACCATTCGACTCAGTTCGTCGAGATCGTAAAATGTCTGTATGTGTGTGTATGTATGTATGGATGTATGTATGTAACAAACAATCTCACCGATTTTTCTCTGAGGTGGCTGGGCCGATTTGTACAAATTTAGTCTCAAATGAAAGGTGCAGCCTTCCCATCGATCGCTATTGATTTTTTTATTGATCCGACTTTTGGTTCTGGAGTTACGTGTTGAAGAGTACAATCACACAGCAAATTTCCATAGAAACTGATACCACCATGATGTCCAAATGATGCAATATATATTAAAATATGTGCAACATTACTTGGCTTTGCATGTCTAGATCATTAATGACCCACCGAAGGCACTTCGAGCACATTGGCCAGCTATGGCGGTTCTTGATGCCCGGGGGAACTTACCAAGTTCCTAAGATAATGTCATACCTATTTCTCAGCAAATTCTTCACCGATTTTTACAAACTTGGTTTCATATGAAAAGTACAGCATTCTTATTGGCTGCTGTTGAATTTCTAATTTATCCCAGTTCCGGAATTACAGGATGATGAGTACGAACACGCAGCAAATCCCGATTTCAGCGTATAAGGCGATGGGTGTAAAAAGGTCAATTTTTTCCAAAAGGTGAGTACTCGAAAGATCACGTCGACTGTCGATTGGTTCTGAGCTCCATTTCGTTTGAACACGACCAATAAATGTTTCTGAGTTGCTATTAATTTCTACTGATGCATAACCGGAGTACATATTCATATTTTTCTGCATCAGATTCATCGTCGGAAGCAATATCATTCACATCTTCTTCCTCGCTTTGCAAATCAGTTTCGGAATCGTCTGCTGTTGAATTTGCTCAAATTTCTTCTATTATTTCAGATTCTTTGAGACGATTGAAAACATGGGCATATTGTCTTATAGCCATTTCAATTTTTTGTTGCTTTTAGATCCTACAATTTGAATAATTACGACAACTATAACACAAAGAATAGACAACAAAAATAGACAATAACGACAGAGGTAGGTTATGTTGTATCCAAATAATTGTCAAGTAGACCACAGTGGGTGAAATAAAAGTATTTACACAAAAAAATATGACACACATCATTATCGTATGCTACTTTTTCATTTCTTATAAAATAAATGTATAGAATTCGCTCAAACTTTCAAGATTTTTTTTCTTATAAGAAAAGGTAAAAAGATAAAATCAATCAAAACATGAAAAAAATTCCTGCTAATATGAAGATGAACTCATCAAAATGTTTTTTTTAGATAAATATTAATGTATGAAACCCGTGGTATTCCTAGTAAATATTGCATGCACATCGGGCCTGCCAGGCCCGGCTTGCCTTTTTGTGCATGTAAAAAATTCAAACATAGCTGCGCATCACTCCATAGATGAAAATTTCACAATTCTTTATTTTTGTTATAGATTTCAAAGCTACTTATCAAAATTTCCATGCCCAAACTTATACTGCATACACATTTTTTTGTAACTAAAAAATTGTAATGTGCCGGGCCTCTGAGACCCGGTTGCCTTTTTGAGGGTTAAAAGCTTTATGCAAATTTTTTTAAGCCCCTCCCGAAACAAAATCCTGGCTACGGGCCTGAGTTCAGCAATGAGTGGATGTGCGCATAATAAATTTTTAGAAGTACATGCTGGGGAACAAAAGAGCATACTTTACGCATAGCCCCACATAACGATGCAACTTTTCTCTCTATAGATGTTATATGCTCAATCCAGGAGCATATAACATCTATAGGTTTACGGTACTTAGTACGTTGATTTTATGAAATTATACTGTTATCAGTCATTTTGCGTTTCAGATAATTCTGGGGTCCTAGGAATAGAATTGGAGCGTTTTGCTCCGGTGGGGCGCATTATGCTTTTTTACTCTACCCTGTGTAAATGATCAGAATCAGAACAGATGCACAAAGCCACAACTCCCGTTCTTATAAGTAGTGTTCTGATGCATATCAAACTTACTGAAATAGCAATTCTCTTTCATTCGATAATGAGGATACAATTGGCTAGTCTGGCACAAGTTCCGGATAGGAGACACGAGCTAGTTGGTCGTGTTACTAGTTTCCATTTTTACCGGTTTGATTCACATAAATCTTGCACAATAGAACACGTTGCATGAAAGGCCAGACTGTTGGCAACATCTCTGAATTTTATTTAAAGGTTTGATGCATTGTCTACATTTTGAGGCAAAAATATGTGACGCGAAAAAACCGCCAGCTTACCCCAGCCCCGGGCTAAGTTGGTATGCATCGAGTAAGATGGCGGAATGTCAGAAAATAAGCAGTCAAGTGAAAATTCAATTACTTCTGGGGTCCTCGTTAAATGTGCTGATTGTCTTTTCAATAAAACTGAATATTATTCGACACTTGCCATTATATTCCAGTTTCAAAACCCCGGTATTTTGATTTTGACGCGTACTCCATATTTAAAATCAAATTTTCGAAATTCTTCAGGCGATTGGCCGGAGTAAATGTTCACAGCACTGGCGAGATGCAGAGGAAAAAGATTATCTTACTTTGGAGTGAATTCCAGAAATGAAAGCATTTGATGGCTATTTTTGCACTGTAAATAGTACCGCCAACTTTTGCCCCGCGTATTTTATTAAAAAGGATTTAAAAAATAACTTCCGTTTGTAGATATGTGTAACGGGTGCTCAATAAGAAATAAGAATGATTTCAATACCTTTCTATAATTAAAGTAAAGAGCGTATTTTTTTCTCTCCAAGAGAATTTCTCTCTGGACTCTCTAGAAATGCATAGCTTGTTTCTTGTTGTGCAAAATTTCCAAAAGGGAAAAATTTTGGACAAGACCAATTTTTTTTGTGCATACATACCTTACACATACCTTACATAAAGTATGGTTTTTTGTTTTAGTGTTACGGATTCTCCTCGTCAGTAACTAGCACCATCTGGGTGTCTAGTTAGACTATGTATCTAAACTAGTAGCACTAGTTAGACATTAAATTCCAAAAAGTCACACATCTTGCGTGAACACTAAACAACTGGCTTATACCGTGCACAAAAAAATTGGTCTTGTCCAAAACTTTTCCCTTTTGGGAATTTTGTATAGTTCCAGGCGTTTGGTACTTATACCAAAAGACAGTTTCGGTTCATATTCCTCGTCGGCAAACAGAACCTCTGTGCCTACTATCAAGACATCACACGGTATAAGCCAGTGGTTTAGTGTTCACGCAAGCCGTGTGACTTTTTGGAATTAAGTGTCTAACTAGTGCTAGTTTGGGTACTAGTTTAGATACATAGTCTAACTAGACACCCAGATGGTGCTAGTTACTGACGAGAATCCGAAACATTAAAACAAAAAACCATACTTTGTTTCTTTTTTGCTTGAGTGCTGTCAGTTCCATCGAGAATGGCGTCGAAACAGCAAGCACACCGCGAACATGTTGTACGGTTTTCCGAAACGCATGGTCATCGTGGAAAAAAGTGTACGGTAGACCATTTTCGAGACGAAAACGTGCCCGTAAATACAGTCTTCCGGATCCTGGCATCCCTGAGCGTAGCGGCCGTCCGGCGAAGATAATGACGAAGAAGAAGAAGAGTTGAAAAAACTGTTCGACAACAAGGGGGGAACGAGTTTGCGTTACGTCGGCCGAGAATATCGCTGCTCCCATACCTTGATTCACTGAACTCTCAAGATGGAGGACATCTGTCGGAAGAAGACTAGGTCCTCCGAGTACACGGACGAGCAGATAGCGATCGTAAAATCGCAGTGCCGATGGATGATGAAGAACTACCGCGGGACGTCGTTCTTGCTGGACGACTGAAGTTAATTTCCGTCCTCGAAGACCCACATTCCAGGAAATGACAGCTACTATTCCAGCGACAAGTCGGCCATACCCCCCGAAGTAAAATATAAACTTAAGGGACCATTCATACATTACGTAACGTAAACATTGCCAAAATTGACTCCCCCTTCCCCCCATGTAACAAATTGTCACAAATGTCTCCATCCCCCCTCTATTACGTAACAAATTTATTGAAATTTTTTTTTCGATGAAAACATGTTACTCCCCCTCCCTCTATGTCATAACTTGTCATATCCCCCCCTAAAAGCGTTACGTAATTTATAAATCGTCCCTAAGCGTAAATTTGAAAAAAAAACTTCAATCAATCAACAAGTGTACCGGGAGGAGTTTCTTGAGAAAATTCTTCTGCCGTTCATGCATCATATGGATGGGAAGTAGGTCCTCTGGTCGGACATGGCGTCTTCCCATTACGCCAAAAAGACGCTGTAATGTCTTCAGCATAAAAAGATGCCGTACGTGTCGAAAGAAAGGATCCCGACCAACTTGCCCTAGAGCAGTCCCATTGAGGATTTTTTCGACTCCATCAGTACCGTAGTGTAAAAAAATAAAAGGCGGGCCAACGATACGAAGCAGTTGACCACCAGGATCTGAAATTGTATCAGGAAGATGGACGTCATCCAAGTAACCAATAAGCATTATAAAGTAGCCTAATATCTGCTTTAGATCGACATATAGGGCGGTTTTAAAAAGCCGTGTAGCTCTAAATACTGTTATAATGCTGGTATTATGCCAGAAAAGGCGAAATATAGTGCTATTACTGTGTAGAGATTGACAGCTCGTTATTGCAGTACTAATGCTATTATATAGCACTAGCGTACAAATGTCAAATTTGAAAGCACAATATTGGCACTACTAATACTCTTAGAAAGCTTCATTTGGCTGTCAATAACCGCCACGGTTTTAAAACCATTTCATACGTTTCCTTTCGGTATGATGAGCAAAAATGAAAAATGACTATCTTCTCATGGATTGTAATGAATATCCTTAATGGGTTTTCGCTATCACATGATATGAGTGTTTTACGGAAATTACCTTTAGTAAGTCTTGAGCTGAGCTACCTTGCCTCGTCCTTCATGGTAAGCGCGTTGCGTTTGCTACCTGGATTATATTGCATATATTCGATTCAAATGAAATATGCCGAATATAATCTTCAAAAAGAGTTGCATAACGAATAAACCCACAGCATTACAATCGCATTATATTAGCTTTCTATTTGCTCTATAATGGCACTAAATGCACATGTAAAGCTTACATGCTTTAAAGATCCTTGCAGCAAGCGATAATGCTATATTTAGGCTGCGCATTTATGCATTATTGATGCTAATATAGAGCTTTATTGCATTGTTAATGGTGTAACTCCAATGCAACATTAGTGCAAATGTATAACGAATGCTCATGGTTACTTGGGCAGTGCCGTTCAGCGCTCTTGTGACAGCATCGCGACTAAGTTGCGTCGTACGGCTGACCAGGGCCCCTTCTCCCATATTCGTTGATCTTTTTTGAAGAATAAACATTTTGTTTTTAATAAAAACTACTGAATTCGTTGAAAAAATTTGTCTTTGTTTTTTAACTACATGACTGAAAAATTCTCATTTTTATTGAGCACCCGTTAATTACTATATGACGAAAAGATTAAAAATCACCTTAAATAACACAAAATGTTTAAAATTAAGAAAATTTAGAAAGTATCGCCCACAACTTCTACAAAATAAAATGTTTTGCAATAAAAAAAATTGGAAAAAGTGTTTCACATTACTTGAGGTACTCAACAAGAGGCAGCGCTACATGTCTAATAGAAACGGAGAAAAGAGAATTCCGCCACCTTACCACAACCGCTAACTATCCCCGAGCTCCTTTACTCAAGAGCTGGATTCTGATAGAATCTCAACAAACATTATGACGGAGCCCGGCATAGTAATCTAATGATACCCTTTGTATGATCAGGGATGTAGTGTGAGGGAAGTAATTTTTAGTAATATTATTATAGGAAGACATTTGTCTCCAAAATGTTAATTAAATTCAATGAAGTATATGGCGAAAAGGTAAATTCCACGTAATAAAACTTTGAAGAAGTGAATAATGAATAGCTAATAAGGGTGGGAACTCATTTATATCAACTATTCAAATTTTAAAGTTGATGTACTATTCTAATATGTACTATGAATTCATTCTATTTAATATTCATTAGTTAAACTCTGAACAATCTTGTTTCATCTAGCGAAGATTCACACATCATATATTATCCCTCATGTCGTTCTAATAAGTATTGAGGGTGTTTTTACCGCAAAAAATCCAATTGGGGCAATCCAAAATGTCATTTGGTTAAAAAATATTCATTATCAGATATATTGTTTCTATACAACGAGTTTGATTGCCTTAGTGTATATTACACTGCCACCTTCGCTGCACAGATTGCGACGTGAACAAAGAGCAAATATGCAATATAAAACCTGATAAAAATCACCATTATTTATGTCCTACTATCCCGTACGACGTACAAAAATCGTGCTAAGCAACCTATTTTTCTTTCTCTTTTTCTCCTCCACAGTTTCCCGGGCGAAGATCCTCGGCAACTCGGAGCTGTTCATCAAAAGCGGAAGCGATATCAACCTGACGTGCGTTGCGCTTCAGTCACCGGCGCCGCCCTCCTTCATCTACTGGTACAAGGGTGGTCGCGTGGTTAATTACTCGCAACGGGGCGGCATCAGCGTGCTAACGGAGCGGCAAACCAAGACGAGCAAATTGGTCATTGCACGTGCGATGCCAACAGACTCGGGCAACTATACGTGTTCGCCCAGCAGTTCCGGTAAGTTTCGTCGGCGTAGCTACAGAACACTGCATTACGATTGCCACTCAGAGTCACTATGGTCGAGTCAAACTTCTGAGGCGTTCTGAGAGATAACGGAGGAGATTGCGAAACGTACATCTGCGGTAATCCTAATTTAGTATTCCGCATCTATTATTCCGCCAGAGAAATTTCATTGTGGTCTTCTCGACGGTGACTGTCGATGCATGCGATCCGTGTCGCGGGTCACCACGAGAGTCCTTTGGGATAACGCTTCGAGTGATGGCGTCACCGTACGTTCGATATTGAAAGCAACAGAAGAGATTATTGGCTATTTACTTTGTTCGGTTGTTGCTTTATGGTTTATTTTATGAGTGAAACGCTCATTTCAAAAGTTTTTATAGCTTCAATTTTCAATCTGCCCATCTTATATAACACTGGTGAGGGATTCTATGAGAAACCGGCCGAACGCAAAATATGACCATCGCCGATTCGAACGAAACTTTGCATTTGTATTTGGTTTATGAATCTATATGATTTATTTTAACAATTGCAATATTTTGATACAAGAGCAATTTTTCAAAAAGGCGTAGACGTTTCTACGTGCATCAATTTTTAAATTTTTTGGTCAATTACTCTATTTTATACAGCAAAACTACCTGAGAACGAGTTACAGGGAATGAATATTTCTATACAAAAAAGTGTACACTGGAAAAAATGTTGTGTCATTTTGCACAAAAACAAAAATTGGCATTAAAAATTTAAATTGCAATAAAACCCATGTTTTTAATGTTTTATATTTGTTCAGCAAAAACGTAAAGAAAAAAGAAATATTTTCAATGTGATTGCAAAATTAAAAACTTATCGGTAAAACAGTTTCTCTAACAATAACTTTATATATGATTTTAATTTTCATTCTCATTAACATACAAAATTATAATTTTATTACAGGATACAATTCAAAGTATCATCATAAATCAAAATGCATTTAACAAAAATCTTCGAAAATGTGATAGTTTTCGAGATATTTGGAATTTTGCTCCCTTTATTCCCTTTTTTAAAGTTATTCGCATTACCCCATCATAAAATGTCAACAATCTAATGTTTATCGTTTTGAAGACGTAAAAGAAACTTACCTAGTGTATTTGAATCATGAAGAAGGTTTCAATCAAAAAGTTTTCCTAAAAACAACTTTTGACATATTTTCCAAAAATTCATGCTTTTTTGCAGTCAAAAATGCAATTTTCTATTTGAATATGATTGTAAACGCCATTCTAAATCGAAATGCTCATATCAAAAAATATTCTCTAACGAAGTAGTTCTCGAGATATTTTAAATTTTGTTTTAACAACACATTCATTTTGTTTTAATATGACCTTTTCATAAGTTATTCGCGTTTCTCCAACAACAACATTAGGTTTTTCAAATGGCCCAGGATATTTCATGTAACTTTCCCATTGACATCAAGGCGATATTGTAAACCATTTCAAAGCTATATGAAAACAATCAAAATATTATTCCACCATAGATTCTAATGGTTGAACCATATAGGTTTCATGACGACTTTCTACCTTCTACTTTCTATATTGATATTTTATATTTTTCCTGAATTTCTCATGTATGATGTATATTCAAAATTGTATGATCCCTGGATAAGAACACGATTTTTAACATGAGTTTAAACGTAGCAAAGTCCGGACTTTTTAATGATTTTCATTTCCTAAACCACCATTGCTCTGTTCACTTCAAATGCATGTTGGTCTTTAATTTTGATCCGATTTTAGCACAACTAGTTTCATTGTGTAGAGGAACGAAATAAATTGGTTAGGGAATAAAATACATTTGGTAAATTTGCTTGGAACTATGACTTTTTAGTTTAAATAGGTTTGGGGTGGTCAGATCAAAAATACTTTTTTCACTAATGTATTCTGTACAAATTTCGGAATCATTTCGGAACGGTCACATAGCATACATTCTATGGTAAATAACCTCCACGTTTCAAATTTAATGGTCTCGTTCTGCGCCTAGGTGCGCAAAAAGATTTAAGGAGATTTTGAAGCTTTGTTGCTCATATGGAGGCGCATGGTGTTTTGTGTAAAATAATTAGACAATCTACAGTAAACCAACACGTTATACAATGGATTTAAAGTAGGTGTTCTTCATTTTTTATGATATTGCTGACATTGGTGAACAGTAACGGAAAATCTGTCATGAAAATGGGATCATAGTTATAAGAAAGGTCCAATGACACTGTATGGAAAAATGCATTTAATATTTTACGATTTTTGACATCAAAAATGAGCTCAGCACCTCAAAATTAGCTTAAATTGTGATTTTCAGCCAAATTAGGTAACATTTGAGGTTTTGTCCGACTTTTGTTTGAAGACCCGCCACTGTGCGGCGTTCCAGATATGCTCGTCGTGGGACATCTCTTCAACGATATTGTCCACTGTCATACCAGGCAGACCCCTACGAACTTCTTCGAACCTAGGCCATTCGAAGACCACGTGTTCCGGTGTGTCTTGCACGTTCACACACTCCGGGTAAAGGGGTGAAGAACCATGTCCAAACCGATGCAAGTACTTCCGGAAGCAATTTCTTGTACGGACAAAAACTGAGTCAAATTGAAATTCACCTCTCCATACTTCCTATGCATCCAAGCCGACATATTTGGGATGAGGTGGTGGGTCCACCTCCCTTTCTCCGCGTTGTCCCACTCTTGTCGCTATTTAGCTAGCGAGTCAACTCGGACAAGCCCCTTGTATTACGTGCATTTCTTTGCTGGTAGCATTCCAAGACCTCAGCCAGAGTGATGCAGATGGGGATAATTACGGCGATAATGTATACTGCTTCCGACGATATTGTTCTGCAAGCACCCGCGACCGTACGGCCATCAGCCGGAAGGTCCTGTTCAGCTTGTCACTGTTCCGCTTGGTTTTCAGTGCAGCACTCCAGGCAGGATCCCCACATCGGAGTAACGATGACAAAACAGTAGATAGCAGACGTGTCGTGCTGCTTCTCGTTTAAGTTTGGCATGATTCTTGCTATTGCGTTCGTTGCCTTCGCCGACCTTTCGCAGGCGTAGTTGACGTGATTGTTGATGCTCAACCGGTCGTCGATTATCACTCCCAATTGCTTCAGTGCACGCTTCGATGCAATCACTTGCCCTCCGACGTCGATCTGCATCCACTGCACCGCTGTGCAGTTGCTGACCAATAACACTTCCGTCTTGTGGTGAGCTATTTGCAGCTGTACCCCGTTCATCCAGCCCTTAATCACGTCCATTGTCTCCATCACCGACACCTCCACTTCTTCAAGTGATTTTCCCTTTCTTGGGCAGCCGAAGTGTTAAGACCCCATCGTACATCCCGTTCCAAAGTGTTCGACCTAGAAAGTAGGGGTTGCCCACTACTCGGGTTCTGATTGCCCGGCGAACCCTTCTTTTCAGGGCGGCCTAGGTGCCTTTACAGAATTTCGAATTTTCGTAACAACAAAAAAAGTAAACAACTAAATAAATTACTTTTACCGTGTACTTTTCTTCAACACTTCACTGGTCGTTTGTTACGGGAAGGCGGACGGTTGCTTCCGACCAGCCGGGACTACAACGGCTGCGTTCTCCTGTGGTCGTTGGCTGCGCCAGCAGCGGTCCTTAACAATTAGCTAAGGAGGTGAGCTTTGCTCCTTTGTCGGAACCTCCCTAGCGACGGTGGTGACGAATCACCGGATTCTTTGCTCCCCGCAAAGAATCCCGGAAGACACCGCAGTGTTCTTCCTAGAGGGAGCCGCTGTCCACCCTGCTTCGCCCTCCTTGGCTATTAACTGGGAAGGAGAGCAAGTCTCGTTCGGCTTATCTCTCCCAGCGAGGGCGGAATGGCGCGTCCGGATCCTTTGCGGTTAGCCGGGAAAGCGAAATAATTAACTCCCCCCGACGGCTATCCAGCACCATATACAATATGAGTGCCCAAACCACACACGCGCACTTCACACAATTGCTGTTGTGGCTGTTAACTGTCCCGGAACGGTTTATCGAGGACGTGTTGCATATACCATGGTCTGTCACTAACTCCTTTTTAACGATGGCTGACTTCTTCACTCTACCAAAACAAACACCAAAAAATATACCGCCGCATAGCTGTCATAGCTATGTGTCGCATAACCAGCACACTTATTGCAGCAAGAGGAGAGCGGTGGCCTAAATAAACCCTATGTTACGTATATACAAATGTTTAACAAAAAATACTACAAATATATGAACTAACAAAATCGTTCAAAAACAAAATTATAAACATATAAATTTTAGGTAAAGAGTGAACGATCATATGGAACAGTGGTGAGCATAATTTACGTAAACAATACACTCTACAGAGAGAGTATGCACAATTAGGTATATTTCCACCCAGTGCTAAATTGTTACCCTTTTTTTACAATGGAGAAGACCTTTACGTCCTAGCCCAGTACACGTGCTATTGGTAGGGTCCAATCTACCACACGGGGTGGACTGGGGGCGTGTCGGGCTCGAATGGTGACCAGCCATTAATACCGACTAAACTCCATTGGGCTCCGCCATCATTCCTCCCAGGAACTACCTCTCGGTATTACTTCTGGGGGGATGGCTGTACTAAATGTACTCATTCACTCTCACTCACGCGTTCATACATCCTGTATGAGGCTTACTTGGGTGCTCTCTCAATCGCACTTTGATTCACTCTCTAACACTCCCACATGAGGCTGACTTTTGTGCTCACCTTTTTCGTTCCTTGCGAGGCTGACTTGTGTGCTCACCTTACCCATTCCTTGCTAGGCTTACTTTTGTGCTCGCCCCACCCATACCATGTGAGGCTGACTTGGGTGCTCACCCTATCACCTGATTCACTCTCAATCGTGCCACTCTATTGTACCTTTGTCACTCCCCCTGGCATCCCATGTGGGACATTTTTCTTAGGCCCCACTTCTGACATACCATGCGAGGCTGACTTGTGTGCTCACCTTTTTCATTCCTTGCTAGGCTGACTTTTGTGCTAGCCTCTACCATACCATGTGAGGCTGACTTTTGTGCTCACCCTTAACATGCCGTGTGAGACTGACTTGGATGCTCACCCTTTCACTCCTCTGCCACGCCATGAGGTATCGATAGCTAAGTCCCAACATACTACGCTACGACCCTCCCGTCTTGGCATGAGGCAGTCCACTTATACGCTTATACACTCACTCTTCTGTCTTGCTTCGGGGTGGCTGGGTTTACCCCTTACGCGGTTGCCATTCGCTGCGCCAAACCTGCCTCGGCATGAACAGACCATTCACTCCCTTTTTTTCGCTTGGCCTTTTTCGCTCCAGCTAACCAATCACTAGTTAGCCGTGCCCGTCGTCTGTTGCTCGGTTCGCCAGATTACCTGTAGCCTACTGGCAATCTGGATGGTAGCAGCCGAGACTGCGTTCCACTTCTCCACCGTTTGACACATCCGCTGGATAAGGGTATCCGGGGTTGTGTCCCAGCCACAGACGTCAAGCATTGCTCTTCTTTCGACGTCGAACCGATGACATACGAACAGTATGTGTTCGGCAGTTTCATCTACACCTGGGCAGTCCGGGCAGACTGGCACCTCCGCGTGTCCGAACCTGTGGAGGTACTGACGGAAACAGCCATGGCCTGACAGGAATTGTGTCAGGTGGAAGTGAACTTCCCCATGGGGTTTTCCCATCCAGCTCGATATGCTAGGTATCAGCCGGTGGGTCCACTTACCTTTCGAGGAGTTGTCCCACTCATGCTGCCATCTGGCGACCGAGGTCACCCTGGTGCGCTCGCGGGCTCCCCTATTTCCACGTAGCTCAAAGCACTCCTCATCTTCCCGAATGACCAGCCCGACTGGCATCATGCTCGCTATCACGCAGGATTCATCGTGTGATACCGTGCGGTAGGCAGATATCACTCTGAGGCACATCACGCGGTAGGTGCTCTCCAGTTTCTGTAGGTAACTGGTTACCCTCAGTGCTCTTGACCATGAAGAGCCGCCGTACCTGAGGATAGATACGGCAACGCCTGCCAGTAACCTACGTCTACTGGAGCACACCTTTGAGCTGTTGGACATCATTCTCGATAGAGCCGCAACAGCAGTCGACGCTCTCTTGCATGTATAGTCGACATGGCTGCCGAAGGTCAGCTTGTCGTCTATAATGACTCCGAGAGACTTCAGACTTCGCTGTGAAGTGATCGCGACTTCTCCCACATGGATAACTGTATGTTGTGCCGACTTGCGGTTGTTGACGATAACTACCTCCGTCTTATGATGAGCGAGCTCCAGGCCTCTCGCGCTCATCCATTCCTCCACCGTGCTAATCGCGTATTCTGCGGTTAGTTCTACCTCAGGAATTGACTCCCCGTAGACCTCCAAGGTTACGTCGTCAGCAAAGCCGACGATCTTGACTCCAGGAGGGAACTTCAGTCTCAGAACCCCGTCATACATGAGGTTCCATAGCACCGGGCCTAGGATCGAGCCCTGCGGGACTCCGGCGGTAATCGGAACCCTTTTCTGACCGGCATCGGTCTCGTATAGCAGTACGCGGTTTTGGAAGTAACTTTCCAAGATCCGGTACAGACCCACCGGTAGGCTAAGCCGGTGTAACGAGAGCGCGATGGCATCCCAGCTTGCACTGTTGAATGCGTTCTTCACGTCAAGTGTCACTAACGCATAGTATCGAATACCTCGCCTTTTCCGTTGGATCGCTATCTCGGCAGTATTTATCACTGAGTTGAGAGCGTCCACTGTGGACTTACCCTTCCGAAAGCCAAACTGGTTGCTTGACAGACCGTCCGTACCTTCCGCGTACGGGGTGAGCCTGTTGAGGATGATCCTCTCAAGCAGTTTGCCAGTCGTGTCGATCAGACAGATTGGTCTGTACGCCGATGGGTCGCCTGGCGGCTTCCCGGGCTTCGGCAACAACACCAATTTCTGCCTTTTCCATCTATCGGGGAAACGGCACTCGTCAAGGCATCTCTGTATAGCTAGCCTGAACATGTTCGGGTTCGCTATGATCGCTGCCTTGAGAGCGTTGTTTGGAACTCCATCCGGCCCTGGAGCTTTGTTCATTGCTAGGGATTTAGCCACTGCGAGTAGTTCTTCATTCGTCACTGGAGCCACCATTTCGACCGTGCCTGCACTGTCTCGTAGTGCAGGTGGCCAGGGGCTTGTGGCTCGAGACGGGAAGAGTACTTCGATAATCGTTGCCAACCGGTCCGGAAACCGTTCTGGGGGTGAGGAGCCCCCTTTGGTCTTGGCCATCACAATCCGGTAGGCGTCACCCCACGGATTCGCGTTGGCACTCTCTCACAGGTTGTCGAAACACACTCTCTTGCTGCTTTTAATAGCCTTGTTAAGAGCCAATTTCGCAGCTCGAAACACTTCACGGCGGTTCTCTCTTGCATCCTCGGTGCAAGCTCTTTGCATCCTACGTCCAGCTCTGAGGCAGGCTGACCGTAGAGCTGCAATCTCGGCACTCCACCAGTATACCGGGCATCTACCGTTTCTTGGCAGTGTTTTTCTCGGCATAGTGGCGTCGCACGCGCGTGATAGAACAGCTACCAGCGCATCCCCGCTTAGACTGTCGGTGTTGGCCTCCAGTCCCAGGGCCGCGGTGAAAGCTTCGCTGTCGAAGTGATTGGACTTCCACCCGCGTACCTGACAGGGATCTCCCGCCCTCGGATGCTGCACACCATAGTTGATCTTAAAGCGGATTGCTAAATGATCGCTATGGGTGTAGCCTTCGTCTACCCTCCATTCCATGCCTGGAGCCAGACTCGGGCTGACAAATATTAGGTCAATGCACGCCTCCACTCCGTTTCTACGGAATGTACTAGCGGAGCCATTATTAGCTAGCACAGTATCGAGTTTCGCAAGCGCTTCCATTAGCGCTTGACCCCTGCTATTTGTACAGCGGCTGCCCCACTCCACTGCCCAAGCGTTAAAGTCTCCCGCTATGACTACCGGTTTCCGGCCCACTAGGTCCGACGAGAGCCTGTCGATCATCTGGTAGAACTGTTCTATTGGCCACCTTGGTGGGGTGTAGCAGCTGCAATAGAACGCACCATTGATCTTGGCAATCGCCACACCCTCGGCGGAGGAGTGTATTACCTCTTGAACCGGGAACCGTCCCGTTGTACAGATTGCCACCACTCCAGACCCGTCCGACACCCAATTGCCGTTGCCGGCAGGGATGCGGTACGGGTCTGATAAGAGGGCGACATCTGTCCTCGACTCCGAGACCGACTGCCACAGCAGCTGTTGGGCTGCTGCACAATGGTTAAGATTTAGCTGTGTGACGTTCACGGCTTCTTCTTATTTAACTCACCGAAGGGACACGAAGGTCCGCCCATAGCATGTTTATGGGCTTGCTTCTTAGCGGTGCAGATAAGGCACTTATGTGCCTTAGTGCAACCCCGCTCTTTATGTCCCTCCTCGCCGCAGCGACGACATAGTTTGCTCCTATCTATGCCCTTGCACTCGTAGGCTTTGTGGCCGGACTCAAGGCACCGATAGCACCTATCCACTGAAGGCGGCTAGGGTATGCTAATAGGGCATACCGACCAGCCGATCTTCAGCTTCCCTTTCTCGGTTACCTTTTTGGCATCCGCCTTCAGTAGCCTGAGGTAGGCTACTTGGGTGCCAGAGGGTCCATCTCTCAATCCCACAGAGGCCCGCTCGATTGTGACGTCGCAATGTTCCTTAACGGCTGCGACGACGTCTTCTGCGGTCGTGACGGGTTACAAATGGAACCCTGAGGAACACCCGCTGTGACTCGCATTGACTTAACTTCCTTTCGTTTGTCTCGTACAGCAGCACTCTGCTCTGTATGTAGCTCTGCAGGATCTGGCATAGATAGTCGGGAACTTTAATTCTGTGCAGCGCTGCTGCGATGGCTTTCCAGCTAGCGCTGTTGAATGCATTCTTCACATCTATCGGGAGCACAGTGCCGCATCGATCTCATCTTCGCTTCTACTTAGATGCCTTCTCATCACTCTCGAGCGCTATCGATGCTCCTTTACGGAATCCGAACCGTATCTTGGACAGTCCACGCTCACCCTCCGTGCATTTCGTTAAGCGTTTAAGGAAAATTCTTTCCACTAGTTTACCGAGTGTATCCAGCAGACACATGGGACTATACGAGGCTGGATTACTCGTTGGCTTTCCTGGCTTCAGCAGCAACACCAGCTTCTGTACCTTCCACTTTTCGGGGGAGTTGCCTTCATTTAAACACTTCTGCAACACCATCCTGAACATGTCCGGATATGCCGCGGTAGCAGCTTTCAGCACCACGTTTTGTATTTCATCCGCGTCGAGGACTTTCTTTGATTTCAAGCGATTCGACGCTTCTGCGAGCTCATCGTTAGTTACTTGCCGATCGTCCATGGTTGCTCCTTCTTCTTTGCCGCACGGTGTCGGTGGCCAGACAGTGGGATCATTCTTGGGGAAAAGACCCTCGACGACCTTCAGTTTTCCCGGGCACATTTAGACTGCAGTCGTCGAGCCCTTCGTTTTTGCCATCACGGTTCGGTACGCGTCGCCCCATGAATTGGCGTTATTTCTCGGCAAAGCTCCTTGTGGCAATCTGACTTGCTATGTTTGATCTCCCGTCATTAAAGCGGCTCTAGCTTCCCGAAACGCTGCTTTGCGCTCCACTCTATCTGGCTCCGATATTGCTCTCTGAACCCGCCATCTGGCTCTGAGACAAGCAGCGCTTACCGTACTAAGCGCCTCGTGCCACCAGTAAGCTGGATACCGTCTATTGCGTCCTCAGCCAGAGTGATGCAAATAGAAATCATCCAGGCAATTACGCATAACGCCTCCGACGATATCGTTCTATACGCACTCGCGACACGAACAGCCATTAGGCGAAACGTGTTTGTAAACTTCTTCCGATTCCGCTTTGAGCCGAGCTCAGCAGCCCAGATCGGTACGCTATACCTCAGTATTGAGGATGTGACACCCGCCAGGAGACGTCTCGTGCTGCCTCTTGTTTCTCCGTTATTTGGCATGATCCTTGCGTTAGTTGTCCTCGCAGTCTTCTCACAAACAGAGTCGACATGGCTGTTGTAATTTAACCGATTGTCGACCATCATACCCAGGTGCTTCAGCGCACGCATTGATTATACTACCTCGGTTTTGTGGTGAGCCAGGTCCAACTTGAAGTCAGCCATTCAGGTTTTCAATATGCCTATTGTCTCTACCGTCAACATCTTCATCTCCTCAAGGGTCTAGCCTGTTACTGTCAGGACAACGTCATCTGCAAAGCCGAGGATCTCAACTACCATGGACAGTTCCAGTGTTAACACTCCTTTGTATATTATGTTCCAGAGCGTTCGTTGGGCCGAGTATGGATCTCTTAGGTACTCCCGCAGTGACCTTAATCGACCTCTGCCCCATGTTCGCTTCGTAGACCAGTGCTGGGTTCTGGAAGTAACTTTTCATAACTTTACAGAGATAGTCCGGAACAGCATTCCGTGCAGCGCTACGGCGATCGCCCCCAGTTAGCGCTGTTGAACGCATTACTACGGCGCAGTAACGACTGTGCGGATGGCGTCCATCTTCGATATCCCTTTCTAGAACCCGAACTGTCTGTGCGATATTTCGTTCTTACTTTCAGCGTAAGTGTTCACAACCTGTTGAGGATGACCCTTTCCAGGAGCTTACCAAGAGTATCCAGCAGGCATATAGGCTGATACGATGCTGGATCTCCTGGATCTCGTTGTCGAAAACTCCATTGTCACCAGCATTTCCACCGTCTGTATCAACATACGGTGTAGGTGGCCATGCGGTTGGGTCGTGCTTCGGAAACAGACCCCACAATAATTTTCAGTTTATCAGTGCATATTTCATAGTTAGACCCTTGATATTGGCCACCACGACACGGTAAGCGTTGGTCTAGGGGTTTGAGTCTATCTATCTGCACAGCTCCTTGTAGCAGGTGGACTTCCTTAACACTATCTCGCGTTTAAAAGCGGCGCTGGCCATCCGGAATGTTACCTTACGTTCTTCTCTGGCTGTCTCAGGTCTTGCTCTCTGAACGCGTCTTCTGGCTTTTAGCCAGGCAGCTCGGAGGATGCTGAGCCTTTCATTCCACCAGTACGCCGGTAGTTCCTCGACTCCATTTTCCTCAGCATTGTTACATCACATGCCCTCACTACAGCAGGACTGCAGAATGTTTTGTCGATGATGGATTCTCCATCGTTTTTACGGAATGTGGTAGCGGAACCTTCGTTTCACAGTCTCACATGCAGCTTCGCCAAGGTTTCCAATAAGTATTAACCTCTTACGTTGATCAGCCTGCTGCCCCACTCCACGGCCCAAGCATTAAAGTCTCCTCCAAATACAACCGACGTTCGTCCTACTAACGAGTCGGTTAGTGCATCCGGCATCCGATTGTACTGCTCTTGTCCACCTTGGGGGAGTATAGCAGCTACAGACGAATATTATGTTGATCCTGGCGATCACGAAGCCTTCGTGTGTTCTATCCACCACCTCTTCGACAGGTAAGCCGCCCAGTATTTGGAATTTGGATTGCAACCATCCCTGCATTATCCACCGCCCAGTTACCGTTATCGGGAGGAACACGATACGGCACGATAATTGTACTCTGTTTTTGTTGTCGACTGCTACAACAGTTGCTGTGTAATGTCGTAATGATTGAAATGAGGCTGAATTATCTCCATCAATGTTGGCCTGCCTTCGCCTTTATGTACGCAGGCAATTTGAAGCCTCTCGTTGTGTGGTCGTTTCCGTCCTCCGGTTTGCAGGTCATGCTAAATGCATAGGTTCGATCATGTTTCAATAATATTGCACAACATGAAGTATCATTTTGTACCGTTAACTGAAACTGGTCCTGGCAGCACTGCTTCAGCGAATTACAATCAGACTCATTGTAATAACGTCAGTTCTGCGGAAAATACCTATAACTGCTGTTGTCCAAATAAAAGGTAACACTCTAAGTTATTCGACTTACTTGTCGTGAACAAGATATAGCCAAACTAAAATTTATAACTGTTTGACCTTCCGAAAGACGCAGAGTGCACGCTGCTCTGAAAATCTAGTGAAATCATCTTAGCGCACCAGCGGCTGCTCTTTCAGTGGGCCATTTGCGCGACTTTCAGAGGGTTAAATGCGATGTGGTCTACAAACATTAAGATTGGGGAGATTAAATGTGAAAACATTAATATGTACAAGGTTCTAAAATGCAAATAATTAGTTATAACAAGTGAAATATTAAGAAACGTCTCAACTACTATATACTGTAAACAAAGTATACACATATTGACAATTTATTAGCCTATCACTGCAGAGCAATTTACATACTTGCAATTTTGCAGCACACCTTTTCAAAAGTTCATCCATCCATGCTTCATAACATTCAAGACGATTCTAATGAAAGCGGAAGTAACGAAATTTTCGTAAATGCAAATAGCCACCGCGTTAGAAAAATCTTCTAACCTTCGCTACCCAAAATGAACAGAAATGCAATAAAATTCGACGGAGCAGTGAGCACATCTCTTCATTCAAAGGGCTTAATGTGCCGAATTCCGAGCAACCTAATTGCAAAATTTAATTAATCAGCCTCGCCCAGCTAGTCTTATTTTCGCTCTACCCAGCTTAGGAAGCAATTTGCATTTAAACATTTCCATAATGTATCAATAAGTGAGCGAAACCCTCCCAACGCCACCCAAATTTAAAATTTTCTAGACTGACCAATTCTTCCTCCACGCGCATTAGCGAATGCTCCCTTGATCTGCAGCACTTCAGACGGGAAGCTCAGCGAGTAATTTTCACAAGTCTTCCGCGTCGCCACTGCGAGGTGCCAAACGGTCCATTTTGCTCGCTTGCTCTATCCGCTTAATTATTCCACGACCGGAATGGAACGACCTTCTTTTCACCATAATCCTTTTGGATGGTTTCTGCCGTGCCCGCACCGCTTCATGCAACATTCAGGCGTGGTGTGGCCAAACAGAAGGGACAAGCTTCTCGTCACATAATTTTTGCCTCAACCGAATGTATGAATTTAAACTCGTTTTGTATGCATGAGAGCGCCAGTTCAACTAATGCGAATGTAGAACGTCTTTGCCACCGCAACCAGTCCAGTGTTGGCAGGGAAGCATCGCTGTAACCCACCCCTACCCCACTTTTGCCAACCACCGCAACTATGTAGTCAAGTGTTCAACTGACGAGCGAATGAGTAGGTATCCCAGCGATGCGAAGCGAGGCAGAATGGAGATTTAATTAATATTCATCGTTTATACGGGGAAATTATGCTTCAACAAATGCAGGGCGGGATTTTACTACACAGAGAAAAATCTTTCGAACTTCCGGAATCAATTCATTTGAGCGGTTGATCATGGAGCTGTGTGGGGATGAATTTGTGCATCCTTGATTCTTTTTATGCTTATCGCGTGAACAAACAAACCGGATGTTGATCGAATGAATTCAATTGCATGGTTGTCATCACTCTTCTACGCCGCATGCGGGGAAGATTTAACACAGTTAACGGATACGGGTATGACAAGTAATTCCTCAAGATTCCCAAGTGAACCTTAGTTTGGCTAGTCTGTTTTCTCTGGTCTTCACGCTACTTACCAAGCCCACTGTAGTCGGTTGTGTTTCAACAGCCTTCAAATTTCAACATGATTACATATTGGGTAAAGCTAGTGATTCTTACGATTGAATATCTTTGTTAACATTAGGGGCCATTCCCAAGTTACAATTGAAGTTTTATAGTAGGCTAAAAGTGCAATCTATGTTTTATGAGTGGCTATAAAACTATCATGAAACCTAAATGGTTACTAGGGTTCATATACCACGTGGACAAAAACATTTGTTTTTAACCCCCTCGTCCCCCTTCGTGGACAAGCGTGGACATTTTCTGTACCACTACCCTCCTCTCTACGATGTCCACGTGGACTTTCCAAAAGTGGTTTTTCGAGCAATTTCATAACAAATTTAAATAATTTTCCTATTTGTTAGGCTACTATGGTGAAGAAGAACTTAATGAAAACCGTTAAAACTTCAACCACAGAATATTATACACTTCTTTAATCTTTTGTGAAATTTCCATGGGAAAATCTCATTTCTGAACGACGTTATATTTTTTTATATTTACAGCTTAAAGTTTCATCATAATAACACATAATTGAAGTAACCTATGGATTCATGAAATGGCTCGAAATTTCAATCGCATGCTTTGAAATTTAAAATTAGAGGTATTTGAAATTATAGAAGATTGAATAAAGTGAAAAAAAAATTTCTCGGATTTTGTTTCGCTCGATTTCCTCTGATTTTGTAAATGATAGTTCGCCGTTGTTATGTTATCTTGTGACAAACGTCATTTTGCCACATTACTTATCTGAAATATCTCTACAAAATGGCGTTTTCAGGATTTTGAAATGTTGCTTACTGTTGCTGAGGTATGGCGCGAAAAGAGATGAGAAATTGTCAGTGTTTGCTTCCAAACACTGTAGACACATTCCACGCACTTGTATCGCTTACCTCATGAAAATAAATCTGCTAATATAAGTAAAAGTTGTTCTGAAATATGTTGGTGTAGGTTTAAGGCTCCCAAATCATAGATATATAGAAATTTTTTAAAAGAATTTTATGACGGTCGTCAATGAAAACCAATAATACATTTATGACTCGTTTTTAATAATTGAATTGATTTTTCCGTACCACACCGCAGGTTTGTAAGAAAATTTATTTGGAATTATTTTAAATTCCATTTTATTGTTCACATATTGTACAAAGATTTCATCTTCGGACGCAGATTTATTGAGTGAATTGATCGTCGGAAAAAAGGGGGGCAAAAATTGACCATTTTTGCGTTGTCCCCTAACGCAAATATCATGTTTTTTTCAAGTTTTCATGAAAACAAAGCACGCTATCTATGAAATATTTTTAGAAGCTATTAGTACTCATCAATACCTTTCTAAAAATATGCTATTTGTATATAACAAGCTTTGGAATCGTTCTTTCATAGGGGTGCACTGAAGTGTTGTCCCCTAACGCTTTCCGTTGCCACGGTGTTCCTAAAACCGTTATTAACTAAAAAAAATGACCATAAATTTGGCATACGGCATTCGACAGATACAGTATCCAAGCATCTTTTCAGTGAATTTCAAAATGATCCATCGAGGGATTCGAGAGATATGGCGATTTGAAGTTTTATGATACGCTTCATAAGGCTACCAGCAAACACCCACGGGTTTGGTCCAATCTCTATGAACAAAAAAATATTTGTCTACTTATTTAGAACATGGCATTCAAAAGCTATAGTAATCAAGTATATCCCCTGCAAGTTTGGAAATATTTCATTGACGGAATCGAAAGTAATAACAGTTTGGATGTGGTATGCGGTCATAGATGGGTTTTCTACAAGACTTCAAGCGTGAATACATGTTTGTCCATTGACTATTTAGATCGTTTATACGTGTCGCGATTTTTAAAGGAAACCCTTACTATTTTATTACATAAATATAATGTACAAATGGTGTTATTAATATGGTGCACTGAAAAAATATGAAAATAGGGTTGTCTACCAAACGTTAAATATAATGCGTAATTTAAAAAAAATAGATGAAAGTTGGAATGTTTACTTCAAAAGGCCATATCTCAATGGTATGTTGACTGAGTCTAATTATTTTTTCATTATTGAACAGGTAGACGTTTCATCGTTAATTTTCATCAAGAAGAATATAAAATAGAGTTGGCTACTTCAAACAATAGACAACTTAATTATCCTCAACTATATGTATTATCACTATTTAGTGAATAATTTTATATTCAAAACGACGACCTATCAATTTCTACATACATTAGTTGAATGCAACGACCGCAAACTATAAATCATGGAAAAATAAAACCATAAATTCAATACATATATTAAAAAATATGAAGGTATTTGCTGATTCAGATCAATTTATGTTATGATACGGTTTTTGTTGGAAATTTTGTACAATTGTGATTCGCTGGTTGGGTTGACAGATGTTAAAACTGGGGGATGTTATTAGTAGGGGGATCAAAGGGGATGTTATTAGTACAAGTTCATCTGCTCATATCTCTAACTATTGTCAGTTTGATTGTCGAATTGAATTTAACATGAGAATTTGACATTCAGATGTCGACAATGGACCAACTAGCGCGGAGGTCCAACTAAAAAGCGGCTCCTGTTAAAAATTGAGCGACCAGCGAATCACGACTGTGTTAGTTTTAACATTTCATATATCCATAATTTGTAGTAAACAGCAATTGCAATCAACTAGTATATAAAAATTGATAGGCCGCTATTTTTAATACAAAAATAATCACTAAACAATTATAATACATATAGTTGAGACCAATTATATTGTCTATTTATTTATGTAGACAACTCTATTTTATATTCCTCTTGATGAAAATTAACGATGAAACGTCTACCTGTTCAACAATGAAAAAATAATTAGAATCAGTCAACATACCATTGAGATATGGCCTTTGGAAGTAAACATTCCAACTTTCAACTATTTTTTTTAATTTACACATTATATTTAACGTTTGGTAGACAACCCTATTTCCATATTTTTTCAGTGCGCCATATAAATAACACCTTTCGTGCATTATATTTATGTAATTAAATGGTAAGGTTTTCCTTTAAAAGTCGCGACACGTATAAACTATCTAAATAGTCAATGGACAAACATGGATTCACGCTTGAAGTCTGGTAGAAAACCCATCTATGACCGCATACCACATCCAAACCGTTATAACTTTCGATTCCGTCAATGAAATATTTTCAAACTTGCAAGGGATATACTTGATTACTATATCTTTCGAATTCCATGTACTAAATAAGTAGACAAATATTTTTTTGTTTATAGAGATTGAACCAAACCCGTGGTTGTTTGCTGGTAGCCTTATGAAACGTATCATAAAACTTCAAATCGCCATATCTCTCGAATCCCTCGATGGATCATTTTGAAATTCACTGAAAAGATGCTTGGATACTGTATCTGTCGAATGCCGTATGCCAAATTTATGGTCATTTTTTTTAGTTAATAACGGTTTTAGGAACACCGTGGTTGCAATACGATAAATCCTTCTGCAGAGTTACTTTGAGAGCCTACAGAACAGTATATGAACATAAAAGATATAACCAACCTATTTCAGCAATACGGCAGCCATGCAGTGTCATGGGTGGTCTCAGGTGCGTGGAGAGGGGGGGGGATTCCATTAAGGGGAAGGCCTTATAATATCGAAAAATTATCAAGTTTTTTATTACATATATCAGTAAATAAGCTATCTAAGGATAAATCAACAATTTCAGAACAGAGTTCGAAGTGATTTCAAAGATATAGAATGAAACGCATTAGAATACCAAATAAGTATGAGAGCGCGCGGAAGAATTTGGTCATAGGGTATAACACTCACTCGTCGTGACATTCTTTCAAATTAGCGGGATAATTATTGACCACTTGGAACTAACCCGGTTTGTCTTTTCGGGATAGATTTTCTTCAACATGAACCAAACATCGCAGTTTAATGCAGTTTTTTTATGTTTTTATAGCACGTTAAATTCAAATTGTAATCCTGAGGATGCGCATTTCTTAGAATTCGCTAATAAAAGATACAATTTCACGAAATTCTCCAGTTTTCTATTATTAAGATAATTCAATGACAAGCCAGCCATAAGACCGCAATTGCGTGAAATTTTTTAACGAATTTCTTTGTACTCTAATATATCTAAATTATCAAAAAGGTGGATCTTACCCTTCTTTTCCAAAAATTGCGTAAAACGGCTACATTTTGATTAATTTCCGCAATCATCACTAATAAGTATCGTTTTGCAGATCTATGAGTAGAAACAGTTGTGCAAACGCCAGAGGATGAACTGGAAGGGCGATATTCTCTTTCGAATTTTTTTTTCAACCGTGTTACTCGTATTTCGCGAGAACATTATATACAATATGTAAATATAATAACTGATCGACTGAGTATAATCGTTTGACAGTCTTTCCTTTGTTGAATTGCTTCAGAGTCACATTTGTGTATTTGTAACGTAACAAGTAAATAAATATTGAACAACCCTATGACGTATTTTATCTGCCTTAATCACCAGTCAATTTTATTTTATTTTTTTTAGATTTTATAAGGTCAAAAAACAAAGTCATTGCACCAAGCTTACATGGAAATAACTTAGTTGGTGAACAAAATAAAAAAAAATTGAGTCACCCTAAGAAACAGTTAATTTTATTTCATATATTTTCCTATGTCAATCAGGAGCGGATCCAGAAAAAAAATTCGGAGGGGTCCAAAATTTCGACTTTAAAATGTTCATTTTACAATACGTAATATGTAATACCCTCATTTAATTAAAATCAGTTTTGGTAATCAAATCTGGTTTGCAAAGATTTTGAACTTAGAATGAATTTAAAAAAGATTTTTTTTTAAAAATTCACAAAATGTTAAAAATTTTCGGGGGGGGGGGGGTCCGGACCACCAAGACCCTCCCCCTGGATCCGCCACTGATGTCAATAATATATTAAACTTACCAAAAATACTTGAAACCACCTTTTACGATCCATTAGAAAGTGGCGATTGTGGTCTACAATCTCTTCTATACCGGGTCACACTGTGGTATGCAGTGTGTCCTGTTCTCATTTCATATTAATTTGATTTCTTAAGGTGAAGGTGAAGGTGAAACTAGAAATACATCTGATTTTGCATTTCAAATCTTTATTTTGAGTTATTCACAGGTTCAGAGGTAATATACATCGCTTTGTTTGAGCTTCAACAAATTCTTCAGTCGCGTTAGGGGACAACACTTCATATGCGACCGTTTGTGTTCATTTTGGTGTTGTCCCCTAACGCAGTGTTCGCAGCGGTCGTGAAAAAAATTTCCTAAAAACTCGAAAATCTAAGCATACAGTATTGTTCAGTGACTATCGATGATCAAATTTCTAGAACAAATAGATGCTCTAAAGTTTGAGACAGAGCAGGTTTTTTGATAAATACAACTGTAGGTTGGAAAATCAATTTTCTGCGCTGTTGTCCCCTAACGCGACATTTTCACCTCTCAGAATGAAAGGACAACCTGAAAAACATCAAACCTATAACATTAACGTTGTGTTAGGACTTTCAAAGTATTCAATTAAGTTTTTGAGCGTACATCGTAGGATTTTTCAAACGACGAGCTGTTAACAGTTGCATGATGCGTGCAAACGTTGTCCCCTAACGCTAGAATGTGTCTGTAGCTTGCGATTGGGTCAAGTTATATTGAAGGTTTAGATATTTTTCGGTGTAGAAATGTCTGGGGAATACATTAGCATAAAAATTTTCAAAATGAAAATACATGTGTTACGAGAAAAAATGCAGTTTTAGTTTTAAACTGGAAATATTGCATATTTGGCAACATTGTAATAAAAAAAACTATTCTTTTGAGATTTTTTAACTAATTTTCCTTTAAAATGAATCTAGCCTATTGATTCTAGACTAAATTAAGCCGAAGATATGAATATGAGTTTATAATTTATGCTTTATTTATATGGAAAATTTTCCATGCTCGATTGTGACATGCCATACAAATTTTGTCATCAATACACATCTACGACACGTGTGAGTGCGACTTTTGTTTACATTTTTATTAAAAACTCTCAACGTAGTCAACCGATCTTCGTAATATTTGAGAGCTTATTACAGAATAAATAGAAGCTGAAGAATTGTTTCTTACATAAGTTTCTCAAACTTTAAAAATTGTTTTTCTTTAAATGTGTTAAATGACGCTTGTCATTACATAACAGTGACGAGTTGTCATTGATATTTTAAATTTCACATATGCATGCACAATCAGCCAGTATGCTGTTATAAGCACTTTGACTATTTTAAAATCTTGAAAAAATTGAAGGTAAGCGCTCAAACTTGTTTCATTTTCTTATAAAAGTGCAATGTGCACAAAAGGACAGCAAGTTGGTGTCAGTTACTGATAAGTGGAACATGAAACATTCAAATCAAAATCCAAAAATATAATGAAAAGTTCATATGGACATTTCCAATACCGCCGCTACCCTTCCCATGACCAAACGTGGATTTTCTCGAGACCCTTACCCTCCCCGAAATGGTTTATGTGGTATACGAATGGTCCCTAGTTTAGTAACGTTTCTCATAATGATGCCTTTCTCCTGTAGAAAGGCCGTGCAACCACTCAGAAAATAGACTTTTTAACCGAGACCCGGAGGGCTGAGTCTCTTATTCCATTCGACTCAGTTCGTCGAGTTCACCAAATGTTTAATTGTGTTTGTATGTGACCAACAAATGCTCGGTTACATTTTATCAAACTTAGTCTCAAATGAAAGGTACAACGTTCCTATAAACTACTGTTGAATTTCATTCAATTCTAACTTCCGGCTCCGGAGTTACGAGTTGAAGAGTGCAACCACCCATGAAATTTCCATATAAATCGGAATCAACATATTATCTAAAAGATGCAAAACTTCATAAAATATGTTCCAAATTATTTAGATTTATAGCTTTAGCTCACTGATACCCAATCAAAACCACATTTATAACTTTGGACATCTTCGGCGGAGCCAGGGTTGGTTCAGTTCCTGAATTGAATTCACATTTGCTGCTCAGAAATGCACCATGCTATACGTATTTCTCCTTTGTGGAGAACAATTTTGGTAAAAACTATTTTTTTCCATTAAGGAGAAAATTGTTAGGAACCTTCTTTGCGGATGAACAGCACAAAACCTAAATTAGTTATGGAATTTGCGTTTCGACGCCGTCTCATCAGAATCCGACACTAACTTACTTAGCGGACTAAGGAATCCGGCGCTAGTTTAGTCCGTTAACTAAATTAGTGTCGGTTTCTGATGAGCCGAAGTCGAAACGCAAATTACATAACTAATTCTCAGGAATGTCTGATTAAATGTTCACAAACTTAGTCTCAAATGAAAGCTACAGTACCCCTATTGAGTGCTATTAAATTCCATTTGAATCGTAGTTCTGGTTCTTGTTTTACAAGTTGAAGTATGTGGTCACATGCGAAACCATGTTTAAATCATAATACAGTTAACTCTCTCTATGTCGATATAGAAGGGACCATCGACATAGGGAGAGATCGAGATATAGAACAGAATGGATTTTTTCAGGATATCTTTACCTTCAGGACATCATACTGCATGCCGGGAAACGAAGATAGATGCTCTTCTTAGGGGGTAATAATAGAAGACGGCGTAATATGTGCGTCTGGAGGAAACATTTGTCCCGCATTTTTATGCATACGCTGCCACAGCCAATAAATGTGCAGCATTGGAGTCGAAATTGTTTTGGCCATGGAAATTCCATTTTAGTACTGTAGTGTCGGGATTGATTATATATTTTCAATTTCAATGCCGCTGAATGTTAGAAGTAAGCTGTGGTTTGCTTATTTTTGTATGCAGATGGAATTTTTTGACAATATTGGGTAGAAAAAAGACACTTGGCTATATGAATGTTCCCAAAATATTTCAAAAAGGGATTCACTCTAATCTCGAAAAATAAATATAGTTGCATATTTCGCTAAACTCGTTTACGCTGAAGATGCAAATGTTAGTTTCGGGAGCTGTACGCAAAAATCTTAAATGATCTTAAAAAATCATTCGCATAATGTACGAAAATTAGTGGACATCTCAGAGTGCTTTGTATAAGTTTGGCAATATTTTCACTAAATGATCGAAGCTTTCATTTCAGCACTAAATGTTTTCTATTTCATAGTCATTAGGGTGAAGAGATAATTTTAGCCATATTATGCAGGAGAGAAGGTGCAAAATTTCAATACTTACTGCTGCCTGCAATCGATGGAATGCGTATATATATGCATCAGCATCTTTGCTTTGTTACTAAGAACCATTACCATTTCAGCCAATGCATTGAACAAAGATTGTAGACGCTACTCTAACCAAGGGCTTTATATATGTAGGGTGATCATAGAAACATGGTGAAAATAAGCTGATTATCCTATATGGGCAATATTTCTTCAAACTCCATTGGTTTAGATTTCTGAATGCGAATTGTTTCTGCAAGGAAATTATTCGCCCTTCTGGAGATTAAATATATTTCACTAAAAGTTGCTCTCTTCCCATCTACTACAAAATCGAGCAAATGAATATTGATTTTTAAAGCGTGCTATAAACTGTTTTCAACGAACTTGTGTTAAATATTAAGCGTAGTGTAAAATTTTCTAAAAACCACGTTAATCCTCATGCGTTACGCAAGTTTTTGCGTTGAAGCTATAATAGATCAAGATTAATATGCCAAACCCGACTTTTGTACAATATCTGTGTCCCCTTTTTAGAAAATATGTTCATTATTAAGTTCAGATAGGGATCTGTTAACTCAACCTCTACTAATCATATAACGGCAGTTAACGGACTAAACGCCCCGATCGTCAATTTTCATTCTGTTATACATTTACTTTGTGATGTCCTGACAGAAAAAAGATCACATCGACATAGAGAAAATTGCAGGCAAATTTCAAGCTAGGTAGGGTAAGATGGGGTAAAACGCACCTCCGGCGAAAAATGCACCCCTTGCTTATATCGAAAACTGCTGAAAATTTCTAGAAAAGGGTAATACCAATCGGAAGTCGTTATAGTAAACATACACTGTCAAAGTTTGATAACCGTACATCAATAGCAGCTCGAGAAATAAACAAAAAACAATAACGTGCTCTTCTCATGTAATTATTGTGGATCGTGCAACAAGGATTTTCAGCTCTTATAAATGCTGTTTTTTATATCAGAGCATTCTGTAGCATTACATATCAGAAATCTACTAAATAATTCACTTTTTGCTAAATTTAAATCACTGCCCTCTTCGTTGATTTTTCTGGTCTTTTATTCGAAAACAAAAAATGCTTCTGAAAACCTACTAGTTGCATAACCTAAGGCTATTTAATGGCACACTTTTGTGAAATCCCGTCATAAAACAAAACTACTTGTTTGTTTGCCGAGCATTCTGCCCCGTTATTGTGGTGCATTCAGCCCCGTTGTTGTGGTGCACGCACAACAACACAGGTGCGTTTTGCCCCGCTTATTTTTCAAAGGGTAATTTTAAATGATTTTAAATAATTCATTTTTTTTTCATGTTATAAATATTTTGCATAGCGTTATGATTGTGATTACAGGGGATAATGTTGGCTAAACGATATCATTAGTGAAACTCTCACAATTGACGTTCTATAGCTGAGGTTTTATCATATTTCCCTAGGGGGTGCGTTTTACCCCATCTTCCCCTACATCGAGATAGGGAGATATCGAGATAGAGAAAATAACGAGATACGGAGGATTTTTCACAAGCAATCTGAAGGGACTTCGAAATAATCGAGATAGAGAGAGATATCGAGATAGAGAATATCGACATAGAGAAAGTTAATTGTATCTAAATGATACAAAGCTAATTGAAATGAGTTTTAAATTACTTGAAATTGTTTAGTCTGATCAATAACTGCAAAACAAAGGTTCTTCGACCACATTGAGAACCGTTGAGAATTCCGGAAGAACCAAGAGAATGGCCAAATCCCTAAATTAAATTCACACCTGTTACTCATATATTGTTGACTCGTTTGTCATAATCTTATACTATGTTCACACTACAGAATTAAAACATGTTTTAATAATTGGCAACAAGAAAAATGTCATCAAGATAGCGTTAAAACACGTTTTAACTCGTAGTGTGAACGTAGTATTAGTTTTAAACGAAGCGTATAGTATTGACATTGAATGCTACCTAATTTTATTTGAACGAAGTGTTTGTTTCGGAGTTATGGCTAACAGATCCGATCACACGTGACTTTCACATTTAAATATTTTTGCCTTTCTTCTATAGAAAGGTTATGCAATCTCTCTGCAAATCGACTTTTCAACAGAGGCCCTAAAGGTGAAACTATGTGTGTATGTGTATGTTTGTATTATGTGACAAATAACACTAGTTTACAAAATAAAAATTGGAACACCATTTCTGATGTAAAATAGTGTGCTGAATCCGAAAACGAAGTCCAAAAAAATTACAATAGAACGGTTTTCGAGTTACAGTAAAAAAAATAATTGCACCTTTAAAATAAAAAGTACGTTCAGTAAAGTCCAAATATCTTCGATTGTAGTATATCGATATGAAATATTATTATGTTGAATTAAAGGTAATTTAATGCACTTTCGGTCGTTTGAACATTTTGTTTTAAGGCAACTACTGGTTCTGACGTTATTTAAAAGTTTATTGAACTTTTTCTTAATTTTTACTCATTTTTAAAGAAAAATGAACGTTTGTCCAAAAATTTGGGCAAGATAAAGAAATTCTAAAAATTACATTTTTTACGACAAATTAAAGCCTGCTAATAACCAATGAAAATAAACCATTGTTAGTTTAAATAGGATGGAAAAGGCGAAAGTTATTTAATTTTTTTGTAGCATGGGAAATTTTGAGTTTTTCTGGGTCAAATTATTGAACTGTCTCGATCCCAATATTTTCTTGGGCTTGCTTCACAATATATGAGGACCTCTGTTAATCAATGACGAATTTTGAGAGAATGTAATGCGGGCAATATTTAACCTAGTTTTGCCAAATGATTCTCGGCTACTGATAACAATAATTTCAGGCTCAATGAAATTATAAGCCATCGAATGATTAATATGCAATACCGCTTGTAACTTTTACTGGTGTATTACATAAAATAACACTCTTACGATACAAAATTCGTTGTAAACTAAACCTTCACATGTCATACAATTCGTATTTTAAACGCTAGCTGCTCAACTGTGTTTTGTACAATTTTAACACAAACTATACGAACCCGTAGATGTATGTGACACTACGTACGTCAAGTATTATAGCATTGTTAATTTGTAAAACTATTTATTTATTTTGCTTCCTACAGCATCTAACAGCTCGTGTTTGAAACTATGTAGAAGAACGAACAAGACTTATTTTAGGTTAAAGTCTCAAAATCTGAATCTCAGAATGATTTTAAGAACGTATAATATTTTGTAATTGCATTTAGATCTTTTACGCAATATATTGTAGTATATTGAAATTGTGTTGACCAATACAGTAAAATCGGTACGTCGTAGAGGCCAATGTGAATTGCAATTTTCTGGATGTTTTATTAATGTAAAATAAATTGTTAGTAGAACAAAAGATGACGAAATAGGTGAATAAGTCATCATTCATGAAGCTAGAGCCAGGGTCAGCATTTTAAGAATTTTCGTCGTCATAAGTTTCCGATATGTGTATCAGGTGTTGTGGGGCGGGCAGTTTACAACGTATTTTGTACATATAAGTTTCTGCATGACACATATAAATATTATGCGTATTTTTAATATTTTACATTTTAACGACATTCAATTAACTAGAAATTACTGGGTAGTAAAGTTATGAAAATTAGAGCCATAGTACTCAAGTATTTTTAATACTAATTTTTTGATGACATAACTCCACTGATCCTGAAATTGTTATTATCATAAATCCTGAAATATTTGGATAAACGAGTTCGAATATAACCAGAGAATGAGAAAGAAAATCGGAAAAGCATTGTAGAAATAGAAAAATATTGCAAAATGGGTAAAATAGTGAAAAACGGGTAAATAACGAAATTAAAACTAAAACATCATGAATATGGAAAACATTAAAAATTAAAAAGGAAGAAAAATGAATACAGCAAAAATATAAAAACAAGACTACAATAACAAATATAGAAATGAACGAAATGGATCCACTGAGATAGTCGTAAAAATAACAATGATACAAAATGTTTTAAATACAAAAATTAGTACCACATTTAAAAATTGAAAGCATAAGAACAGGAAAATAAGAAAATGTTAAAAATGTTTCAAAACAGATGAAATATTAAAGTTCAAGAATGGAATGAAAAGAAATAAAATAACTAAGCAAAATAAAAAAAAAATGCTCAAGCAAGTATTAAAAATAAATGGAAATAGATTGAAGAAAAAACAGAAAACAGGAAATGTGGCAATATCCCATGACAGACAATAGTAAAATCATAAAAAACATGTAAAATCCAAATTATTTGAATGAGTAGAAATGAAAATCCTAGAAGAAATTGAAAAAAACAGGAATATAATTGTGAAGAAAAACAATAGAAAATTTAAAAAATAAATAAATCTTTAAAAAATAGATGCAGAAAAAAATAAATTTTGATGAAATGGAAAACCGAAAACATTCACAAAATACAAAAAGATCAAAATAAAGTAATAAAAAAAATATCCACAAAAAATGTACAAAATAGAAAACATGGAATTCAAAATTGTTTAAATGTGTAAAAAAAGAAAATGATAAGTGTAATGGAACATACCAATAAACAAAAATGGGCGAATATTAAAAAAATCCATGCAAAAGAAAAGCATAAATTTTAAAACTGATAAATGGAGAACAGAAAATTTCACAATACGAAATAAATTGAAACCAAAAAATAGAAAAAAAAAGGATATGAGAAAAACCTATAATGAACCATATGGAAAAAAGAGGATACAGAAATACTACAATAAGTTTTTTGGAAGATATGAAAAAAAACACAAAGAAATAATAGAAAATAAAAGTTGAGTTAAACGAATAAAACGATAGATAAAAAGCAAAAATGGAAAAAAAACATGAAAAGATGAATCGAATTGAAAAATTGAGACGTATGCAAAAAAATGGGACAAATATTAAGAAAGACACAAAAATAGTAAAACTAGAAAAAGAAAAATATGAGACAAAATATATAAAAAAGTAAAATAAGATTGAATGAAGAAAATAGAAAGAATACAAAACATGGATAAAATGGAAAAAGAAACAAAAAAGCAAATATGAAACAAAAGAAAAATGCAAAAATTCATTCAAATTGAGAAAGCTTGTTAAAAATAGAAAAAACTGTCGGGTTCTCGTATTTGAACAAAGTAGGGAAAATTACTGTGGATCGATTTCTTCGTGGATTTTCATGTTATTTTTTGATTTATGGAGTTATTCAGAATTAGTTTCACAAATCGTATTTGATCAGTCGAGCTTTCTAAAAGAAGGTTGCTGAGTTTTTTCTTATTTCTAATACATTATTTTGTGATTCATTTAGCAGCCATGTCGGATTGAAATAAGTACAAATAGAAGTCACATGTCGCCTTGAAAAAGTTAAAAATCGCAATTATACTAATCATTAAAAAATCACTGTTTTCTTTAAACCCATACACAGATTGAAAGTTTGGAATTAATTAGTAAAATACGAATCAAAATAAATTTCGAGAGCCCAGAACTTCCAATTATAACTAACTTAATTTTTAAATAGTTTGTCAAAATTATAAGATAATTGTTGTAAATTATGAAATAGAAAGTAAATTTCAGTCTTTTAAAACACAATTGACAAAAAAAGATCTTGTTTTTTGCCCACTGCGCGTTAAAATCGTTTTTGAGTTCCAAGTTTCAAAGTTTTCCTTTGATTAGTTTCATGCAGTATAAACTTTATAATGTAATAATGTACGATTAACTTTATAATAGAAATTGGAGGAAATTAAATCATACCAACATTGAAACTCTAATTGAATTTTCAAATAAAATGTTATTGAAAAAATATTTGACAGAATAACTCCTTCTGTTCAAAGTCCGGGCCCCCTTCAGAACTCTGGGCCCTGGGGGAAACACCACGTTCCCCCTCCTCTCTCGGCGGCTCTGTGAAAAGGTGAGAACTTTTGCAGGTAGTCTTCATAGTTCATTTTAAAGTGGTGTTTCGTGTGGTTTAACTGATTCGACGATTGGAAAATGTTCCACAGATAAAGATTAGAATATTCAGAATGGCGAAGTAGCCATTGCAGTTATGTGGGCCACATGCAGAACAAATTTCCAGACAAGTACTTTTCGGTTCGCACAACACGTTTTACTCAGCCCAGGTTGTTCGTAGCAGTATTCATTTCAGCTGTCGGCCTGTGCTTTCGCCGAGATTTTGATAGTAGTGTATTGACTCCAAAATGAACACAACGAAACATGATGTGACGCGCATCGTCACGGAGATGGCTTATTTTCGCAAGTCCAGAACGCAGAGATATTTTTCACTGAACTGTAGTAGGCCCGTAAAATCCCGCGAAATATCCGTTTACTAACTCTGTCGTACAAACTATTCAAAAAGCATTTCATTGCAATTAACTAGATAGCAGAGGTTCATTGAATGAAATGAACAACGACAACAATTTTAAAACTGAACAAAAAACATTCAAATTTTATAATAACGAGAGGCCACCTTTCGAATACAATCATTCTCATAAATAACTGATTTCAAAGCGAGCCTCAATACACGTAGTTGGTCAAAAATATATTATTTTCACTGTGCAAATACAAGCCCTCGAGCAGATGGCGATTCAGAACCCAAATGCACCAAAATACCCACGAGAGGCGGTCAAATTAGGTTTAGCGAACGTTTGGGTCAAGCACGTCGAAAAATCATTCATTATCTTATTCCCAAGCTGTGCCCGTTAGCTAGGGTGGTTGACCCACAAAAGTCGCTTGACAACAACCTAGATGCACTGTTTTTTTTAATCCGGCGTCTGGAGTGTTTAACTTAATTCTGTAAGAATTTTGAAAAGGCGAAAAAAGCTTCGGCCGTTGATTGTCCACCCCAGTAGATGCTGTTCTGAGCTGTAATTCAGTAACCCCGACCGACCAAACCCGTAGTCATCTGGTGGGCAGCAGTTTTCTCTTAAAGCTGCTGGCAGTGTTCTGAAATGACATTGACATGCAGATTAGCTTTCTCTGGTTTCGGTTGCGAATTCTTTGCTAATTTCACAGCATTCTCAACGAATTAATATGTTTTTAATGCCACTGCAGATATTTTTATGCAAGAACGTAGGAAAAATTTATTATGCAACACTCTAAAGTGGAATGGATCACTGTGTCTCGTTTTTCTGGGTTAAAGTTTATACAAATTTTCTTAGGCTTCTTAGCGGTTATATGGAGAAAAGACGAGCAAGTTAAGGGGATACTTTGAAATATTACAGGAAACATTTTTTAAAATATGACTCTATGGCAGTGTGGGTTTGTAAGAACATGATCGACAATCACGAACCAAATTAACTATGTATCGAATCAAATGAATTAAATGTATGTAGTAAATGTAAATGGGGAACAAAAAGGGGGAATATAAGAAAAAACATGAAAATTATTTATATTCAACTGAATTCATGTTATTGTTTCCTTTCATCCCCTAGTACACCAAACTACAAAAATACCCTTCCACGTTCAATTGAAAGCTATCCAAACACACTACATAAATAATGAAATATGTCAGATATAGAAAATAACATGTCAAAAAACATTTCCGTGCCCAAGAAAAGTCAATGGCAGCTGGACCATGTTTAATATCAACGTTTTGTTGGAAGCGTTCCCGTACAACCGGCTCTCAATTCAACGTCACTCGGACAAAAAGCGCAAAAAAATAAATAACTTCTAAATCCACCGGCGCTACCTTCCCGGCTAGGAAAAAAATGGAAATCCTTACAGAGCGCCGGCCAGCCGCCCACTCGAATGCCAACAAAATATACCAGCTTCCGCAGTGTTTCCACTCCGAAATACGATACCCTTCTCGCAGGCAATTAATTTTTGTTTATCAAGTTTCTCCCTCCGATCTCCCAGGTCCACATCCGACAGCAAGAATAGGTGACACTTTGGCTGAGACTGTTTCTTTCCATGTTGGCCAAATCGAAAAATCGCTGCCAAATATCGGGCACTACCAACATGTGTCAGACCTTTCTCGGTGGATACGGAAACTAATTTTCAGCATTTCAGCTGCGTTCCACGATAAGAGCTGTCATTTCCGTTTCCATGAGTTTCTTGCGATCAAGGCACCGTCAGGGTCACTCGACTGATATTGGACTCCGAAGGCAATCAGGTGTCAGCGCAGTGAATAGGTTTCGCACGATAAGTGAAAGAGACGTCCTTTCCATATGACGTCCTACGACATATCAAACCAGCCATCGGCTTTGTTCGACCGTCCGGACCGAGTGGGAATTAGTTTTCTATAGCAGATGAAATGTTTCACTTATTCGGATGAAACGCTAATTGCTTTTCAAGGTAGAACTTTGGAAATTAGGATACATTGAATAATAACCCGAAGATTCCGAGAAAATGCTGCTGAACTTTTTTTTTCGAGCCACTTTCCTTTTAGCTTATTCAGGAAGCTAAATTCAATTTAATCATTTTAACTTTTATTTTGCTTTCCGCAGCGAAAAACTTTGACGCATAGCACAGGTTGCCTTGAACAAGCAGTTTTTATTAGTAGTATGACTTTCGCAGACAGGCGAGCACTTAAAGTTATATGAAACTTATAAAATGAAAATTAAACTTTCTCTTTAATTTAACTTAAATTATTGCTTAAACTTAAATTATTGCTTTCAATATGGTGGCACTGTTTCAAAATTTTGGACGAGTAGCTTTTAGAAGTTAAAATTATGGATGAAAATTATCCTGATTAGTGAGCATAGCATTTTTTGAGCTCATTTGTGGTACAAAAAGCTTTCAAATTTTTTTAGAGCCCGCCAACTGTCTTCAATGCGTTCAAAGATTGCAAAGAAGCATTAGCATAAGAACATCTGCCGATTGTTATTTTTCCAAAATTGTGTGTTGCGATATTCAAGTTTAAAATGCTACACATTTCTTACAAAAAAAATGTATAGGATTCAAACTTTGACAACTTTTTCCGAGTATCATATACCAATCGACTCAGCTCGACAAATTGGGACAATGTCTATGTGTATTGGTGTGTTTTTAGAGAGCAGAAAAAAACTTCCAAAAAAGCACTGAGAATGCAGCAAAAAAAATTAACAAAACCCTAGTCAGCGAACGGGTTTGGAGTTGCCACCACGCGACCCGCTAAAAACCACTGCTCTTGCTCAGAACCCGATTCCTCCCCGGCACTACCTTTTGGCATTGCTCCGGGGAGGGTTTTTTATGTGCCTACCACCCACTCTATTCCAACTACTTAGCAGTTAGTTTCTTCAGTAGGGTTACAGCATGACTCCTCGACACACCACCAGTTCACCACCATCCACACAGACCATGGCAGTCGTAGAGCTAGCGGTGGTTCGAGACTTAGTTCTCTTCCCCTACGAAGACAGACTGTGCGGCAACTTCAGATTGTCTAATTTACCGAGCATTGCGGCTACCTTGCGCTATTCAGCACCATAACTCCCTTCTCGTACTATTGAGCACCACTTACTCGTTGAGCTCCCGACTTGTTTGTGAACTAATCGCTCTAGTCCTCGACGATGGCCTACTCCGACGGAGAATTCCCCGGCGAAAGAAGTTCTCCCGAAACCGTACCAACCAGCCGGGTGTCGAGGTCAGTTGGGCGATTCCGGTGGAGCAGAGCGTCCGGTTCGCTGGTGCCCCGACGACACGCGACTGGTAGTGTCTCGTCGCAGTCTATTCAGTCTAGTCCTCGGCGGAGAATCTAGCTTACGCCGACGGAGAGTTCCCCGCCGAAAAACTCTGTCCCGATACCGATTCTTCTTTGGTTTTAGCACCAAAACTTCTTGAGCCCTTTGGCTCATTGTCCGGTATCTCTCTCGTTCCATTTCGCTACACCTCCCCGATGAGCCATTCAGCTCCCGCCCTTATTTGTTCGCGAACTACTCGGCCTACTCCACGATTTCGGGTCGAGCGTAGCTTCCGGTTCACTAGTGCCCCAAAGTCCCACTGCTAGCTATTCGACGCGGTCTACTTGGTCTAATCAACGGCGGTGGATCTAGCCTACTCACGAGCTACCCGATTGGGTGTCGAGGTCGGTCCGGCCTTTGCGGTGAAGCCTGTCGTTCGGTTCGCTGGCGCCCAGACACCCCAAACCCGATGCTATGCCGCGGCGCTGGACCTAGTCTGCACCGTCGGAGAGTTCCCCGGCGACGGAATTTCTCTCGAAACCCGATTTGTGGTTTCACGGCGGCGTTCTAGCCAATGGCGCTACTTTGTTGGCTCCTTCGCCTCTACAGCTTTGAGAGTATACTCGTAACCACTCTGTTGACAACGTCCCAGTTATGCTCGCAATGGCACATCTTTTCGACGATATTTTCCACTGTCACACCAGGCATACCCCTTCGGACTTCTATCGGTTCACACACTCCGGGCAAACGGGTGACGAAGCGTGCCCAAACCGATGCAGGTTCTTCCGGAAGCATCCGTGCCTGGACAAAAACTGCGCCAAATGGAAGTTCACCTCTCTATGCTTCTTATGTACCCAAGCAGAGTCATTTGGGATGAGTTGGCGGGTCTTCCTTTCTCTGCATTGTCACACTCTTGCTGCCACTTAGCCAACGAGTCCGCTCGGACCAGTCTTCTTGCATTACGTGCATTTCTCCGCTGGTTGAATTCCACGTCCTCAGCCAGAGTGATGCAGATTGGGATCATCCCGGCGATAACGTCTTCGACGTTATCGTTCTGTACGCATTCGCGACAGGAACAGCCATTAGATGAAACGTGCTTGTTAACTTCCTCCGATTCCGCTTTGAGTTCAGAGCAGAAGCCCAGGCCAGTATGCCATACCGCAGAAGACACCCGCCAGCAGACGTCTCGTGCTACCTCTTGTTCCTCCGTGATTCGGCATGATCCTTGCCAATGCGTTGATTGTCCAGTCGACGTGGCTGTAACCAATCGTCAACCATCACACCTAGGTGCTTCAGCGCACGCCTCGATGGGATGGATTGTCCCCCACGCTGATCTCGACTCGCTGGATTTTTTTACAGTTGCTGACCAGTATTAACTTGGTCTTGTGGTGAGCGAACTGCAACTTGTCAGTTATCCAGGTTTGTGCGATACCTATTGTCTCTGCCGTCAACATCTCCACCTCCTCAAGGTTCTCGCCCGTTATTGTCAGAACTACGTCATCTGCAAAGCCGACGATCTCGACTCCATTGGGCAGTTCCTATATGAACACTTCGTTGTACATTATATTCCAGAGTGTTCAGCTGAGTGTAAGCTAAGGGCTCCGGTAATCCCGCTGTGACCAAAGTCGACCTCTGCCTCATGTTCGTTTCGTAGACCAGTATTCGGTTCTGGAAGTAACTTTTTAAAACCTTGCACATATAGTTCGGAACGGTCGCCCCCGTCTAGCGCCGTTGAACGCGTTCTTCACTGGTATCTTTACCACGGCGCAGTAACGATTACCCCTTCTCTTTTGCTTCAATGCTTTTTTCCGCGCTCGCGATGACTGTGCGGATAGCGTCTACCGTCGATATTCCTTTCTGGAACCCGAGCTGTCTGTGCAATAATCCGTTCTCAAGCGTAGATCGTCAGCCTGTTTAGGATGACCTTTTCCAGGAGCTTACCAAGAGTATCCAGCAGGCATATAGGCCGATACCATGCTGGATCTCCTGGTGGTTTCTCTGATTTTGGCCTCAACACCAGCTTCTGATCTTCCATCTATCCGGGAAGTAGCCATCGTCCAGGCATTTCTGTGGGTCTATCCTGAACATGTCCGAAATGCCAGCTGGATTTCCACCGTCTACATCAACGTTTTGTAAGATACTTTTCAGTTTGTCAGCGCACATTTCTACTGGCATCATTGGACTCTTGATCCTGGCCATAACGATACGGTAAGCATTGTCCCAAGGGTTAGCATCTACTTCTCTGCACAGCTTCTTGTAGCAGGTGGACTTGCTTAGCACTATCTTGCGTTTAATAGCGGCTCTGGCCGCCCGGAATGTTCTCTGTCTGCCTCTGATCTTGCTCTATGAACGTCTCTTCTGGCTTTTAGGCAGGCACCTCGGAGGATGCTGAGCCTTTCGTTCCACAAGTTTGCCGGACGCCAATAGTTCCTTGGCTCCATTTTCTTCGGCATTGTTACATCACATGCCCTCGCTACTGTATCCGACAGCTTATCGGCGCTCGGAATTGGAGTGACGCTGTCATCACGAAGTGCTTCCACGAAAAGGTCATTGTCGAAGTCCTTTATTTTGCTCGGCAGTCCTCACTCTCCGCGTTACTGTACAATTCCGCCGATCAATGGTGTAGTGGATCGCCTGGTGGTCGCTATGAGTGTACTGCTTATCGTTATCTGCGCATGCTCCAAGATCCGTTGTCATACCGCCTTCATTCTCTGCTGCTTCACCGTTGAGGTGCTCGTCATAGTACTACTTCCATCTCTCAATCACCTCACACTCGCTGCCGTCTAAGTTTCTGCACATATCGGCTTGCGGAACGTAGGGCCTTGGCGTCCATCTACGACGAGTGTTGTACAACGTCGAGAATTTTGAGCGCATGCATACTATGGTCCGAATCTATATTCGCGATAGATACGAACGTTGGTGATATCAGAGAAGAATCGCCCGTCGATTAGAAAGTGATCGATTTGGTTTTCGGTGCATTGGTCAGGTGATTTCCGGTGGCTTTGTGGATATCTTTGCCTGGAAGAAGATACTTCGGATTAGTATGCCACGGGACGCTGCGAATTTCACGCATCGTTGGCTGTTGTCATTCGATATAGTGTGCAAGCTGTTTGGCCCGATTACAGGACTAAACATTACCTCCCGTCCTACCTGAGCGTTCATGTCACCAATGACGATTTTCACGTCCCGTTGCGAACAGCCGTCGTACACCTCCACCAGATTCGCATAGAACGCATCTTTCTCGTCGTCGGGTCTCCCATCGTGTGGTTAGTGTACGTTGATGATGCTGTAGTTTAAGAAACGGCCTTTGATCCTCAACTTACACATCCTTGCGTTGATCGGAGTCCATTCAATCACGGAAGGATTAGCACTACAAAGCCGGTTCCCAGCCCTTAGGTGGTGCTACAGCTCTGGTAGAAAGTAGCCGCCCGAGGCCCGCTTTTCTATACATTTTGTCCTGTCAAGTAAAGTTCCTGCAGTGCTACGACTTCAAAGGTGCGTGGTTGGAGCATGTCGTAGATTATTCTGTCGAAAGCTAGAAAGCAGAGTGACCTGCAGTTCCATGTTCCTAGTTTCCAGTCGTAGTCCTTATTTCGTCGCGTAGGTCTTTGCCGATTGTTCCGATTCGTAATTTCTTCTGCATTGTTCGTAACGGTTAGTTTTCCAGGGCAGCTTGTTGGGCCTTTCCCATCCCCCTGTCTCGCCGGAGGACCATAGTGTCAGCTCTGATTAGAGTCTCACGCTGACACGAGGACGATACATCATCCACCTCTAACATGGAGAACAGACGCTGTTTTGAGCCGCCCCTAACATGGGGAACAGACGCTCGGATGGACTCACCCTCAGAAAAGAGGAGCCCCCCTTCTCTGTCAGCATACGACCATGGTTCCACCGAGGTTGATTAGCCGAACTTTCCTATGGTTACTCGTACCCCAGCTGGCACCGCGGGAAGGTAGGGATAGGAGTTACTGGAAAAGAGGCTAAGGACCACTGTGGCGAATCACCGGGTCTATATTACGCATTGTCCAGTCATTTACTAACCCCAATTTCTCGACGCACAACCGATAAATTGCAGATGACTAAAATAGGCACAACATTCTTGTTTAAATTCTATCTTATTTATAATAAGGTATGAATAATGCACATTAACTTAGAATAGTTCTTGCATATATGCATGTTCTGCTGTATCGATTTTGTTGGCTATTTTCGGCAAATTTGAGAGTAAGAGAAACGAAAGCAATGAAATTGAAAGACGGAGAGGTATTCTAGAGGGAATCAGTTATAAACTTAGCATGGAAAACTAGGACTAGGCAGGCTCATATGGACATGGTCGAAAGGAAATGTGAAGAATTCTTTGCCTTCTGCTAAGTAGGAGTTGGGCGTTGCACCCAAGTCTACTGCATGGTCTATGGTAGAACATAACCCATCATCTTGTTTTACCGCCGACGCCGGTAAATCATGCATTCCTACTTCGATTTTATCATTCAACAATATAATCAAGAAAATTAATTGTCACACTCAAGGACGTTGGCATGTCCTAGATTTTTTCGTCATAACTTGTACGTTATCAGTAAAAACTTTCCTTTTATTTATCCTTTGAGATGTTTGACATCATCCTCGATAGTGTCGCAACAGCAGTCGACGCTCTCTTGCATGTATAGCCGACGTTGCTGCCGAAGGTCAGTTTGTCGTCTATAATGACTCCGAGAGACTTCAGACTCAACTGTGAGGTGATCACGACTTCTCCCACATGGATAAATTCATGTTGTGCCGACTTGCGGTTGTTGACGATAACTACCTCCGTCTTATGATGAGCGAGCTCCAGGCCTCTCGCGCTCATCCATTCCTCCATCGTGTTGATCGCGTGTTCTGCAGTTAGTTCTACCTCAGGGATTGACTCCCCATAGACCTCCAAGGTTACGTCGACGAACTTGACCCCAGGTTCCATAGCACCGGGCCTAGGATCGAGCCCTGCGGGAATCCGGCGGTAATCGGAACTCTTTTCTGACCGGCATCTGTCTCGTATAGCAGTACGCGGTTCTGGAAGCAGCTTTCCAGGATCCGGTACAGACCCACCGGCAGGCTAAGCCGGTGTAACGAGAGCGCAATTACATCCCAGCTTGCGCTGTTGAATGCGTTCTTCACGTCAAGTGTCACTAACGCATAGTATCGAATGCCTCGCCTTTTTCGTTGGATTGCTATCTCGGCAGTTTTTATCACTGAGTTGATAGCGTCCACCGTGGACTTACCTTTTCGAAAACCAAACTGGTTGTTTGACAGGCCGTCCGTAGCTTCTGCGTACGGGGTTAGCCTGTTGAGGATGATCCTCTCAAGCAATTTGCCAGTCGTGTCGATCAGACAGATTGGTCTGTACGCCGATGGGTCGCCTGGCGGCTTCCCGGACTTCGGCAACAACACCAAGTTCTACCTTTTCTATCTATCGGGAAAACGGCGTTCGTGAAGGCATCTAGCATAGGCATCTAGGCATAGCTAGCCTGAACATGTGCGGGTTCGCTATGATCGTTGCCTTGAGAGCGCTGTTTGGAACTGCATCCAGCCCTGGAGCTTTGTTCATTGCTAGGGAATTAGCCACTGCGAGTAGTTCTTCATTCGTCACCGGAGCCACCATTTCGGCCGTGCCCGCACTATCTCGTAGTGCAGGTGGCCAGGGGCTTGGTGCTCAAGACAGGAAGAGAACTTCGATAATCGTCGCCAACCGGTCCGGAGACCGTTCTTGGGGTGAAGTTCTTTGGTCTTGGATGACCTTTGGTCTTGGTCATCACGATTCTGGCGGCGTCACCCCACGGATTCGCGTTGGCACTCTCACACAGGTTGTCGAAACACACTCTCTTGCTGCTTTTAATGGCCTTGTTAAGGGCCAATTCACGGCGGTTCTCTCTTGCATCCTCGGTGCGGGCTCTTTGCATCCTACGTCTAGTTCTGAGGCAAGTTGACCGTAGGGCATCTGCCGTTTCTTGGCAGGGTTTTTCTCGGCATAGTGGCGTCGCACGCGCGTGGTAGAACGGCTACCAGCGCATCCCCGCTTAGACTGTCGGTATTGGCCTCCAGTGCCAGGGCCGCGGTGAAAGCTTCGCTATCAGAGTGATTGGACTTCCACCCGCGTACCTGACAGGGATCATCCGCCCTCGGATGCTGCACACCATAGTTGTTCGTAAAGTGGATTGCTTAATGATCGCTATGAGTGTAGCCTTCGTCTACCCTTCATGCCATACCTGGAACCAGACTCGGGCTGGCAAATGTTACGTCAATTCATGCCTCTACTCCGTTTCTACGGAATGTGCTAGCGGAGCCATTATTAGCTAACACAGTATCGAGTTTCGCAAGCGCCTCCATTAGCGCTTGGCCCCTGCTATTTGTACAGCGGCTGCCTAACTCTACTGCCTAAGCATTAAAGTCTCCCGCTATGACTACCGGTTTCCGGCCCACTAGGTCTGACGAGAGCCTGTCGATCATCTGGTTGAACTGTTCTATGGGCCACCTTGGTGGAGCGTAGCAGCTACAATAAAACACACCATTGAACTTGGCAATCGCAACACCCTCGGCGGAGGAGTGTATTACCTCTTGAACCGGGAACCGTCCCGTTGTACAGATTGCCACCATTCCAGACCCGTCCGACACCCAATTGCCGTTGCCGGCAGGGATGTTGTAGGGGTCTGATAGGAGGGCGACATCTGTCCTCGATTCCGAGACCGACTGCCACAACAGCTGTTGGGCTGCTGCACAATGGTTAAGATTTAGCTGTGTGACGTTCACGGCTTCTTTTTATTTGCCCATAGCATGATTACGGGCTTGCTTCTTAGCGGTGCAGATAAGGCAGGCCCCTCCTCGCCGCAGCGACGACATAGTTTGCTCCTGTCTGTACCCTTATATTCGTACGATTTATGGCCGGACTCAAGGCACCGATAGCACCTATCCACTGAAGGCGGCTGGGGTATGCTAATTGGGCACAACGACCAGCCGATCTTCAGTTTACTTATCACGGTAACTTTTTGGGTATCTGCTTTCAGTAGCCTGAGGTAGGCTACTTGCGTGCCGGAAGGTCCCCCTCTCAAACGCACAGAGGCCCGCTCAATTGTTACGTCGCATTGTTCCTTGACGGCTGCGACGACGTCGTCTGCGGCCGTAAACTCGTCCAGTTGCTTACACTGGAGAGTCATTTCCGCCCCTAACGGCCTCACCTGGCGCCTTCACCTAGGATCTCTTGGGCCAAGGCCTTATAGACTGCAATGGATTGTGCGCCTCGCTTCAGCACCAAAAGCATTTCGCCTGCATTGGTGCGTCTCACGATGCGCACGTCTTGCCCGAGGGTCGAGAGGCTTTCGGCCGCCCTCATCGGCTTTTGGACGTCGGCATATTTGTCCTTGCCGGTCTTTAACCACAAGGCCTCGCCTCTGTCCTTGACCTTCTTTGCGGGCCGCGGTGCATCCGGTGTCGGTGTAGGCTTCTTCTTAGTGACCAGCGTCCAGGGGTTTACGCTTCCCTATCCCGGTTGCGCCGAGTTGCTTGTACCTTCTCTCTGCCCGGCGGGGTCATTTTCGCCCCGGTTTACCTCGACCAAACGGCGTTTGACCGTGACGGTTACACGCCGTGTGGTGTTGGTTTTTGCACCCTCGCCTGGTGACTTCATAGGGCGCTTCGCGATCGACGTCGTCTTGCGCTTGTCCTTGCCCTTGCCCTTCGAGGGGAACTCAGCCGCCGTTTCGAGCAACTTGGCTGCTCCATAGAAGGGGAAGGGGAAGGCCCCTGTCTGGGTATCTATGTCGGCCTTCTCTCTTTCCTCCCTCTTGGAGGCCACTGCCTGTGTTTCTCTGTCGGACTTCTCCACCCTCTTGGCGTAAGCCTGCTGTTCCTGTCTTGCGACACGAACAGCCTTCCGGAGCTCCAGACGGCTTTGTTTCAGCTCCTTGTTGATATTTTGCTTCGCGTTAGTGAACTCGATTATAATATCGAGCTGCTCCACCACTTTACGCATCGCGGTTAGTGGCCCGTCCAGCGCTATTTTCTGCTACTGCTGGAGAGTCACTGGTGCTGTCGGATGCAGCCCCCGTCGCTCCACTACTCTCCCCACTGGGGGGAGACCTCATCAAACCACCTTTAGCAAAGGGGTTCGGCACCTCCGATTGTTTTTATTATTTTTCACGTCGCTCATTGATCCCACGAGTCGCGCGAGAAAGAAAGGTCCACCACGCCAGAGCTCCGCAGTAACGTGGTAAGGGACACTTTCTGTGGGGGTTGCCCAGGTACCCCACAGGCTCCGTTAACGATCGAGCATCTTTTTCACCACCTCGATCACTCATCCCTCGGCACGGGTCGCTTCACGCCTTGGACTTGGGGTTATGACCTTTTTTGTTTTACGTGGTGACCGCGGCCCAGATCATCACAACCATCCTCCTTTACCAGGGCTTTGGACCTGTAGCTCTGGTTCTCAATAGTTCCAAGTACGTAGGTTATTGCGGACATGCTACTATTGAGATCCGTCATTCGCTAGCGAAGTTTTAATACGGAAGTAGAGATGCATTATCTGGCAAACTGGCTCAGTGCGATTGATATCTGTCGATTGCTTTGCCTGCTCATAACACTTTTGTAACAGCCAGTTATAGAATGCATTTTTTTCTTCTCGATGTTGCAAAAAACACCGCTTAAGCTATCAAGATGATCAACAGAACCAGGATGAAAAACGAAATGATTATTTGATATCTTCCGGGATAAACCGGACTATAGTAGAATTTTCACTACAATAGTGTCCGTCACCGTTCTACAGATCTGGCTATCAGTACCTATTGATATTATAAAAGAAAAATACATCTGGAGGTTTACCGTGAATTGTAGTGTGATTATTAAAATGCTGCACAGGATGTGAAAAACCAATCACTAATGATGTATGAAACTGATAAGCAGATCTGAAATGTTTCTTGAAGATCGGGATTGCAACCATCGCGTTTAAGATAGAAGCAGTCCACCTGCCAATTAGGACAGCGATGAATAATTAATGAGACCCATCAGGCTTCTTTTGAACGCACATTGTTCCGTCGAAGAATAGAAAGAAGAAGAAAAAAAGTCAGTCATGAAAGGGTAAGTGATAGTTGGGATGGAATTTACTTCGTTGGTAGTTTCCTTTTCCTGCCTAGTGAAAGCACGTCCCAGCTTCCCTGGAGCTGGCTCACGGCACCGCCGTCGAGTGTTTAAATGTCAATGGTTCCCTAGCTGAAAGGTGCACCCGAGTACATAATTTGGAAGAAAATGTTTGTACAGGATGAAAACTTCACAGTGGAACGGGGAGAAGTCATCTTCTATAATTATTCCACCCTCTCGCGCTCGTTCGTTTAATGAAAGTCTGGGGACGTAGCGAAAGCAACGCGATATACTGCGCTCCCGCACGCTCCAGTTATTCATGTACGACGAAATTTATGATGCGGTAAACGAGCTTTTGGGGGGAAGTTATTTCTTTTGCATAAACGGAAGATTATGTTCTACGAACGTTCTCACTGCTCGAGTGCTGATTAATGTGAAAATCGCTTTACTCTCATGTTCGACCCATTTCAGTAGAAAACGAGTGGCGAACTGGTGGAAGGCCCCGGTTTGATGACGGTTTTCGCTCCGTAATTATTACCCCGAGTGTTGGAAAGTGCACGTGCGTGGTTTATGGACCTGACGTTGAAAATTGAAACGAGCTATGTATCTAGGACGCATGCAGTGCGGCAGTGGGCGGCGAAGAAGGCGATTGTTGCAGAATGTAAATATTTTAATAGTTCGTGATTTCTCAGAAACTTTGTTAAGAGGTGTGCAGTGGCAAATTTCATTTATTTTTTGGATCGGGCGTGTGAATTAAAAGAGGCATCGCATAAGTGAAAAGTATTGATATATTTTCTAATTTGAGTTCTGGCTATTTTCGTGTAGTCTATCAAATTCGTCTTTCCCTGCTGCATTATACATTGAACAAAAACAATAATATTTTTAAAAAATCATAGAAATACAAAGAAATACTGTATTATGAAGTCGAAAAGTAAATTCCACAACTAATTTATTTATAGGTTTCATGCTCTTAGCGCCTAAATGTGGTTTAACATAATTTTCTTTTTAGTGGAGAAAACTAGTTTTTACCTAAATTTTTCTCTACTAAGGATAAATATAGCATAGCGCATTTTACATTGGCTTGCTAATCCAAATCATATTTCGACAATACTAATTCTCATCAGCTTAATAAGAACTCCTTTTCTTGAGGGACATCATGCAGGATTAGGGGTTTGCTCAAAAACACAAATAGTGTTTTCGTTTTTCCTTTCTCTCTATGCCTTTCTCTTATAGAAAGGCTATGCAATCACTCTGAAAACCGACTTTTTAACCGAAGCCCGAACTGTTTGAAATTTTTGTCATAAATTGCATTTGAAAAACTCAACAAGCTCAAATTACATACGAACCGAAACTTTTTTCGCGTATACGATATTTCTAGATGTTGCCAACAGAGGACTGGACACGACCGTTTCCTTTGCAAATATTTAAAGTACGCTTTAGATAATTTCTTCTCGCAGAAACTGACCGTGGGCAATGCAATTACTACGTGCTACGGATCGGACGATTCACCCGCAGGAAAATTTCTTGAAACAACACTCGGGAAACTGTTTAATAGAATTAACAGAACGAAATGGCAAAGTCGGAAAATGCTTGCGAAAACTTCGTGACAGATCATTCTTCTCCTTTGTGTTATTATTTTTCTTACTCTTTCGTAGCCTTACTATGTCCGTTTGCTGACCGGTGCTTGAAACAGAGCACTGCAAACAAATGCGGAAAAAGTGATTAATATTTAAGGCACGTGGCTTTGTCGTTTTAGATACTGGCGAAGTGTAAATGATTTGTTGAAATGTTTTTAAAATGGGAATGTACAAGCAAATGTACTAATTGACAACGATAAAATTGATGCAGGGAGAATAAAGCAGAAGTCAGTAATAATTTATGTCAACACGACAACTTCGTCCTGGGTGTAATAAGTATGCAGTTTCCTGTTCATAGAAAAAAAATAATTATCGTGATACGTATCCAAATCTTTTTTCAAGTTGTGTCAAAAATAGCTCTAATTAAACAGTCTAATCTTAACAAAATTCAATAGTTCCCTCGAGTATATAGAACTGTATTCCTAGTTTTCGAATTATTGTAAAATTGTTCCCCTTAGTTTAATGTACATTATTATTGAACTTTCTTACTTAAATGGCCAAACTGTATTATTACTCATAAAAATTGCTATAATTGCCCCCTCCTCTTTTTCCTTGTAAAATTCATTCCCTATACTCTTTCTCTTTATGAAAATCAATTACCCCCTTGCACTTGTATACATCCAGGTTTTTTACGCGGGGGATACGTACCGCGTAAAAAAATCGTGGTAATTGGATAATCCGCATAAAAAAAACCGCGAATGGTCTTGAAGAGTAGGTGCCAGAAATTGATTTTGACGCCAATTTGAAATCCAAGATGGCGTCTTCCGGTTTAGCGAAATTCGCTGTAACCCAATCAATATGGGTATTTTCGGAATAGTCTTAACGTATAGGTGCCAGAAATAAACAAAGAAATAAATCTGCACCTTCCAGGTTTTCCATGAAAAATTGAATTTTAACGCCATTTTAAAATCCAAGATGGTGACTTCCGTCTTAGCGAGATTCTCCACAACTCAATCAATATGAATATTTTCGGAGTGGTTCTGACGAGTAGGAGACAAACGTCGATGTTTGGCATCATTATAAAATTCTAGATGGCGACTTTCGGTTCACCGAAATTGCCGCATGAAAAATCTGGGCAATCCTCCAAAACATCCTCGTTTATAAGATCTAATCATAACCCAGCAAAATGCAAAATATTTTTTATGTTCATCCAGAAGAGTGCGGTGAGAATGGAAGATAGAGAAGAAAGAGACGTATGCAGTGTGAGTTGGGGTTTCGAAATGATTCAAATTAAACACATTAGTTAAATACAAGTAAATTCAACTATTTAAATAAAAATATTTGTACTACAACTTCAACTTCCAAAAATACCCATACTGATTGGGTATAGCGATTTTCGCTAAGTCGGAAATCGTCATCTTGGATTTCAAAATGCGTCAAAAATCAATTTTTTGAATCTACTCGTTAAGATCATTCCGAAAACACTCATATTGACTGGGTTATAGTGAATGTGGCTAACTCGGAAGTAGCCATCTTGGCATTCAAAATGGCGTCAAATATCGACCTTTGTCTCCTATTCGTCAAGACCATTCCGACAATACCTATATTGCATGGGTTGCAGAGAGTTTCCGCTAAACCGAAAGTCGCCATCTTGGATTTCAAAATGGTGTCAAAAATCACCAATAATTCATTTTTTTTTTTTGGTTTTTGACTTAAGTTGGCACCTAAGTCAAAAGCCAAAAAAAACTTATTTAGGACTGGTGGTATCCAACGGGGGAAAATGATCGCAAATGGTGAGTGAAGCTAAGCAATCATGTGAAAAAAATTCCCCAGGGGCGACATTCGAACTCGCAACCTGTGAGACTCCGGCCCAATGCACCAACCCTTATGCTATCCCTGGATTTGATGACATCCCAGAAAGAGCATATGATTATCACACTGGCGACGGTGATCCTGCCTGCAAAACGAGAATCACACACAAACGGCAGCTGATCACCCTAACACATTTTGATCTATTTAATTTCCCCGCTAGATTTCAAGGCCCGGGTTTTTATTATCGTCTGATGTCTAATTTAAGTTCATTACCCATTGTACTTCGGTGGGTGACAGAGCTAATGAAGACTGTCGATTTCTTTTCCCTTGCCCAGTGAACAGAGGTATGACGGGAGCGAACCCGCCATTCGAATTAAACTAATAATTCATTTTTTTGACTTATGTGCCAATACCTTATTTAGGACTGGTGGTATCTAGCGGGGAAATTAAATAGATCAAAATGTGTTAGGGTGGTCAGCTGCCGATTCTCGTTTTGCAGGCAGGGTACGATCACCGTCGCCAGTGCGATAATCACATGTTCTTTCTGGGATGTCATCATACCCTGGGATAGCATAAGGGTTAGTGCATTGGGCCGTAGTCTCAAAGGTTGCGAGATCGAATGTCGTCTCTGGGGGAATTTTATTCACATGATTGCTTAGCTTCACTCACCATTTGCGATCGTTTGTCCCCGTTGGATACCACCACACAAACATCAATTTCTGGCAAATACTCTTCAAGACCATTCCGAAAATACCCATATTGATTGGGTTACAGTTAATTTCGCTAAACCCGAAGTCGCCATCTTGGATTTCAAAATGATGTCGAAAATCAATTTCTGACAGCTACTGGTCAAGTCTATTCCGAAAATACCCATATTGTTGGGACTTAGAAGTTTTTCAGAAAGATGGAAGAGACGGGTCTGGAAGATTCCTTATGACCCACACTTCCATCGTTCCGAAAAACTTTTAAGTTTATTGCATTAAAAAGGACTTTTTTGCAAAAACTGTGTTAATGGCAAAATCCGCGCAAAATAAAACCAACCAAAATTCTTCTAAGTTGATTGCATTTAAGAGGACTTAGGAATTTTTTTCTGAAAAAAAGTCTGAGTCTTTTGCATTCAAAAGGACTTCCTAGCCTTAAGATTCTATAAAATTCAATGTGTGATACCCTAATTTAAAATACAGAACGAAGAAATTGGCACCTTCAAGCTAACGCAAACTGGATTTATGAATGGCAGCCTTTAGTTTGCGCCGCTAAAACAACAAAAATGATCCATAAAAAATTGAAACACGATCCACAAAAAAGTTCATGTTCCATAAAAAAACTGAAAATCCCTAAAACAGTGTGAATGATCCATAAAAAGGGTGATCCACAGATTATGTAAAATTGAACCATAAAATGGTCGCAAAAGAGCACTAAAATAGTAATAAAAGAGCAATTAAATCAACCAATGCCCCATAAAACAATTTGTAATGTTCCATAAAATGTTACATTTTGCGCCATAAATTAACTGACATTGGTCCATAGAATATTAACAATGTACATTAAAACAGGTCGATATGTTCCATAATATCGACAAAAATGTTCCACGGTATTACAAAATATAGCTATAAAATGTTAGAAAACGTTCCATAAATTTGATGAAAATGTTTGCTAAATAATTTTTCTTGGCCCATAGAAGATGTAAAAATGAACATTAGAAATGATTCATATATCGAACATTTAATTATGGTTCATGGATATTTACAAAACGATCCATAAGAAAAGAAAATAAAAGCGATCCATTAATGCTTATGCACCAGAAAAATTAAATTTAATGAATTCATGCGAAATTTTTGATATTCGAACTAATAATAAAGTTTATGACATTTGGTTGGAATGTCAAACTACAACAAACAATGCATACATTATAGTTAAACTTAAGCCTCCGTATCCCACTTCATGTAACTGACCTTAATTAACCTGAAATCATTATGGGACCTCTTTAAACGGCAGGGCATCTATGATATTAGCGCGCTGAGAGTTATTAGACCACTGCACAGTGGTCGCAATGGTACCAAAACGTGCGTTTAATTAATGGTGCTCTAGGAGTTGATTCTGGCGATTTGGTGTGCTAGAAACACTTTTTCGCACTGAAATCCCCCTTTTTTTGATGTATACTGAATTGTGATTAATCCACCTAAAAGTGAGATTGAAAATTTATTTCCACTAACTTTTAAGATAGAGGCACGATGTCAATGACAAAGTTATAGTAAATTCTACTGCGGGAAAACATGCAAACTCTCAAAATGTAATGGTGTTGAGATAAAGCACGTTGTTTGTGGGAGGCACCCAGAAAATCATTTTTTCATTATAACTTTTTTCTGAGATTTTTGGAATTCTTCAGATGTTTTATAAAGTTATTGAAATTAAGAAATTGCAGATATTTGCCGAAGACGTCAACATTTTTTATTTCAAAACTTAAGAGTTATTAAATAAAGTGGGCTAAAAATACCGCCATTTTGAACGACAATTACTAAGAGATGTGGAAATATGTGGAAGGCATCCACCGGCCTGTATACAAAAAATAATTTCCGGCAATGTATGTTTTGCATTTTGTAACAAAATAAGTACGACTTTTTCAGCATAAATTGTTTAGGGATTTTTGCCTTTCTCAATAGAAAGGTATTGCAATTGCTCTGAAAACCGACTTTTTAACGGAGGCCCGGAGGGCCGAGTGACATATACCATTCGATTCAGTTCGTCGAGTTCGGCAAATGTCTGTGTGTGTATGTATGTATGTGTGTGTGTATGTGTGTGTGTGTGTATGTGACCAAAAATGTCACTCATTTTTCTCAGAGATGGCTGAACCGATTTTGACAAACTTAGTCTCAAATGAAAGTGCAACGTTCCCATAGGCTGCTATTGAATTTCTAATGGATCCGACTTCCGGTTCCGGAATTACAGGGTGATAAGTACGAACACGCAGAAAATGTCGATTTTAATAAATTCTGCAATGAATGTATAAAGGTGAAAAAATTTCCAAAATATGACCACAACTGCTTCGATTTGTAGTATTAGGTCACTAACATCCATTCAAAGTCTATTTGGCCACATTGGCCACCATCCTCGGTTCCGGAAGCCCCGGCGGAAGTATCTAAATTCAGAATAACAGTCACATCGGTTTCTCGGAGATGGCTAGACCGATTCGACTAAACTTAGCCTCAAATGAAAGGTATTGCGTCCCCGTAAATGGCTATTTAATTTCATCCCGATCCGACTTCCGGTTCCGGAGTTACAGGTTGTGGCGTGCGATCACATAGCAAATTGTGATTCAAACCGGTACTCCGATGAAAGCAAAAAAGGTAAAAATTTCGCTAAAATGTCTCTCAAACAACTTAAATTTGCTGTTCTAGGTCACCGACGGCCAACCAAACTTTCGTTGACTACATTAACCACCATAGACGGTTCCGGAAGTGCCCGGGAAAAGCGGCCATCTTTCAAAATTTTCGAACTCACATCAGTTTCCCGGAAATGGTTAGGCCAATTTTCACAAACTTAGTCCCAAATGATAGCTATAATATCCCCATAGATGTCTATAAAATTTCGTACGGATCGCTTATATGGTTCCGAAAATATAGACTAAACCGTCCGGTCACATATGAAATTCCCATATAAGCCGGAACTCAAATTTTTTTTCAAAGTGGGGACCTCATGAAATTTCAGAAATCGAATTCGTATTTTTGATGCCAAACATCTTTAAAATGCATGAAACGTCGAGATTTTATGTTATCTCGAAAAAATATTTTTTATAAAAATCGACTTTTTGGGACTTTGCCGATTTCGCACCTTTTTTCAGTTCAATATTACCGTGGCTGTTTTTTCTTTTTCAAAATTTTAGAACTCGAATAATGATTTATTTTCCTGTATATAGTTGTCATGTGATGTATAATAACAAAATGTAATATATGCATTTAAATTTTTTTAATGAATATAAACAACGCAAACATTCTCGTGATTCATGATTGAGAAAGGCACAATTGCACCGCTAGGTGGATTAAAATATGTTTTTTTTCTATGTGTCGAATATTCTAAAAAAATATTGAGAGTAATAAATACACATATAAAACGTGAACTTTGAATTTCTGTTATCTGAAACTATTCATAAATTAACAGGGTTTGGAAAGTGAACACTGCACTGATAATATAAATTCGTAAATATAATGTAATCGATCATACGATACACGAATTCATTCGTCGTTTTCTGCAACGAAGTATTTTCGTGCATTCTAAATAGAAGGTTTGGTTTATTTCATGAACAAGAATGGCCGCTTGGTGAACGAAATCTTTCGTAAATTTTACACATTTAATGTATACTGCACGAATGTTATCGTTGATAACGACATTATTTTTCGTGAATGAAATGAACTGTTTTGTTTATTTTAATAAACGTGTGTGTATATTACGAACGATTTCGTTGGTCGCACGAATTCATTTCGTTTATCTTAGAAAAGTGTTCGTATTTATTATCCTCTTATTGTTTTCTGTCGATCTTTTGGAATCGATGTTTGACAACATAGATTTTTTTTTATTTAAAATAAATCGATGTGGCCAAATCGATTTTATTGTGGTACAAAGAAATGGGCACTTGATGAACGAAAGTTTTCGTAAATTTTACTTATTTAGTTTACATTGCACGAATGTAATCGTTGATAACGACATTATTTTTCGTGAACGAAACGAAATGTTTCGTGTATATTAATAAATGTTTATGTATATGATGAACGATTTCGTTTGTCGCATTCGATGTTTTAGGATCAATTTTTGACAGCACCGATTTTTTATTAATTAAAAAGATCGATCTGGCAAATTCGGTTCTATTTCAACCTGCTCATCATTATTTAGTACTAGAAAGATTGTGGTGTGAAGAAATGGACGCTTGATGAACAAAAGTTTTAGTAACTTTTCCTTATCAAGTGTACATGGCAAGAATGTTATCGTTGATAACGACATTATTTTTCGTGAATGAAATGAAATCATTCGTTTATTTCAATAAATGTTTTTGTATATTACGAACGACTTCGTTGGTCGCACGAATTCATTTCGTTCATCTTATAAAAGTTTTCGTATTTATTATCTTCTTATTTTTTCATTCGATCTTTTGGGATCGATGTTTGACAACACCGATTTTTTAGTTAAAAAAACAGATCTGGCAAAATCGATTTCATTGTGATATGAAGAAATGGTCGCTTGATGAACGAAAGTTTTCGTGAATTTTACTTATTTAGTGTACATTGCACGAATGCTGTTGTTGAAAACGACATTAATTTTCGTGAATGAAACGAAATGTTTTGATTATTTTAATAAACGTCTACGTATATTACGAACAATCTCGTTGGTCGCACGAATTCATTTTCGTATTTAATAGCATATTCTTTTACACTGCTCCGGCAGAGAAAAACTAAAAATTATTCATGGCTCAACCGAATTCGTACCGCTCCGAATTCTGGATCAACTAGAAGCGGAAGAGGTTTAGAAAATCTTCCTGAAACCGGCGAACACGGATACGGCTACCAAATAGCTAGATCGAGACCGTCGTGAACATCAACAATTATCTGACGTATAGCAACAATGACTCCATATTCTACCTCTATTGAAGCTCTGTTGACGTTGACGGTTCGACGAATGTTGCTCGTAAATATTATAAAGTATATAGCAGCGAACAATTCGTTTGCCGAACGAAGCTGTTTCGTAATAAGCCAACGAAAGTCGTTTCGTGGTTTTCACGAAAAACTCGTAATAAAAAATAAATGTGTTTCAATAGAACTACGAACGATTCATTATATGTACGAAAAATTCGTATATTTTATGAAAATTATCTGTACGAAACTAATGCATAGCGATTTACGAATATATTCTATCAGTGTAGAGACGTTTAAAAAGGTTTACTGTATTTTCATGAGTATGAACCATAGCAAAGAGTATTAGATATCATTTTCACGAAACGACTGTGTAGTCAGAGTTGCTACTTAAGATCCGACTTGCCAGAAAATCTTTAGAATAATATTTTCTCCTATATATTACATCTCTGTCAAATTTTAACCCTCAAAAAGGCAAGGGGTCTCAGAGGCTCGGCTAGTTACAGTTCCCTAGTTTCAATGAATTTGTAATTCGAAATACAAATGATCGAGCGTTTTCGGGCTTTCGATTCTCTCACTGGTAAAACGACAAAAAAGAGGCTCTTGGTTCCATTGGGTCTTAGAAGCGATGCTTTATGAAGTCACAATTTTCGCTTGCCTTTTTGAGGGTTAATTTCAAATATTTAATCATTCAATGCGTGCTTACAAAAGAATTATTGACGATTCCGGCCACGTAATCGTTTCATGAAAACGTCATATAGGGTAGACGAGCCCTTATCCATCTCATTAGTCGGGATGTCACAATATTTCGTTGATAACTCGACTTAGAGTGACTGGATTGCGCTTAAATAAGTATCACCATCTTTCCTTCGTTCCTAAGAAGCAGTACAGTTAGACTTTTTGAGCTAATGCGTTGAATAAAGATAGCAAATACTTCTCTAACTAATGAGTTCCAATGAGTGGGATGAACAGAGGAGCTAAGTTGAATTAGGGCGCAGTAACCCTAATACTGTTTGTAATGGTTTTTATTCTTGTAAAGACAGCCAAAAAATTTTGCGCATTTTTTAGTTGATCACTTTTGTTGTTGTGCTAGTTTAGGAATAATTCGTAAATTGGAGACTACAGAGCTGAGAGTTTTGGATTCATATGTGTACTTTGACATTTTCAAAGATTTTTTAGAATATTCGTAGAATAGAATAACACATAGAAACAATTGCTATAAAAAGTTATGCTTAAAATGTCGTAATTATTTTGTTACAAAATGAAAAACATGAATTGCCGGAAAGTATTTTTTATATACAGGCCGGTGGATGCCCGTTGTGAGTAGTATTTTTGCTTATAGTACTTTTCCCTGTCTTTCTCATAGAATCGAAATGTCTTCCACATATTTCCACATCTCTTAGTAATTGTCATTCAAAATGGCGGTATTTTTAACCCACTTTATTTAAAAACTCTTAGGTTTTGAAATAAAAAATGTTGACGTCTTCGACAAATATCTGCAATTTCTTAATTTCAACAACTTCATAGAACATTTGAAGAATTGCAAAAATCTCAGAAAAAAGTTATAATAAAAAAATGATTTTTTGGGTGTCTCCCACAAACAACGTGCTTTATCTCAACACCATTACAATTTTGAGAGTTTGCATGTTCAACAAGTTTTCTCGCAGTAGAATTTACTATAACTTTGTCATTGACATCGTGCCTCTATCTTAAAAGTTAATGGAAATAAATTTTCTATCTCACTTTCAGGTGGAATAATCACAATTCAGTATACACTCAAGTTTTTTTTACGCGGTTTTTTTTGCGCGGTATTTTTTTACGCGGTTTTTTTTTACGCGGATTTTGAAATTTACGCGGTTTTCATTTACGCGGATTTTGAAATTTACGCGGTTTTCATTTACGCGGATTTTGAAATTTACGCGGTTTTCATTTACGCGGTTTTTGAAATTTACGCGGTTTTCATTTACGCGGATTTTGGAATTTACGCGGTATCCATCAATGAGGTTCCCTTTATCGCGGATTCTTAAATTTAAGTGGTCTTCATTTACGCGGATTTTGAAATTTACGCGGTTTTCATTTACGCGGATTTTGAAATTTACGCGGATTTTGAAATTTACGCGGTTTTCATTTACGCGGATTTTGAATTTTACGCGGTTTTCATTTACGCGGATTTTGAAATTTACGCGGTTTTCATTTACGCGGTTTTCATTTACGCGGCTCGTATCCCCCGCGTAAAAAAAACCTGAGTGTACATCAAAAGAAGGGGGATTCCATTATGAAAAAGTGTTTCTAATACACCAAATCGATAAAATCGACTACTAGAGCACCATTAATTAAACGCACGTTCTGGTACCATTGCGACCACTTTGCACTGATACAGGCTGGCATAAGTCGCAAATACCAACTATCTGAAGCGAAAACGGACACTTTATATACGAACACTGACTAATGTGACTACGCCATATCGCTTTCTAGTGCACTGTCCGACTTCGCTGCCGCTCAGTCGGCTTTTAACTAGCTATAGCCCCTATGTTTAAGTTAACCGGGCAAACGAGAGGACCACAGGTTAGCTTGCAATTCCAGCTACGGGTTAATCAATGCCTCGTCCAACGGATCCTCAGCGGCTTTGCGCCGCTTCGGATCCTTGGCCTTGGATATGCGGCCCAGCCGCATCACACTAGCTCCCAGTATAAGCTCACTTGCTAAAACACTGTCACTGTTATGAGTATTATTAAGCATAACATATTTTTTCAGTTTACTTACAATAATTAATAATTAATTTTATATTTCCGCTCTCGGATTCGGTTTATTTAGGTTAAAGTGCTATCGAGACTAAATATCAAAAAATATAATGTATCTCAAATTTACCGAATCTACTTTGATTTTGTTCCTTAGCATTCTTTATATACAGCAAGGTACATTTTAGGGGTTATATATGTTGAGATGCGGGAAAAAAGGGAAAAGTTTGAATTTTTGTAAAGGTATGTAGCTATATTTTAATAAATTACTTGTTATACGTCTAGCGTACTACAATGTTCAATTTGAAAAATCCACTTGAGAACATAAAAAATATCAATAATTGTCGCAGTAATAGCAATTCCCGCAAAACACGTTTTTTTTCAAAGAGGTTTGCCGTGACTACGATTCCAGTACAACAGCTTAACTGAAAGCATCAAACTAAAAAAAATCATTAGTATATGTACCTGTGGTGTCATTGAACGATTGATTAAAAAATGTTTCTTCTTTTTGGAAACGGGGACGACTTTTCCTAAAAAACACTATTTTCACCTGAAAAAAAATATCAAAAAATTCATAACATCAATATAAAAATTTTAACGAAAAAATGAAATCGTTCAAGGACACGTCAGTTAAATTACGAATAAACCAAAAAAAAAAGTTTTGAGATCGGTTGAAAACTTTTTCGGTAATCGTAGTCACCGCGAAAACGTTTTTGGGAAAATATGATTTCGAAATAATCGCGTTTAAAGTTCCAAGTTTATGCCACGCTTCCGTAAGGGAGCAAAATGAAAAACGCTATAACTTTGCGTCTACTGCTCCGATCTCTATAGAAATTTTAGATAACATTCTTATGAACCTGAACTTTACGATAAAAGGATTAATTTTTTTTTGTTTTTTTGACCGACCTCAACGTACATAACCCCTTAATAAAATTTGATTGACGAATATTAGAGATAAGAGCACGAGAAAATGATAATATTTAATATGAATGATGAAATGCCCAACTTCTTGTATTCTGACAAAGGTCACAAAGGTTTTGTTCGATTTCTCAGTTTTTTTTCCATTCACAGCATAAGGCAGAATAGTTATTAAGAATAGGGGATATCAAAAAAAATCGGAAAGCTCCGGATGCCTAAAGCCGTACAGCTCCTGCCCCAGTTACGTGCGGTGAACAAATGTGATTGGGTTTTGATTGCCGGAGTTTCCGAAAATTTTGGTGTATAACTTTTGTACTTTTGCTGTGGCTTATGGTTTGGGTCATAGATTTGATGAAAAGTAATAATGTTCCGGCTTTTCAGAGCCCTATATCTCTGGTCACATATGCGAACAAATTTGATTATATTTTGTTTCTTGAAAAAATCTATTTTGGTTATACAGGGTGTTTGGTTCATGAGTAAGAATCTCTCGAGGGGTGATTTACTGTCATATTTGGAGCAAAAAATCGTTCTACACATACCATCAAATCTCAACCGTTACAGAGTTATTGAACTTTTTGTGTAAAAAACTTGTTTATCTTAAAACACCTCTAACTCAAAAAATAAAACTCGTATTTAAAATCTTTTAGTGCCATTGGAAAGGTGAGAAAATTTTCTATTGAATAATGTTCTCATATCTTTCAGACAATTAGTTTTAATTACCTTTTAGTTGTAAAGTAGTTAAAAGTTAGTGTTTTTGATGAGGTTTTTGTTAATTTTCTCAAAATAATGAATTATGATTATGGCTATTTCTATTATCCAAAAGTTGGGTTTGAGGACGATTCATAATTTTTTCTTCAACATAATATTCCTATCTCTTCTCTTTTCCTTGTAATTTGACTTCTAAACTTTTCCTGTAATTGACTTTCAAGTTCTTAAAAGACTCTAATCTAAAACATATGATTTGTATCGCTATTATCAGGGCTTCATTGGAAAGCTGAGAAAATTTCCTTTCGATGTATGTACAGATATCTTTTAGTTAAGTGTACTACATGACTTTTTACTAGTAAAATAACTCAAAATTTGCGTTTTTTGGTGATTTTTGTAATTATTCTAATTATTAATCAACTAAATTTATCGTCACTATTTATCATTTGGTGCCCCTTAATATTCTCTACAACTTGTTATTTGACACTTTAGCCCTATCGCTTTTCATTTCGCTGCAGTTTAATAGTTAACACAGCATGGCCTCATCACAAAAGCAGTGGGTTCGAAATCGTTGTTTTTGCATATGAAACGAGAAGATAGAAATGATTTTGCTTCGAAACTAAAAGAGATAATTGAATGGAGTCAAAGGAAGAATTGTAGAACTTGCTGAGATGCATTAATTCCATGATAATAATGGTGAAGTTTATTATTTACTATTTTGAGAAAAAACGAAAATGCAAATAATAACACTAACTTTAAACTAATTAACTTCTAAAAGAATACTAAATTCACTTAACTGAAAGGTATTAATACATTTTTCTCTGTAAAATTTTCCTTGCTTTCGAATAAAAACAAGAAAAGGTACAATAAGTGCCATATTTTTTCAATAAGAGCTAGTATTAGTGAATATGAGATAAAAATATCCAAGTTCAGTAACCCAAACACACACCCAAAACGTACCCGGTAAGATTCGCTTACATTAATGCAATAAATACGAGCGAAAATTGCAAGCGTTCTGGTAATGTGCGAAAATTGCAAGAAGCTTCCTTGCATGCAATGCAAGAAACAGAAAAACCGAATTTTGCCTATGTATTAGCGATGTATGTGTATTGGTGACCAATATGCGTTAGAAAAAAGACAGTTTGCATTGAAAAATGAACCCCGCACAAACAGATCGCTAAGCAATACTTTATCCACCCAACCATACTACCAGATAGTAATAAGTGGATAAAAATCATATATAAACAGATGATTTCACGATTAATGAAAAAAGTAAAACACGCAGCCAGATTTGAACTCACGTCCTTGCGCATCATAGCGCTAACTATAAGCACTGATATGTCTTTACACTTGAGAACAGTTCGTTAAAATTCGTACAATCGTCACATCCGCAATTTGATGCTGTCTCGTGTGTAATGAATAAACCACAAAACTGCGTTTGATGATGTTGGTGAGGAATGAATAAAAAGTAGACAGAAAATAAAAACTCGCCGTGCGTTGCTATACCAACCAGCATAGGCACGTGAATGTGGTGGTAATCCTTTAACAGTGTGTTGAAGAAACGTATGTACGTATAGAGAGAGATGAAGTAATTTTATATGCTTGCAACAATTGCAAGCGGCTTTATCTGCAAAATTGCAAGCGATGCTAACATTATTTGCAAGTGATTGCCACTTGCAATTATTGCAAGAGATTTTTGTTTTGGGTGCATGAAAACAAGACAAGATAAGTATATCATGTCAAAGAACAAATTATACAACTTTTCAAGACTAACAATTTGAATTATTAAAATAGTCATGTTAACTATTAAGATTTTCGCGAAGTGAACGAAAAATCGATCAAAATTGTTGAATTTTAAATAAATTATCGTGAAAAGATTACTTAACCTCATTAGCTGAAACATTTGAGGACATTTTTCAGTGGAAAATTTTCTTACCTATCCAATGGATCTGAAAGATTTGAAATACAAAGTATATTTTTTGAGTTGGAGCTATTTTAAGACAACTAAGTTTTTAACACAAAAAGTTCAATAACATAGTAACGGTTGAGATTTCATGATATGTGTAGAACGATTTTTTTCTCCAGATATGACAATCAATCATCCCTCGAGAGGTTCTTAACCATGAACCAAACACCCTGTATATATTGTCATATTTTTTACGTTTTAACGACATTCAATTAGCTAGAGATTACTGGGTTGGGAAAGTTATGAAACTTAGAGCCATAGTACTCAAGTGAGAGCAAGGATGTGAAGTAAACAGATAGGAAAACTAGAAGTGGCAGGGTCATTAGAACAGGCCTAATATCGTACGGGCTTAATCTTTGCCTGCTGTTAATGAGGGTCGAGCTTAGGCAGAATAATTGTCATACTTTTTCAGCGGCTTTCGATTAAATGCCTTTTTGGTCGGATTTCTTCCACTGTGAACTGATAGAAATGGACACGCGGTACCTCTATAAATAACCTCACCGTATCTTTTTTTATTTATGAGACTTAAAAAAAATTCCATTCGTCACGCAATCTCACTGTATCTGATTGAGTCACTTAGGAGTCGCCTATTGATGGCTCTGCCCGGAATAGATCGACTGATGTATTGGAGTTTTCACATACATGCAAAAAATAGCAATAAAACCAAATTTCAGTTAATTCCCAAATGTTTGGTGATAAAAAGACGGAAATCCGTCCATAACTCGTTTTAATTTACGTCGGCGGCTGCTGCTACTCATGATGACGGTGATGGTGGGTTTATTTTTAATGGTGGACGCGGAGAGTGTTTTACCGTGTTTGTCACATTCACGAGGAGGAAGAGGAAAGCGAGATGAACTGCGAAATGTGGGCGTTTCTACTGATGTCCCACGCTTTTTGGGTATAATTTCGGGTCCAAAAGGGCCACGTGGGAAGGAAAGTTAATTTTCTACAGAGGTTTAGCTGGTTTAACCGTCGGTTGGTTTTATTCGACCCAACGTGCCTGATTTGTAACTGTTTTTACTCAATCACTGGTCGGTTGATCGGCAGCGAAAACCTGCTGTGTAATGCTTTAACTGTCGTTAAACCTTAGGCTGTTAATAACTTGGTGAAAAGTTTCGATGATGTACCTTTCGCATCCCTTTTTTCCCAATCGCAGTATTTTGTTTACGTCGATAGCAGGGATGTATCTTGGAAATGTATTTTAAGAAATGTAGTGTTTATTTCTCCTATCTTTCGTTTTAATTATTTTCTAGTGTGAATTTTCCAATTTTCAATAAGTTAAGTTTTATTATTTTTAAGTCTATCTAATTAATTTATAATATACAACACATAGAATTTCATTAAATTTATTTTTAATTATTCCTTTATTTTAATTAATTTGCCTGGACGGTAACACACTTATTATTTGAAGACATTGGATTTTATGCGTTGGGCATTTCGTGGCAACAAACCGCATGAGCTAGAGGCCACCATTGAACACGTTAATCCCGAAATTTCTCCAAACGATTTCGACAAAATGATCCGACATTGAATCGAGCGTTTGAGATTTGTGAAACGTTGTCGCTGTGCAAATTTGACTAAAATTATTTATTTTCAAACAACTTCAAGTTGAATTGCCATACGCTACCGAAATAATCGAACCACAATTGTTGCTATCGATTACTTGTGTGATTTATTTCAATTTAACAAAAAGCAGTGGAAAGGACCCTTCACATTTAAATTACAGGAACATTGAAAAGTGCGGTTGCGGTAATACCATGCGATAATTACCTATACCCAACACCGCAGCTGCGGTAGAACTTGTCTTACCGCACCGCAAAATTTGCTATGCAGATGCAATAATTACGAATCCTAATTTCACCTAATTTGGGTAACCCGTTTGAGAAATTTTAACTCACCTACACTACTCGACATGCCACGCAATTAATCCAGGTTACAATTGAAAAGACAAATGTCATTCAGCACGCAACCCGCCGGACAAGTACTTCGAAAATGATTCATTAGAATTCTATATGTATGTACATAGCAAATTTCCACGCTCGAGTCGATACGCGCTATCCCCAAAGAGTCGAGCCTTCGCCATCGAAGCTGTTTACTCTGCTTATGAAATATGTATGAAATAAAACAAATCCTCGCTGCGCTGTTCTCCGATGCCAGTCGAATGGCGGTTTCGTAGAGCAAAAATATATGAACGGATGAGTTGACAGTGTAGAAAAGCACGAAGATTTATAACACTGTCAGCTCGTACTCTGCTGCAGCAAATAGGAATGTGAGTTTATGTTTCAAGCAATGCCCACAAATCATGCTCAGTGAAATGCGGTCTGCTGTTGCTAAGTCTATGTCATTCATAAACAAGAATGGGACTTTCTTTTTTTTGCTCCATGTGGAATAGTTGACGATTCTCGTCGACCGCGAGTTCTCGTCAGAGTAGTTATGTACACTTTAAATTGTGTTTCTATGAAAATGATTGCATGTCGTCTCAGATACAGGTGTAACTCTTATCCAGACAAATTTGAGAGTTCATAAATTTACTACAGAAACTCAATAATTCTATAATCAAAGCTTTTGGAACATTTGTTCAATCGAAATTTCAATTTCAAAAACTATAACACGCTGTGCATGGCAATTGAGAATAACCAGTATGCATGCTAAACAAGGAAAACTTTCTCCGTCAGTGTTCGGCTTGCCGGTACTCCCACGTCTTAGTTTTAATCGAATCACCATCAGCATTGCTCTTTTCCGGAATGGGCATTATGAAACTTGCTAATTAACTTTACCGATTACCTCGTACCGCATTGTTGGTTGGATTTTAAAACAGTTTTTCAAGTTCGATATCATAGTGTTGGTTATTCTGATCAGATTTTTGCCAGGGTAAATTGACTTTCATGCGGAACACCGCTCAATCGAATAGTGAATAGCTGCAGAAGCCACATGCAGGCATGGGAAAATTCGTTCACTCGCGCGACTGTTGCTAATTGTGGATCACAAAGTAGTCAAAATTTTGTGCTCACTAATTAACCATAATCAAACTGATGGGCAAACTGCGAATCAAAAGTGAAGCTTAAAAAATTTAAGAGCAGCGTCAATTCTTTGCTCGTGAATGTTTGTCACGTAGCTTCGCGAAGCTCACAAAGGTTTCTTCACGCATGATTAAAACATAGTACCTATTTTTGCACTGGATTTTTTGCTGACAGATCGCGTTATGGGTAGTTTTGTGATACACTACTAGCAATTTGATCTACTGGAGTTCCTTGCGGCCTATTTGTTAGCAGTGCATTGTTGCTAATTTTTAAAACCATAGATTATCAGTTATTTTTAAAATGGTATATGGTTTTCCAAGTATTAATTATATTGTGCGAATATGAAAATGAAATAAAACTGTATAATGAAAATCCTATGCAAACTATGAAGGAAAGAATTAAAACACAACTGATGTGCTTCTTCGTTGGTTGTTATAGCTTTGAATCGCATGTGTCCGTAACGACAGGTTGCTAGGTATCATTTTCGAAGCTAACAGAATGCATCACAACTGAAGAAAGCTTGCTTGCGAAGCGCGAACGATCGGTTCACGATGCGATTTTTCCCATGCTTGGCCACATGTCCAATATAAACTTGTTCGGTTACTTCCGGTTTGTTCACTAGAATTTGTATGTTTATGTTTGAAAATGTATGAAAAATCGGTTATGGAAACAATACATTCTGTTAAAATACCAGCATCATCTTGTGCATTTAAAACTCCTCAGATATTTAGTTTATGGTTTTAGGATCAATACTGCCGAAGACTGTAAATTAATCCGGTTGTGTTGTAAAACGAAGTTGTGTGTGACCTCTATTTCTAGCACATGTTAAGAATAGGATATTTTTCAAAATTCGGTTGACCTTCAAAGTTAATCTTTAATCAATGTGTAACCTGAAACAAAGTTCAAGTATTTCAAGAATTATCCTACGGTACAGTAGGGAAATTTCTTGTGAAATGAAAAGTATATCACATAGAGTTCTAGTGTCAATTTTTTTTAAATTTGATTTTCTTCAATTTTCTAGAAGATTCTGAAACTGTGTATCGAACCATTAACTTCTTCATGCCCATGTTGTTTGTGGACAACAACGTTTTTAAACAGCTATAACTTTTGATTGAGACAAGATTTCCTCACAAAAACAATTAAGGCTAATAAATATGCCTTTCATTTGAGTATTACCACTTATAAGGATCAGCTCTAGTACTGAAGTTATTGTAATTAATCTGATTGGATTCCGATGGAGCAGGGCTGCCAAGGACAGATTACGTTGACGACGGAAAATGAATTTTTCATATATCTTCGTTATGTTGCAATATTATTGAAAACCGATAAAACTTATCAATTTAGACCAGGCCCATGCGCAAGGGAGGGTTTTAGGGGTTCAAACCCCTCCCATGAGGGTTTCGAATTACTTTTAAAAATTTATTAGCTTCCTGTTCAGGGATAAAACTATCAGCGAACCATGGTTCGAGTTCGGTCACTCTAGGAACATGTCGTTGAAAAAACCAAGGGAGACACCTCGCGAAGGTGGCTGGAAAGAGATGTAAATTATATTGATCGGCATCTCTGGGCCGGTTCACGTTTCGGCATGTTTCGATATTAGCGCTAGTTGTGAGTAGCTCAGCTACACAGCAAAGGTCGGTCAACCGGATCAAAGGGAAAAGCATAATGTCAGAGAAATACTGTCGCTGAGAAATTCTCAGCAGCAGCTAGCAAATAAATAGGAACGAGTAGCGCCAAGAAGGATAAGAAACCATGCGAATGTGATGTAAAATCATTATGGTCGACACCTCCTGATCTGTTTGTGTCTCATCAAGTGACGATATTTGCAGCAGACTTGAGCAGGACAGATATACCGAGAAGGTTGGACAGCAAGCAAGAAAAAGCAGCAATGGAAAAACATGAACGATTAACACAATATAAAAAGAGAATGAGTACACGGAAAAAATCCGTTCATAAATTCATGAAAAAATGAACGTGAACTGAACGTTTTGTAGCGGGCCAAATGGCCGTTTACGGTTTCCGTCTACCAAAACGCTCCTCAGGACGTTTTAAACGAGTAGCTTTAGCGCCACCCCCGAAGAGGACCACTCGTCAGGTTAGAATTGCCCAGCATGAAACCTAACCTCAGGGCAGGTTATAGAAATTGATCCCGAAATGGCGCAAAGGTAGGTAGGTAGGTAAACACAAAATGTGAAAAGATGCACTCCATTTCGCGTATAGATGGAGCCACTACTATATTTAGCAAAGACGCAAGAGAAATGATCGTTATACCAACACGAAAGCTCATGCACTAAAAAAACGATCAGTTATCATCACAGGTAGAACTCAGTCGAACACTCTTTCCCTCTCGCTTTGTAAGTAGTAGTGGGGACTAATTCCCGATAGCCCATCGGAGTAAAACAAACACAAAGAAAATTCAAATCTACGGAAACGACGCGAAACGTGAGAAATCTTCTCGAACCAAATTCACTACACGGGAAAGCTAATAAACATAAAAAATACAAACATTTCAGGTAACATTAACTAACAGGAAAACATTTTATTGGACGGATTAAAATACGGCATTTTATTCTTAACCTAGGTTTTATATATTCATTAAGCTTTACATTTTTCGTGTTCCTTCCCTTTCTAGCTTTCCCCTTTCCTGTCTACCTATGTGCGGTCAAAATTTCCTGCAAGCGGATAAAGCTGCGCTGAGCAGTACAAATGCGCGCTCGGCTTTAGCTTTCGAGCGGCAAAGAAAGCTTTCGAAGGTTTGAGTGTTGTGTGTGTATGGATCTACGTGCACGGATCAATGATCTATTTTTAACTTACATGCGTTATTTCAGGAACAGCGTCGATCTAGTAGAGCTGCATCTCAGCTGGGTGCCGACTGGTATTGCGGCTTCGGCACCGACTTCCTATCGCAAACCTATTCAGCGATGGCGACGAACGGCGTCTACAATGGCGTCGCAATGATGACGCTAATTAGGCCTTTGCCTACTGGGTGTTGAATTCGGCCAACTTTCCGACGATGAAGATGGCCGTCGCTCTAACGAAGCGCGTTGATGGTTTTGCTGCTTCCTTCCGACCTTTTTGCCAAAAGCGTCGGGAACTTTCGAAGCCGGAACGTGGGGTCAGCAGGGTGGCAAACGAGACGGGCGGTGTGCCGAGCGTATGCGTCGCTAGAACGCGGATGGCGGAAAATCTCCAAACTTTCAATAAAAGAAAAGAAGCCGTCGATCGGCTTCTTTTCACACACAAGTTCGCACGAAATGTAGCGAATTCAAATTTGTATTTCTGACCGCACAATTCACTTACCGCACTAGCTATGCCTTTTAAAACACACCGCGATACTAAAAAAGAACTTCACACTGCTGCCTCTTCCACGATCAGGATCGAAATGGACGAGTTGCAGTTCTGTAGATCCTCAGATAGGCGTCAAGTGATTCGAGTATTCGTAGTCGGAAGTACGTATTTTTACAAATACTACTCTTTCGACAACCATTTCTCTCGCTTGAATTTTAAGAATACTCTTTCCTCTTAACACATTCGTATCTATCCATTTCATTCTAATGCGCATTTGGGTTTTGGTGAGACGGAATATTTTTGAAAGTTCATCCGAAATAGGCTAAAATTGCATGCAAGGGAATATTTGTACACAAGCGTCTGAATATTTCTTGATGTGATGCGTTTTGGCATAGTGAGTGTAGTGAACGAATAATGACAAAAATTACGAAAAAGGTGAACATGCTACAGTTTTACGAAAACCGTGACCAAGTTCCTGAAATTGTGAATATGAAACCTCGTATCCATGAAACTATGTATGTTCCCACAAAACTTGTTTGCCCCGATTATATACATGGCGTTACCTTCGAATGTTTGGTTGAATTACTGTTGTTCGCTAGACATGTTTAGTTTTGGTTATGAGTCTTGTTCGTAATTTGGGAATACACAGCTGACAGTTAAGCGATTTTGATGGTTTCAGGAGTTAATCCCCGAATTTTGTGATTTCTTATCACGTTACCTTGCTATTTTGTTCATTAGTTTACTATCCGATTTTTATGTCAGAGTAGCGGTATCTATGTTCATGATTTCAGGATCTTAGCCGCGATTTTCGTAATTTATAATCTAGTTATCGTGATGTTTCAGTCATAAGTAAAGAGATCCATGTTAATAATTTGACTATTTTAATCACGAGTAATGTGATTTATGTCCATGATTGTAGGAATTTTGCCATGGTTTTCATAATTTCTGTTCATGTTGTCGTGATATTTTTGTTACGAGTAGGGATTCATGTTTATTTATGTTCATGATTTCAGAATTCAGATTACTTCAAGATTATTTGAGGGCTCTGTGAACTATTTCACAAGCACAAATGGTCCCTTGTGACTATTATACTAAATAAAATGAATTAGCTCACGACATGAATAACATTTTATAATTCTGTGATTTATTTCACGGATACGCATAGACAGTCGTAACTATTATACTAGGAACGATTTAACGAATTCATGAATAATATTCTTTGATTTTATAAATTATATCAGGGGCACGAATAGTAAATCGTGACTAATATATTAGGCATCATGAATTAGTTCACAAGGATTGAGTGGATTCATGCATAAAATTCCGAGTTTCGCGAAATAGATCACGAGAAAATATCCACAATGTATCGATTTTGCGAACTAATGTGCCTAAAGCTATGAATAATATCATGAGTCAACTGAGATTAATGATCATAAAGTTGTGAACTAGTTCTCGTATAGAAAATCGATTTGGTAATGACATGGAACATCACAAAACAAAATATTTCAACTAATAAAAGCGTTATGAGGGCGTTACTGAAGCGAAATTGAACATAATCATAAAACACATGATTTTTGTTCATGGCCCTATTTTCGTCACGTAAAAACATAAAAGTTTTAGAATTCATGGTACTTTATTCACGATTTTAAGAACAATGTTTTCACGGTGTACCGGTGGCCCCGAATGGATGAGGATGGCAAGATACAAGAGGTTTAAGTTTAGTCGGTAGGATTAACTATTTCAAACCAATCAGACACTACCACTAGCCAATTCCATTCCTTCTTGATAATAGACATTTACCCAATTTGTTGATCTGAGCCGATTGGTACACAATACTCGGCCTTCCAGGTCTCGTAAAAAATCTTCAAAGTTCAACCTTTCTTTTATAAGATACGTAGAAAAATCAAAACCATCCCCATGAGCATTTTCTGCGCACGGGCCTGATTTAGACTGTCTTTAGCAACGTTTTCCACGCAATTGGACAATTGTAAACATTCCAGGAGAATTTTCTTGAGAATAGGAATGTAAAAATTGAGCAGCTTCTAGCACTGCGAGGTAAGCACCTATCTTTATGAAGAAAGGTTTTTGTGTTTCTTACCACCACGGTTTGCAAGGAAAAATAGTTTTGAGACCCTACATGTACTAGAAAAAAGTAGGGCATGAAAGGATTAAAAAGTTAAAACCATCCAACCAACTATTTAAAAAATTAGAAAAGTTTTGTGCAAAATTTTATCTTGAGAACGAAGCTATATTTGATGTTGTCCACCGTGAAAGAAATTTAAACATACTTTCAAAGATCAATTCATGTAAAATCAAATTATTAATGTAACTTTTGCAGATTTCTATTCTTGCTAACATTATTTAGATGATATTCAGAGTTTTTAAGACGAATATTTTCTTCTAACATCCAAAGATTTCAGAAATCTAAGATGTTAGCAGTAAAAGGACCCTGGCTCAAACGGCACATCATGATAGACACCAGTAACACTCTGATTATGGCATACTGGTCATTGCTAACGTCAACAGACAGGACACGGATCATGAATTGGATAGCTATTTTTGGGCAGATAGGCGTACTGTTCTACTCTCTAAGTAAAAACACCGACTTGAACTTCAAGTCTTGATATGGCGAGTGGGCTAGCAGCACGGCTGCCTCCGTCCCGTTAAAATTCTGGCAGGTGTCGTTCAAAGCTCGTCACTAACTAGTTGGTGGTGGTAGGTTCGGATGAACTATTCCCAATTTTACGCCAATACGGCACTGTGAAGGATAGATTCAACCCTAACAAGCTTGCTTGCATAGATAACCATGCGATCATAAGAGGCTACTACGTACAACGAGTGGAAATAGTTGCCCGGATACCAATACAATTGCAAGTAACCCACACATATGGAGAGGCGCAGCAAATCCCTTCGCCAAAAAGGTTTAACGAGGTCACCACCTAGGCAAAGGTAACCAGTGCAACAACAGCACCACACAAGAAACAGCAGTTGCAGTTTCAACCACAGCAGAAGCCTCGACAACAACATCAGCTGCAACCGTAGCTTCAACAGAAGCAGCAAAAGCTGGAGGTCAGCGCCTGGTTGAAAATACCAAGCTTGCCGAGTGTACTAATAGTAAAAAAACTGGTGGACGAACTGCACAACTTTGTCAAGAAAAAGAGTAATATGCATAAGGACATCAGAACACTAGTTCTGAAGATACAAGGAAACCTCGGATTTATCATCAATGAATGGAGAACCTTGGAGCAGAAAGCAAAGTTAACCTGAGGCCAGCAATTCCTTAGAAATAAGACAAACAGTGGCACCACCAAAAGTGAGAGAAATTTATGAAGCGAAAGAAAACCCCAACGAACGGAAACCGGGTCCCTCTCTACGCCGAATAGACCAAGAGCTTCCCAGGTGATGCGAGACTAGGAGGTTCCAAGAAGCACAAGGAGTCCCGATTCCGCGGAACGCATAGCAAACGAAGCAGCCACTAACGTAGGTAAAAACCCCCAATGGGAAGTCGTCGGCAGAACAAGATGGAAGGCGAACAACAAGAATAGGTCCGAAAAGCGAAAGCGCTTCGAGGGACGTAACAAAGGTGAAGCATTCATAGTCAAAGTTAACGATGACTCGTACGAGAAAGTACTGCGCGCAATGCGCATAAGTCCGGCACTCACGGATCTGGGCTCAGACGTTAAGAAAATCAGGCTTACCTGCACCGAAAAGATGATCGTGGAGCTGCAAAAGGATCCGAAGTCAAACAGCTCTGCTTAGAAAAATCCACCAAGAAAGCCATAAAGCGAATCGGTGGAAGTGAGAGCCTTGTTCCCGAAGGCAACCCTTCAATGCATGGACCTGGATGATGTATCATCGGAAGAAGACCAAAGCTCTGAAAGAACAGTGCGATTTTGGAAAAGTGCAGCTGACGATCCGAATGAAGAAAGACACACAAGCGGCTTCGGTAAGGCTTCCAGTCAAAGCAGCAAACAAGGCACCAAAAACCGGGAAGATCAAAGTCAGCGACCGAAAGTGTGCTTCGGCCATCGGGTGAAGAACTACACTGCCCATAAAAGCACAAGAGTCCCATATGGATTTTTGTCAAAAATGAGTTATCGGTTGGATTGTATTCTGAATGACTACTAAATCACAACGCACAAATAATATTATCATGCTTATTTAGAAAAAATCGAAAAAAATACCAAAATATGGTCCCATCCATAAGGCTCCAGTAAATCATGAACAGCGTTTTTTCTCGCCTTGCTGTTTTTCTATATGGGACTCTTATGTTTTTATGGGCAGTAACTGTTAAAAACCTAATGGGATCACATTATACAGAGGGTACGGGGAAGAAAGCCACAAGGCAAAAGACTGCCGACAAGCTCCGAGATGTCTGATCTGTGCAAATGAAGAAGAGAACAACCATGTTACAGGAGGCCCACGATTTTCGACCTTCAAGCAGGCCCCTGCAACTAAGTCACGGTGCAGGGAACGCAAATCAACCTCAACTGTGACACAGTACACCAACAGACTCCACTACAGATGCTGCGGCAATCTGTAGCGGAGTCTAAGTACGACGTAGCTGTCATCTTGGAGCCAAATCGTATCCCAGCCAGCGATGGAAACTGGATATCAGATAACGCAAAAGCAGCTGCGATTTGGCCAAAGGAATGATACCAATTTCAGGAAGTACTTTATCGCTCAGATGAAAGTTTTATAATCGCCAAAATCAAAGGAGTCTTCCTCTGCAGCTGCTACGCACCTGCGCGATGGACGGAGGATCAATTTACAAGAAATGCTCGATAAGCTGATAGAGGAGTTTATCAATCAGAGACCAGGCACTTTCAATGCTTGGACAGTAGAATGGGGAAGCCGCTTCACCAAATCAAAGGGAAGTAGTCTACTCGAGGCCTTTGCAAAACTGAACGTAGATGTTGCCAGCGATAGTATAACCAGCACCTACCGCCGAAAAGGTTAAGAATCAGTTATTAACGTTTCCTCCTGGAACCTCTAGCTGGCTGGAAGTTTGAATGTGAGAGGAATAAACCCACAGCGATCCGGTACACTATCGAAAGCAATAGACAGTATAAAACAATGAAGTTCGACAAGAGAGTCTTCGTTGAAGCGTTGAAGCTTGAGTGCTATTACCTGTACTCCAGTGCAGATGAAGTGATAACGGACTTAGCAAGAACATGTGATGCAACAATACCAACCAAAGTACAGTCACCGCCCAGCCTTCTAGGAGATTACTGATGTACGTGCATGTTGCCATTGAGACCCCAGGAAAATGCAGAGAGCCCACGACGTCCGTGAAAGAGCAGCTGTAACACCAGCGTATAAGGGGTCATGAACTGCACTTAACAAGGAAATCAAGCTAAGTAAGAAAGCCTGCCTAGAGAAGCTTTACCGCAACACCAATTCAAATCCTTGGTGCGACGCCTATAGGGTTGTCATGGCGTAGATAAGAGGATCAGCAGTACCACTAGCTAAGTGCCCGATGACCTGGCCACCCATGGCGTACGTAGCTCGGTATGACTATCAACAAGGAGCTGATAGTGGTAGAAAAAACCATGATAACCTAATGCCTGCTGGACACCGTCGGCAATGTGTTCGAAGGGATAATCCTTAACAGGCTTACAGCATACACGGAGGGAGATAATGGCCTACCCAATATGCTGTTCGGCTTCCGGAATGGTAAACGAACTATGGAGGCCATACGGACGATCGTGGTAACTATGGGGGCTGCGCAGAAGCAAAATAGAAGAGGAAACTGTTAGTGCGGAGTGATTACGCTGGGCGTAAAAACGCCTTCAATAGCGTTAGTTATGCTGAAATCGCCGATTCGCTGCATAGACCGAGAGTTCCCCTGTAGGATTCTGAGGCGCTAGTTTCAAAACCGGTGCCTGATCTAGGAAAGTGATGCCGTAAAAAGAAGTGTAACCGTAACAGTAGGCTTTTCACAGTGCCCCATACCCGGTCCAACTCTCTGGAATGCGATTTACGGCAGTGTGCTGAAACTGCGCTTCCCCAGGGGCGTGAAGATTGTCAGTTCTGTGGACGACGTAGTGGTCATAGTGATCGGCGAATCACAAGAGCAAGTAGAAGTACTCACCACGGAGGTAACAGATACTGTGGAAGGCTAGATGCGCGAGAAGAAACTGGCGTTAACTCACGTTAACTGTTTAGCAACCGACAGGCAGTGCAGCAAGCGAGAATTTCGATCGAAGAGTATATCATCGACTCGAAGCGGGAAGTTCGATAACTGTGAGCGATGATAGACGACCCGCTAAGCCTCAATAGTCACATCGACCACGCATGCGGGAGGGCCGTAAAAGTGATCTCGGCACTATCTCGGATTATGCCCAACAATTCGGCGATCAGCAGCAGTAAAAAGCGACTGCTGGCGAGTGTCTCCACATCGGTGCTCAGATACTCAGGACCTGCTTGTGTGACGTCATTGCAGACGAAGAGGAACACATCTGGGTTGAGCAGTACGTTCAGGCTGATGGCCGTTCGGGTGTCTAGCGCGTATCGAACTATCTCGTCAGAGACAGCCTACGTGATAGCTGGAACGATTCCCATCAACCTTCTACTCGAAGAAGATAGCGAGTGTTGCAGGGATCGAGGCACGAGAGAAATCCGTAAACGAGCCCGAGCTGACACCTTAAGCAAATGGCAACATCAGTTGAATAACGCTGTAAACAGTAGATGGACCTATCGACTAATTCCATGTTTGTCGATGTGGGTGAACAGAACGCACGGTGAAGTGAATTTCCACATGACGCAATTTTTGTCTGGTCATTGCTGTTTGAAGAATTACCTGAGCAGGTTCGGCCAGGCAAGATCGCCGTTCTGAATCGCGTGAGGTGATGCAGAAAAAACGCCTGTCTCCGAATGCCCGTGACTCCAGCACGAGCAAAACGAAACGAGAACCATTATCTGTAGGGATGTTAACATAAACAATATGGTCCAAAGGAAAATTTGTAGATCATCAGCGAAAATGTTTAGAACATAAGCGAACATCAGTTTTACAGACTTGATATGACTGCAGAGATCAGCAATTTATAAGATTAATCTCAGACGGCCTAGATGACTTCCTTGTGGAACACCGTACTAAATCGAACCCGAATTACGAAACAAGTGATACCCTGTCTGAGGCAGACTCTGTTGGGATGGCAAAGGCAATTTCGTCTGCGGATCTAGCAACGAAAAATTTTATTTTTGATTCTAGATGACCAAGGTTTAGTCTGTGACGGGAAGAATTTCCCATCAAAATTAACTTTGACAGTTGGCTATACGCCCTAATCATATGTCCATATAACCCAGTCCCTAATGGCTCTTATGCTGGTACAGATGATTATATGATGGCCCGGTATACCAGAAACCTATTTAAAGCATATTTTAGGTGAATAAAAATTCGATTCTTCTAAACTCTGTGGTGGGGGTTACACCTTAATCACTAGTTCCTGGCAATCCATGCTCATGTCGACTTCCATCGCCTGTTTATTATAAAAAGTCAGAAACTCTGCACAGGTTTCCCTTATCAATACAGGCGATGACCTAATTCGACCTGTCGTGATCTAAACAAGCAACTAATGACGCCGCCCGGGCCAACCCATTCATGCTGACAATGTACAATAAACATTTATTGAGCGCAATGAAAAGAAAGCAGGAGAAAGCTTCTCGCGGAATCCCTAATGGTGGTTTGTCACGAAAAGGGCTAAAACTCTGCTCCCAAACAAGCAACTGCAGCTGGCGTATGATTTCCGTGGGAGGGCTACTGACTGGGTACGTTGGGGCAATTAATTTAAGAGAAACACCCGCGACAGCCAATGCTCTTTTGGACTGTTGGTTCTTCGTGTGAGAAACTTCTTTCTTCCACTCCCAGAACAGACCGAAAGAAGAAAAAAAGGGTCCGGTAATTATACAATTAACTTCACCAGCAGAATCTGAAGGTGACAAAAGTGGTGGCCGCGGATTGCTACTTTATTGGCTGATAATTGGTGCAATATGTTAATGGAGACTGGGATTCTCGCAGTGGCACATGGCGGTCTTGAAGGTGACCGGTTCGATTACTATTCAGGAAGTATGTGTAAATCAATGCGGGGGAACGCCCAATGGAATGTAGTTTCATTAAGGTGGTAGCATGATAGGCTGTGCGTGTGCATTAGCGAAACGAAGTGTTTATTGTGTCGCTACCGGTGCCTGCGAGCAGCTGGTATGTGCCCAGCACGAACCGGAGCTAGCTTCCATCGGAGCGACTATTGCTATGGGTTTAGAATTTAATTAATTGAACTCGGACAGAAGTGGAGCGTGAATATTGTTTGTGGTGAATACAGTATTAATATCCAATTTGGTGTCCAATTTATTTCCACCGGGGAATTCGAGTGGTTCGTTTAGTTAATATTTGTTCAAAGAAGATATTGGTTGATAAATTATTATATGACTTACTACATATGTTCGAAAGCCAATGCGAGAAGAGTAGACAGACAATAGGATTTTCAGGCGGTTGAAATTGGCAGTCGTTAGGTTAGGTTGTGAGCAACTTTATCGAAAGCTTTTTGGAAATTCACGTTATAATCGTCTATCTGTGCGTCGGTGGGTGCTTTCACATTTGACACACATTGACTCTGGTAACAGTGGTTTCTTTGAAGTACAGCCCACTTCAAATTCTTGACATGCAATTTTTTCATCCACATGCATTCTGACTGAGGATGTGGAATGCTACCAGCGACGGAATACCCAGAATGCAAGGGAACTGGTCAGAGCGGACTCGTTGGCTAAGTAGCAGCAGGAGTGCGACAAAGCGGAAAAGCACCCACCGACTCATTAAAAATGTGTTGGCGTGAGTGAATAGCACGGAGCATGGAGGGACGAACTTCCAACTGAAGTAATTTTTGTATCGGCTCGAATATGCTTCGTCACCCCTTTGCCTCGATTGAGTGAATGCGCAGCGCACACTGGAACACGTGATCTTCAAATGCCCTAGGTTCGATGAAGATCGAACCAGTCGTTATAGATGACAATATCGTCGAAGAGAAATACCAAGACGAACATACCTGGGACGCTAGAACACTCGCGGAGCTTCCCAAGAAGTGGTGAACGAATCAACGAAGTGGTACCGCCGCCAAGAAAACCGCCGCGAAACAGCAAATTGGAGTATTTCCTTCGCCGGAAACTCTCCGTTGGACTTTACTAGATCCACCATCAAGGATTTGTACTTGTATTTGTATTTGGATTGGTTGAATAGTGTGTTATATAGCACCGGGCTTGAGTTCAGAGGTCACCAGCGAACCAGGCGCCAGAAAACCAGACGCCTTCAACGGCATCGACGAATCCACCTCGGCACAGTAACTGTTGGCCTGACGAGGAGACTCTGAAAACAACAGAAGAATTGGTTTCAGGAGAACTTCCGGTATACAACAACGGTGTAATCTAAATCGGGTGGTGTCTGGCGAAGTGGTGAATTGTTGGGATGCCAACGTAACGGAAGTCATGTTCTACCCGGAAACACCGGACCGGTTTGACAGCGATAGACAAAATTGCTATGATAACAGTCATGTCCCAATCATAGCAACTGGTTACCATGAATTTTTAATTGCTCTCGGTTGTCAATTGGAACTAATTCGTTAGTCGTGTCGTGACACTGGCCTCGAAAGGGATGCTCCAAACCCTGGAAGACCTACAGTACTTTACCAACTTCACCGCCTGGTTGCGTAACCTGGGCAAGGGTAGACTCATATGTCTAAGCTGAATAGTGGATCAGCGCAAATCAGGTTAGACTTCTGAGCTGGCTCCTGTTGATTTGACGCAACCAGGCGGGGAAGTTGGTGAGGTACTGAGGTCCTTCCAGGGTCTCAGGGGACTGAGATATGCCACTATGTGGGTTCGGACAGCGACTGAATAGAGATCCATCAAACAAGATTCAAGATGGTGAGAGCGGTTCATGAACGCTGTTCTACGCTCGGGATCCAAGGAGGACACAATCACGGATGTGGGATCACCAGCGTTGAGCTTGGTGACCTCAGTGAGCACCAGTGGTAGTACGCTTCAAGGTGAGCAGTAAAAGCAGCAGCCGCAACAGTAGCAGCATTAACAATAGCAGCAACAGTACAACGCATTGCCAAAAAATCCAAACTAGTAAACGTAGGATAGATAAAGTAGGTGGTGAATTTGACGTACGCTTTCGTCAATAAGAAGAACACCCCAGCAACAATTGAAGTTTTGTAGCACGCTTCAAGTGTAATCTTAGTTTTATAAGTGGCTACAAAACTATTATAAAACCTGAATCGTTACTAGGGAACGTACACAAAGAATTAGTTATGGTATGTCGTCTCATCAGAATTCGAGACTAACTTAGTGACGGGACAAAGGTAGCGCCGGATTGGCGCCAGCTCCAAAAACGAAAATTCGTTTTGTGTTCCTGAGCAAACTCCTAGTCATGCGTTATGCCTCCCAAGAAAGAAATCTAATAGAAGGTGATTTGAGGAGGCCAAGCGTGGCGCTGAGCCGAAACAGTGGAGAAGAAATCAACGACAGCTAATACTATGTTCACACTACTAGTTAAAACATGTTATAAGCAACAAGTAAAATGTCATCAAAATAGCGTTAACAACGTTTAACTCGTAGTGTGAACGTAGTATAAGACTCCTTTGACGGCAGTGTAAAACGCGGCACAGGGAAAGTAAATATTAATACAGCAATGGTAGTCATCAGCGAGGTGAAAGGCAATTCCCAGAAGATGGTAACCAAGTGAAGGACACATCGAAATGGTCAAGCCGATCGCCGGGGAATGCAAGACTCGCTAGCTTCATGAAACACAAGGGCATCTCTGCCATCGGCGCATAGTCAACACACAAAGAAAGCCTAGATAAATATGCCCAGTGACGCAGCAAGAAATTTTTTTGGGGGGGGGGGGGGGGGGGTATATGAATATTTGTTTTATATATATGAAAAAATGTTCAAAAACATTCGGAGCAGGAAAAACTGTACAAAAACCAAAAAGTGAGGGAACGGGTTTGGGTAGTCACCCGACCCAACTAATCTTGCACGGAACCTGATCCCTCCCCAGCGTTACCTTACGGCATTGCTTCGGGAAGAGTTTGTTTATGTGTACAGCATACACTCCTATCCAACAGTTCTTTCAGTAGGGTTACAGCACCCATCCTCGATACACTACCAGTTTTCGACCATACACACAACGTGGGCAATTTATTTATAGTATTAGGAAAGCTAGCTGTGGGTCTAGAATCAGTGCTCTTCCCCTACGAGGACAATCTGGGCGGCAAACTACAGACTGTCTAATTTACTGAGCCCTTCAGTTCCCTTGTGCTATTTAGTACCACTTTCTCGTTGAGCTTCCGACTGGTTCGTGAACTACTCGGTCTAGTCCCTGAAGATGGATCAAGTCTACTCCGACGAAGAGTTCGCCGGCGAGAGAAGTTCTAAAGCGAGCCAACCAGCCAGGTACCGAGGTCAGTTCGGCGATTCCGGCAGAGTAGGGCGTCCGGTTTGCTGGAGCCCCGGCGCGACTGGCGGTGTCTCGTCGCGGTCTACGCAGTTTAGTTCCCGGCGGTTAATCTGACTGTTCACTGACGGAGAGTTCCCCGGCGAAAGAAGTTCTCCGATACCGATTTTTATTTGGTTTCAACTTCTTGAGCCTTTGCATCCGTGCCATTTGGCGCCGCTACCCCTTTAAGCCCTTTAGTTCTCTTCTTGGGCCATTTAGAGCACTACTTCCTTGATAAGGCATTCAGCTCCTCGACTACGTGAACTACTCGGTTTGGTCCCCAACGATGCACCTAACCCACTCCGACAGAAAGTTCCCCGGCGAGGGAAGTTCCCCCGAAATCGAGCCAATCAGCTAGGTGCTGAGGTCAGTTCGGCGATTCTGGTGAAGCAGGGCGTCCGATTCACTGGTGCCCCGATGAGCCGCGACTGGTGGTGTCTCGTTGCAGTCTACTCAGTCTAGCCCCCAGCGGTGAATCTAGCTTACGCTGACGGAGAGTTCCCTGGCGAAAAAAGTTCTTCCAATACCGATTCTTCTTTGGTTTTCGCTATTTTTCTACCGGAACAACCGGTGGGTACCGTGGTCGGTCTGGCGATTCCGGATGGAGCGTGAAGTCCGGTTCACTGGCGTATCGACGACTCATACTCGGTGCTCTGTTGCAGTCTACTCGACTAGTCCTCTGCGGTGGATCTAGCTCATTCCTGCGGAGAGTTCCCTGCAGGTGATTGCTCTCCCGAAACCGTTGCTCGATTTTCATCACTCCGTTTCCGCTGTAAGACGGTCATGATCTACATCATAACTATGTTTACTGCGTTCCACGCCTTTACGTCGCTTGTCATTCTGTAGGCTATATTATCCGGGTTGATATCCGGTCCTCCCGTTTTAAGTAGCCGTTCCCTATACGTCACTTCAAACCTTGGACATTCAAATACTACATGCTTCGGTGTCTCCTCGACGTTCTCGCACTCCGGGCACAGTGGCGTACCCGAACCGATGAACATACTTCCTGAAACGGCCGTGGCTCGATAGGAGCTGTTCCAGGTGGAAGGGAAGGTAATCTCTCCGTGCTTTCTATTGACCGACGTCGACAGGTTTGTAGGTCCACTTTCCTTTCTCCGTATTGTCTCATTCCTGATGCCACGTCACTATCGAATCGATTCTCATCATCTTTCTCACGTTTCTGACGTTCCATTGGTTGTAGCACTTGATATTCTCCACCAGGGTGATGCAGATAAGGACCATCGCGGCGATAACGCATACTGCCTCCGGTACACTCGTACGACCACCAGCCGGATCGCCCTGTTCAGCTTTTCGCATTTCCGCCTGGTTTTCAGCGCCGCACCCCTGGCAGGAGCCCCATATTGCTGTATTGATGACGAAACATTAGATAATAGCCCGACATTTTGCAGGTGTAGTTTTCTCCGTGGAGATTTCGATACCCAGCTGGAAGGCATAGGCAGATAAATTGTCCAAGCTATCTTGCAACGGTCGTTGCAGATCGACTGCTTTGGGACCTGTAATGGAGACCACATCGTCATCTGCGAGCTGCGTTAGCGTACATGGGTTAGAACGACAATCGTCAATGTCCTTCACGTAAAAATAGTAAAAAAGAGCCTTACGCATGAGCTCTGAGGAAGGCCTATGAAGCTAAATCGTGATGTCGATAAATCATCATGCGAAAAATTCATGCATTTTTTCAGATAGTCAAGGCTTCTGTCTGTCACGTTACATTTTTACGCATATTTCATAAGATAAGTCAGCAAAAACAATAAAACCATATTCTATCACAGCTGTACATTATAAAGGTCACTAAACCGCACATTTTTTCTGCAGAAAGTTTTTTCTATCATGAACCGTTTTCACTTTATTGTCATTTTGATACGTCTGTCACGTTACACAATTTTCGCAGTTAGTTTGGAGGTTGCCCGACTAAGCATAAGCATAAGCATAAGCATAAGCATAAGAGATCGCCCGTAGTTGCTACTCCGTTATTGACCAGAACCAAATTAGGTTGCAAAATGTTGATTGGAACAACATGCTTGGGAATAACATGATGAGCCACATTGAACAATCTATTCCGATCCCTGCATGCTGATCAATACCGACGCCGGCTACGTCCGAATGCAGATCTTCTGGGAAAGGAAGGAATGTTAGTCCGATACATGTTGCTACTAGAGACCGAGGAATCCTCTGCATCTCCACATGTATCACGGGAAGGGGAGAGTTATTAGTAAGTGTGCCAATAGCGTTATCATGTAATAATTGCTCTGGGCAGCCGGCTGCCGAGAATTTGGGAAATTTATCATTTGTTGTATTAATACGAATAGCAAAATAAGCAACTTGAACTCCGGATAGCCGGCTATAAGGAGCACTGCTTATATTTTTTAATAATATTCAATCACGCGACGAATTTATTCGTGGTTTCTACCGTGTCGGTGCTGATTTTACCCGGCGATGGTTTGAATAAAATGAGCAATCTTATACCGAAGGTTCATCAGACTCTTCCATAGGTGTCGCGGAGTTGGTAGTTCAGAAGGAAATAGGGTCTAGGATTCGCTCCAAGCAAGCGATGCGACCTGTAAAGCATAGTTTATTAGGGATCATCCATAAATGACGTAGCATTTTTTGAGCAATTTTTACCAGCCCCCTCCCCCATCGTAGCATTTCATCACAAACCTCTAAATACCCCCTGGTAATTACGTAGCTTGACGGTAACTCTCCCCCCCCCCTGTCCCCGTGATTTTTTTAAATAAAAACCGATGTTAGTTATTCCCCTTTGAAAAAGCTACATAGCCTGACATGACCCCCTACCCTCCAGTCGTCACACATCATCACAAAATGCAAAACTCCCCTCCCCCATATAATGCTACGTCTTTATGGATGATCCCTTAGTTTGTAGTTCAGTTAGTTTTCGAAAAAACGATCGCTCGAAAAAGATCTTGTTAAGTTTTTTGTTCTTCTAAAATCTGGGTAGCCGGCTACCGAGAGTATCCTATGTTTTCTAAACAAAAGCAATTTCAACTCCACACAGCCGATCGTGGGAGTATTGCCCAGAAAAACTAATCTTATCTGCTTAATGGGCCGGATCACTATTTATTGCGACATTATTTAGACTAACTTCGCTATTCCTTCTCTACGATATATTTTTTGGGTTGCAAACTATCGAGTGATAACACGTTATACAAAGAGTTATGATAGCTCTAGATGTTATAAATCAGCGAAAGTGTTTCCTATTTCTAATATCGGATTGTTTGTGAAATACATGTACACGAACGATTATATCGAACATTGAAGGGAAATACAAAGGATCGTTAACCTGATGGACGGGTTTGTTACCAAAAACGGAACTTGAAATTAGATTCATTAAAACAGACGCGGCGAATTTTCAGTACGTATTGATCCGCGTTCATCGATACTAGTCAAATTAAAGTCTTATTGGAGCTGATTATTCACTTACCAATAGCTTTTTCAATATAATAAACTTTCCCCAAAAGTTGAACAAAATCTATTTTCACACATCGTCGAACCTCCTGTGTATTGAAAATGTCCAAAACTATTGATTGTCAACTACCAATAACTTTACCTTCAATATAAAACACTCCCGAAAAGTTGACAAAAAATTCGATTTTGACACATCGTCGGACCCCCCCCCCCCTTTGCTTAGAAAATGTCCAAACTATTGATTTTCAACTGCCAACAACATGTCCTTCAATAGTTATTTATTTCTAAACAATTGAAATTTAACCGCATCAACTTCAACTCCAATAAACGGGAAAGTAACGCAAAATGTATCGCGATAACCACCGATGAATTATCGACGATGACGATGAATCCGACGATACATTATCGTTAACGGAGTTTCCGATGACGTTGACGGGTGGTTAACGTTATCGACGATAACGATTAATTATCGATTAACAACTCTGAACCTTAAGGTTCGCCCAGGTTAAGTCTTCGGTACGGAGCAATACCTCGACCTAGGAACTTCTAGCATGTTGTTAGTCGCCTCTTACGACATGGGAGCAGTTCCCAGAGGTTCTATTCTTGGCTGAAATAGTGCAAAAAGATTTCAGCCCGCCGGACACCACACGGCTTTGTTTGAAGGTTGCCCGACTAAATAGAAAAAGTCTGTTCCGTTGGCCCCCAAATTTGCATGAAACAGTTTTAAGTTGAAGCTTGGAAAACAAGGCAGAGTTTGAAATATAGTTTTCCTGAAGAAAAACTTTGATTTCGATTTTATGGAGTATTCTCAATGATCTGTCGCGTTACAACCAGAATCTGTCACGTTACAGTTCTGCATTTTCATTGAAGCAAAGATATCAAGACAATCGTATACAAATCATCCTTAATCTAGGAACTGAGCATTACCGTGAAATTTCATGTTTATTTTGAGAAACATATTGGTTTTGATGAACAAACGTGAAAAACTTTTGAAAAGGTCGTAATTTTACGAAGTGACATATTATGCCGAAAGAAAATCCAAAATAACTTGAAAACATCTGCATTTTATAGGATAATTTTTCGTGAGCATTTTGAATTGAAAACCCATTTTAAAATATATTATATAACTAAATTATTTAAAGAAAAAAAATTAAATAAAAATTCAAAATTAAACGAGTTATTGAAATATGTTAAAACTTTTTATTATTATTTTCTTTACGATGCAATTATATTTTAAAGTTTTTTTATTTGCAATTAAATTTTAAACGTGCCATGTGTTTTGCGTTTGGTTTTTGTGAGTAATTTATTAAAAGGGCGTATTTTCACTACTAGATATTTTTGCTGAAAAAAAAAATCAAAATGTTTCGAAAAAAATTTGTTAAGAGCATTTTGCTTCGAAATTATATTTAGTATTAATATTGTATAAGAAAATTATATTTATGACTGGCAAATACTAAGAAATTTAGAAGAATACTTGAAGTTAAAAATATTTTCTTACTAATAACTTCCTAATAGTGCAATTACAGTTTCATCAGGCATACAGGCTTTCGTTAACAAAAAAAACATTGTTTTCCTGTAATTGTATTTTCATTTTTTGTTTTTTTAGCAATATATTTGTATTTTTAACATATTTTGCTTTTTTTTTTTTGAAAAATTTCACCAAAAAATATTCACACACAACAATTAATTCCCTAGAACTCGCTATCATATAGTTTTGCTGCACAAATGGCGATTTTCGAAAAATATATATTGAAAGTAGTGCATTCAAGATCTCATACGCCCTTTTTAAATATTACTCTTGAATAAAAATTGTTTGTTTAATATTGAAAAATACTTAGTATCCCATATACATGAATCGTAAAAGGTTTCATCAGAATCAAAGATGGTCGCCAATATTGACGCAATTGAATCAAACTTGATAGAATTGCTTTAAAGCAGAAAAAATCTGTCACGTTACAAAAGATAAACTATGTTTTCTTAAAAATTAATAAAACTTTAAAGTTTTCACAATACAGTTTCAAAAAGTAGACTCAAAGTAGTAAGAAAAAATGAAGGTTTGACATTGTATGCATGCTGTTGGTGTGGTCTACAAAACTTTTTTGAATTTTTGATCTGTCACGTTACAAGTTATTTGGTTTCCATTACTTCACAACTGAAAATAAGCAATAATCCATGTTCATCAAAATTTTTCAAGCAATATCATCAAATTTCAATTAGACTAAGATAGAAAAATATGGTTGCAAGCAAATAGTTGAAAATATGGATTTTGTTTACCTTTTTATCTTCTTACGGTCTTTTAGTCACTTTCAGGTCATGCAAGTAGCATCAACAAACTTTCATAAATGACAGACATGAAATTTTTTCCTGGGATCAATATTCATATTTTTTAATATTAGTGGCTATATACATACAGAAAACAAACAGTTTGACGCAAAATTTGATAAAAAATAATTTCGCCTGTGGTTGCTATTTTCGGAGCCTTGACCAGATAACAAGTTTAGCAAAAAGTTGTTTAATATCGGCAAAAGACCATGCTAATGCAGTTTATCAGAAAGAATTCTGATAGTAACTAAATCAAAAGCTTCCTAAATATCCATGAAAACTGATACCATCTGCTCTTTGCTAACATAGTCTAATTGGTTTTCTGTTGAGAGTAACGCAAGGCAATCGTTCTTCACTTTCCTTTGCAGAAACCAAATAGTAGGGTTCGTCGCGGTGCGGATGTGGGCGGTAAATGGATAGTCCGCACCGCAACCGCAAAAAAATATTAAAACCGCACCGCATACCGCAACCGCATTGCATTTACCGCACCGCACCGCGCGGTAATGCGGTAAATGCGGTAAAAATCATGTATTTTAAAAATTGCGCTGAAATTTTTTTCATTTGTTTTGTTTAGCCATACATAGTTAAATGTTATTCTTATTTACACGAAAATTAGCTTTGACGGACTCCTCAGAATGGAACATTTATGAAAATATTCAACTTTGCTAGTTTTATCAAGAGGGGTAATGGTTTTGGCGTGAAAAAAACACTTTTTCTCAATTTTTTTTAAACTTTGCGTGAAGGGAACTGATCAAAACTTTTGTACATTATTGTGTATCATTTCAATAACATGCTGTAATTTTTCCATGCAAAAATATCGACAAACGACTCGGTAACGAAGCATTTTGCGTCTCTGGAAAACATGATTTTCGGTGTTACCTGCCATTCAAAAACTACTTAAGCGATTTCTTTCAAACTTTGTATACAGATTCTTTGTAAAAATACTTAACCCATACATTTAAGTTTCGAGATAAATTCTAAATTAAGGCAAAAATGGTCCAAACTATGCAAAATTTAGCATCTGGGCTAACTTTGACACTTGTCACAATATGAAGGGAGACTTTGAGAAACACAAATAAAATCGCAATGCCCTACACTAACTTCGAAAGCTTTACTGTCAAAAAGTTACAAAATACTCCTAACTGAAAAATATTATTTGTTAATTTGGTAGAATATATTCCTAGTTGGACGAATAATGGACGCACGCGAAAAAAAAATCCTCTAGATTCGTTTACGTTTGATGTCGTTGGTTTGATTATGGTAATTACATTCTTTGGATTGTTTTTAAGTCTTAGTATGATTATTTCATCTTTAAGTTCTCCAAATTAATCAAAATTCACAGTTGAGAAAATGTCATCGAAAACGAGTCATTATTCCACGATTGCCAAGAGGAATAAGGATAAACGATGCATTTTGTAATTGGATTTGACAGTTTTTCAATGATTGGATTTTGCGTTTTATGTATTTAAAAAGGTTCGTTTGTGAATTTTTTCTTTGAAGTATAAAATGAATAGTTTTCAAAATAAGTCGAAAAAATAATGGTGCCAAATAATTTTGGACACAGTTTATAAATTTTATTTCTTAATAACAGTATGTTTTATCACATTAGAATGACCAAAATGTAAAAAATCAAGTAGCGATAGGTCGATTACAGATTATATTCGGATTTCTTTTAAAATCATTGTCAAGTCAATGGAAATTAGAGCAATTAAATGTTTATCATGTTTCTATTGTAGGGTAATAAATAAAACTCGAACGTTCTGATAAAGAGATGTTCCTGATGATGACATTGCTAAGCATTCGTTCAGAAAATAAATCTAGTTGCGTCGTTCTCAAATGGTAAAAGTCATAGTTTTAATTCACTTTTTAATGCAGACTGCAGACTTTATCAATTATTTTTTGAAGTGCGGTTGCGGTAATACCGCGCGGTAAAAGCTCCTTTCCCGCACCGCATCCGCGGGAAAAAATGTCTCACCGCACCGCAGTTTTTGCGATGCGGGTGCGGTAAATACCGCGCGGTTGCGGTAATTACCGCAACCGCGACGAACCCTACCAAATAGTGTATCTGGCAGTAAACCATTTGCTTCGGCCCAATTGTCGAAGAGAAACAAGATCATTTCTCGAACAACTCCAGACGCAGGACAGCATTGCAATCGGTCGATACGAGTTATGGTCGAAGGCTTATTTTCCTGGTTTTGGATGGCGATGACACTCACTTGTACCGAATCATGTAGAACAAGGGAACTTGTTACATAAATTCAACTAACGACTCTTGGCAGAGTCTGACAATTTCTACAAGTTGAATTTAATTCTATCTGGACTTTGGGTTTAATTGTTGAATGATAAGAGAGCAAGTTAGAACTTCACCATCGAAAAAGGTGTTTCGTTCGCAGTATCGTAGGCAGGGAGGCGCGGTGCGGTGTTTTTTCTGTGCCGATGCGAAATCCGGACAGACCTTCTTCGCGAAATCGAATATTCCACGCTCTCATTAGTACTATTTTTGTTTCTCATACGCCGGGATGTGATCCAAAGAGCGCTCAGCGATGTTTCTCTAGTTAAGCCGTCTTCGAACCGAAGCCAGTATCAACATTTCTTGTCTGTCATCAAACTTTTCATACACGTCACGTAATATCAATAGCTAGCGGGTAGCCCATCGTTCCGGAAGATCTTAAACGTGGCGGCCTTCACTGCGTATACGTCTGAGCAATATTTGTTTCACCATGGATTGGGAGACTTAAATCACGTTGTCGATAATCAAATAAGCTAGGAACCTATACTCTTTCTCCAGAAGTAGCTCTTGTGTAATCTCGGTTTAGCGGGATATCTCGGACGCAGAGCTCTTCTAATCAATATTTCGTGGCAGGTCATACGAAACATTGGTTGTATTCAGCGGCCCTGAACCGTTAACAATAGTAATTACGATTGGTAGAAGTTCGCTACTGCGGGGATCAGGGATTACCTTCTACATGAAATCTAACCGCAGCGATGTCGAGCGGAAAGACAAATCAAAAGCCTTCAGGGCTGCTGGGGTAGCTGGAATCCTTGTCATTTAACCCTTATTAAAAATAGTCTTATTGAAGTTGTCACCAAGTTCGTGGAGTGAGATAGATCGATTATAATCATGAAGGCAACCTCATGCCATGCCGTGGGAGTTAAAATCACCCAAAACTAGCCTCGGTGCGGGAAGGAGCTCCGCAATATCACAAAGCCTTCGGTTGCAAACTGAGGCTCTAGGGGAAATGTAGATGGAAGCCTTTAGCGAGAGGTGGTCGATTTGATAGAAAGAATATTGGTACATTCTTTGCTTCTTTCAAATGGTACGGTGAGAGAGATCCGGAATTACTCGTCACGTGCGCAGACACCAGGACATTTTTCCGACTCTAGATTCGCAACGGTTACACAATTACTATTGAAACTTATACAATGTAAACAATACACATTGAATTAATTTCAACCAAAATTACAAAAGGAAATGCCCAATGGAAAAATAGTTACAGTAATTTGAAAGTGATGAAATTGATGATTCCGTACACCCTTTGCTATTAAATGAAAATTTACTCATCTTAAATGAGGTTCCTTCTACAAAAAGCATATCATTATAAAATCTGTTAATCAAATTCAGTTCCAATGTAGTTTTTCACCCACCGGTGTAACAAGCTACGGATCTGCATCGCTTTCATTTTACCGTGGTGGAACCTCAAATTGGTTCGCATCATGACAACTGGTCCATTAGCGTAGAAATAATGAGTTAGTATGGGTTCGTTTTTGCAACCTGCTCGAATTCCAAGCATACATCAACTTGTGAATGGTAATTTTGAACAATGATTGCACATTTTCTGTTGCAATCATTCAGTGACCGAAATAATTACAGAAAATAACATTCTTCCCAAATGACTGATACATGCATAATATTCTGGTTTTATTTGCCGACGAGGCATTTTGCATTTTTAAAACGCTAACCAGACTCCACACATCGTTATAATTGCATAGCCAATTAAATTTAAAGTGAACGCTTCCGGTATTAATATGCGTAGGCTAATAATATTTGCAACGGCACGTATCATGGCCATAAAATCATCCATTTGGCAAAACGATCCGCAATTAGGATTCCCGGAATCCACTTATCCACGATTCATGCTAGTGAACTGTCGGTTCAAAAATTCAATCGTCTCTAAATAATATCCTCCCGGCATACGAGTATCCACCTACGAACGCCCTTGCCTCCCACCCCCCGCGAATTCGACAGGGATTTGCATTGGTTGCTTACTCTGGATGTTAGGATCGTGGCCACCACCGTTCAAATTCCTAAACCGATGTATGCAAGCCACAGTCAAAGCCCAAACGTGCACCATCTGCCAGTGGCTACCCGCGCATTCATAATTCACCTGCTGTAATAGTCCAGCCTGTGTTTTTCGGTCGACCGACATGAGCCCAAGTGCACCATCTGGAAAATTATATTTACCAACAATACAATTGTTTCGCTAAACCGAAAACATACACAATCATTATAATTTGGTGCCCCAAGCGGTGATAGGGTTTCTATGTATTAGGTTATTGGAGATCGTAATCGTTGTTCGCAACATTTTGTGCACTGAGTTGTCGGAAGGTCGGATCACGTACTTGTGTGGATGCATGTTTAAGAAAGAATTCTTAGAAATTTAAATTCTGGAATGTTTCAGTACTTGTTCTTCTATTTTTGATCCCAGATACCATAAAGCATAAGGAATTTCTCAATTCAGCGATGCTAATTACGCCGGAGCAATGCAAACTGTACTTCTCGTATATTAAGTACTTCTCGTATATTATGAGAAGTACTTCTCGTATATTATGAGAAAAATACGAGAGCTACTGTTTCATCTTTTTTTGTGAGGGGAAACTGTACCACTGCGACCACTATTCAGTATATGTTTTGTGGCTGCCCCTGTTTGCTCTATATGTTTATCCGAATTGTGCACGCAAATAAAAAAATGTTTCTCGTTTCACAATGATTAAACATCATTCGTTTCCGAGCGCTTGGTCGCGAAACTAGCAGTTTTATTTTACGCCGTCTATCTGCTAGAATCCGAGAACAAAACAAAGAAGAAAGTGAGCCTTTGTTTACGTAGTGGATGGCCGATAGAAGGCCTTTATTGGCGGAATAATCAACTTTCGTAAACAACAAACCCTAGTATTAATTGAGGTTTTATGGCACTCCTGAAGCCCTTCTTAAAACTTAGAATGCACTTGTAGTGCACCACAAAACCAGATTTGCTACATGGGAAGCCAAAAGATAAATACTTAGTGTTCAATTTCATTCTCCCTTTGCTTTTCCATTTCCCTTTCTATCCTACTCGTTAGTAAAAGTTACCTTTCTTCACTACCTATACTGGTTGCGAAACTTGCCAATTGTCTTGAACGGCGGATGGCGGGGGAATGCCTCCATCAACTGACCCACCGTTGATGGTAGTGAATGGAGAACCTACGTCGAAAAATCCTATGTTTGATGTCAATAAACCCTTGATCGTGAAGATCGAATCAAACAATATCCGCTAAAGTCTACTGGACCCCGAGGTGATTTACTTTCGGACCCAATCGAAATCAATGAATGTTTTAGAGCTTTCGTGGAACTTAACTAAATATTATTAGGCTTTGACTAAGATAACCCGGGCACGGGTAGATAAAATGAGAGTTGTCGAACAGGCAAACCAATTAGTTGCTGTAACCGATGTACGCAGCAATTTGGCATATATGTACCTGCAAATGCAGTGGAAATTCATGTGGTGATCACCGAACCGGGTCTATCGTGCAAAGTCATGTTTCAGTATGGGATTGGCTGCTGTAAGTACTCCTCCCTTCGACAGGTGAAGATTTTGGACTGCAAGCAATTTCGTGCTGCAAAAACCGAGGAAAATTAACCTACCTACTCGCCATCGACTCGTTTTGCATTCGCCAGATTTTCACTACCGAACTATGTCCCCCTCGACAAGGTTCATCTACCTATGGCAATAAGAAACGTCGTGGTAAGTGCAAGGGAGATTATGAGGATGATTCCTGTGCCAGTGAAACTAAGAAGTATGTTTACTGCAGAGTTCCAATGCATGTTCTTCCATATACAAACAGCGCAGGGATAAAATTAATCAGTCTCTTAAAAAACGCTCGAAGCGCTGTTATGCAGGAATGCTAAAAAATGCTTTGCCGCCTGTCCTTTCCGAAAATCCCTTTCCTCTTTTGACTCGTGTTAACCAAGAATTCGATGATCCACAAGAGGGAACATTTTTTGTTAACCATTGAGAGTCAAGGAAGAGGAGAAATCTCTCCTTTCCTAGGCTACCTCGTAAGGGTATTAAGTTGTTTTCCTCTGAGAATGCGCCAACAACATCTAAAAAATCCAACGGAACTGCTGCCTTAACCAGAGGCAATTTGCTCCCGGACTTGGCAATTTGAATTCTAACAATGAGTACCCACCATTTTCTGACACCATGGATTTAATTTTTCGCAGCTTTCAATATTACTGATCCTCTTACTTGATCCTCTTCTAATAGGTTTTACCCTATAGTGCAAACATTTTTGAAGCAGTTGACTGCTAAGTCATCGAACGAGGTCCCCGTTCGATTAGTGTTCTACAATGAAGCTACCTGCATGGTACAGGGGTTGTTTTCACCATGATAATAGATCAACATTGATCCAAGATATTTGTGACAATTCCAACATGACCATCTTAAACACGGGAAAGATGTCACGGATTCCTACGCCACCAGAACGCGCAAGCGCTTTGGATTTATCGCTGTGCTCGACATCACTACGGTTATATTGCATGTGGAAGGTGATCCGTGATCCCCATGGTAGCGATCGTTTGCCTTTCGTGATTACAATTGGTTCAAGACCATCAGCAACAATCAATGTCTCATATGACCTCACACGGTACATTGATTGGAGGAGGTACCCGACCGCGATAGCCAAAAGATTGAATCCAATCAAGAACTTCCTCCGGAGGAAGCGTAGATAGTTTTGGCTGACTTGATTCTCGACAGCGCGAATCAAGCTCAGACTAGCCTGTATTCAGCGCGAACACCCATGGACGGTCTTCTACCCCGTAATGGGACAAAGATTGCTCAGGCCTATACACGGAGAAATCCACTACGTATAAGGCCTTCCGGAACGACATATTACCCGTTAGCTATCGACAGTACACGTTAGATAGGCGAATAAAGAGTTTGATGAAACCAAATAAACACAGCTATTGGCACCAGGTCGTCGCTGGATTAATGAGAGAAACATCGTTGAGCACTGTTTGGAGTACGGCTCGACGTATGCGTGGTGATGTACCAAATCGGGTTTTTATAATTTTGGGGAAAAAAACCCAAGGTTTTTCCCGGTTAAAACGGTTTTTTCGCGGGAAGGTTGGGTTTTTTGCATTTTTTTATATTTTGGTAATTGAACCTTAATGTATTGTTATCCAAATATTTTTATTTTATTTATGAGCATTATTGTCATAAAGTTTTGCATGTATATGAATTCTGAATGGTTTTCCTCGATTGAATCATTGTTATAGCTGTGATCCAACATTTTTTTTACAAATATTGTAATTAAATAAGTGATAAAACTTTTTAATGTTTGGGCTAAGTCGATTGCGTTTCTTACTGTGAATCCACCTAAACCAACTAAACATTTTTTCTACTGTTGCTGATGTAGTTGATGCCGAAAAAATTTGGATTGTGATTTGTGAGAGTTCTGAATACGATTCATACTAATGACGAATGTCAAGGCCACCCGCATTCTGCATATTACTCACTTTTCACCGAAAAGTTTTCTAAATTTTGTGTGAATACCTACCTCATTTCGCTAAAAGTATAGCAACCCCTAAAATGAGTAACAAGCAGAATAAAAGTAGTTTGGGCACGATTATTCTAATTTTCATTTGTCAGAGTAACAATGACTATTGTTCCCAGTATTATATGAAACCAGTTGGAATATGGAATGGACCGAAATTAAAGTCGCAGGAACAGAAAATGCTTCGTAAAACCCGTATTAAATATATTAGAATGTGAAAATTGAATTTAAACTTCAAGTTTCAAAATTGGACAGAAGCTTTTCGATTATGTCCTACAGAATAAATACCGTAAAAAAGTATATCCCTGTTCTTACAAAGGACTTTTCTTTATCCAACTTTTAATCTTGAATGTAGCGTTGTACGGAATTTCCTCTGAGCGAATTATACTGGAGGTTCATCCTTGCCGACTTTTTCGGGTGAGAATATTCTAAGCGATTGTCATGCTCAAGGATCTCTGTCCGATTTTTACGCTTGATGGTTATATTCGATTTTTACATGCTAAGATATCTGGAGTGGATTCTACAAAGTATGTTTTATCCTTGCGACCTTTCGTTTTCGGTCTCTCAAATGTAAATGCAAGATTCTTTAACCCTCCGGAAGTCGCGCTTATAGCCCACTGAATGAGCAGCCGCTGGTGCCCTAAGACGATTTCGCTAGATTTTTAGAGCAGCGTGTACTCAGTGCACTAGCGCGACTGCCGAAAGGATAAAAAACATAAAATGAACATTATGCATTCGATAAAACGAACAAACCCATGTTTCGTCCGGGTTAAAATGATTTGGGAAAAAAACCCGGTTAAAACCCAAAAATAAAAACCCGGGAAGATGGAATTTTCCCCATCGGTACATCACTGCGTATGCGTAATCGAAATAGTACCAACGAGAACGTGGAAGATTGAAACCTCTGGATATTCGATTTAGCCAAGAAGATCTGTCCGGACTCTGTCCCAGTGCAGAAAACATACCGTGTCGCGTCTCCTCTCGGTACCGCGAAGGAAACACCGCTTTCGATGGTGAAGCTTTTAATTGCTTTATATCATGCAACAATGTCATCCCGGGGCTATACAGAAACAATTTCAAGTCAATTTTCAAAACCAGGAAAACCAGCCTCCGACCACAACTCGTACAGGCAAATTGCAAAGTATTCCTGTGTCCGAGAGTTGTTTGAGAAAATAGTCTTGTTTCGTCACGACAATTGGGTTGAAGCAAATAGCTTACTGTTCGATATACAATTTGGATTCCGCAAAGGGAAAAGGACGAACGCCTACCTTGCGTTGCTTTCTACAGATATCCAATTGCAAGCAAAGATGAGATGGCATCAGTTTTCTTGGATGTCAAGGGGACTTTTGTCTCAGTTTCTATCAACGTCCTGCCAGAGCAGCAGAATCAACATGGTCTTTTACCGATTCTAATTAACTTTTACTAAACCGTTATATGAAAAGCTTATGCATTTTTCACATAACGATTTAGTTCCCCAGTGCACATGTCCAAGCCCCTACTGTACATTTTTTACGTGAACGACATTGACGATTAACTTTCTAACCCATGCACGCTAAGGCAACGTGCAGACGAGACGTGGTGGTCTCTGTTATGGGGCACAAAGCTGCCGATTTGTCTGTTTGGGCTCTCAGCTAGTTATCGAGCTCTCCACGGAGAAAAGTGAGCTGGTCGTCTTTTCTAGGAAGCGTATCAGGTCTTCCCATTTAAATATGTCGGGCTCTGGTTCGATTCTGATGATATCTGGGGATGTCATATTAGGTATCTGAAATTTTCTCCGTACTATAACTGGAGCACGGCGGGTGCCCACCTAGGAGACCTGATCAGGTTATACCAAACAACGATATTATCGCTGATGGAGTAGAGATGTTTCTGTTTCCGCTCCGCTGTGAACATACACATCATTAAACTTGAGAGAATCCAGTATCGTTGCTTGCGCATTGCTTAGGGTTGCATAGACTCGGCCCATACGATGGGTCTTGAGGTGCTAGCGGACGTTCTACTGCTGAAAAATCGATTTTGGGAATTCTCATTTCGATTGCTCATCTGATGCGACATCTCGAATGCGTTGTTGATTGAAAACTTCGAGAGGCTCGTCGAGCGTAATGCACAAACCAGATTTATCACCTTGTACTCTGACTGCATAACAATGAGAATCAATGATTCGTATAATCCCAATCGTCCGTTTCTTAGCTACTTGAAACTCGACTCTATTCTTCGACACATCCATGTAGAAAGAGATTCGTGGAATCTCGGATTATATACGCCCGCAAGTGATCCGCAATGTATTTTATAATAAATTCCAAGAAGTCGACTGTGACTAAATGTTCTACACTGTCGGATCAAATCTTGTTGGGTCCCCTGGCTTCGGTATCTTCAATGTTAATATCACTGCTTCATTCAAACTCAAGGATCTCGGCTTCAATGTACGTCGCAGAATTTGCTGCTATTCAGTACATCATTAGATTCATGGACACTCTGCCAACGGATCACCACTTTATTATTTCGTTCCGCCTCAGTTCTTTCGAGACTCTTCATACGATCAAGCCAAAAATAGTAATTATCGTTTCATTACTCCATCCCGGGTAACAAAAAAGCGGACTCTTTGGCAAAGGTGGGTACATTTAAAGGTGACATCTGCGAAAGACCAATTGGCTTCAATGAATTTTTCAGTATTTGTCATCAGACGACACTCAACAGGTAGCAAACTTCATGTAGCAATGGAGAACTTTAATAATAAAGAATATATGCTTACAATCGCATGTTAGTCCCATGTAGATATGGAATCCTATAAAACATGAGACTGACTTGAGATTATGGGCAGTACTGAGAAGGAAAAATTGTCCAGACAACCGGCATCCACAGATAGTTCAACACGAACCTGCAGCCCGAATTCACCAACCAGTGGCGGAGATCCCGAGGCCACACAGAAGGTCAAGGGATCAGCCGACAGCTGGACCGAACGAGCAAACCTGAAGGAACAAAGGGGGAGAGCATCCTTTGTTTGACTCCAAGTGGGACACACCAGAGTTACCCACACCCACATCATCGATAGGTAACTAATAACCAACTGCGCACCCTACAAACCCGATCAGAAAGAAATAACAAAATTATTACAGACTGTGTTACTTTGTTATGATAACAAGTTGTGTTATAACTCTGGTCTCGTTAGTTGGTAAAATAACAGAAAACATAACAGAAATTCTTCTAGTATATATCAAAAATATGACAACCTGTGATAGGCTTCCATCAGAATTATAACAAATTTTGTTAGGTTCTCCCTCGACCAATATAGCTTGTATTACCTATTGTATAGTATCATCAAATTTAGCGTGTAGGTCTAAAAATAGAATAGAATAGAAAAATATAGCATACATTAAGGCGTTTTCGTTTGGCAACAAAAAGCTTCATGTAGCAAAAGCTTTTTATAGTTGGGACAAATGATTGCATACATGCTGGCTGATTGTTATTACTAATATATGACACGCTGATGGTTATTTGTGGATTATAGCAATTTGAACCTGGGTATTCTGAGTTTTATGTGGATGTTTCCTGCATGAACTAACGACGTTGCTTTCGACTGATGTTTAATGTTAGCATAATATTCCTCGAATCCGTCAAGGGCAAAACGATTATAGATGCATCTTGCAGCCTAAGGAATGTTTGTTTTCCTTGTGTCATACGCTTTGTTTTCATGCAGTTTTATTCACTACTACAGCTGCCTATATTACGATAGACTAGATAGCTTTATAGTATCTTTGCAGATTAGGAAAGTGGGGCTATTTTTAGATTCCGAATAGTGCACTTCGGCGCTTCTCTTGTACGTTAACCTGTTTTACACGATTTGTAGTAATAATGTCGATGCGATATGTTAACATTGAGCGGATAATTTACGTACATTATTTAACGGAGAATACGACAAATGTTATTTATGATTCCGATTAGATTCAAAGATACAAATACCAAAGTTTTGAGGTATGCATTTTGAGATTTCAAGAAAAGTCGCTTTTGAGGTTTGGTTATCAGCACTTTTAATATGGGGAAGATTAAACAAGCCAGTACAATTATCTCAACCTAATAAATTCCTAGAAATACAAATCTTTTACGGTAGTGCAATCTATCAACTGCGAATATTATAACAGATACTTAGAAAATGCGAGAAATTGTTGAGGATTCTTCGGTGTGACGAATTCTAGAATATTTCATGTCTTCCTAAAATACATTTTCCATTCTAAATTTTCTTTTATTTTAAGGAGAATTGTTCAACATTAAAGTTTTTAGCTACTTCAAGCATTATTTAAAACACATTTGAATTGAAACAGCGAACAATAAAACCAGCTGGAATATGTATATAATCAGAGATTTCTAGGCCATTTTGAAATATTAATAGCTTTATGCAGCACACTCACAAATATTAATCTTTCAACAATTTGAACACGTTGCCTTATTTTTTTTTTAACTTTCTACAAAATGAATCAAGTATCTTGATTATTACGAAAATTTGTTAACTCGATGATTTTTTTTAAGAGAAACCATCGAATACAGCGGAAACATTAGAACATTGCGCATTCAAAGCAATTGTCAGCTCAACCGTAAAATGTCAAACTTATCTTACGTGGGTTGAAAAGATACAACAATCAAGCAAACTCAAACATTTTTTATGCGGAATTTAAATAAAAAAAAATTGCAATGCTTTGGTAATTCGAAGAACGCACAAACTAGACAAACTGTTTATGAAAAACCCGCATAAATTGGAGAAATACATAACGATATCGTAGAAATCAGTATACACCAGAAAGTTTTTAAGCTCTGAAAATTCGTTTTCGCAATATGCACAATCGATTAAAATAAATTAATTATATAACCATTTGACTAAACCATAACAAATAGTTTAAAAATGATTTTTTATTTCAAATCGCGTTTTATTATTTCATCTGGAGTGCTTGATACTTCCTGCACCCTTTTCAAAATAAGTTTTATATGAAAATTAAAATCTTTAGAATATCTTGTTGATAACTTTACGATTTCAAAACTTTTTGAATAAATGTTTCAATGCCTTTATTCAAAAAGTTTTGCAATCGTCATTAGCCCCATATTCGAAATTGTGTGTCAGGCGAGTGTCTCAGGAAATAAATAATCTTTTACTTAAAATGCAACCAAGTAAGTCAAACACCTTACTGACAAGTTTTCCGACCACTTATATCTAAAACTTCGAAAATTTGCTTTAAAAAGTTGAATAACGACGCATGAAAAGAGACTTCAGCGTATTAGTAAATAGACGGTCGTTTGTGTAATGTAACAATCATTCACAGTTGATTGATTGATTTGTTTATTGAGGCTTTAACAAAATGGTCATTTGCCCGCTTTACAGTTTACCGTTAGCGTTCAAAGATAATTGTGAAAGAACATATGTATAATTTATTATAATATCATCATTATATGCATACAGTAATATCATATTAGCTGTCCAATAATATCGACAGAAGATATAATCTTGATATATGTTTGCTTGCCTTGTTGATTGGGATATCACAAAGATAACACAGTGAGTAAGAAATATCAACATGAGATATAAATTTGATAGCTTTCTGTTATGTCGTTCTGATCGGGAAGCCAGACTCTCCGTCGAACACCTTCTCTGCAACTGCCGGGATCTCGAAGGCCTCCGGCGACAATAGGACCTAGCGGAATTAATAGTACTGGCCAACGACCCAATCCGGGAGGAGGTACTCCTCTTATTCCTAAAGGACGCCGGCCTGTACGATAGTGTTTAAGGCTACACGACCAAAATCGAGCCCTCTGCTACACCCTCGCTCTGTGCTGGAGAGGTTTTCCAACTAACTGCCACACCCCCGTCTGGTATGCTGAGGAGGCTCCCGACGACCCAGATCAGCCACAACCGATTCTCTCCGCATCCAAACAGGAACACACCACGAACACATTGATGGAGAGGTCGCCCATGGTCCAAAGGACCAGTAGCCCAACGATCTTCCCATGAGCACCCTCCAATAAACAAATAAACGACAAATTAGAAACACAAAAAACACCTAAATATCAAAATTAAAAAATCATAAGAAGTGGACAAAATAAAAGCAGAAAGTTAGGGTGAAATATTAATTAAAGCAAAGAAAATGGAAAGAAATTAGTAAACAATATATTTATGCTTAAAATAGAACAAATTGTCAAAACAGAGAAACATTTGAAAGCGAAGAATAAAATAATGAAAAATTGAATTTTTGAAATGGCACAAAATAGCAAAAATTAACAAAATAATTAAACGATGTAACCAAAACTAATTGAGTGATTTAGACAAAAAACCAAAAAAGTGGACAAATGTATCTCGACAGATTAATTACAAAAATTGAGGAAAAATATATTAAAAAAATAAAAAATGCTAAAATACGGCAAAAGTAGTAGAAATAAACAATACAATAAAAAGGAAAAACGTCCAAAATATAGTAATCCAAAGTTAAAATGCAGCAAAACATAAAGTGATGTATCAAGAATAAGAAGAAAAATATAAAATGAAATATTTAAGACAGGAAAATAAATGAATTGAATGTCAAAAATATACTAATTTATGCAAAAATTATTTAAGAAGTTTAACAGTGGGATAAAATTGAGAACTATGAGTAATTAAGAAATGGTAAAATGAAATGAATGGGAAAAAATAAATTGAAATAAGATAAAAAAAGAAATTTTCAAGGAATAAAAAATTAAATAGAGGAAAAAATAGAAAAAAAGGGAAGCGTGTAAAATCAAAGAGTTTTGGAAAATGAACGAAAATCAGTACATGAAAACAATAAGAATGTAACAGTGCAGCAGAAAAAAATGTAATAGATAATTGAAAAAGTGAAATAAATGTAAAACAAACGGAAAAAATAAATAACGAAACATAATTTCGAATAGAGATGTTTAGGGATAGATAAAAATAAAGAAAATAGAAATAAATGTAAATTTTTAAGCAAATAACGAAAGCAATAAAATAGAAAAGTATATAAAAATGATGGATACAAAAAAATCAGTCAAAAAGAAAAATGTACAATTGAAATTAATGGTAAAAGAGAAATCCCAGAGAAAGAAGGAAAAAGCAAAACAACAAGGAATATATAAAACAAACGGAAACGAATAAAATGACAGAAGCATTAGAAAAAATATGAAATGAAAAGATGAAAATAGGGTTAATTAAAAACATGAAACTGGCAAAAAGCAAACAAAACAAACAAAAATATGGAGAATTGTAGACGACAGAAAAAAGGTAGAATAGAAATAAATGTGAAAAACTGAAAAATTGAAAAAACGGTTCAACTGGAAAAAGAACAAAAGAAAATTCGGAGTAATTCAAAAAGTGAAAAATAAAAGGAAACCCGGGGCTATTAAGACAGGGGGAGTAATTCGGATCCCCAGAAAGTCGTAAGATTTTTTGACTGTCGTTCATATTCGTGGAACCACTATATTAAATAATTAATTATTTATTTTAAATTTAATTATTGGTTTTAGTAGAATCGAGATACAACGTGTTTCGTGTTTTTACCGACCTCAAAACAAAAATCATTTTAATGGTAAAACCGTGATTAAAGCAACATCAAAATACTTTAGAGACGCTCACCACTTATGTGCGAAATGAGCTTATGGGGCTAATTGGACCCCCTATTCCATCAACCAACGTTCAGCATATTGCGACTGCGCGCACTATTGTACACGCCACATCAAATAAAATACACGATGTGCCAATGTAAAAAAAAAATTCCAGTCGAAGGTCCTAATTTATTAGAGAAACTCCTTAAGAAGCAAAAAGTATAAATTGCGTTACAAAAACTTCACAGCTGTGGAAAAAATTTTCGCATCTATCCACCTAAAAGGGCGATTTACTTAGGTAGGTTCGAATAGCCCCGGGTTCCACTATATAAAAATAAAATATTGAGATTTCCCTCATCAATGATAGAAGCGGAAATGAAGCATTAAACAGACCAATGACAAATTACAAATTTTATTCTAATCCACCTAGTGGTGCAATTGTGCCTTTCCCATCTATCCAATAGTTGGCTATGTTCAAAATAATTGTGGAAACGTCCATTGCATTCTTTTCATACTTGGCACATATTTAAAAGGGCACGACCGCCATGAACCTGATGAGCAGCATGTCGACAATGACACATTTGGAGCAAAAAATTTAATAATTAAGTAAATAAATTAGGATGAGTTACATGTTTTCTTCGCGTTAAAATATTTTGGAATACAGTGGGGAGAGGGGTTATAAGTGTAAAAGGGAGTGTGAGGGTGGTCTCAGAGGGTCTTTGTTGGTGAAAATGGGTTCAGTAGTCACCGAATAACCGAACCGGTTAATAACCGATGTGACTTTAGTACGGAAATATACCAGATGCCTGGGATTTGTAGAATTATCGATAGTGAACAATATATTCAAAGACTCTTTAATTGGCAATCAGTGTTGTGCGACCCATCAATTCGCACGCACCTTCACATTGATCATCCTGGTGAGAATCGATACTGCAGACGTTAGAGATTGACAGCGAACAAAAACGTATTCGAGCGAAGGAATGAAGATCACGTGGAAGGCGTTCTATTTCTCTAAAAATTATATTAAAATTAAACATACAGTGAATTTGTGAATTATCCAAAATCTTAAAATTAAATACTGCATGCTAGGTATTTACATTTTTACTTAAACCTACGAAATTATGTTAAATTATCTTTTTAAGCCTAGGATAACCTAAAATTTCATTAACTGGGAAAACCTAATTGAATTGTTTTGGACTTAATGCACTAAATGTAAGAATTATTATACCATTCGAATTATCCCTAACCAAATATTTTTTAGGATTTTGTAACCGATTATCAATAAAGTTTCACTGATCCAGAAACATCACCATTCAGTCCAGTTACGTGTGTAACAGTCAGTGATTTAGATCTGCAAATCGAAGTTTTTAGATGTTTATTTTAATGGATTTTCAACCTGTGAAATATTACGATTGCACCGGATTATATGGAAACTTTCTATGTAACCGCACTAATCAACTTGTAACTCGGGAACCATATCTACGAAACTAAAAAAAACATATCTGACTAAAATTCAATAGCAGGCAATCAAAGTATTGTATTTATCATTTGAAAGCAATTTTGGAAACATCAGTCAAGAATTTGCTGATCAATAGATTATAAATAGATTAATAGATTATAGCCAGACTGACGCATTTGTGTCTGTAAAATAAACGAACTGAATAAAGAATGCCAAAAAATTAACGTTTTTGTTGTACCGATAGATACAGTGAATCTCACCGGGTAAATTTTTTATAAACGTACTGAAATTTTAATTATTTAATTAACGTTTACCAATTAAACGCGTTTTGCAGGAATGTTAAGATTCGTGCCAAATTTTCGGATCATACTATAAACATCAACAATCCAACAATGTTTGACCGCACATTTCCGAAACATTATTTTATTCTCGGGACCCTGTGTGGTATTCGTCCATTGTCAATGTTTTTAGTCCCCAATAGTTTTAGCCCAACCTCGAACGTACCTAATGGTATCTCTCTTACTCTCCGATTCGTTTCAGATTCTGCCAGCGTGGTCGTCCATGTCATAAACGGGGAACAGCCAGCCGCAATGCAGCACGGGAATAGCAGCGCTAATAGCATTTCAATAAATAAACGTAGTTTTAGTTTAGGCTTCGTGGCGACCCCGGTTGGTATCAATTTACTATTATCATTAGCGTCGTCATGGTTTTGTTTAGTATTGCAATCGATATGCCTGTACGGTGCTCTGAGGTGATTTATGGCGTAAACTTCCGACAGTTTTCCGCATGCTTTACGTTTTCCGATCAGTTTTGTCGCCATTGTTCCGGTTCGGATCGTTTGTACTTTTGTCAGTCAGTTGACTCGATTCCGGCCGATCTATAGCAGCGATACAATTTCACACGACCATCAACGTGAACTAAATGACAATGAGAAAAAGGCCCCGCTGCCTTTGTGTAAGATATAGGTTTTCGGTACAGAAATGCAATGTTGAGACTAACATAATTATAATAATAGTGTTCACCTACCTTAGAAAAGTGGATGGTGATGAGTGGAAACAGATGAGAATGAATGCGATATCAAATAAAAAATTAATTTTACCTAAAAAATCATCTGTACATTGATAAAAACTCTGAGGCTTTTCACCTCTGTAGGATAGCGAAATTTTAGGTATAAATTCTGTAGCGAAACAATAAAAAATAAAACAAGAAAGTACTGGAATTTTTATTTATCATGGACGCATAGAAAGAAAATTGCTTTGCGATGTTGTGCTAATCGACCATCAATAATGGTAAAGGACAAAACATCAAAAGTTGCACAAAGACAATATTACAGCCAGTGGCGGATCCAGGGGGAGGGTCCTGGGGGTTTTTCGGATCCCTTAAAAATGGAGGGATTTGGATCCGCCCTGATTACAACCTTGGTTCTGTCAGGAAACTGGATGCCTAAAACCGTCGAGTGAACTAATAATACAAAGGTAGGGTTCCAAACCGCTGTTATTTTAAAAGATCTGTCCTTTATTTCGACGATTTTGGGAAGCGTCCTTGATGTTATCTAAAATGTGATTCATTTTAGTTTCGTATGTATACAAATTTCAACATATTTAAGATCCAGTTACTTCCGAGAGAAAGAAACTTTTCAATCATCATTTCTTTCCAGCGCTTTTTATTACCCGTCGTGACTCAAAGCAATCAAAAGCCTTTTTGCTAAAAAAATGAATGAATTCTGCTTTACTCAAAATTCAAGATTTAAATTAAATGGTAGCGCATCTAGTGGTCGGATTTAGAAGGTTGTGATAGAGATTTGTCTATAAAATACAACTGATCTAGTGGTAATTTTTTTTTATTTATTTAACATAAAATTGTAGTCCATTCGCCATAATTTGTTTTATGTACTCCAGTGAAAACCTGATGAATTTTAGGCTGATAAAACGGGGACATTGACAAAATCTGGACATACATTTTTCTTTCCTTTTAATAAACTGAAGCTTATAGTTTAAAATTCCTTTAAGGGGGTCTAAAAGTGCAAAATTCATAAAAAAATTTAAAAAAAATTGTTGCATATTTCGGATCACTAAGGTAAGAAAAATATGGTCAAGATAGGATTTACTCGAATTCAACTTGGTTCGTCTGTTAGAGTCCATCAAACTACCAACTCTCAATTTTCGTAAGAGGCTAACAAAATTATTTGGAAAAGCTGATAAAATCGGAGGCTGATAAAATCGGAGGCTGATAAAATCGGAGGCTGATACAATCGGGTCTTCACTGTATTTGAAACTCTATAATGTATATCTGGCGCTCAGCGCAGTTTTCGTTTTCTGTCCAGACATCTCACTGAACCCTGTGAAATGCATGCAAGATCGTGAAGCAGTTCAGGTACACATGAATAATATTTTACGATTTTGTGAACTATTTCACGAGCACGAATAGTAGTGACTAAAGAATCATGGGCAAGAGGAACTATTTCGCAGTCAACTGCATCAAGAATGCTGTTACTGTGGGGAGAAAGCTTTTGAGAGGGTCAGAATTATTTGCAGTGAAAATACGATCCTTACACTTGGGGTTTTTGAATTTCCAAGAAAAGCTGGAAACTTTTATTCTGAGACTGTATGTCCAAATTGTAGCAATCAGCGCAGTTCATGACCCGCGGTTCAAAAAGGCAAACAGGTAGACCAACCTTTTCAAATAGGAGGTAGTTAGAACAGAACCGGCGAAGGTCACCCGACATGTGTCCTGATGAATTGACGTATGTCCTGATGGAGAATGCAATCGTTTGCAGTCGAGTATCTTCACTGGTTGAAGAACGGCGTCTTAAAACAGCCAACCCCTTGTATCGGCAGATCAGCGGAATTAAAACTCGAATCGGAAACGATCCCATTTATTTTCACCAGGTTAGTAGGTATATCTACTCTGTATTCCTTCGTAAAAGGCTCGTAGCCAGCAATATCATTTCGACGCTTCTAACTGTTTACCACCATCCGAAGCTTATCAGGGCGAATTTTCGTTATTTCTGACCCGGCTGAATGTCGTTGCATCAGAATTCGAGAAATCTTCAATAAATTCAAACATGTTTGTCTCTGATCCGGAAATAGATTACGAAGGGTTCGGTTGAGGAGCATAGATATAGATTAAGCCAGGGAGTCGATTTTATTTCGACATCCATGTCATATTGAGGCGAATTATTGGCAGAGGAAATCATTTCTGCACGGGCCTAGTTCCTAGTGCTGGATGGTAGAAAAGACAAGAACGGGGAATGTATTATATTAGCGGTACTTGAATTGTATAACGGTATCCACGTAACTACTGCTCTGCTGATCGAATAACTTCACGCACACATAAAAGAAAACAATGCCAAAATCGCGAAGAAGCGAAGAACGCGCAAAGTAACCTTGAATGTGGATTAGCTACTATTTGCACTATACTTTATAGCGCTACACTGCACGGCCTTTTAAGAACGTCTTATCGGTCTGAGAGTCACTGTACAACTGTCGGAAGACTTAATATGCCTATTCAATTTACACCTTCATCCTATTCAGAGTAACCTTCGTAATAATCCAAAAAAGCTGTGTATTTACGCCAGTAAAAGATGTGTGAATCAGATTTGCCTAATTCCACATCAGTGGGTGCGTGTACTGTGACCGGGCTTCTGCGAATTATTTCACCAATAATTTAACACCAATAAAACTCTTAACAAACAACGAGTCTCCGCTGCAGCTGACAAAGTTCCCCATTTGTCTGTGACCTCATTTTACGATATCTTCCGAGATTGTGCAAAGAGTCTGTGCAAAACTCGAGTGTTCAAACACTCCTGGACCAAAATGCACGATCTAAAAACGAAGTCCCCAGTTACTGGGGAATCACATCTCTATGAGCACTCTTGAAATTATTCGTTCTTAAGATTTTGTCGTGAAATGATTCGTTTTTGAGTATATGACACATTGTTGTACTAGCTAAATCTAAAGAACTCCATGCGGCTACACTCAGGCAAAAAATACAGCGAATTTCATAGGAATATCGTATAATTTTTAGCCACAAGTAGCATGTATGTAAATCATAAGATTATCTTATGAAACGGCATTTATTTGGTCAAATTGGTTTGCTATGATTTCATGTTCCATAAGGCATCTTTGAATTATCATAGGACAATATTATACATTTCTCTTATGTTTATGAGAATAATAAGATGCTCGTATGAAACTCGAACGACTGGCATATGCAATAACTTGTAAAATGTTAAGGTAATCATACAAGTCGTATGTTTTTCATATTAATATTATGAAAACATAGTTTTGTTACTTTTCTACTCATCATGCGATGAATCTTATGAATTTCGCTATGCATTTTGCCTTAGTGTAGGTGATTTTCTTGCACAAATATAGTAGCTGACACCTCGTTTATCGCTTGCTCTCTACAGGATCGATTATACATCTATCTATCTATATATATAAATGCCAATGTTTGTATGTATATGATTTATGGACTCCCAAACGGCTTAACTGATTGCCGTCAAAATTTATACATAGCAGGCTGTTGTTCTGGAGCGTGTTTGTGTGTTATTGGTTGTAGATTATCTGCCCGCCAGACGGCGCTTCGGAACAAATTGTGTTTTCCTCCTATTTCGTTGAACGTCGCAGCAACGCGCGATGGGTATTAGCTAGTTAGATATAAAATACACCGATCTGTCGGTCGCTTTCGATAAAATCAATATTCAAATTACCAACTGACACGTCACGATTTCTGCAGCAGCATTCTTAAATTGTTCCGCGTACCTCAAGCAGCCATATCGATCCTTATATCTTTTTGCTATACGTAAACGATTTGAATCCCTTGATTAAGTGCTTCAAAGTGTCCAACCCAGTTCCCATACATTGATATGCTATTGATGGTAGATGCAATGTGATATCGTGTGAAAATTATCTAAATAATACATATTCATGTGGACGTTGATGACAGTAATACCTTCGCTGTGCACTGCAGTATTCGAAAGTCTCTTAATACAGTCGCAGATATAGCCATCTTTAGATTAAAGCTATAATCAATATAGAAGCAGAAAATTCATCATTTTTCTTGCATGAACTGTTCTTCAAGACATATATTTTCTTCTTGGACAATTGCACCATGCATGTATGTAAGAACTAATTCATGTGCGTTATTCATACCTTAACACAAATGAAATTGATCTTATTATTTTGTTTTATATATTTGTTTTGTTTGATGCAGGGAAAAGCACCCTGGAGCTAGGTTACATTCAAAATTTCTCAAAAACCTAAAACCTCCTCTTTTTTACAAACAGATTGAACAAGAGTTTTGAATCTATTTTAGTTAGGTATATTCTATCGGTTGTTCGCCGAACAATAAACGCAGGCTGAATTTCCGCATGCTAAGCAAAGATTATAAGAATTCTACATCAAACAAAGTTTAAACATTCACGCTCTTACCCCTCGAGGAGAACACTACCAAAAAATAAATTCCGTTAAGTGATACTTCAATATGGTATGTTATGCCTAACGTCCATTGTGCCTAACGTCCATTATGCCTAACGTACGTATGCCAAACGTCCGTATGCCTAACGTACTTAAGCCTAATTGGGTACATCCATATAAAACCATCAGTTTTGTTGGGAGAATGTATGCAGCATAGCCTCTTTTATGATTATCCGCACCACTACTATTATAATAATTAGCATATAAACGATGCATAGCTGTAATCATATAACGAACGCTACAGTAATTTGTGCACTACAATGCTTAGCGCGAGCAGCTTGCCTGTCAAACAAATTTGTGTATTCAAAGAGGTTCCGTGTATTCCGATCAACGGTTGAGTAGACTACACAACGTAGGACCCAGCCAATAGATGAAACATTATTTCTCTCGTTAATCGGTCGACAAACCGGTGCCAATATCCGCGTTTTCAGCATTCATTAAGTTTTTAATTTGCGTTTCTAACGTTTCGTATATTCGGGAAAAATCAAACGTCCGACATCCAAAAAGTCCTTACAGGACCTTTTCGCGTACAATTCTGAGTGCTCTCTACTCACCACGAAGTGGAAGACCGTCCAGTGCTGTTCGCGCCTGATCTCGTTTCGTCTGACCTTTAATCGCAGTATCGATGATCAAGCTAGTCAAAACCTTGTATGCTTCCAACAGAGGAATTTCTTGTTTTGATTCGATTGATTCGGATATAGCGGACGCATAGATGTTCCAATCAATAGTCACACAAATTGAGGTCAAGTACAATGATAAATCCAACGCATTTGTCCGCGGTTGTAGAGTATTGAAATTGCCGCGAATATCATGCAGTAAGATAGATCGGTAATCAACATGAAGCAAACCCTGTGGCATACCGTGGGAGTTGGAATCTTCTTGAACCAGATGAGTTGCGATGTATAGGACAACAATGTCTGCCTTTGATTCGGACTTGACAACCGACAACTGCAATATTTGGTACCGAGGTTAACTCGGCCGTGGCGAATAATGTTGAAATTGTTGAAGATCTACGTAGAAACCAAATACATCGTGTAAAGCTAGAAAAATGATGGGAATGAAATATACCCCATATTTCGCAATAAGGGCACTCTGTCGGAAACTACACCATAAATTTCAACTTCCCAGGCGGGTACTTAGACAAGATACTTTTTCGTATCTTTCGTTTTTTCTTTGATTTTGTATTTTTCGTTTTTTATTTCCTTTGATTTTGTAAACTTCAACGAAGTAGGACAAATTTTATGGAAGTTTTATGGGTTTCTGCATACTTTAGAGAAGTTGTGTGCTACTCAGAGTAGTTCTTTAAAGTACAGTAAATTATTTCAAATTCTAAGTAACTCATAAATTCATTGTGGAAATCTAACATGTATAAAAAAATCCGTAAGCTTTATGGACAAGTTCCAGAAATGTCTTTTATATTTCGGGAGATTGCTGACTTACAAGGAGATCTTTATTACTTTAGATAATTAGTACGACACTCATTAGTTATAGTTTTATTTTGTCAAACTTCAGAGTATCTCAATGAACTTTAAGGATGATCTTCGAAGGCCGTATGGAATTTAGGAAATACTTCAAACTTTAAAGACTTCTATACAAAAAATTTCTATAGAAAACAGAGTGTTCACTATTTTCACACATATTTTACCAAACTCGGGAAATTCTGCGAACTGATCATTTAGAAATATTATTTCAGCCTCATTAGATTTTGTAATCGGCTATCGGAGATTCAGTCAAGCAACTTCAAGAAAATCCTACGATATTAAGTAAAATCTTAAGATGATCTGCAAAGTTCGCGAAGTTGCAAGAATATTCTAAGAATTTATGAAAAATCTTTTAAACATCAGGGGGCGTCTGTAAATTCTATCAAACTTGAAAAATTGTCAAGCGCATTTCATGAAACTCACAATTAACTTCAACGAAGTATTTCGAGAAAAACTTACAAAATTAGAAAAGTAACTAATATCCAAAAGCCTCTTCAAGCTTTAGGTACAGCATGTCCCAAGTCTTACTATCTTTAAGGAATATTACAAAAATTCGGAGACATTTTTCGAACATCAAAGGCTATTTTGAAGGGTAATATCTAGAGCGGTAATAAAACGATTTTTGATAGACCATCTTTAAACATTATTCATTCTAGGCAGATTCAATGTTTAGAATGAATGAAATATTTATATTTATTTAAAAAAAATTATCCGCCATATTGATATGGTTCAAGATATATTTACTAGCTCAGTACGACCTATCTTTTGTAGTCAAAAACGGTGGATATTATTTATACCTTTTAGCTTTTGCCGACATAATTTTGATTTAAAATCTCCTTCACAAATATATTTAAATATCCGTTTTCGAGGTTTTTTAAGTTCATTAACGACCAAAAAGAGAAAGGAATAAAAACCAATCTGAAATCCTGCATGTATCTGAGAACTAGATTTAAGTGGGTTGCCATAGAAAACGCCTTATAAATCGATAGCCTTTAGTCCTACAAGCTCAAGTTTTTCAACAAAATTCTTCACTATGAGCATTTCTAAAACTTTGTCGAAGACACCAACTTTCTACCTCATCAGTATAAAAGTTATTTTTTTAGTTCGATCATAGTAAGCCATGCCTAATTTCAATTGTTATCAGATTGTGGGGAATATTCATACGAGCAATTCTTTCAAAGACACCGTGTGAATATATTCGATGGTTTGGCCTCTAGTGAATTAAGTTCACGTTTTTGGCGTTTCCGATCACTGTGCGCAGGCATCATCCGAAAATTTTCACTTTCACTTACATACACCATGTCTGAACTTTCGTCACTACGAGTAGAAATCACTCTGAATCTTACTATCCACTCGAGAAAAAAAAATATTTCGCCGGCCCTGTGCTGGACATTTCATTTACTCAGGTTCCTGCTCATAAACCTACTGATGCAGCGCTGTCGTCGGTGGTGCCTTTTTATCTACTGATTTTCATACACTTCATAAAATTAACCGAAACATTCAATTCCGTATAATGAAAACTTCACTGCAACTGATCCATATTTACATCACAGTCTTATGTATTTCACCAACCTTTTCCCTGGCAACCGAAGTATAAATCGTTTGATACTTTCTAATAAATCCGCAACTCTCGAAATATAAACCAACTCTCCGGTAGAATCCATACAAAACCAGCTGGTAACATTTCACCACCATTAGCCCTTTTTAAATTTAAGCACTTTTCCAGGTTCCAGCACTTACCACCCACAACATCGTTGAGCATATTTAAACAGGCTTAGCGTCCAGAGCTGTAAGTGCGTTAATAATGGTATCTTAAATTAGCGCAAATGTTGATAGTTACATTTTCGCACGATGGGTTTTGAACTGAAACATCACCTGTGCACTGTTTCATTCGGAATTTAATATCCAGCACCTAAAACGTTACTGCAGCTGGCAGTATCGAAGGTGTTTCGATCGTTCAGTTATAATTCGGCTTCTAACTCAATTTTTAAATAGCCATACATATATGCACTTAATGTGCTATGAATTATTTCGTTTTCAATTACCGTTGTCAAAACCGATTTAGGATGAAACCGAAGTTTATTAACATTTATTTAATTACGGTAAAATAATCGCTGCTTCGTTAGTCGGGTGGTATATTGTTGCGGTGAAGGGCTCAAATTTCGCCAAATCGTGTATCTCTCTGAGTTGGAACTTTTTTGCACTATTCAAGTGGCTTTTATTGATAGTCTTTGTATCCACCACAAAAAACAGTAATTCTTGAAACAAGCAAATACACGAATTAAATGAACAACACTTAAGTGTGCAAGGTGGTTTAGTTCCATCTGTGATATTCAGTTTTTCAAAGGAGAAGCGCAATGTTTCGAGAGTAACGAACAAGTGAAAAGGCGGGTTCTATACTTTCATTCCGCGAAACCATTACTGCATGAGAACCGTTACGCTGCTCATCAAACGATGTAATACAGTCGAAAGCAATTTTATTCTCAAGTTAATTGGTTTTCTATTGATGGAGAAGCATCGGATTCATTATATGTTGTTACAGAAGCTGAAAAAAATCATACAATAGGTTCAAAGCGTAAATGCAGGAGCTTTTGTAAAAATGTGGTGAAGTAGTGCAAGAAGCAAGTCAACGGGAGCTGTAACGAGTACCTGGCAGTAAGTTTAAGGTTGCACAGAGAATGCGCTAAATTCGCAAACGAAAAAAGCAGTTTTTTTCCACACCGTATGTCAGATCTTCATAAAAATCAATCAGCAGTACTGTAACAACATTCTACATACGCTGATTGATTTTTATGAAGATCTGACATACGGTGTGGAAAAAAACTGCTTTTTTCGTTTGCGAATTTTGCGCATTCTCTGTGCAACCTTAAACAGCGACATCGAGATAGAAGTTGTGTGGGTAGTTGGTCACTTCGAGTCAGCCTGCAAGTTGAACGTGGACGATCGTTTTATAATGCTACTGCCCTTCAACGAGAAGAAGAAGAAGGAGATTTGTGAAACGCCCACAGCAACAGTTTGTCATTTGTGTGCAATATTTGGGGAAAATATAATACATGAGGGCCGCTATCGTGATTTTATGCGAAAATATATTGAACTAGGTCACAAGAGGACGTATTTCGTTATCGGATATTGATGTGAGCATTAAATGCTAGCAGTGCAGGGAAAATCATAATTAAAACAAGTCAAACCGCAATCATGGTTGATAACTATCGCTTATGACTTTTTCCTAAATTTTCACTGTCGATAAAACCAAATAATAAATAAATTTTCACTGTCGATAATCTCACAAAAATCACTACCAATTTTTTGTTCAGAGCCGTAGCCATTCAGTTTCGCGTGGAGGGCAATTTTTGTTTTGATTAAATTCAACATATATTTAATAAAACCATCATCACATGTGTATAAAACAACATAGATATCAATTTGAGGCACCATATGCCTGCATATTGTACGCAGTTTAGGAGCGTGGTCTTTTGGCGCCCTTGGCGGGGCCTCACATTTGTGCCCCTTTGGTGTTTACTTTGGCTCCTTTCAGTTCGACTTTATAATTATTTTTTAGTGTGTACATGGAAATGGTACACTTAATATTACCTATTTTATAATTTAGCCTCACTATATTTATAAAGCAGAACACGATTTCGGCGCTCTTCTTAGGCGTCTTTGACGATTGCCAACCCTGCCAACTGTATGGTACGGGCATGCACAGGTGAAAAAACGGTTGAAAGTTCCGGCATTTATGAACGTCACAATATTGTCACCGAATAAAAGTTGAGTCAATTTCAGACAATCCAACCGGTTAGTATGGCATGTTACAATTTTTTAAGAAAATTCTACATGGACAACTAAATACAATAGAAGTTGCATAACATTGCACTGACACAAACTGACCTCGATAGGACTATGTTCATTCTTGAATAATGGAGACCAATTGTACCGGTTAAAAACCTTTGAGAATTACGCCCCTTTCAAACCCCAGATTTATCATTTCCGTGCACAATTAGCAGAAAACGCGAAATACACTGTTGAAAAATTGAGTCGAATTAACCTTCAAACTACCAAGCCCTCTTCGATACACCAAAATCGACGTTCTCTTAGCCATAACTTTTTTTCTCTTTAATCGATTTTGATGTAGTTTTTTGCAAAAGAACCGGAAATTATTCCAATTTTCGAAAATGCATTAAAAATCGTATTCGGAGCTACGACCCCGGAGTAAATCCAGATTGCAGTGGGGTACCAACTTTTGGTCATTTTCAGTTTTTCATACATATTTTCAAAACAACGCTAGAATTCAACATTTTTCGACAATAATTTGTCAGAATTGACCTTCTTGCATAATAATTGCACTTCATATATTAGTAATACGAATTGGCCAGTTCCTGGGAGCGGTTCCCAAAAGTGGCCATTCATGAGCTTACATGGCATATGCTTTATTATAACAGAAACACTAATTTATTTCAACAAATCTTATCAGATCGTCTACTTAGTATAGCAAGCAATTAATTCAATAAAGGTTTAATATAGATTTGCCACTTTCTGACCAGTTCCGGGAATTTCGGAACACGGTTCCCAGGACGAAATTTATTTTTTATGATAATTGTGGAATGCGACACATCAAAAATCATCAACTCGATGATCTATGAAGAAAGCAATCACATTCGAAGGCATCCGGACACATGTAGACACTTGATGACCAGTTCCGAGAATTCCGGAACACGGTTCCCGTGTCAATTTTTTTTATGATAATCATGGCATGCGGCACATCAAAAAACATCAACTCGATGATCTATGCAGAATGCAATCATATACGAAGGTATCCGGACACATGTAGACACTTGATGACCAGTTCCGGTAATTCCGGAACATGGTTCCCAGGTCAAATTTTATTTTTATGATAATCATAGCATGCGGCATATCAAAAAACATCAACTCGATGATCTATGAAGAATGCAATCATATACGAAGGCAACCGGATACATACGGACACTTGATGGAGAGTAACATAACCAAACAAATCAATTCGATGATTTACGAGGAAAGCAGTCATATATGAAGACATCCGGAAACATGCGGTCTATTAATGTTGTGGTTCCGTGGATTCCAGAGTACGGTTCCTTGGCCGATATATTTTTCTGTAAGATCCGTAATGTATTTAAAGCAAAGCCTTGATACTACACTCCGTTACGTAACTTATTTTTTTAAGTTTTACCCAAAATAGCGCGGTCGCATTTTTTGATTTTGAGCTAACGCTCTCTTGTCCAAAAGTCATCCTCATGTACATGCAGTAATTCGCACACAGTGATTGAGTGCAAATATCAACGAACCACAAAGAGATAAAATAGAATTGGATAGTCTTTTTTTACCACCACACCCCTCTCTCAACCCACATTATTGATATTTTGTTTTTTTTTGCGCCTGCTTTACCCTCTACTCCTATAACTATAACATCACCAATACCATACAATGGAATAGTAAACTTCATATGCGTGATGAACGATATTTTTCCCCGTTGGTGTGGTTAAAAAGAATTATAGTTCAGCTTGTCAACCTCATCTTTACCCCATTTTTAGTGCCAATTTGATTTGCCTTTTTAGAAAAATATTTCTCAGCGATCATGATCAATGCTGAAATTTGTGGGAAGTCAAATGAGAAACTCATTAGTAAAATGTCACAGTATAAGTAACCACAAGTCGCCACAATACAGTTATTTGTCTCCGATTTTCTTATTCATACTAGACATGTTTGTAGACATGGTATTCAGGAGTGACATTAAATTTATACGGGACATGTTGTGATAGGAGCCCAAATTTGGAGCGATGACACACTCACATGCGTCTGCTATAATCCGCACAGCTTATGAGCAACAAAACAAATGCTTTTCTGCTCCAGAGTATTTGTTTTGTGTACTACGGTTTCTCAGACCATTAGCAATCGTTCCTTAACGAAAGGAAAATAAAGCGTGTTCCGGAATTCACGGAACCGGCCATCAAATGTCCGTATGTGTCTGGATGACTGCTTTCTTCGTAGATCATCGAGTAGATGTTTTTTGATGAACCGCATAGCTCAACTCAAAAACAAAAAAATCGAATAAAAAATTTCATACTGTGAACTGTGTTCCGGAATTCCCGGAACTGAGAATCATGTGTCCGGATGCCTTCATATATTATCATGCTCATCATTGAAAACAAAATTCGACCCGGGAACCGTGTTCCGGAATTCCTGCAACCGGTCATCAAGTGTCCGCTTGTATCGATGCCTTCGTATTCTTCATAGATCATCGAGTTGATGTTTTTTGATGTGCCGTATTTCGGAATTCCCGGAACAGGCCATCAAGTGACCGTATGTGTCAGGATACCTTCGTATATAATTGCATTCTTCATAGATCTTCGACTTGACGTTTTTGATGTGCCTCATGAAGACCTTCTTACATAATAATTGCACTTCATATATTAGTAATACGAATTGGCCAGTTCCTGGGAGCGGTTCCCAAAAGTGGCCATTCATGAGCTTACATTGCATATGCTTTATTATAACAGAAACACTAATTTATTTCAACAAATCTTATCAGATCGTCTACTTAGTATAGCAAGCAATTAATTCAATAAAGGTTATCATATCAATATCATTTCTGACAAATCCTTGTCGAAAAATGTTGAATTCTAGCGTTGTTTTGAAAATATTTATGAAAAACTGAAAATGACCAAAAGTTGGTACCCCACTGCAATCTGGATTTACTCCGGGGTCGTAGCTCCGTATACGATTTTAAATGCATTTTCGAAAATTGGAATAATTTCCGGTTCTTTGGCAAAAAACTGCATCAAAATCGATTAAACAGAAAAAAAGTTATGACCAATTGAACGTCGATTTTGGTGTATCGAAGAGGGCTTGGTAGTTTGAAGGTTAACACATCAGGGGGAGTAATTCTATTTTAACCAATTTTATTCAATTTCGAAGCATTTTTTACATTTACAAATCAACTATGGAACCTATTTCGAACAAAGCCATCAATATGGAGCACTAACTGAACACGTTGAATCATTGCGTAGTTTGAGCATTTTATCGGAAGGCTTTGCGAAATCAGTAGACGCTAGCGGTTATCTGAGCAGACGATTCATTGGGGAATCCTATCCAGCACTAACACATAAAAATCCGTAGAATCTATTTGTTCTATTTCAGTACCTTAGTAAGAAAATTTTCCGGAAGGGAGATATGATTATATATATATATATATATATATATATATATATATATATATATATATATATATATATATATATATATATATATATATATATATATATATATATATATATATATATATATATATATATATATATATATATATATATATATATATATATATATATATATATATATATATATATATATATATATATATATATATATATATATATATATATATATATATATATATATATATATATATATATATATATATATATATATATATATATATATATATATATATATATATATATATATATATATATATATATATATATATATATATATATATATATATATATATATAATGTTCAAAGACAACCTGAGAAGCAAAATCAACTACAAATACTTTCAACTCAGTGAACGGGTACTTTTGCACGGAACCTGAAAAAAGAAAGCTGGGGGTCTAGAATTAGTCCTCTTCTCCTACGAGGATAATCTAGGCGGCAAACTTTAGACTGTCTGAGTTACTGAGCCCTTCGGTTCCCTTTTGCCATTTAGCACCACTTCCTCATTGAGCTTCCTACTTGTTGGTGAACTACTCGGTCTTGTCCCCGATGATGGATACTACCTAGTCTGACGAAGAGTTCCCAAGAGAGAGAAGTTCGTAAGGGAGCCAACAAGCCAGGTGCCGAGGTCAGTTCGGCGATTCCATTGGAGTAGGGCGTCCGGTTTGCTGGAACCCCATCGCGACTGGTGGTGTCTCGTCGCAGTCTACTCAGTTTAGTTGCCAGCGGTGAATCTAGCTTACACTGACGGAGAGTGCCGTGGCCTTACAGGAGATGTTTCAGGCGGAAGGTCATCTCTCCGTCCTTTCTATTGACCCACGTCGACAGGATTGAGATGAGCCGGTGGGTTCACTATACTTTCTCCGTATTGTCCCATCCCTGCTTCCACGTCACCATCTAATCTATTTTCATCATCTTCCTCACGTTTCATTGAATGTAGCACTTGATATCCTCAACCTGGGTGATGCAGATGGGAATTATCTCGGCTATAACACATACTGCCTCCGAAGATATTATTCTGTACGCAATCGCAGCTCATATGACCACCAGCCGGAACCCCCATATCGATGGCGAAACACTAAATAACACACCGATTTATCGCATGAACATGTCCGCATATGCCAGGATTGCACCTTTCAGCACCGCGCCATTTGCGCAAACTTCCGGAGAGTTAACCAGTAAGCTGCACGCCGTTTACTGGCTCCTGCTTTCGTGGCATTGTATCATCACAAGCCACTACAATCATTCTTGTTAGATCAGCCGCATCAACGTACTAGCTTCCGATGTTCGTCGAAGTGACTCAATAAAGAGGTTTTTGTTAAGGACTTTCGTCTTCCACTTTATCTTGCCGGTCGTCCTGCTCCGTGCTGCAGCAGGTTTCCATTGGCCGATGCGGTAGCGAATCGCCTGGTGGTCGCTGTGGGGATACTTCTCGTACACTCTCCAGTCCACCGTCAGTCAAGGACTACAGATTATGGCGGAATTTCCCTCGGTACCGATGTCCGTTTCATGAACCAATCAGCTCCTAGTTTTGTCACGATACCAGGAGCAATATAGCTCCCCGCTTCACCGCAATCTATTGGTTGTAGACCGCGGCGGTAGACCTAGCCTCCACAACGAGCCGATCGGTAGGTGTTGAGGTCTTCCGCCAATTTTTACTACAAAGTAATATTCTCACAAGATAACTTTAGCAAATTTTTGTTGAACATATTCAATTTCTTTAACATATTTCCGGGCGAGGGGGGCTAGTTCACCCACCCCCGCTGCTACACCACCCAAGCAACCAGAAGTTCGGATAATACTTAAAAAGCACACTTTAAAGCTCACATAAAGTTCTTAGGGAACTTTCAACCTGCTTAAGCTTTAATGGAACTCGAAAGCTGCTTAAGCCGCTATTAGTACACAAAACGTATTGCAAAATTACTTAAAACCGGAAGCTTATGCAGCTTCCTTATACGCACTTTTGGTTGCTTGGGCACTGTTCTATTTATTTCTTTACCAACCGTTTCGTTACCAAATTCGTTATACACTGCATCAAATGGAGCGTCTATTCAGCATACTTCATACCAAGAGCAATTTTTAGAAGCTGTGACCTGGTTGGTGGATTGTTAATTACGATGCATATCATTAGATTTTTTAAAATTTCGATTATAGGGGTTTTAACTCTAGAGTCATTGCCTCTTTTCCGGGTTGGAACCTAGGGTACTCCGGTGTCTCTTGCCCGTTCACACACTCCGGGCAAAGGGGTGACAAAGCGTGACCCAACCGATGCAGGTACTTCCGGAATCGTTTGTGCCCGGACAAAAACTGCGACAAATGGAAGCAACCAGCAAAGCAGTAGCAGTGTTTCTTTTCTTGTAATAAGACTGGATACAGTTATACAAGATAAATATCGATATTATATTATCTGTCCCATTCTCGTTTTGACTACTAACGTGCACTGAGCAATGGGCCCGTGCAAAAATGACAATAATTTGCCTCAAGGTCAGATGGATGTCGAAATAAATTCGCCTCCTCGGTTCAAACTATATTTATGCTCCTCAACCTTGCTCTTCGTGATCAGTTTCCGGGCCATAGTCTTCTTTTTTAAATCTATTGGAGATTTTTCGATTTCTGATGGAACAATATTCGCAGATGACAGATATATCGAATATTTGCCTTAATAAGCTTAGGGTGGTGGTAAATAGTTTGAAGCAAGCAAATGATATTGCTGGTTACGGGCCTTTTACGAAGGACTACAGAGTCTATGTACCAGCTAACCAGAGCAAAACAGATGGTGTTGTTTCCGATTCGAGTTAGAATTTCACGGGTCTGCTTAATTACGGGGTAGACTGTGTTAAAGACCTCATGATTCAGTCAGTGAAGATACTGGACTGGAAATGATTGCATTCAGTATCAGTTTAAGTTGACAGGATGTGACCTTCTATGCTCCACTTAACTATCTTCTCTTTGACAGGGTTCGTTTAACTGTCAACAATGCTAAGAGCCAGTTTCTACGACACCAGCTAATGTAGGAGTCCAAAAACTCATGACGACGGATACAGTCGTCGATAGATAGACGTAAACCTGTTTGCATCCAACACCAAGCAGCAAAACAGCAATACAAACCTCCAGGTGTGTTTGTAAATTGAGAGCGGAATTTAACGAAATCCCACTATGTGTCCAGTCGTGATATTTTTTTTGTATATTCGGTATACACTGCATCAATTTATGCCTCTTTCTCCATCAGTGTGATGCAAGTTGACGTAAAATCTAGAAGATTTGTGCTTACGAATCGTTCAGGCGTAAACTCATATTGATCAGTGGAAACATAGCTTTTCAAGCAAGAAATTAAGAAAGTACTCACAACAATTTCAAACATCTTGGATGGTGCAGATGGGCTAGTTGTGCCCCGGTACTTTATAATATTCCGATGATCACCGCTCTTATAAACTGGGAACATGAACGACTGGTTCGGAAATTCGCATTGCTCAAATGATTTGTTAAAAATGCTGCACAAAGGAACGACAAAAGAAACAATACAATGACTCTAAACGACAGCCCATATAAACTTTAACCTTTTGAGAAGAGGTGTTAGAGTTAGCTAAGTTGGATGGTTATAGCTTGTGGGATTTATCTAAGTAAGGGACCATCCATAAATGACGTAGCATTATATGGGGGAGGGGGGAGTTTTGTATTTTGTGATGATGTGTGACGACAGGGGGGTAGGGGGTCTTGTCATTCTACGTAGCTTTTTTAAAGGGGAATAACAGTCATCGTTTTTTTATTTTTATTTTTAATTTTTGTGGGGACAAGGGGGGGTAGAGTTACCGTCAAGCTACGTAATTACCAGGGGGGTATTTAGATGTTTGTGACGAAATGCTACGATGGGAGAGAGGGTGTTTAAAAATCGCTCGAAAATGCTACGTCATTTACGGATGGTCCCTAAGACGAATTTATCTACGATGACATTACTTATGAACCCACTAGCTGACCCGGCGGCCGTTGTCCTGCCTATAATTTATTAACAGGAAAATACAACGAAACAAAAATATCATTGTTTGGGGAGCAAATTTCATTTTATTTCGGGTCCAGTGAAAATGGATGTGATGTGATAATGTTTCCAACTGTACAAAATGTTACGAAACTTGTAGTAAATACTATGATAAACAATGTTTTTGTTTGTGCCTCTGAACCGCAATAACACACCATTGTATTTTATTACGTCACTCCATGGTTTTATTGACAGTGTATTTGAATCCATCAAATTCCATGCATGAAATCGGATCAATTTATTTATTTGTAAAAAAAATAAAATAAGAAGTTTCTTTCTGATAATCAAAAAGCTTATTTTATTACTTTAACACCTAGTCAACTTTTTTAGGATATATGACTTTTACAATGACCATTTAGGGCATAAACAATGGGGTAGTTCTAGTTACTTAGTCACACCGCAATATTGAATAATTACAAAAAGACAAACTTTGCAATCAATCCCAAACTACAAATGCCCCAATTGCACTAATAGATGGATTAGAATAATTTTGAAATTTTGTTTTTGTGCCTAAGAAATTTCCACAAACTGAAACACAATAACTCACAAAAGAACAAAAACAAAGAAATCCGTCGTGTTGTTCTTAAGTTATGCGATTTCGAATGGAAACCATTTCATTTTTATATGCAGAGATATGAAATAAAATTTCGACTGTGTTCGTAATCGAAGTCATCGCCATAAAAAAAGAATTTTCAAATCTTCAAAGCAACCCACGTTCACTCAAACCCTCAGTTCGCAATTTCATCAAGCGGCGATTGTTTAATTAAACGCTTAAAAATTCAGCTCGAAACAGAATCTCTTTTCAAACAAATCATTTTGCAACGTTGCAACGCAATCCTCGTCGTCCTCATTTGCTATTCCATCTCGTAAAGCAACTTTTTGTTTGCTTTATTGCAAAGTGCCATTCCGGCGCTCCACTTCAAATCCTACCCTGTGCGCTTCAATTACGGAAGATTTAAGGACACTGCTGAGAGAGCGAGAAAAAATAACTCCCGAAGGTACTTCATAGAGAAACCGATGAAAGAAATTCAATGAAACAGCTGAGATCCAGTAACAAACCAACAAATTACTTTATTGCATCCACGTTTCCGCACGCACTGACTGCCTCTCAGTCCCGCTTACTCCGGGATGGGTTTGGTACAAGTAAGTACATAATAGAAACGAAAACTCTGATGGTTGATTAGTAGCTTGGTGGAACACTTTTTTTTACTTCATCATCGGTGCAGAGAGCAAGCGGCTGTCCGGAAGACGAAAAAGAATTGATGCGGCAAATGAATTGCAGTGGTCGTGAATTTAATTTAGAAGAGAGATTTTTTTTATATTTTGAACACTCTGCAGAGGCTGTTAAAAGTGACATTTCATGCGATTTATTTGTTAGCTTTTTGCTTACGAATATAGTCCTTGCCATGCGCTTAGGGTTGTTTGTAACGTCGACGGCACTGAAAGTTGCCGCGAATATTCATCAGTGCTAGCCGACAGTTTTAGTTGAGCTGGTGGTGGGTTAAGTGCCTATTATCGAAGCCAATCTCCATGCGCTATATATTGCTTAGTAGATCACACTCAACTATAAAAGTCATCGCCTTGGAATTAATTTCCCTTCAAATATATGTCATCCGCTATAAAATATCAATTGAAAATCACAACAATAGCTACATACACGTGATCGTATAGTAAATCATGCGTTTTGAAGTATAAAAGTCACATAAAAATCCATTATGATACATTTTCTATAAATCACAGGTATTCCTTATCAGCGCTACTATTGGTCTCTTAGATATTCAAAGTACCATGACCAACTTGTCATTTTTAGCATAAATAAATTTATGCAAAGCAGCTCTATTACTAATTCCCGGTGATTAGCATACCAAATTAATTTACTAATTGCTCCTAGCTTAACCTTGCAGGAAACATACGATCTACCGATCCCGGTGCCAATTGAATACGAACCAGCAGGTGATGCATATGATTAAACTTTTATACCATGAACAAGTGACACAATTCATCGCAGACCGCATATACCGCGATACTATCGTCCACCGCAGGGTTAAAATGCGGAATTGACCTGTGACGGGGCTGGGAGAAACAAAACAACGAAGTGACATTACCGGAATGAGAAATGAAAATATAATAAACGCCCATTAATATTACCGATAATTCATCTTTCGACAGCATAATTATTTAATTCCATGTCCCGGCTCTGGTCATTAGCCAAAAGCGAGGATTGGGTTTTGGGATGGCAGTACTACATATACATACCTATGCGTAAGCGAAAGAAGTAATTATTCGATTTAATTAAGTGGTGGCTGTGGGAAAACAATAACCAACCGCTGTAAATATGCATGCCCAGACCAAATGGTGACGCATAGAGATTCTTGTCAAAGATACACCACAAACGAATAACCATAAAGTTTATGAATTATATATTTGATATGTACTCGAACCAATGACCGTTGCCTCGAAAATGAGTTTTATAAAGTTCCAGTTAAGCACCTTAATTAAGACTAGGCGATTAAACTTTTAAATATTGGCAATGCATTTAAATTTTTTAAAGTCTGATATATGACGAATTTCGCGCCAACTCGAACAAATGTTGGCAGTACCCTCTCAGATTTTAATGAAACTTTCTCTAAACGAGAACTTTGTCACAAAAAGCCACTAAGCATACTTTGTTTGTTAAAAAATGATCACGACTGTCTTTTGAAAAGGGTAAAACTTTTTTCACCAATTTTTTTCAAAGGGCATATTGTCTACAAATAACAAATCCTGCAAAAAAATGTTGTAGGAGTGATTTTCACAAAATTAAGCAAATTTTTGAATAAAAACATTTAAAAAAATCTACATTGACTCCTACACTGAAAAAAATCGATTTTAATAATTAAAAGTCGATTTACAAAAAAAATATCTTAAATTTGGATGAAATTTTGTTCCAAGATAGGCCATTATGTTCCCTACCTACCGTTAAAAATTCAAGTTGGGCACTTTCAAGGAAAAAAAGTTATTTGAAAAAAAAACTTTTCCTTGTCCAAGCTGATTTTTTTTATTCAGCGTATTTTTATCGAAAACTAAACCAATGAAAGTCATAATCATCTCAGAATCCAATTTCCCGACTGCTAGTTGCCTGATACATGCAAAAAGTATTAGTAACGAATTTGGTATATATTCATAACAAACCTGAAAGAAGACTGGAAGACTGCAGTTCAGTTGTTCATCTAAAAACGCTTTTAATCCACCTAACAGTGTGATGATGATCACTCTTCGGATATTATATCCTTTGAGAACATTTAGAACTTGATGCTTCGCGATGTTTTTAATAACACATACTACATGGGAAAGTGGCAGGAGTCAGAGAATCGCTCAAATCAGCATAGGACAACATCAGTGCTAGAAATCTCAAACCAAATCAATGGGAAAGCGAAAAAATGGCCCATAAAATAGACATACCAACGAATTATTGTTAATGCTCTGTTAATAAAATATCTAAATTGTGGTGGGAAAACTGAATTTTCCTAAAGGGGTTATATATTGTACTGAGCCAAAAAAATCCAAATTTTTTTTTGAATCGATTTGAAGTTTATACTTTACTCAAATTTCCAACGCGACTGAGAACTAAGAACTCAACGCTTGAATATTTCCAGACTTGGTTTTATTTCCTATTTAAGAACTATTGTGTTTTTTACATCCTAGATTGCATGATTCAGTGATCAAAACCCAAAACTTCCCCAATTTGAAATTATTAAATTAAAATTTGTTTTTGCTATTGAAATTGACAAAATGATGGTATCACCCCTTTGGCGATTGTTTACTTTTTCGGTCTCACCTATCAGCATTGAAGTATCACCCTTACGTTTTTTTTACAATAACTACCGTTCTACACCACCGATTTCGTCCGAGTTATTTCAATAGCGATCATTTTTACTATTTACAGCTGGTATCAGCTTGATAATCTCAAAAAAAATACGAAAATAACAGTTTCGCCTCTAAACTGCTAGCAAAAAAAGTATCGCCCTGTTTGTTTGCCCGGAGCGTGGAGGGCGAAACTTTAAATAATCAAACAAAAATACAGTTTCGCCCGTTGTATTTTTTGCTGTAGTTTAAGAAAGCAATATCGTAGAATCAAAATTTTTAGGTTAATTTGTTGCGTTTCAAAGCCCTCATTCGCATGTATGAAAAAAAACCATATGTTTACATTTATAAGTATCGCCCTTTTCACAAAACAAGCGTTGAAATGAAATCGCAGCTTCTGATATCACGCTATCTCTGAAGTGCATGCGTGCATAGTTTCAAAAAAAATTGTTTAATAAGCTTTCGTAATATTGTGTAGGAAAAAGCTGAAAATTTCAATATTTTCTCCATCTGCAACATATAAACCCTTAAGTATACCAATTAATTGGTATACGAATTGGAATAGGTTCGCCAAATTTTGGAAGAAGTCTATAAAATAACCCATTGAAAACTACCTAAAAATTGTTGTAGTTCGATGCAATAAAAAAATCTCCAAAAATGAAATGTACCTATTAATGTGAAACACAGCAAATAATACATACAATAAAGACCCATTTTTATCAGTCTCATGGCGTATTTTAGGCTGACAAAATGGGGACATTGACTAAATCGGGCAATTTTTTTTCTTTATAATAAACTGAAGCTGTTAAAATATTCTTCCCGTCCCTTGATGTAGTCTGATAACTATTTCTGATTATGATGAACTTTTTATTTTTGCATATTTCCATCTTCATGATAAGGAAAACATGCTCAAGAAAGGATTTACTCGAATTCAGTCTTGTTCGTCTGCTAGAGCCCATCAAAGATATGTTCATATTTGGCTGATAAAATCGGGGTTTCAATGTATTATAATAGATATTCAGCAATCGAAGAAGTTTCTTGTGAACGAGTGTAGAACGACTTTGTTTCTACTTACTTGAAGTCAGCGGCGTAGCCAGAAATTCGGTTCGATCATACTGTCCAAACGGCATAATTCCGAAACCGTAATTTTTAAGTTTTCGTCTCAACTCGACACATTCCCAAAATAAAAACCTGTTTTAATCCACCTAGTGGTACAATTGTGCCTTTCTCATTTGTACTACGATTCCATGGCTGGTTATGTTCAATACAATGGGGGAAATGAATGTTACATGTTCAGTACGATTTGCACATAGATACAATGGATCTACAGCCACGATCTTGAGATACTATGTGATACTGAAACATCGCTTGAAACCAGCGGCGGATCATGGAGAAAGATCCGGGAGGTCCAGGTCCTGCCGAAAATTTTCAACTTGTTAAGAAATTTTAAACTAGTTTTAATTTTAAAGTAGCAACCCCTCACTGCATACTCCCTCCGGGCCAGTATGATTGACGATTTTTAGAGTGATTGCATAACCTTTCTATATGAGAAAGGCAAAAATGTACCAAAGTCCAAAAAAGTCAATTTTTGTCAAACATCTCAATGTTTCATGCATTTTAAAGTCATTTGGCATCAAAAATACATATTTGATTTTTCATTTCAGTTTATATGGGAATTTGCTGTGTGATTGCACTCTTCAACTCGTAACCCCGGAACTGGAAGTCCAATCAATAAAAAATGCAATAGCAGCCGATGGGAAGGTTGTACCTTTCATTTGAGACTAACTTTGTGCAAACCGGTCCAGCCATCTCTGAGAAACAGAGGTCACATATTTTTCCACATACACACATACATACACACACAGATATTCTCCGATCTCGACGAACTGAGTCGATTTGCATATGACACTCGGCCCTCCCTGTCGGGATTAGATTGACGAATTTTAGAGTGAATGAGAAAGGCAAAAACATTTTTGCAATTGTTGAAAGTTATGCATTTTTTTTGTTTGGTGAGCTGTTCTATGTTTCATACACATTAAATCAATTTTAACTTCGCTTCCTATTAAATAAAGACCCTCATTACAGCTCTACAAAAACGAGCTCAATTTGAAAAGAAATCTGAGGATTATGATTGATTACAGAACTCTGGAATTTTCTATTGGAATGTTTTCAGGCAGGAATTTGATATTGATGCTATTAGACAACTGTGAAATCAAGACAAATAGATCAGTTACATACCAGGACCCCATTCCGACAATTTATCAAAAGTCCTCATGATGTTTACAACAACAGGTTATCAATCTACAGATCAGATAATTGTTATTGTAATATTGAATTAAATCAGTCAGCATCAATAAATTTTCAAATTCAATCCAATTTTTTTGGGTGTGGTGGGGGGGGGGGGGAGTTGTATGGTGTTAAACCCCAAAACCTTCTCTTGGCTACGCCGTTGCTTGGCGTTATTTATTTCGCTTTTCATTTTCCGATATGTTTCAGATCGATCCGATGGTTATAAGTTAGAAAAATTGTAGTCAGAAGGTTCGCACAAATGAACATTTTTGTACCGATGAGTTATCAACAGTCTTGTTAACGACTATGAAAATATCATGGCAACTTCCCGAGAGTTATATAACTGGGCAGTTGTATAAACTGATATAAACATCACAAAATTAAATTCCTGCTACTTATCCACTGAACAGTACAACAAAATATCAAAAGATCTCGAATATTTTTCTGAATCCGCTCCTGTATAGGTTACTTCAGTAAAATTATTCGTTTGATTCAATTACATCGTTAAATTTACACAAATGAGTTACTAGTTTCCTTATTGATTGTGTAAACAGCTGTTTGTCATGATAATTAACAAAGTACGAACTTCTAAAACCGTAACAACTACAACGCTCGTGAATGCTCGCTATCGCACTACGCTCATTTGATTGCTTTCATTTTTTTCTTTCACATGAGCTTATTTTGCGAAAACTTGAAATAAACAATCAAAATTAAAAAAAAACTGCAAATGGAGACGCGTGGTAAATATTGATATAATTTTTTGGATTATAGAAGTTTTAACCTTAGGGTCATTCGCCTCTCTTTTGGAAAATCTCTAACCCAATGTGCGGGGTTGGGAATCGAACCCAGGTGAGATGCGTACAAGGCAATCGATTGACCAACTATGCTATACCAGTTCCCGGATAAAAAATTCCAACAATTATTTTAAAACTAGAATAATGACATGAACGGCTTTAATATAATATTGAGATGATGATTCACGAAGTTTATGCAAGTGAACAAATGAGGGTAGACAAGTGAACTTGAATGTTGATAGTATCCATTTCATGAAGCAGAAAATATGGGATCGATCGACAAAAAATTATTTTTGAGCCACCATAATGAACAGTAAATATTTATTTTTATTGTATTTTGATATCAAAAATGAATTAAGTGTACCAATATTACATTAAACCGTTCTATTTGAACCGATACGACAGAGTTTTACTTTAGTCCACTTTTTACTCAAAGCCGAGCTACTGTGGGGTGTGATGGAGGGTGTTATGTGAGATAGCAGATTATGGCTGCTAGAGGGGCCGCGAGTAACGCAAGTGCTCCGAATCGAATAGGGCAGGTTATAGTGTCGTCACAGGTCTTCAAGCTACCGACAGTGGAGAGTCGATGCGGGTGATGCTATGAGTATGGGTGACCTTTGAATGTTCCACTCGGAAGCGGAATAGTCTGCCCCTATTTAGATATCTCCTTTTCCGCTAGAAGAATAGTCTCGAACGTTGCTCCAGCGAGTGAGGCTCGGAGGCTATCGCCTTGAATGTCCGACGGGAGTGGCGAACGAGTGTGGCCAAGCGGTCAACATTATCGTTAGCGCGGATTCTATTGTGTCAGAAACCCAGCATATGGTGGACACAGAATTGGACTTCACTGATTCCAGTACCTTGATGACCGAGAAGCAAATCGGAAAAGATCGAGTAACTTCAGGTTTCTTGGTGATGGTAATAGCTAAGGGCTGCAATATAGGGTAAGTTTATGCAATGCAGTCATAAAAGAATTTCGTCGTTCGTTTGTTATCTTCGCCAACGTTGGGACCGAGACCAGGAAACGAAACGTTGGCGACCATAACAAGTAATCGACGCAATTCGTTTATGTCTGCATTGCCGAAACATACCCTAAATTCCATAATAACCAGCCGAAGCATTCCCATTCATGATATACAGATAATTACCCTTGGTTGCTGACCCGGTGGCGGTGCAACTGAAGGGAGAAGGGTATCGGTAAAGGCAACATTCATCACCAAATGTTTTTTTTCTGAGTACTCCAGAGCTCGCTTCGGAACGGCCCACCGCTAGGGTTTCTTTAAATGCTAAGGCTTCAAAAGCCTGGCCTGTAGTGTATTGACTCTGTGTGGGACTTGCGTGCCTGATCACTTAAAACACTCCTTACTCATTTTTCGCCCTACTATTCTACTGAACTACAAAGAGGTAATACTTTGTGCAGCGCCTATAGCGGGTCTCGTTGCGCTTTCGTCGCACATCTTTCTTTTGCTCAGGAGATTTACGTAGCTAGCTCTGAGCCTCACTTGTTCTATTAATTTGCTCGATTCTTCTTTTGCTTTCCATCTCCATCTATTACGACACCAGTGAGCTAGTTAGCTGCTGATTCCATGAGCCATTTAACCCCTGTTTCCGTGAGTTCTTCGGCTCCCGGCTTTATCACTAGGATAGTCCCAAACGCTGAGCTCACCTTACTCAGACTGAAAGAACCCTGGCGGCGAAATTTTTCTCGGTACTGATGTCTGTTTCGTGAACCAATAAGCTTCCATTTTTGTCACGATATAGTCGGATAGTCAACGGCAGTGAATCTACCCTACTGTCAATTCCTCAGCTGTAGATTTCTTCTATACCAACGCTCGTTTCCGTGAACCATTTAGCTCTCCGCTTCGTCCCGATCTACTCTATCTAGTCCCTGGCGGTGAAATTAGCATACTCAACCAGCCAACCAGTAGGTACTGACGTCTGTCCAGCGGTTTCTGGTGGAGCCTCCGGTTCGCTGACGCCCCAAAACCACACTGCTAGCTGTTCGACGCGATCTACTCGCTATAATCCCCGGCGGTGGATCTAGCCTACTCTCGAACAACCCGGTAGGGTTTCGAGGTCGAACCGGCGATTCTGGTGTAGTCTGATGACCGGTTCGCTAGCGCCCCGACGACCCGAACCCGGTGCTACGTCAGGAACTACTCAACTGGTTCCCAGCGGTTGACATAAACTATTCGGCGCAGAGTTACTCTGCGGCGGAGTTTCTCCCGAGATCCGATTTGTAATTACACGGAAATTTCTAGCCTGTGGCGTTAATTTGTTGAATTTTTAGCCACTTTCTCTGCAGCTCGAAGTGTAGACTCGTTACTTCTTTGTCAAAAGCATCACAGATATCGTTGTTTTCCCACTTTTACTGTCACTTAGCCAACGAATCCGCTTTGATCAGTCTCCTTGTACTTCGTGCATTCCTTGTCCTTAGCCAGAGTGATGCAGATGTGGATCATTCCGGCAATGACGCATACCGCCTCTGACGATATCGTTCTGTACGCACTCGCAACATGAACGGCCATTAGGTGAAATGTGCTTGTCAATTTCGTCCGGTTTCGCTTTGATTTCAGCGCAGCAACCCACACCGGTACGCCATCCCTCAAACCCACCAGGGGATGTCTCGAGCTACATCTTGCTCTTCCGATGTTCGGCATGATCCTTGCCAATACTTTAGTTGTCCTCGCAGCTTTCTAGCATACATAGCATGGCTGTTGTAATTGAACCGATCATCGACAATCACACCCAGGTGCTTCAGGGCACGCATCGAACAGCACTACTTCGGTCCTGTGGCAAGCCAGCTGCAACTTGACGTTAGCCATCCAGGGTTCCACGATGCCTAGTGTCTCTGCCGTCAACATCTCCTCCTCCTCAAGGGTCTCGCCGCTTATCGTCAGGACAACATCATCTGCAAAGCTGACGATTTGAAATCCCCTGAGCAGTTCCATTTTTTAACACTCTGTTTTACGTTGTATTCCAGAGCGTTGAGCCGAGTATGGAGCCCTGTGGCATTTCCGCCGTGACGCTAATCGACTCGGCCCCATGTTCGTCTCGTAGACCTGTACTGAGTTCTGAAAGTGACTTTTAAGCACCTTGCACCAATAGTCCGGGACAGCGCAACGGCGATAGCCACCAAATTGGCGCTGTTGATCGTCACGGCGATCGTAACCATGGCACAGTAGCGATTACCCCTTTTCCTTTGCTTCAATGCTTTCTCCGCGCTCGCGATGACTGTGTTGATAGCGTCCACCGTCGAGGTCTCTTTCTGGAATCCGAACTGCCTCTACAATAGTTCGTTCTCACCTTCAGCGTAGTTCATCAGCCTGTTTAGAATGACCCTTTCTAGAAGTTTACCAAGAGTATCCAGCCGGCATATAAGCCGATACGATGCTGGTTTGGCGCCAACATCAGCTTCTGGTTCTGCCATCTAACCGGGAAGTAGCAATCGTCCAGGAATTTCTGTACAATTATACTGAACATGTCCGGAAACGCCAGGATCGCGGTTTTCAGTGTACGCTGGGGATACTGACCGGAACAGGAGCTTCCTTGTCTTTCAGCCCTTTCGCCACTATAAGAAGTTCGTCGTTGGAGACTCGATTGTCACCGGTACTGCTACCATCTGCATCAACGTACGCTGTATGCGGCCATGCGGTTGGGTCGTGCGTCGTAAATAGACCCTCCACGATAATTTTTAGTTTGTCAGCGCACATTTCAGCTTGCGTAGTTGGACCCTTGATCTTGGCCACCACGACACGGTAAGCGTTGTTCCAGGGGTGTACGTCTACTTCTCTGAGCATGTAGCAGCTGAACTTACTAAGCACTATCTCGCGTTTAAAAGCGACCCTTACCGCTCGGAATGTCACTTTACACTCTCCTCTGACTGCCTCAGATCTTGTCCTCTTAACGATTCTTCTGGCTTTTAGACAGGTAGTACGGATGAGCCTTTCGTTCCACCAATACGCCGAACATCGGCAGTTCTTCAGTGACATTTTCTTTGGCATTTTGATACGAGATACGGTTGTCGACAGCTCATCGGTATTCGGGATCGGAGTGAGGTTGTTAGCACGAAGTGCTTCCACAAAAAGGTCATTGTTGAAGTCCTTTATTTTCCACTCCCGCTCGCCAGCCCTCACTCTCCGCGTTATAATTCAATTCCGTCTACCAATGGTGTAGTGGATCGTCTGCTGGTCACTATGTGTGCACTGCTACACCCGTAACTCGCCATTTCATGTTATTCATCAGCGACGCAGTGCAAAATGTTACGTCAATGATGCACTCCCGGACGCCTTTACTGAATTTGCTAGCGAAGCCTTCTTTGTACAGCCTTCAAGCTTCGACAGGGCTTCCAACAACTGCCAAAAAAACTGACTCCCTTGGCCGGGTTAGCTGTTCCCTGCCTCGTTAATTCCACCGTCCCCGGACAATGCGCACCAAGCGCGGTTGATGCAAACAACACGATACGAGTGTATTATCAAAATACGAGTGGATTAGGAACAAAGGTCGACGATGTATATTTGGCTGTTATGGATGGAAATTATGACGTTTATGTTCTAACTGAAACCTGGTTGAATGATAAGAATAAATCTGTGCAGCTATTCGACGATTCATTCACTGTGTACCGAGTTGATCGCAATACCACTAACAGTACCCGCTCGCGTGGCGGTGGGGAACATTCTCGTCTCTTGTCGGATAGCTGAAGAAAGATTCTCTTCCATTGAGAGTGTCTGGGTGAAACTTAGCAGAGCATCTAGAAACTGTTTCATTGGAGCTGTCTACATACCTCCGGAAAGGAACTCTACGCAGACTAAAACGCTTGCATAGTAAAGCACTTCGTGCTTTTACTAATCGATGATGTCCTTTATCGAAGCGATTTTTTTCGCTCGCTAGTAACGATTACCGCAGTTATAACAAGTTTCTCTATAGACGTTACGTAAATCGAATACAACTGAACTTACGTCGGAACCCCAAGGGATTCTGGTCGTTTGTTAATACTAAGAGGAAGGAAACTGGTCTCCCATCTGAAATATTTCTCAACAACGATGCAGCTTTCTCTGCTGAAGATAAGTGCAGCTGTTTGCACGGCACTTTTCGAGCGTCTTCTCTCAAGATTCGAGACGTCCCTTCTGACATTTTCATCATGGATGTTTTCGTCATCGACGATGAAATGGTTCGTTCGGCTATCCAGAAGACAAAGACGTTCTTCGATCCCGGTCCGAGTATTATGCCTGCAGCTGTATTGAAAAAATGCTCGGACATCTTGGCTACACCACTAGCGCAACTTTTCAATATGTCGCTTCAGCAGAAAACGTTTCCAGTGCACTGGAAATGTTCGACACTAATCCCAGTTTTCAAAAAGGCGACAAACGTAACCTTGAAAATTATCGTGGAATTACTTCGCTTGGAGTTGAATCAAAACTGATTGAGTCACTGGTTTACGAAACACTATTTGCTTCCTACCGACACTATATTAGCACCTATCAGCATGGTTTCTATCCTGGCCTTTCGGTGGAAACCATCCTAGTGAGCTGTACGTCATTTTGTATGGATAATATGTGCAAAAAACTGTGGATGCGATATATACAGATTTGAAATCCGCCTTTGACAAAGTGAATCACGATCCTGATTGCCTAACTGAAAAAACTTGTCTTCACGACTAGGTTTTGTTAGTAGCTTCGATCGTGTCTCGTTCATCGTCAAGTTGCTGTTTGTGTTGGCACTGCTCAGTCTGATTCCTTTTCGAACAGCTCTGGAGTTCCTCAAGGTACACTCGGGCCGCTGCTATTTTCGCTGTTTATTAACGACGTTGCTGGTATGTTAAATTCTGGTGGCAAGCTATTTTTCGCTGACGATGTTAAACTATATTACGTAATTCGTGATCAGTCCGACTGCCTGGTACTGCAAACCGTTCTGGATACTCTTAACGACTGGTGTGTGAGGAATATGATGGTTTTGTTCATTCCCAAATGCAGTGTCATCAGCTTTCATTGCACTAGGAACACTATCCCTTTTTGATTATAATATTTCTAGAAATCAGCTACAACGTGTTGACTACGTTAAAGACCTTGGAGTAATACTGGATTATAAGCTAACTTAGCATCGTCACTTCTCTGCTACAATCGACAAGACCAATCGACAACTGGGATTCATGTTTAAAATATCCAACGAATTTCGTGTTCCTTTGTGTTTTAAAGCTCTTTACTGTTCATTAGTGCGTTCGATGCTAGAATTTGGAAATGTCGTTTGGAATCCTTACCATGCTGTTTGGATTAATAGGATCGAAGGCGTTCAGAGACGGTTTATCAGGTACGCCCTTCGTTTCTTGCCATGGAGTGATCCGCAAAACTTGCCGCCGTATGAAGACCGCAGTCGTTTTTTAGGCTTGCACACCCTTGCTGAAAGGAGAATGACATCGCATGCAGTCTTTGTGGCCAAAATACTGCTAGATGAATACGATATACCTGACCTACTAGCACAAATGCATTTCTATGCGCCATCTCGTACTCTTCGCCAAAGAGTTATGCTTGTTCCTGAAATGAGACCAACTGACTATGCTGCCAACAGTCCTGTCATCGCAATGGTTCGGAGGTTCAACGAGTTCTCCGAATTATTTGATTTTAACCTCACCGCATCTGGATTTAGAAGACGAATTGAATCACACTAGATTTAGAAAATTTCATTGAGACATATGTTAGATGAATAAAATTTTTACAAATACAAAAATACAAAAAATCTCCTTCCATAACAATCGGCGTTTGTCCGACTAACGAGTCGCTTAGTGCGCCTAGCATCCGAACTCAACGCTCCGGTCAAAGCTTTGATACAACAAAGAATAACACTGCGGGAAAACCATATGATCTGGGAGCGCAAAAGTGCATTTCACTTTCTTCTTTCACTTTAGAGTTAATTTTGAAAACTTTCATTTTAAGGTCACTTTTGATATTTTGAAAACATTCTTTTTAAATCACTTTTGATAAAACTATTTATTTTTTTTTTCATTTATGTAATGTTAATCTCTACAATGACGACGTCCGATACCGAAGAGAAATCTCTAAAACATACGTGACTTTTCTAAGTGCCATTTTTTTCCTGTGAGGCTGTTCATTCAGAAAGGAAAATCAAAAAAAAAGAATAAAAGCAAATGTTGAAACAAACCCAATCCATGTATAGTATCTACATTAAAATGATGAATGAAGCAATTTAAAATCCAAGCGAACCATTTAGCTCGATCCTCGCTTTGAACGTGATATGAAGCAGGGGCCGCCGTTCATCGAAAGCATTATATGGTTAAAAGAGCCACTTCTGCAACTACTCGCGCGCCATTGGATAGGCGGTGCTTCCGCAAGTATGGATGTAGATACATACATACATACTACCAAGTCTCAAATCTAATTTAACAAGCTTTCATCTAATGGCTAAATTTTATTTAAACATTTTGTTTCACAATGATTTATCGCACTGCACGAAGGCAGTCGCTTTCAATGCGCGTTTTCAGCCGCTGCACTTTTCAACAAGGTATAGAAATGCGAGCTGCCTGAAATGGTAATCTATGGATTACGTTAGGGTGGTTCGACTTCCAGCTGTGCATAAAATTTAATCAGAAGCGCACATATGTTGCGCAGTCAGCCGGTGCGACACCCTATTCTATAGTTGTGTATTTTGTAATCACTTATGCAACTGCAGACGTGCGAGAAATATAGCTTCAATATCGTGCTCTGTGTGTTATTTTGTACCAAATCCCGTTTTGGATATTTTGAGAGACGTTTATTTTATTGCTGAAGACAATTCCTTTTCAAATAAACATTAAACGAGAGTTACAACGTACCCGTTTCATCAAAATCTGCAACCTTTTATTTGTAACAAGATCGTACAAGAATGACGATATGGCCATTTATAAAACCACCTCCGCTGTCTAACAAGAGCACTCAAAACCTACATGCTTATTAGAGAAATTTAAATAGACAATTTAGCAAAGCAGCGTTTGTTTGCCAAACGATTAGTGAAGTTTTGTAGCGGCGAAAACGAGCAGATTTTTCGCGACAATGAATTACGGAAATGCACTAACTCGTGGATTACAAATGTTTTTAGAAATTTCCTGAGCGCTGGAATTAGTATTAATATAGGACAATAATTTGTTTTTCGAAGTCCCTTGAGCTTTGTACACACTCAGATTTCATTTAACTGTTTGGTAAATGTTTTGACGAAATATTTCGGTAATCATCAGTTAAAACCGGTTCATCGGTAAACGTGACATTTTTTACAGAAGATTCGTCAAATTTTACCGAACAGTTTGCGGTATACAATTTGTTTTACGGGATTCTGTAAATCAAATTGCAATACGTACGGTAAAAATGGTTTATTTGCAAAAACCGTAAAACAATTACCGAATAAATTGTAACACTGTCTCTCAAGTACCCAGGGCTGTAGATATAAATTACGGGCCCGGGGGGTCCAGTATAAGGGCCCCTGTCATCATTGTAGGCTTTTCGAACGCAGAGACTGTTAAGCTCGAAATGTGTTGAAAAAAATAATTATCTGCTATTATGTAATTCATGGAGAACTATAGGAGAATACACTTAGTGAAATTCATTTCAATGACTTTTTTCATTTCAAAGGAAATTTTTTTTTGGTTATTTTCCGTCGGTCTCTGTTAGCACTGTGTACCTATCATCGACACCAGAGAGCTGGTCCAAAACAAGATATCGGTTCATCTACACATGCCAGCAAAATTTGTTCAGCCATCTCCTCCACTTTGTTCGCCACAGACAGTTTAGTTTAACATTTTTGGGTCCTCTTCAGGTTCTGCTTGACAATAAACCAATATTCCAAATGCCGCTTTACAAACCATTGGCACAGAAAGCCTGCCAAACCAGATATTCCTGTGTGAACTACGATAGCTTCATATGCTTGGAAATATCGGCCACTGTTCCTTCCGGTTGCCATTACGTTGGTGACATTTGATTTGATGAACTGATAGCTCCCAAATAGTTTGTTTTATCTTTATGATGTTTTTGGGAAATTTGTTAGTTTTTTGGCGATTTTTTCAAATGAATGCAATTAGGGTGGTTCTTGTGGTTAGGGTGTTCAAAGTATCGGCTGTTTAGATGTGTGAAGTTTACCTGCGCAATGCCCTACAATATAATAACACAAATTAATTTAAGCAAGTTTGCTGAATAAACAAGGCTATCTACAAACCACATTTTCACAATAGATCTAAATAATGGTCGCAATGGTTCGTCTCCAACAAAAAAAAATCTATAAAGATTAATTTATTATGATTTTTTAAAGATTTGGGGTAGGGTGGCTCTTGCAAAATTGTTCATTAATTTTTAGAAAGAAGAGATAACAGCCCCAGTAGCGAAATCAACACTACCATGCAGTGAATTGTTTGAGTTTTGACGTCCAGTGGACCGAAGAAAAACGTTTCGAATTAAATGATATGTTACACCTCCGTAATGAGAGGCATTGTACTCGAGAAGTGCGCGAAGATTGTGAGAATTCTACTGGACGACTCACAGTGTCGCTTAGCCGTACAAAACCTCAAAGTTTTATTTTGGATTTTTCATGATTTAACATCTTTCTCTGTTTGTAAACATGTTGAATAGAGTCTTCTCAAAATATTAAGTTTTGAGGACAAAAGATAGATTTTTTACAGACCTTTAAAGGTGAAATAGATGATCAATTCTGGAAAAAATTGTGTTCAAACCTATGTTATTCAAATGAATATATCGTTTTAGTTAAGATTCCGATTAGGGTCGTACAGCAAGTTTATTCGGTGGACTTTGTTTGTCATTCAATTTAGTCGATACAAGGCTTTCTTCTCGGTCACTCTTTCTGAAGAACAAATATTAAATCATGCATTAAATTAAAATTATTTATTCAAAGTGACTGTACTTTTTGTCGAAACAGTTCGGAAAGATCGCTTGTAGTTCACAACTCTTGAAAATTAGTGTACTTTTCGAAAATAAATGTCTTGTTTTGCCACTTTCTGCCCCGAGGTATGAAAAAGGTGATTATTCATGATATGTCTGAAGGAGACACATGGTAATGTTTGATTCCCTAGGGTTCGCAATATAATTTATAAATGTCTCTTAGTATTATCAACAATTGAACAAAATGTGTATTCTGCTAACAATTCACTAAACCAATTTTTTTTAAATGAATTTTAAGATATAGTGCACTTTATATTCGTAAATGTTGAATTTTCTAACTACCCTAGGTGCCAAGATTTCAAGGTAAAAAATAACAAAAAATAACACCAAATATTAATTCAGCGACAAAAATTACCCCAATGTAATGTTTTCATTTAATTCGTACCCCTTTTGAGGTTTTGTCCGACTTTTGTATGGAAAGTGCGACAACTGAATTTGATAAAAAACATGAATAAAATAGAATTTTCTTATTTTTTTCTTTCATCTCATTCCATTTCACACATGATTAAAAATCCTTGAAACATTTTTGAAGTAAATAAATTGAAAATCCAAACTTCAAAAATAAGGTTTCATTTTTGGCACGGTTCCGGTTTTTTTTCTTTTTTTTTATTTCGATTATAGAGGTTTTAACCTTAAGGTCATTCACCTCTTCGGGTTAGAAAAGTCTCTTTCTAACCCTATGTGTGGGGTCGGGACTCGAACCCAGGTGCGCTGCGTACAAGGCAATCGATTTACCAACTACGCTACGCCCACCCCCTGGTTCCGGTTTTGCCAATTGAAAAAAAAAAATGTTTCCAAAAACGGAATCCTACTGTAATACGCAAATAGTCAAAAACCTACCAATATCAAAAATAGAAAAATCCAAAACGGAGAAACAATATATAACAATATATGAACAAAATTGAGACAATTGAAAAATTAAAAAAAAATGTATAAACAATTTGAATAAATAGCAAAAAAGACCGATTGCATAATTAAAACAATCAAATTAATCCAAGTAGATTAAAAAGGAAACCAGACAAGATTGAAGAAATAGAAAAATGCGGGTAAATAACGAAATGAAAAATAAAACGTCATGAACATGGAATGCGGTAAAGATAGCAGAAGACTTAAAAATGAATACAACAAAAAATATAAAAACAAGAATACAATAATCAAATATAGAAATGAACTTAATGCCTCCACAGAGATAGACGTAAAATAGCAATTATACAAAATGTTTATAATATAAAAATAGTATCATATTAAAAATGGAAAGCATGAAAACAAGAAAGTAGGAAAATGTTTAAAAATGTTTCAAAATAGAAGAAATGAATGATAAAGTACAAGAATGGAGTAAAAAGACAAAAATAATATAATTATAAAAAAAAATTGGAAACAATTGGAGGGAATAGACTGTAGAAAAAATAGACAACAAAAATAAGTGGAAATAATCAAAAACAGACAATACTGGAACCAAAGAAAGTATGTGAAATCAAAATGATTTAAATGGGTAATAAAGAAAACCCTAGAAGAAATGTAAAAATAGGAATATTATCATAAAGTAACACAAAAGAAAATTTAAAACATAAATAAATAAATCTATATAAAGTAAAAGTGGAAAAAATTAATGTTTGATTAAATGGAAAACCGAAAACATTCACAAATCGCAAAAAGATCAAATTAAAATAATAGGAAAAATATTCAAATGAAAAAGGTAACAAAATAGAAAATATGCAATTCAAAATTGTTTATATGTACGATAAGAATCAACCGCCTTTACAATGGAAGATGGGACGAATTACCGCTGTGCACCCTGACGACGAAGGACTGGTACGTGTAGTGGACGTGTTCTGCGATGGCGCAACTTACCGACGCCCAATCAATAAGGTGTCCGTGTTACCCATCAAAGACAATTTCAACGAATCATCATCGGACAACCATATTGCAACGTAGTTCCACCCGGGGAGAGTATATTCCATCCGTCACAGCGCATGCACATGCGTAACCACCAATAATAATAAGAAGACAGCGAACTATTACGCCACTCAGCAGTACTATAAATTTAGCACAGATAGCTAGCGTAGGGCCAGTTAATTTCTAACCGCGATACCGCGAGCATCAGTAGCAGCAACAGAAGGAAATATAATAAGTGAAAAAAGCAGTATTATTAGCGTTTCATCTTTATTTCGCCGCCAGCCAGCGACCAGGTTCGAGAATCGCCTAAAGGGTCCTTTTCAGGACCAAAAGAATTAAATTCTATTCCGAAGGCGATTGCTCTCCACCACCATCGAGAAGGTTCCAGTTGAGTTCCAGAGAAACACAGCGATTTCTACTGCGGCTCAACCCTCCACGATAACAACCGTTCCCTAGTCGGAACACAAACACTCATCGATTTTTTAAGAAATTACCGCCATTTCAATTACTAATTTGATTGCATTCATTGCATTGCATCTTTCATTCAAGATCTAACTATTAAAATAAACTATTAAACGAACTGTTAAAAAATCTGATCAATCGGCGATATCATCGGTTGCAGAGATATCGTGCGCATCCTAACGCTACTGTAAGGAAATGCTTCGGTACAACGGCCGGCAAATTAATCCATTTTTGCATGAAAATATCAACATTTTTAGTAGTATTTTGAGTAAGGCTTGGATTATATACTTAAAAAATCATGAAAACATATCAGCGAGCCTAAAGATATATAGTCCAAAGATATGCAAATCAGTTGAAAAAGCACAATCTGCATTCACTGCTCACTCCAAATGTTTGCCGATAAAGATATTTCCTACAGAATTTCTTTCCAGAACCTAAGCCCTTTGAAATAAATTAAAAATCTTTTTACCCGGGATTCCCGAATCCCGGGAATGAGAAAACACAATTTCCCGGAAATCGAGAATCCCGGGAAATCCAAAAATCCCGGGAAATAAATTCGCGGGATGGAATCTATACTACCGTAAACCGGGGTGACATTGATCACTTTTCGAAGTAATCATATCATATTTTTAGACGCAACACATTTTTTTCAAGTTTAACATTTTTAAACCATGTAGTTTTACATAAAATTCTCCGCTTCCAACTATTTTTTTTTTAAATGATTTCAAATTGAAGTTCGTTTTCGTATTTCGGGGTGACTTTGATAACCTGCATGTTCACCCACATTAAGTTATTGATGTCAATGTTTTTCATTCAAATGTTTGTTTAAACTAATTCTGGAAAGATACTCATTGTTAAATAGACGTTAATTAGTATTATACAAAGTATTTCAATATACTGTAAAATTCGAGTAACCAAAATTCATATAATTTGTGTCCAACTAGAATAAAAGATTTTGAAAACCTTTAAAACTGCTGAAATTGTTTTATTTCAGTGCTTTATCAATGTACAAAAAGTTTCATCCATTTTAACACGTTAGACTACTAAACAATAAAAAATATTGCGAATTTTAGCTTGAAATAATTCGAAATAATTGCCGACTAGTTTCACAAAAAATTGTGTTTAAAATAAGCAAACTCTTTAAAATATATTTGGCACATCCCACTCTAAAGGAAAATAAAAACTCGCTTGTAATTTATTACTCTTGCTCAAATCTGAGATTTATTTGTTTTATGAAAAATAGACACTTTACGAAGTTTCGAAAAAATAAGGTAAAGTCAAATTTCGGTTTTTTGTAGTTTTTGTACCCAAAAACCGAACAATATACTCAAAAAGTATAACAAATCAGTATTTCATTAGTTTAGAGTAAAAATCATTTTAAATTAAAATGTTTCGGTAGCCTATTCTGGTTTAATAAGCGATCTACGAAAAAAGTTTCGAGTGATCAAAGTCACCCCGGTTTACGGTACGCACGATAAAAATGGTTTATTCGCGAAAACCGTAAAACAATTACCGAATAAATTGTAAAACTGTCTCTCAAGTACCGATCTTTGGTAAATCTGTCACTTCACAGAAATGAACTGTCAAGCAGCCATTTTTATATCCGCAGGTATTATTGTGGAAAGATTTTGTTCGTACACCAGCCAAAAAGGATTATGCAGCAAGGAAAAATTCTCTCAAGCTGCTTTCCAAAAGATTAAGGTATGCTATAATCGTTGTGAAAATAATCTAATATTTACTTGGTTTTGTATCCATCCAAAGAAGACGGATAATCACACTACACTGCCAATTCTTTTCGACTAATGCCTGTTATTGGATGACTTAGTTTGTTGTGTCATAAGTTGGAGGGATTACAAAGTGCAAATGAATAAGAATAGTTTTCGAAATATATGTTCAAAGGATTATGAAGTATAATAAATTATCCGTTTGTATGAAAAGCCTTCCGAAACTCCCATAACTAGCAATCTTCATATAAAGTAAAATCGGAATGTACCGACAATGTGCGGTATTCTTTTGGTTAAAATTACAAAACTATTCGGTAGCTTTTGACAGGTCGTCAATAAATTCTACTACCGAACGTTCTGTTATCAATACAATTACCGAACTGATTACCGAACGTTCAGCTGTTGAAAGTTCGATAAAAAATTACCGAATACTGCGAAAATTTCTAAGTGTGTATACTATCCATTACATGAGGAATTCCACGAAGAGCCGTCCAATTTTGTAAAAAATCGTGACCGAACATCTTCGATTTTGATGAAACTTTTTACGTTGCGCCTATGTGGGAAATTAAGTATATTCAAGAGATAATCAAATCATTTTGTCTCAAGGGCAACTTTTTAAAACGGCGTATGTGTTTTTGCGTGCACTACTTTCTAAAAAATATTGTTCAAGAACCATAATTTGTACAGCAAAACTATTCGAGAATGCGTTGCAGGGCATTCATTCATCTTTTTAAAAAAAATATACACTTAAGAAAAATGTTCGGTACAAAAAATTTATAATTTATATTAAAAATTGAAATTAAAAAAAAAAAATTTTTTAATTTTTTATTTTTTGCCAGCGAAAACCTAAATAAAAAAGAAACATTCTACGTCTAATTTCATGTTGGAGAAGTTATCAATAAAAAAGTTTTTCTAACAATAACTTTGTACATGTTTTTAAATTCTGTACTATTTTACAGACAAAAATATATTTTTTTATCGATTGTGATTCTAAATGTCATTTCAAATGAAAATGCTCTTTACAGAAATCTTCGAAAATGTAGACGTTTTCAAGATATTTTAAAGTTTGTTTCGACAAAAAGTAATAATTCGTTAAATTACGCCCTTTTCATAAGTTATTCGTGTTTCTCCATCAACAATCGTACGATTCTCATAATAGCCATAATACATTCTACAACTTTCCTCTTTACACCACGACGGTATAACGAACCATTAAAACTACAGGAAAATAATAAAAAATTTATTTGACTACATAGAAATTGAATTCTCTAAAAATGTTGTTTTCAGCGCCAAGCTGATAATATTCGGATAATAGTTCAATTTGTACGTTAGTCGCACATTTGAGAATTACTCTTTATTCTGGAGAAACCATAGGAGGACATAGATTTTACCTGCCAATGTTTTCTGAAGCAAAATAGTTGATACCTGTATGAACCATGTATTAAAACTTACCTATATTTTACATTGAAACAGGTTAACACATTAAAGAGACTTAGTCAGTACGGTGTTTTGGTGTCAACAAGAGCAAATTATTATGGATATCAATAAAGTAAGGTGTTGTAAGCCATTTCCTAGTAAACGGTGTTCATCGAAGCTTCGCAAAGTAACGCAAAAAATTATTGAAATTTTAAAATCAACAGAGTGTAAAATTCAATTGAATGAGTCTGTTTTTATATGTGATACTTGCAGGTTGCAGGCATGCAATTCTGACAATATAAAATATCTGCAGTTACCGAGCATCTACACTACAGAACCACAATCATCACCTTCAGGATATGATCCAGTAGACATACCATCGGTTACAGCAATCTTCTGAGCATCTACTCAGGAAAGCGATGTGCAGGATTATTCCAGAATACATAACATTGAAATATTCAATAAAGGAGTCCTGGGAATCAACGTTTCACCAATAGCAATAAACAAGCTTCAACAAGTCAATTATTCCAATAGTAAATATTCGAATATTTCACATGGAATACGAAAACATTTATTCGGGTTTAATGTAGAAAATGATGAGATGGAGTTATTAAAAACGAAAGCTGCTGACCTTGATGATATAATTTCTCGACTGAAAGAGAGATTTGCAGATTCAGGATGTTCAAGAAACGATCAAGTGAGGTTATTGTCTATTTTACCAAAATCTTGGTCAAATCAAAAGATAATGGATGAATTGCATGCAAACAAACACATTGTATCGCAAGCTAGGTTGTTAGCAGAAGGAAAACATCACAACAACACGAACAACAACAACGAAAAGATGGTTCATACTTTGGATTCACAAACAAAAAACACGGTGTTGGAGTTCTATGATAGCGACCAGATTAGCAGAGCCATGCCTGGGCTAAACGACTATGTTTCTGTGAAAAAGGATGGTAAGCGTCAACATGTACAAAAACGTCTGTTAATTTGTTCATTGAAAGAGGCTTTTAATAGGTTTAAGGAAATTAGTGAATTTACTATTGGATTTAGTTCATTTGCATCATTGAGACCGAAGAATTGCAAGCTATTAGGAAGTTCAGGTTCTCATAACATTTGTGTTTGTACGATTCACGAGAATATTATTTTAATGCTCCATAGTCTACAAAAATATTCTTTCGAAAAAGATTACAAGTTGTATTTCGAAAAAATGTTGTGTAGTGCATCGTCAAGATCAAAAGATTGTTATCTTCGTGAATGTGACCGCTGTCCAAATCTTTCAATGCTTGAACACAATTTTTTCGGAAGAATTGGAGGAACGTTGTGTTGGAGAAATAACTTTCGAACAATGGGTTGCTACCGATAGATGTAATCTAGAAACACTCGTCAAACCAGTTGATGAGTTTGTAACATATTTTGGTGAAAAGTTGGAAAAATTGATAACTCATGATTATATAAAAAATCAACAGTCTATTTTTTTAAATGAATCAAAATCGTCTTTAAAAATAGGCGATGTTTTAGTAATTTGTGATTTTTCTGAGAATTATTCATTTGTTGTGCAGGATACTTCTCAGAGTAGTTATTGGAACAATGATCAAGCTACAATTCATCCGTTTGTTATTTATTATATGGACTCTGGAATAATAAAAAATTTAAGTTTTGTAATAATATCCGAAGTTCTAAAACATTATACAATCGCGGTGCAGGTATTCGTTTCAAAGTTACTAACTTTTCTAAAACCAAAAATGCAATTAAAGAAGGCTATATTTATGTCTGATGGAGCTGCTTCTCAATACAAAAATAGAAAAAAAATTGCTAGTCTTTGTAAATATAAAACTAATTATAACATTGATGCTGAGTGGCACTTTTTTGCAACTTCTCATAGAAAAGGACCCTATGACGCAATTGGCGGGACATTGAAACGAATGGCAAGAAATGCGAGCTTAGCAAGAGCACACGAACATCCAATCACAAGTGCAGAAGAGTTATATAAATGGGCTAACCAGCAAAGTAATGAACAATTAACAAAAATTTCGTTTTGTTATGTATCACAAGAAGAATACGAACAGGGAGCAGCTGAATGGAGTAGCCTGTATCAGAAGGCAAAAATGATTCCAGGTACACAGAAATATCACTCCTTTGTTCCTATTTCAGAAAATAAAATTGCCGCGAAACTGTTTTCGAATGACGAAACACCAAGTATTTTTAGCATATATAAACGAACAAAGTGTTAAGGTGTATATAGAAGATAGGAATTGTATATAATAGGAAGAAATAAATTTTAGTATAAAAAATGACCGATAGTGATTTTATAAATCGGACCTATAACTTGCAACATTATCCTCTTATCAGCTTGGTGTCAAAAGGTAAGTTGTAGAACTTATCATGACTATTATGAAAATCGTACGATTGTTGATGGAGAAACGCGAATAACTTATGAAAAGGGCGTAATTTAACGAATTATTACTTTTTGTCTAAACAAATTTAAAATATCTTGAAAACGTCTACATTTTTGAAGATTTTTGTAAAGAGCATTTTGATTCGAAATGACATTGGGAATCACATTCTATAAAAAATATATTTTTGTCTGTAACATAGTATAGAATTGAAAAACATGTACAAATTTCTTGTTTGAAAAACTTTTTTATTGATAACTTCTCCATCATAAAATTAGACTTCAAATATTTCTTTTTTATTTAGGTTTTCGCTGGCAAAAAATAAAAAAATAAAAGAATGGGTTTTTTTTAATTCCAATTTTTAATATAAATTACAATTTTTTTGAAAATCGGCACAATTTTTTCTTTTCAGTGTATACTTTTTTTACAATGCCCTGCAACTCATTCTCGAATAGTTTTGCTGAACAAATTATGGTTTTCGTATTATTATTGTTTGTTCATTGTGCATGCAAAAACACATACGCCCTTTTAAAAAAAGCTCTTGAGTCAAAATGGTCTAATAACCTGTGGAAGTCATGGAGACTCATAAACCAAACATAGCTGCAAATTTTTGTTAAAATCGGAGATGGTGGATTTTTATGGTCGGCCACTTCCCCGTGGAATTCCTCACATTACAAAACGCAAACTGACGAATTTCTTTTATGTTCCTTTTTTATTTGTGTGTCACAATTTATTGGATGACAAAGGGGCAGTCCTAGCAACGCTCGCTGCTTGGTTGAATTGTACGGGCCAATCATAGAGCAGATAATTACTGCTTACAAAAAATACACAATTTTCGTTAATTAGAGTAGTGGTACTTTTTAGGGACTTCAATATACTTGCTTATATTTCCGATCAGATAGTATAAAAATAAAGTATTTTCGTTCAGCACATTCGAAGTCATTTGCATTTCAAAACTGGTGAAATACCTCAGCAATAATTTTTGAAACGGGACCCCTTTATTGAAGCGTTAGAAGTATTCTACTTCAAAAATGGGCAGTATCGTTCTTCATCGACATTGAAGGAGATTCAACAATATTGTTTTTGGATCGATTTGACTTCGGTCTGTTCAACCTTTCAACATTTTGGTTCCAGTTATAGTTCTTATAACAGTTAAACAGTTAATATTCTTTAGAACATATAACATACATGTACTTACCCGGAATGAAGTTGGTCATGATTAAGTGGTAGTTCATAATGTAGTCATAATCGTCATCATATATCGTCGCTGTTGTGCTATCATATGACAAGCGCCATTTAGCACATTTCGAGAAAAACGATTTTTAAAGTTTGAGATTGAATATTTTGAAACTTATAAATGGTATAAACAATCCAAAGAAGACAATTGATGCTTCTATCTATTCTGCATTAATCTCTCAAATAATACGAAGATCGGTTGACTATGTTGCGAGTTTTTACTATGAATGTAAACAAAAGTCGCACTCACACGTGTCATAGGCGTGTATTGATGACAAAATTTGTAGGACGTGTCATATTCGTGCATGGAAAAATTTCCATAGAAAAAAATCATTAATTTTTAACTTTTATTCATATCTTTGCGTTCATATGGTCTATAAACAATCGGTGAATTGCATTTTGAAGGAAATGGGTCAGGGAATCTAGAAAAAATGTTATTTTTGATTACAGTGTTGCCAAATATGCTTTATTTCCAGTTTAAAACTAAACTGTTTTTCTCACAACTCGTGTAATTTTCTTTTGAAAATGTTTATGCCATTGTGTTCCTCAGACATTTTCACACATAAAAACATCTAAAACTTCAATATAACTTGAACAAATCCCTAGATACAGTGATTTGATGCAAAAAATTCACAATTTCTCATCATGTTTCTCGCTATATCTAACTAATTAAGTAGAATTTCAAAATTCTGAAAACGCCACTTTGTAGAGATTTTTCAACCAAGTAATGTGGCATATCTAACTCAGTTTACCCCAAAATGGCGTTTGTCATAAGATAGCACAACAGCGACGATATAGGAATGGGGTCAGCAAATGTACAGAATTTTTCGGATGAAAAAAACTTTTACCCGCCAGGTGCCTTTGTTTGTAATTAAGAAGGAAGGATTTTTATTCAGTGTAGCTTTTTTGATTAGATTGAACAGTTTGTGTTTATTTTGTGAATGGAACGTTACGGTAATCTTTGGCATTATCATCTGGATATAATGAACAAATTTTGAGCAAATCTTAAAACGCTTTCGAGCATTTCACTTGTAAAATTGATTGTATTTGGAATGTTTCAAGCTTTGATTGAAATTGATTATCGGGTCTCCCTTACACCACTCTGTGGCTTTGTTTGGTTTGGTTTTGTTTTGTTTTGTTTTGTTTTTTTTTTCTCTAATCGTTCCTCTTTCTAAAGTAATAAAATATGTAGTCACAACGGTTTCTTTGAGTTCTTTTTTTCCTACGTTTTTGTTTGATCTACTTGAAAATGGGGTTAGAGGTTTCACGTTTGTCACTTTGGTAACTGCAACAGCTTTGCCTGTCAAATATGTTTCAAGATTTCATAAAAATATGTTTCCTGCACATTGTGCCTAAACTATGTGTTTTTTATATTCGATTAACATTTCAACAGATAGTAAGATAACAGGTAAAAGGGACCCTCGTGATTTATATTAAAGATTGTTTTGAATCAGTCCAACGGATTCGATACGAAGAGTAGAAATTTCCTGTAAGATAACTGTTATTTATAAGAGTTTGATCGGATATATCATTTGAACTTGGTACAAACATAATTATGGGTTATACATCACAATTGGTTTCTGCGATCGACGTCAAGCTAAGCTCCTGTACTCTTTTCCTTTATGATTGATCCACCTTTTCATTTTTATGTTTTCTACAACTTTCATGGCAAACACAAAGCACTCGAACAATACCTGTCTGATTCATCAAACCGTGTGGCTGTCGTTTTTCCGGCTTCCAATTAAATCCGTCAACAGTCAGTTAGTGCAGCAGACAAAACGGACGTGCGTGGATATTTAAATGAAAATTGATTTCGCTGACTGCATTCGGTTGTGAATGTCATAAGAAGGATTGAAGTTCATTAATAGTTTTGTTTTTACCGAAATTTATCACTTGTTTTTTTTTACTCTACTGTATCGCCGGTCAGTTGATTTGACTTTCTGGCAAGACTAACAAACAGGTTAACATTAAATTCCGCTTTGGTTTTTTTTTATTGTTGGTATGTATAAATTGAGTCGATTGGAGATATGTAGAGTTAATTTGGTTTGTATATAGAAAGTGCTTTACTGATCACCCAAACGTCATATGGCAGGACATTTTGCTTTGTTTACGTAGCTGCCCATCCTGTTATATGCCGCCTTTGGAGATATCCGTCATAGTCGGATTTTCGTCCCTACACATTCAATTGTGATTCTACTTCTTATTACCGGTGTAGTTTTTTGTCCTTTTCCACGCAAGCCTACATTACAAGCTAGTACAAATATTCATAAGTAATGTTGTGTTACGACCAGCATAACTTTCCTATGCTTACTTTCAATCTACAAGAAGACATACTTGTACTAAATTTCTCTTAGTAGATTATTTAATTATAATTGAGATACTCGTGTACAATTAAAGGCATAAGAGGAGATTTGTTAATTTGTGTTTTATATTGAATATGATGTATTCATCTAGCTTCGATTTTGCTGCAAAATTTAGCTGCGTTTTACGTATGTGTCATTATGAATTTGAAGAATTTTTGTTTATCCCAACAGAAAGGTAAAGAGATAGAAAAGAGAACTGTACTGGAATAGCACTGCGCTTGAACAACGGCTTTCGACGGCTGTTGATCCATTCGCATGCAATCTGAAATAAATTAAAAATACCAATTTAGTCTTTTTTTCATCTCATGTGGGGCACCAACTGATCAGAAGAGCATAAAAAGATTTGAGCAAAACTTGGTCCGCAGTTGATTAATTTATGGCACTTTCCTTTGTTGACAGTTAAAATATGAATATCAAAATTAGTTTTGAAAATATGGAACAATAATCCTGGTCAAATACAATTAATACAAATTGAATAAGCCATCTCTTTATGGCTTTATGACACATGGAGGATGTCATTATTCAAGAAGAAAATAAATTCCTTGTAGAACAGCTCATGAAAGAAAGAATGATAAATAATGCATGCAATGGTATACAGCAAAGCGTAGTCTTTTCCTAAAACAAAAAAACGAAATCTCTACAATAAAGAAAACCTTGCGATTATTTTTGTATTTTTTGTGAATTATGCCTATCCTCTATTACGCCTAACGTAAATTATGCCAATCGTCCATTATGGCTAAAGTTCATTATGTCTGGTGGCGTCGTTACATTTGTCGAATAGGAGATGCCAGCAACTTAAAGCATTAAATAGGTATGCTATTTGTTTTATGAACTGGCAATATATACAAAAAGAATTAAAGAAAATGAATTTGCCCGACCATCTCTAGTACCGACTAATAATATTGTTATACTGGAGGACTTCAACTTACATGGCTTGACGTAGCGCCAGGCAAGTAATGGATATCTAAGATTCCATATCGAAAAAATCTTAGGTTATCAACAATGCCAGTTGCATTCTGGACAGATAGAGAAACGTAACTCTTCGGCAAATCGAGAATGTCTTAAAGGAGAATAGACGTACTTTGGAACTGTGGTTTGTACTTTCAGATACGTCAAGCGTCAACTGAAACCTAAATCCAAGTCTCTTTGGAATTATGTGAACGAGCTGTGAGCTGTATGTCACTCATTGGAGTTTTAGGCACCGACACTAAGGAACTTTTACCAACTGTTCTCCGAAAACTTTTAAGACGTCTTTTTTCCAACGAGCGCCCTCCACCCCAATAAGCCGCCAATTTCAGTCCTTATCCAGGACGAACCATCAACTAAAACTGCGTCTAGAATGCTGCCATTCTAGCAGAAAATTCCAAGCTGAAAGCTTCTAGATCCCAGGGTCCAAATAGCGTTCCCTCAGATGTTATCAAAAAGAAACACTTCGGCAGATCTTCTAGCTATCACTCACTACTGGAGTATTCTCTTCCTGTTGGAAAGCAGCCCACATATTTCCAGTTCATTAAATGTGCAAAAAATCAAACAATGATGAATATCCGGGAATTTCGCGTTTGACAGCCATTTCAAAACTATTCGAGATGATTGTTTTGGATCCCATTTTCTTTCACTGCAAACACTTTACTGCCGAGGCCTAACGCAGTTTTATGCCCAAACGATCGACAACGACCCATCTGCTCTCGTTCACAACATATGTGCTAGACGGATTCGTGGAGGTACCCGAGACCCGACGACGAGAATGAAGCGCTATATGCGAAGCTGGAGGAGGTGTACGACGGCTGTTCGCAACGGGATGAGAAAATCGTCATCGGTGATATGAACGCTCAGGTAGGACGAGAGGCAACGTTTAGACCAGTAATCGGGCCAAACGGCTTGCACACCGTATCGAATTACAACGGCCAACGATGCGTGAACTTCGCAGCCTCCTGTGGCATGGTAGTCTGAAGTACTTTATTCCCTCGTAAAGATATCCGCAAAGCCACCTGGAGATCACCTGACCATCGCACTGAAAACCAAATCGATCACGTTCTAATCGACAGGCGATTTTTCCCCTGGATATCACCAACGTTCGTACCTACCGCAGTGCGAATATAAATTCGGACCATTACATAGTTGCAGTATGCATGCGCTCAAAACTCTCGACGGAGTACAACAACCGTCGTAGTCGGACTCCAAGGCCCAACATCGCACAACTTCGGGATGCCGGGGTTGCCCAAGACTACGCACAGCGGCTGGAAGCAGCACTACCCACGGAAGAACAGCTGGGCGCAGCTACTTTTGAAGAGGGATAGATGGAGATCCGTTCCGCCATAGCGGCACTAAGTATAGCGATTCCGAATGGAGGAAACGACTGGTTCGATGGCGAATGTAAGCAGTTAATAGAGAAGAAGAATGCAGCACGGGCGAGGATGCTGCAGCACGGAATGAGACAGAATGTGGAGCGATACAAACAAGCACGCAACAGGCAAACCTCGGTCCTCCGGAGAAAGAAGCGCCAACAGGCGATGGAACAACTGTACCGCGCAAACGACACACGGAAGTTGTACGAGTAGCAGAACAGTTCGCGCAAAGGCTACGTTCCGCAAGCCGATATGTGTAGGTACTTAGACCGCAGCCTTCTTACGAACGAGTGTGAGGTGATTGAGAGGTGGAAGCAGTACTATGACGAGCACCTCAACGGTGAAGCAGCAGAGGACGAAGGCGGAATGGCAACGGATCTTGGAGCACGCGCAGAAAACGATAGGCTATCGGCCTCTGATCTCCAAGAAGTCAAGGAGGAGATCGGTCGGCTGAAAAACAACAAAGTTGCCGGTGTAGATTAGCGAGCTATTAAAATACGGTGGTGAAACACTGGCTAGAGCGCTGCACTGCCTACAAGGTCATCTCCCAAATTCTTTGCCGTCGATTGTCACCATTTGCAAGGGAGTTTGTGGGGCACTACCAAGCGGGACTCGTGGATTCCCGCGCCACCGCGGACCAAATATCCGCGATTCGGCAGGTTCTGCAGAAGTGCCGCGAATAAAACGTGCCCACACATCATTTGTTCATCGATTTCAAATCGGCATATGACACAGTCGATCGAGATCAGCTATGGCAGATAATGCACGAGTATGGTTTTCCGGATAAGCTAACACGACTAGTCAAAGCGATAACGATGACCTACGTCTGCTGGCGCACACCTTTGAGCAGTTGGACATCATCCTCGATAATGCCGCAACAGCAGTCGAAGCTCTCTTGCACGTATAGTCGACATGGCTGCCGAAGGTAAGCTTGTCGTCTATGATGACTCCGAGAGACTTCAGATCCCGCTGTGAAGTGATCGCGACTTCTCCCACCTGGATAACTGCATGCTGATCGCGTGTTCTGCGGTCAGTTCTACCTCGGGGATTGACTCCCCGTAGACCTGAAAGGTTACGTCGACGGCAAAGCCGACGATCTTGACCCCAGGAGGGAACTTTAGTCTCAGAACCCCGTCATACATGAGGTTCCATAATACCGGGCCTAGCATCGAGCCTTGTGGTACTTCGGCGGTAATAGGAACCCTTTTCTAACTGGCATCGGTCTCGTATAGCAGTCCACGTTTCTGGAAGTTCCTGATTCCTGATCCTGGAAGTAACTTTTCAGGATCCGGTACAGACCCACCGGTAGGCTAAGCTGGTGTAACGAGAGCGCGATGGCATCCCAGCTTGCGCTGTTGAATGCGTTCTTCACGTCAAGTGTCACAAACGCACAGTATCGAATGCCTCGCCTTTTTCGTTGGATCGCTATCTCGGCAGTCTTTATCACTGAGTTGATAGCGTACACCGTGGACTTACCCTTTAAAAAACCAAACTGATTGCTTGACAGGCCGTCCGTTGAGCATGATCCTCTCCAGCAATTTGCCAGTCGTGTCGATCAGACAGATTGGTCAGTACGGGTTTCGGCAACAGCACCAATTTCTGCCTTTCCCATCTACCGGGGAAGCCGCAGTCGTCAAGGCATCTGTGCATAGCTAGCCTGGACATGTTCGGGTTCGCTATGATCGCTGCCTTGAGATCGCTTTTTGGAACTCCATCCGGCCCTGGAGCTTTGTTCGTTGCTAGGGAGTTAGCCACTGCGAGTAGTTCTTCATTCGTCACCAGAGCCACGATTTCGGCCGGGCCCACAATGTCTTGCGGTGCAGGTGGCCAGTGGCTTGTGGCTCGAGACGAGAAGAGTATTTCGATAATCCTCGCCAACCGATCCAGAGACCATTCGGGGGGTGGAGAGCCCCCTTTGGTCTTAGCCATCACGATTCTGTAGGCGTCACCCCACGGGTTCGTGTTGGCACTCTCGCACAGGTTGTCGAAATACGCTCTCTTGCTGCTTTTAATGGCCTTGTTAAGGGCCAATTTCGCAGCTCGAAACACTTCACGGCGGTTCTCTCTTGCGTCCTCGGTGCGGGCTCTTTGCATCCTACGTCTAGCTCTGAGGCAGGTTGATCGTAGGGTTTCAATCTCGGCACTCCACCAGTATACCGGGCGTCTGTCGTTTCTTGGCAGGGTTTTCCTCGGCATAGTGGCATCGCAAGCGCGTCGTAGTACGGCTACCAGCGCATCCTTGCTTAGACTGTCGGTGTTGGCCTTCAGTCCCAGAGCCGCGGTGAAAGCTCCGATGTCGAAATGATTGGACTTCCACTTGCGTACCTGACAGGGATAACTCGCCCTCGGATGCTGCACACCATAGTTGATCCTAAAGCGAATTGCTAAGTGATCGCTATGGGTGCTGCCCTCGTCTACCCTCCATTCCATGCCAGGAAACCAGTAGTGGTTTAGCATACGACGACTGTATACTGTAGAAATCTATCCGGTGATAACTGAAGTTAAATGACACACTCATCAGTGGAAAGACGCAGTATACGTGACGTAAACACAGGGGCTACTCTGGACATAAAAAACGCCTTCAACAGTGCAAGTTGGGCTACAATCACTGATTCGCTGCACAAACAGAAAGTTCGCGAGAACTTCTGTAGAATTCTGAGGAGCTACTTCCAGAACCGGCAACTGATCTACGAAACTGACGCCGAAAAAACGAGTGTAACCATAACAGCGACTCGACTCAACTCTTTCGAATGCTATGTACGACGAAGTGATGAAGCTAAGCCTCCCCAGGGCCGTGAATATTGTCGGTTTTACGGATGACGTGATGCTCCTAGTGATCGGCGAATCACTAGAGGAAGTAGAAGTACTCGCAACGGAGGCGATAGATGTTGTGGAAGACTGGATGCGCGAGAAGAAGCTGACGTTAGCTCACTACAAAACCGAGATGGTTTTGATAAGCAACCGAAAGGCAGTGCAGCAGACAAGAATTTCGGTCGAAGAGTGTATCATCAACTCAAGGCGGGAAGTTAGACAACTGGGAGTGATAATAAATAACCGTCTAAGATTTAAGACTAAGCCACATCGACCACGCGTGCCGGTGGGCCGTTAAAGTGATCTCGGCACTATCTCGGATCATGTTTAATAATTCGGCGATCACGAGCAGTAAAATGCGATTAAAGCGAGTGTCTCCACATCGGTGCTCAGATACGCAGAACCTGCTTGGGCAACGGCACTGCATATGAAGAGGAACACATCTCGGCTGAACAGCACGTTCAGGCTGATGGCCATGCGGGTGTCTAGCGCGAATCGAACTATCTCGTCAGAGGCAGCCTACGTGATAGCTGGAATGATTCCCATAAACCTTCTACTCGAAGAAGAAAGCGAGTGTTATAGGGATCGAGAGGAGTCCGTGAACGAGCCCGAGCTGACACCTTAAGCAAGTGGCAGCATCAGTGGGATAACGCTGTAAATGGTAGATGGACCCATCGACTGATTCCATGCTTGTCGGTGTGGATGAACAGAGCGCACGGTGAGGTGAACTTCCACATGATGCAAATCTTGTCTGGTCATGGCTGTTTCAAAAAGTATCTAAAAAGGTTTGGCCACGCAAGTTCGTCGTTCTGCATCGCGTGCGGTAATGCAGAGGAAACTCTTGAGAACGTGGTCCTCGAATGCCCGCGATTCTAGCACGAGCAAAACGAAATGAGAATCATTGTCGGTGAGGACGTTAACATTCGATCAATATTGTCCAAAGAATGTGCGCGGACAAAGAAAAATAGGACGCGGTGAACAGAACAGTCGTTCAGATAATGTCAGCGTTGCAACGAATCTAGCGAGAGGAGCAACGACCAGCAACGTAGCAGTACACGGCGAGTTGTCGAGGCACCGATGAACCGGAAGTTACACTCCAACTGGAATTGTCGAACCGACCATGGCAGTTGACAAGTCAGTCTGAGGAAAAGACCGGCCGCAACGGAGTAGCCTAGATCACCCGCCGGGGACTGAGCGCACGCATCGTCGACGGTCGCTCGTCGGGGCACCTGAGAACCGAAAGTCATCCTCCCCCCGGAATCGCAGTATGTACTGCCCTCGGCACCTAACCGACCAGCATCGAGATAACGGTTTCGAGATGAAATCAAACGTCGGGAAATTTCTCCTTCGGAGTAGGCTAGGCCCACCGCCGGGGACTAGTTCGAGTAGATCGGGAAGTAGCACCGGCAAATGGTCGACAATGCGCCTGTGAACTGGAAGTCACCCTCCAACCAGAATCGCAGGACCGACCTCGGTATTTGCCCGGGTATCATCGGTTTTAGAAGTTCTTCCACTGCCGGGGCACCAGTGAACCGGACGCAATCCTTCACCCGGAATCGCTGGACTGACCTCGGCATTCTGCCGGACTGCATCGAAGCAAAAATAACGCGTCCGTCAACGGTTGCAGGAGACGTTCTTTCGTCGGCGAACTCTCCGCCCATGTAGGCTAACTCCACCGTCGGGGACTACGCCGAGTAGCACCGGAAGCGATAAACCACCAGTATAAGATTGTAGGGGCACTCTTGAACTGGAAGCCACCTTCCAACTGGAACCGACCACGGTATCAAACTGGTCAACGTAGAGAGGAGCGCATGTAGAATATCATGCCGAGAAGGACTGGTATGGCGGTTATGAGACCAGCGAATTAGCACAACCAGCAGACCTGGAATCAAGTGAAGTGCATGAGAACGCCTCCTCCCGAAGTAGTCATTTTAAATGGAATCCGGGGGATGAGGCAAATATTGGACTTCTTGGTGGAGTTTAGACGAGTAGGGTTCAGAGTTATCTTCTCTGTTCAGAGTCCCTTACTCTGGCACACGATGGGCGAAATCGGTAGTATGGTCTAACTACTGAACATGTGCTGACGTAAAAGCTTTACCAGCAAGTAAAAAAAAACATTTGCTGATCTCGACGAACTGAGTCGAATGGGATATGATTATTAGAGTGATAGCATATTGGTCAATCCGCGCGAAGTGATCAAAAATAGATGCAAACTTGAAATCGACCTTCACGGATTTGAACCAAATTTGGAGGATTTGTTTAACTAGAGCCAATATCTAAAAACCCGAATTTTTGTGTTAATTGAACCACCCCTCGGCCATAGAAGCACTCAACGCTTTGACAAATTGCCAAAACCCCTGATTTTCTTTGGAATTTTACCCTTGATTTCAAACCACAAGATGGCTTTTGAAGAAAATTATTCAAGGAGTAAAAAAATACTAACTTTTAGGGGCAGTGCTGCCAACTATGCGTTTTTTCAGTTCAATATAAAAAGTTAATTTTTCTCTCAGTTCATATATTGAAAGTTCTAATGACATCGTGTTACTCAGATATTTTTACATAAAAACACTTATAATCTCAATATAATTTAAGCGCATCCTACACCCTTTTGAAGGGAAAAACTCGCATTTTCTCATATGAAAATTTATTTTTTGGCCAAAATTAAGAAAATCTTCAAACAGTCATAAAAATCGACCCTGATCTGCTAGAAGCAAACCAAAAACGTAGTTTTTCATCATTATTAATATTAATTAATATTTTATCTAGACTCCTTGAACAATTTTCTTCAAAAAACATCTTTCGGTTTGATTCTAGAGTGAATAGAAAAAAGCGGGGCCCGAGGGGTGATTCGATTGACACAAAAATTTGGATATTGATATGTTGGCTTTAGAAGAACAATTCATCCAGGTCATGCCTTGATCACTTCGCGTGGAATAACCCATATGTAACTGACATATTTTCGTGCCAAATTTCTTTTAGAATAACAGCGTTTAATCACCTCGGAAATGCTTTCCTCACACCAAAAAATATCAATTTTATCGGTAATGTAATTGCAAACATGACACAATTTAACAAACCGTAATTTACAAAATCACGAAACATAACCATATTCCGTTTAATTTTACTTGAAACATATACTTTACATGTGCAATGACATAAAATTACACTTTCAAATATTCAGAACAAACGCTATATGTGGAGTAAAATTACGTGATTTATGAAATTTAACGTCATGTAAAATAAAATCAACCGTAAATCTTAGCCATTTTTAATGCTCCTATATATAAGGGTAAGAAGACGTAAACTTACATGATTTTTTCAAGGTGCAATGCATAAAAATATTCGAATATGTCTTAGAAAGAATAAAGAAAAGATTAATAGAAATGATTACGGTACCCGGTCAAAGCATATCTGAAGTTAGGGAATATTTTTTTCTACGAAAGGGAATCCCAGCATTTCCTGAAGGATACATACTTTCACACTAATGTGAAAGCCAAAAAGAAAATCAACGAAGATATGGCATGGAAGTAAGAACTCTGCAAAACTAGGTATGTTGATAATAAGAACCGAAATCCCACCAACTATGTACGTTGCTGTACATACCCCACCGTTATCGCCGATATAAGGGGATCAGGTAAAGACATTTCACATAACGGCCAACGTGATGGGAAATAATCGGCTAGATTGTTCGGTATACATACATGTCTAACGACATAGGGAGGCACTTCACGTAGCCTACAAAAGAAATTGGTATAGCAAGAATGGCGCGGCAGCAAAAATTGAAGCATTATTAGAGTTAATGTTCCTTATCGATGTTGAAAAATGAGCACACCGGGTTACAAAATGTCTATAGGAGTAGAACGGTATTGGAATTCCAATTTTGAGAGCAACAACGAGTTTCCTGTAAACAATCAGCAAACGTATCAAGGACAAAATGGTCGGCAATTTAGCATCAAATCGATCAATTACTAATTCATTTTAAAAACTACAAGAATGGTTGCAACTCCTACAAAATCTGTTTCGTTCGATATGTTAATATTCAAAATAGACTTTCGCAATATACCAATACCCTGTGTCAGACCCACGGTTATGTCTAGAGTTGCCACCTTCGGTGAGTCTTTCAAATTAATTCAAATCCCAATTCCCTGCAAATCAGGAGTGGTACGTATGCTCCATTCACTTTGTTTGTGGATAAATTCATCTGGCACTAACCTAGCATTTACCTTTTTAATTAAAAGGGAATACGTCCTCGGAAGAGTAAACAGAAACCACCCCAAGCAAGCATTCCATCCTGAATAATTGGCTAATTTAGATCAACGAGTACACGCTTGAACAGACTGGTATACGGCACTGGAGCAGTGTATCGATACTGTTCCTAGCAGACTCCATTCTACGCCAGCAAACAGAACGTAAACGAGACTCAATCACACAACAAATGAGAAAGCAGGAAGCTTTGGAGGATTTGGAATATTTGTTAGATTTCTTGTAGCGTCTTTGTTCGATAACACTCTTGTGATGTGGTTTGTGATTAAAATCCGCTTTTTCCGATATTGGTTTGCCTTGTTCATTGAATTTTCCGATCGTGTATATAAAACAGTACCTACCGGGCAGTAGACGATACCGAGGTATACTATAGTATGTTATACAGCAATTAACTGTTTTATAAACTAGCCGAAAAAGATGTGGGTAGCTGAGGAGAACATGTGGGTAGCTGATGTTTAAAATATATGTTTAATAAAAAGAGCCCATTTCACCCAATTTTCATATGTTGCCTCTGCTGATCCAATGTTCATTTGCCACCTCTGCTGATACTTTGACATGAAGAATTGTATTAACCATTAACAACTTTAACTTTAACAGGCCGACGAGGATATCCGGGTATCTATAAATTGGAATACTCATAACTATGACTTTCTTTAACCCTTAAAGGCGCAAAGCAATTTTTTTTCAAATTTTCTGAAAATTATCTCACAGTTTTAATACGTCACTATGATAATTTTGAGATGGTTTTCACAATGTTGTTTTAAAACAACATTGCGCATTTAAGGGTTAACCGATTTGGACACTTTTAGATGTTTTGGATTCAGAAAATCATCCACTTTTTGATTCTGGGAAATTGAACCGGATGAATAGATCTGGGTTCTTGATAATCCGGATTTTCTGGAGTAATGTTCCTGTACTCGGGTATGATTTGTAAATTTTAATAATGTCCTAGCAATACGAGTCCCAAAACTCTTTAAATTGTCTCGGAAGTCTGTTATTCGTTATTACGGGATCATATAACAATTTTACTCACGGCCCCACGGGAACCTGCTCCGGAATGTCCGTTCTAGGGTCAAATCACCGAATGGTTCCAAAACCACGAGATACAGTTTACTGAAGAAATTCCAAGAATTTTGATATCCATATTGCCAGTATTCCATTGAAAGTCACAAATAGTATCCCCCCACTGGAACATGCTTACGGAAAACCGGATTCCTGGGAATCAAATGAAGTAACTCTATTCATTTTTACCAAGTCTAAAAGCGGATGAGTTCCCGAACTCAAAATATCCAACAGTATCAAAATCGGTTGGAAATTACCTTAGTTATTGGCATTTCAGTTTTGTGAGCACTCGGGTACCCTCGTAGGCCTCTTACGTAGTAAAAAAAATTAGGAGCCCCTCCTCACTCCCTCCCTTACTATATCAACAATATTATTAACCCACAGGCTTGACTTAGTGAAGTTCTAACACGTCACAAAGTTTCAATTGTCAGCTATGGATAAAACATTGGAATTTAATTCATTGAAACCTAAATTTTAACTTGTTATCCTAACAATCACGTCGGATATTTGTCTATTATATATTGTTTCAATCTATCAAAAATTTAGATGCTGGCTAAGTGTCTCTAGGAACGGGTTTCAAATTGGAAAAAGTACGGTTTTCATCCAAATGAAAATTACTCTTTTTGCCTCTCTCCTATAGAAAGGCTATGCAACCACTCTGAAACTTGGCTTTTTAATTGAGGCCCGGAGGGCTGAGTCTCTTATACCATTCGACTCAGTTCGTCGAGTTTGGCAAATGTCTGAGTGTGTGCGTATTTATGTGTGCGTTTTTTTTATAGTAAGGTTAAAAAAGCTTCAAAAGCCTGGCCTGTAGTGTATTGGCACTGTGTGGGACTCACGACTCACGTTCGTGCCTAACCACTAAAAACATTCCTTACTTTTTACGCCCTTCTTCCCCACGGAACTACGTCATCGTATTACTTCGTGGGGGGGGGGGTTCGTTGCGCTTTCGTCGCACCTCTTTCTGCTGCTCTATCTCGGAGCCTCGCTTGGTTCATGGAGTGACACGACCTATGAGCTTTGATTTAACTCTCGGTTCCTCTCCTGCTTCTTGTCTCCATCCATTACGTCGCCGTTTATTTCTCGTCCCTGTGGTGAGCCGTTTAGGTGCTGATTCCCTGAGCCATTCAGCTCATGTTTCCGTGAGTCATTCAGCTCCCGGCCTCATCAGGATCCGCTTGGATAGTGCTCAATGGTGAACTCACCCTACTCCGACCTATGGTTCCCCGACGGAGGAATTTCCTCCGACACCGATACCCGCTTTCTTGAGCCATTAAGCTCTACTTTCTTGAGCCATTTAGCTCTACTAAAAGCTTTACCGCTTATCTTACTCCGATTGAGAGTTCCCCGACAACGGAATTTCTTTCGTTACCGGTGTTTGTTTCGTGAGCCAATTAGCTCCCCTTTTCGTCACGATGTATGTGTGTGTGTGCGTATATATGTGTGCGTATGTATGTATGTGACCAAAAATGTTCACAACGGTTACTCGGAGATGGCTAAACTGATTTTCTCAAACTCAAACAAAGTCTTTAATGAAATGTACAACGTTTCCATAGACTGCTATTGAATTTCATTCAATTTCGACCTCCAGTTCCGGCGTTACGAGTTGAAGAGTACGATCACGCATGAAATTCTCATATAAATTGGTATCAGCATGTTATCTAAAAGATACAAAAACTCATAAAATGTGTTCTAAATTGTTTGGATTTATAGTTTCAGCTCACTGGTTCCCAATTAAATCCAAGTTGACCACTTTGGACGCCTTCGGTGGAACTGGAAGCTTCGGGAAAGTGGCTAAGTTCCTGAAGTGAAATCTCATCTTCTTCTTAGAAATGTCTAACTCTATTTTCTCAAATTTAGTCTTGAATGAAAACTACAGCATCCCTATCGACTGCTATTAAATTTCATTGGAATCGGAGTTCTGGTTCCCATGTTACGGGTTAAAGTATGCAGTCACATGCAAAATTCCCACACAAACCGGTATAATCATTATATCTAAATGATGCCAAACTAAATGAATTCAGTTCTAAATTGCTTGAAATTATTGGTCCAGATCACTAATGGCAAATCAAAGTCTCCTTGACTATATTGAGAACTGTTGAAGACCCCAGAAATTCGAGGAAATGGCCAAGTTCCAAAATTAGCTTCACGCATGCTTCCCATGTATTGATTAAATCTTAATCATAAATGAAGGGTATGGAATTTACATTGATTACGATTTTCTAAAACTTAGTCTCAAATGAAAGGCATAGGTTGCTATTGAATTTATTACTGATACGACTTTCCGGAATTACTGGATTAGACGTGCGGTAATAAAGTAAATCCCCATATAAACTGGAACCATCATGATACCTTGATGATGCAAAACTTATTAAAATTGGTGCTAAATTACATACACACAAAAAATAATGAAATTTAAACGACATGTAAATCAGGACGAATGTAAACATACAAAGATTGAATCAAAACTTTGATTGAAAATTACGTTTAAATAAACGCACTCAATTGGAGCATCAAAAAGCATAAAATTTTACACATTCATTCGTGCAATATTACATGTCATTTATATTACAGCAATAAACGTGTAAAAATACATTGAAGTCCATTGGTTTTCCGTTTGAAGAAACTGTAATTTTCAATCCACGTGTAGAATTATAATAAAATTCATTGAAGAACGCACGACAAGTCGTGTGGATTTTGGTGGAACTTAATTTTACATTTATTTTCATGCTCCAAATATGTGCATGAAAATAAACTTAAAATTACAAAATATTTTTTTCTGTGTAGATTTGCAGGCCAGAAGACGCTTTGATCACATTGACCACCTAGGACGGTCTTGACCCCCGGAGAACTTGCCAATGTTCACAGTTAATTTCACGCCTATTCCTCATAAAATTCTTCACCGATGTCCACCATCATCCAAATTTGAAATGTTACAATTAGTTGCTGTTGAATATCATCCCGATGTAACAATAGTTAATTGGTGTGGTCCCATTGGAATTCCCTACATACCTCTTCCATCATAATACTTAAACGGTTAAAAACCACAAAATGTGATTATTGCAACCACGGCAAATAACTTACCCAAGTTCTGGCAACTATGCCCACACGGACAGTCAAATGAACTTTGTTTAGTTTTGTTTTCGAGTTATTAGTGAATGCGCGAAAGAATCTCGATTACAAAGCATGTTCGTTGTGCTGCTATAATACGGAGCGAATCCTGATGCATCCTAAATATGTAATTATTATTAACTTTCATACATAATTGCACAACTAGCTGCCGGCTCTTTAACCCTCTGGAAGTCGCGCAAATGGCTCACTGAACGATCAAACGCAGCTGCTCTTTCGCTAGATTTTCTGAGCAGTGCACTTGCAGGAGATATACTTGATTACTATATCTTTCGAATGCCAAGTACCAAATAAGCAGACAAATATTTTTTGGTTTATAAAAATAGGACTAAACCCGTGGGTGTTTGCTGGTAGCCTTATGAAACGTAGGGTTCGTCGCGGTTGCGGTAATTACCGCAACCGCGCGGTATTTACCGCACCCGCATCGCAAAAACTGCGGTGCGGTGAGACATTTTTTCCCGCGGATGCGGTGCGGGAAAGGAGCTTTTACCGCGCGGTATTACTGCAATCGCACTTCAAAAAATAATTGATAAAGTCTGCAGTCTGCATTAAAAAGTGAATTAAAACTATGACTTTTACCATTTGAGAAGGACGCAACTAGATTTATTTTCTGAACGAATGCTTAGCAATGTCATCATTAGGAACATCTCTTTATCAGAACGTTCGAGTTTTATTTATTACCCTACAATAGAGAAACATGATAAACATTTAATTGCTCTAATTTCCATTGACTTGACAATGATTTTAAAAGAAATCCGAATATAATCTGTATTCGACCTATCGCTACTTGATTTTTTACATTTTGGTCATTCTAATGTGATAAAACATACTGTTACTAAGAAATAAAATCTATAAACTGTGTCCAAAATTATTTGGCACCATTATTTTTTCGACTTATTTTGAAAACTATTCATTTTATACTTCAAAGAAAAAATTCACAAACGAACCTTTTTAAATACATAAAACGCAAAATCCTTTCATTGAAAAACTGTCAAATCCAATTACAAAATGCATCGTTTATCCTTATTCCTCTTGGCAATCGTGGAATAATGACTCGTTTTCGATGACATTTTCTCAACTGTGAATTTTGATTAATTTGGAGAACTTAAAGATGAAATAATCATACTAAGACTTAAAAACAATCCAAAGAATGTAATTACCATAATCAAACCAACGACATCAAACCAAAACGAATCTGGAGGATTTTTTTTTCGCGTGCGTCCATTATTCGTCCAACTAGAAATATATTCTACCAAATTAACAAATAATATTTTTCAGTTAGGAGTATTTTGTAACTTTTTGACAGTAAAGCTTTCGAAGTTAGTGTAGGGCATTGCGATTTTATTTGTGTTTCTCAAAGTCTCCCTTCATATTGTGACAAGTGTCAAAGTTAGCCCAGATGCTAAATTTTGCATAGTTTGGACCATTTTTGCCTTAATTTAGAATTTATCTCGAAACTTAAATGTATGGGTTAGGTATTTTTACAAAGAATCTGTATACAAAGTTTGAAAGAAATCGCTTAAGTAGTTTTTGAATGGAAGGTAACACCGAAAATCATGTTTTCCAGAGACGTTATACAAAATGCTTCGTTACCGAGTCGTTTGTCGATATTTTTACATGGAAAAATTACAGCATGTTATTGAAATGATACACAATAATGTACAAAAGTTTTGATCAGTTCGCTTCATGCAAAGTTTAAAAAAAATTGAGAAAAAGTCGCCAAAACCATTACCCCTCTTAATAAAACTAGCAAAAGTCAGTCTACTTTCTACTTCTGCCGCAGTCAGACGTACAATCGAGCCAAGTGAACAATAGGCCTCTCGATCTAGTGTGCATTGTCTCGAGAACAAAGGAAATATCGGATTATTCTTGCCATCATGAGTAAAGTTGACGAAAAAGCTCTACTCCGACCCAACGCAGCGGTCGTTGACTTTAAATTTTGTTTAAAACGACCGAGTTTTAGAGAAGTGGAATACCTTCTGAAGGTAAAAATGCAACTTAGACTTGCGGAAGTCTTGTACCTTCAGTATCATCATCTTCGCAATGTAGTGTTAATATCATTCAACACGTTAGCACAAGCCGAGCGTTTCGTTTTGAAGAACAACTTAAAACACGTGGTTGAAAGTGACAACGTTGGAATTAAGATTCCCGTATACATTGAGAATGATTATATAGATGTAAGGTTATATGACCTATCACCTCGTACCCCTCCTGAGCCAATTGCAAAATGCATGTCGCAATACGGAGAAGTAGAATCCGTTACACCTGATACTTGGAGAAACTTCTTCCCGGGTACTCCTAACGGCGTTTTTGTAGTGAGGATGCGGGTTGAAAGGCCTATACCCTCCTAATTGGCAATAAAACTCAATACTCATGGAACTACAATTATGCAAACTACGCTATGCACCCATGAGGGGCAAACTCCTACGTGCAAGTATTGTAATCAGACAGCTCATCATGGACAACCTTGCGCGGAAGATGCAGAGGAAGACGCATCTCAGCCGATTGCCAACTCATCTACGGCAAACCAACCCAAAACAGAGTTTTCAATACCAATGCCTGAACCACAAACGGTGGCCAAATTTGTGGCAGCAGTTGCACAGACCATAATGACAACCGCAAAAGAATCATCCAGCACCCCAAAAGCAACTGTAAGCAACTTCGGCAACGAATGCAGTAACAATGACGACGGATTTACACTGATCAACAATAAGTGCAAGAAGCAAGGGAGAACATCTGATTCCGGACACCAAGCCAGCTTCGACCGGGGCGTGAAAAACAAGAGAGAATTAAATGACCCCCCTGACGCTGTTTGCCAACAGACCTCGCGAAAAAAGGTCTCCGCTCGCAATAAAAAGTTGCGCGCACGAGATCCAATTAATTAATTTATTGTTAATTTTTATTTTTACATTTATTGTAAACGTATAAAAGATCCACGGCTCCGTAAAGCTACCGCTATGAGCCGTGTCAAATAAACGAATTAAAAAAAAAAAAACTAGCAAAGTTGAATATTTTCATAAATGTTCCATTCTGAGGAGTCCGTCAAAGCTAATTTTCGTGTAAATAAGAATAACATTTAACTATGTATGGCTAAACAAAACAAATGAAAAATTTTTCAGCACAATTTTTAAAATACATGATTTTTACCGCATTTACCGCATTACCGCGCGGTGCGGTGCGGTAAATGCAATGCGGTTGCGGTAAGCGGTGCGGTTTTAATATTTTTTTGCGGTTGCGGTGCGGACTATCCATTTACCGCCCACATCCGCACCGCGACGAACCCTAATGAAACGTGTCATAAAACTTCAAATCACCATGTCTTTCGAATCTCTCAATGGATCATTTTGAAATTCACTGAGAAGATGTTTCGATAATGTATCTTTCGAATGCCGTATTCCACATTTATGGTCATTTTTTGTTAATAATGGTTTTAGACACACCGTGACCCAACTATGCACACCAAAAAAATCTGAATTTCATCGTTGACGTAATTGCAAACATGACACAATTCAACAAACCGTAATTTACGAAATGACGGAACATTACCGTATTCCGTTTAATTTTACATGAAACATATATTTTACATGCGCAATGACATAAAATTACACTTCCTACCATTCAGAACAAACGCTGTATGACGAGTAAAATTACATGATTTACGAAATTAAACGTCATGTAAAATTAAAATCAAACGTAAAACTAAGTCATTTTTGATGCTTGTATATGTCAGGGTCAGGAGACGTAAATTTACACTATATTTTCTAGGTGTGTGTGTAAGAAAATATGAAAAAAATTTGATCAATTTCTGTCTTGAGAACATCGATGGGAATACATTTCGATTTTCGGCTTATTTTGTTTGTTTCTGTTTACGTGCGATTTAAATGAAGTATCGTCTTAGTGTGTGTGTGTGTGTGTGTGTGTGTGTGTGTGTGTGTGTGTGTGTGTGTGTGTGTGTGTGTGTGTGTGTGTGTGTGTGTGTGTGTGTGTGTGTGTTGAAACTACGTGATGTATTTGGTTATGCGTCATAATCTCTTTACTCGCACCATCTCGGTAACACGGGGCAATTTTTATGATTTCATATTGACCAATTTGCCTTTCTCATATAGAAATCGCTCCAAACATCAACTTTTTAATCGAGTCCCGGAGAGTCGACTCAGTTCGACACGATTGGAAAATGCTTGTTTATGTATGTATCTGTGTGGCAAATAATATTGCTTCTGTTTCTGAGAGATGGCTGGACCGATTTGCACAAACTTACTCTTGAATGAAAGGTACAATCTTCCCATCGGCTGTTATCGATTTCGGTTCGATCGGGATTGTGGTGCCGGAGTTACGGGTTGAAATGTGCGGATACACAGCAATTTTTCATTTAAACAGATACCACTATCATACCACTATCATACCACTAAATATCACCACTATCAAAATGATGCAAAATTTATTAAAAAATTGGAGCAAATTAAAGATTATATTTTTTGTTTCAAGTGTTTCACTGTCGACGCGTAGCTCATCAAGTTCGTGGCTGGCGAGCCAAGTGCAAAGTGTTCTAAGATTGTAATAGACATTTCCACGATTTTATTGAACATAACCAGCCATGGAATTGTAATGAAGTTAATACGTTTTTTATTATTTTCATCGTTTTGTACTAAATCGGTAGATACATTAAGACCCCTTGAACCGAAGGTTTTAACCTTAGGGTCATTCACCTCTCTTCGGATTAGTGAAATCTCTATTGGAAAAATGTCTAATTTTTTGTGCGGGGTTGGGAATCGAGCCCAGGTGAGCTGCCTACAAGGCAATTGATTTAAAACCATTGGTCAGGGTAACATCTGCCATTACACACTTTAAAACATCGTACACATGCGTCGCAGGCAACCTTCGTGTCGTTGTTTCTTCTGACCGAATATGATGTTCCCTATCTCCTATCACAAATTAACCTCTACGCATCAACCGTGTCCTCCGTCCTCGAACACTGCTGCAACGCAACACTAACTACGCTGCCAACAGACCAATATTAGAAATGACCCGTCGCTTCAACGATTACATCGACATCTTCGACTTCGTCATTAGTTCTACACAGTTTTGTAACCGTTTGTTGCCATTTTAGGTCGTTTCTTTTTAGTTTAGTTCATTAAGACTTAGTGTAGGTTGGACTTCAATTATTTAAATACAAATACAAGAGAACGTCGAAATTCGCTACAAATCATCTGAACGGGCAGGCGATTTGTAGAAATGGCTTGTTTATATTATTTTCAATAATATAGTACATTAAAGACTATTTTCGGAAATATAATCAGACAAGTGAGAACAACTAATTATTTATCTATTTATATCATTAGACAGGCTTATTTTTCTAGGCAATTAGATCCTTTAAACAACGGCAAAAGGCACACCAGTAATTTTGCTTGTTAACATGTAAAGTGTGTGCAAAAAACTACTCACTTCTCTACAAAGCATAAATTAAAACATTCGCTCTATTGACTTTCAATCTTGCAAAACCATTGGGACTCGATAAGATTACCTTTATTAAGCAAATATTATATTAGAGCACACAGAGCTTATAGGATTTATTTCAGAATTGAAACTTTTGAACAATACAAAAAATATGTGCCAGTCCTTTAGTCCGGAATTCACTAATCGGGAGGAATCCCTCAGTACTGATTACTGTTATCTTCTAATTCACGTAAGTTTTGTTAAATGTAACATTGATGACACCACTAAAATAACTAGAAACTATTAATATGGGTGAAAATAACTAGAAACTATAAATATGGGTGAGCTCTTTAATTCTAGCATCAGACTTGCTTCCGACAAACCAACTAGAACATATCGCACTTGCTTCTCCTGTGCCGAAGAGACTTTCTTTTAGATTTCTCTATTTTTAAATTACTGCAATTTATCCGATTTCTGTGAATCTTTTGCAAATTTTTTGTCAGCCTCAGTATGCATGGCTTACTGTCTAGTTCCTTCTGGCAGTTGGATTTGCTATGATGCTTGCAGTTACACTTTCTAAATAAATTCAAATATGTTGACACTAATCTGCTCAATAATTAGTTCGTTTTTAATTAGTTGTTTTTTACAATCATTTAGATTGGAAAAGATGCATGAATTCTTGAAAAAAGTTGTAATGCTTTTCATACCGAATTGAGCGGATTAGAGCGCAATTACGACAGCACTCGTTCTGAGTGCATAGAAAAGATGGAAGAAATGCTCTTGAGGCGACTTAGATTAGCTGATTCTCTTTTTCTCCTCCGTGATTTCTGATCATCTGTCTCATTTTATTCCAAAAACAGATCAAGAGACTGCCATATAGAGCAGAGTAGGGTCAAGTAGGTCAGTTTTCGGGGGATGGTATTTTTGAACTGATTTTGACTAACAAGTACTTGTTGGAAAGGCTATACATCTGGCAACGTTTTGGCAATAATGGTTTTATGCCTGGCTAAATATTTTTCAAGCTAAATCCAATAAGACGAAGGTACTTCTTTCGATGTTTTTAAATGCTTTTTTTTTTTTGCTTGTATTCGCCGTAAAAAAACGCATAATATCTCGCTCCGCTTTGAGATAGGTTTTATTCGTGAAAATACGTTGATAAACTCCGGAAAGTGTTACGAACCCGTTCGTCTGCTGTTCCTCTAATGAAGGATCGCATTAGTTTTATCAAACGGGCAAAAGAAATTGATATAACTGCTGAAATAAACTCGCTCGCTACTTGTTGAATGTTTTTTTCGCCATTGTTCACAATATCGAAATAAAACGAAATAACACAATGGACTGCCAAAAGTGTTCACAAGCAATCGATGATGCTGATTTGTTCACGGTGTGTGAAGGAGTTTGCAACAAGACATTTCACGCAGATTGTGTCGGAATATCAGAAGCTGGATTATCGTCACTCACCGGCAACAATATTATTTGGATGTGTAACGAGTGTTTAAAGCAATTTTACGAATTTCGTGATACCGTTCAACCAAAAATCGAAGAAGAAATATCTTGTTTGCGTACGAAAGTGGACGACATTCTCAACTGTCTGTCCTTGATATTACCTTCAACGAATGAAACTAAGTGTTATCACTCTACTCCAGAACCGACACTGAACCTTAAAACGAGATCAAGATCGCCGGAAAGTTTCAGAAGAAACAAGACCGCAGAGATGCTTTCTCCGCAGCATCCTCCGACAGAGAGTGAGCAAATGTTTTCGCTCTATCTTTCCAACATCGATGCCCGAGTAACCGAAGCAGAATTATCAACGATGGTTTCGAATTCTCTTGGCCTCAAAGAAACTGATCACATCGACGTAACGAAACTTGTCCCGAAATGGAAAAACTGCGATACATTGGAGTATGCATCATTTAAAGTTGATGTGGATAATAGGTGGATGCCAATGGCTTTGCGGACCACAACTTGGCCTCAAGGAGTTGTTTTTCGAAAATTTATAAATTAACTATGCGTACTACTACTTGGAAGCCAGGCAGTTGAATTCATAATTCTTATTGAAATTTGTGTCTATGTAGTTTCGTTGACGCTTTTATATTGTTTTGGTGATGAATTTTAAATTTGATTGCAATGTGTGTTATTACTATATATAAGCTAACGATGTTGTACATTAAATGTAAGGTTCCTTCAATAAGATCCATCGAGGTCCGTTGAAGTAATAATAAATAAATAAATAAATAAATAAAATCTGGGGGTATGATAGGTCACACAATATTCGAGACTAAATTAAACAATGTACACGTCTAGAAAATCACCGGTTCAACTTTTATTTGAAGGGAATTAATACTGCGGATTATTTAAAAATTAAATGACGTTATTCAGCTAAGAAAATGAGATGTTGCAAATGATGTACCCTCGTCGTCGCCAGAGTGTGTAATTGAAGTTGTTAATTCCGGCTCACTTGGTTGTTTAGCTGTGAGACGATCAGTAGTGACCTATAGTGCCCCCAAACGGCTGACCTATCGTGCCCCCAAGCGTATGTTTCATGTTGGTGACCGTATTTTTTTTCAAAAGCAAAATTATCAAGAAATTAATGCAATACTCGTGTTCAGCATTAATTTTTACGTAAGAAAAAATCCACTTGACATTTTTTTTTGCATTGATTAAATGTACTGTACTGAGGACGAAAGACAATGCGTTTTCGCAGAGCAATAACTAATACAGCTGATCCATGGTAACAGCCGATATGACTGTCGTCAACGATATTCTCTGTATCTGTATCTCTGTATCTAATTCACACAAGATGACCAACCTCTGCAATAATGTAACTTTATCTTTTCTATATTGTTTGCAGAGCCCTATATTATATTATTAGCCCTATACCTATTTGACCGCATTCTACTCTACCAAAGATATGAAATCGATTTTATTGGACTTATAAATTCAACCAGTCACAACATTTTAGTCGCAACAGTGTTTTAATACGGAACGAATTCCACGCATGAAAATAAAACTAAATGTCAATGAAAATGATATTGCGTTAAAATGACGTAAAAACAAAAACTGTCGTCTCGGCTACATCGTTCTCAGTAAATTGAAATTTTTTTTTGCGTAGTACGCTTGAATGTGATAGTTAGTATTTATACTAAGAGTACAGAATGAACAGACCTAATACAGAAATTCAAATTGGGTGCTGTTAAAAAACTTTGCATTTAAATTAAAAATAGAGTTGCCAATATCGAGTCTTACATCTGAGTTTTGTTAAACGTGACAATCACTTGGGATGAAGCGTACACCTTCGGAGAGTTTTAGATCTCAGTCGTCCATAAAACTTCTACTATTTTTTAAATAAATTTAAATTTTTTTTAGTGGACTCGGTTCAATGCTTTAACCAATCGGAGCAGTGGTTCTTTTATCTATTACTATCTATTTCCAACAATAAAATAATAAAACGAGTTTTAATGGTTGCCCAGCAGATCTCGCTCAAGCTCTTATGCATTGCACGTGAATACCTGTTTACGAGGCGGGGAAATATTTTATCCTCACAAACTGCGTAAAGGGGGTCGTTCCTATCTATCTCGCTATTGAACCCTTCTGTGTCATCATAGTGGTTGCTGCACTTATGCTCGCGGACAGATGAGTTCTTTCTTGCTTGTTGCCTTTACGAGTGTGAATTTTCTCAATGATTTACTGGCTGTAGGTTTTGAGATACTTGACGCAGCTTCTGCCGTTGTCAATATTACCTGAAAAGGTGTCACAAATTTAATATTTTTGGTGTTCAGCGGTTTCTAATCAGGGTAAACCATAATGTGCCGTTTTTTACAGAATTAGAACGTAATAGTTTGTCCAAATACATTTGTATTTGTATTTGGTTTGTCCTTGATATATGCAAAGAATACTATGTGTGATTGAACTATCGCTTTATGTTTTGTACTGCACTGTACTGTACTTTTGTCAGCGGTATCCGATCTTGTAACCGAACATTGATTTTCTCACCGTCCATATATTTCAAGCTCTTAATTAAAGCATTGTCACATACAACTAAGTGTTTTATATTATTCAAAATGAATGGTTTAGTCCGAACCAATTTGTTGAACGCGATGAGAGCTGAATGCCTGAGATGTTAGAATTCGATAAAGGCAACTATCGTAAGTCTAACCTCAAATTTCATCTTCAGAAATTTTTTCTCATCACGAATACTCGGTCTTATGCGAGTCATCAATAATCACAGTATTTGACAGGAGTACCTTCTTGCTTCTGCGACTTACTCATCTCGACAGATTACTAGGGCAAGAAGTATAGTAGCAGTTTACCCCCCCCCCCTCTCTAGCTACGTGCATGATTTCACCATTCTACAGTTCTTACGAATGATTTTTCATGATCAATGTGACTAAAACATATTTGTTTGCAAAAAAATAAAACTTATGTTACAAGAATGTTCATGCTTCAAAAGAAGTGTATATGTTCAAAGACACTTTTGATGGGCATTTGCTTTTCCAAGAATTTAAGTACTTATTCTGATAGTCTGAACCATTTTTTTCGTGGTACTGGTTTGTATAGAACTCATAGATCCATATATCCGGACCGAGAATTCCGAATTATAAATACATTCTCAAGCTATAAGGATCAGAGCTACAAATTTTCACCAGGTTGTTTTGAACTTGAAGGAAGAACAAATCTCAAATCATGCCCTACTATGTTCATTTCGCCGTTTTTCGTTTGCATCATTCATTCAAAAAGCCAAGCTACTCAATCATTTTCCATTCATTTTCGATTTCATTGACCCTGTGAATATCTCTGCTCTGTACTGGGATATTGACTAGGTTTTTCAAACAAAACTACTCTGAACATACTTCTTACTGTTCATCATAGACGGCTCCAGCCGGAGGGTAAAGGAAGGGCACGCCTTCTTGAAATAATGTGTCTGATGCACGATTTGGAAAATGAATTGTCGAATCTTGGAAACGCATTTTCTGGCAGGCGTGGAGTGTGACGAAAAAATTGTCAAACAAAACACAGAAATAATTTTTTATGTTCCTTAAGGAATTCTCTAAGGATGGAAAACTTTTTGGTTGAATAGGGGGAGCACGTGCCCCCTCGTGCCTCCCCCTGGAGCCACCAGTGCTGTTCATGTAAGCTTGGAAACGCAAAATATGTCAACATTTAACCTAAACTGGCCTCTACAGAGCAGATGACAAGTTTGGTTGGTGAATGAAAAAGTATCAATTTGAAATGAAGACGTAAGGTTTGGTTATGAAAATCCCGCCAACTTGAAAGTGAATGATTAATGGAGGCTTTGAATTTGAATCATGATTGGGTTTGATTGAGCTGAAAGTTGGCATTTGAAAATGAAAATTTGCACCACTGATAAGGATAAATGGAAAGAGACTGCATTATAATCGACTGAGTACACGGCTCTTGTGCTATCGATAAGAAAATAATCCTAGACGTATCGTACACCCTTATATTTGCTTCTATGAGACAACATTTTTTGTCACCTGTTTGTATTAAATTTTTCCATGGCGAGTTGTCCATCCGAGGCAAATTTTTTCAGGAATCTGTGACCAAAAAACATCTGTGAATTCAGAAACAAATTGAACGTTCCAATATCCTGATATCTAATTAATGTCCATCAATAAAGTAAAACCTCCAAATAATCCTAAACAACGCCGCACAGTGGCGGGTCTTCAAACAAAAGTCGGACAAAACCTCAAATGTTACCTAATTTGGCTGAAAATCACAATTTAAGCTAATTTTGAGGTGCTGAGCTCATTTTTGATGTCAAAAGTCGTAAAATATTAAATGCATTTTTCCATACAGTGTCATTGAACCTTTCTTATAACTATGATCCCGTTTTCATGATAGATTTTCCGTTACTGTTCACCAATGTCAGCAATATCATAAAAAATGAAGAATACTACTTTAAATCCATTGTATAACATATTGGTTTACTGTAGATTGTCTAACTATTTTAAACAAAACACCATGCGCCTCCATATCAGCAACAAAGCTTCAAAACCTTCTTAAAACTTTTTGCGCACCTAGGCGCAGTACGAGACCATGATATTCGAAAAGTAGAGGTAATTTCCCATAGAATGTATACTTTGTGACCGTTCCGAAATGATTCCGAAATTTGTTCAGAATACATTAGTGAAAAAAGTATTTTTGATCTGACCACCTCAAACATATTTAAACTAAAAAGTCATAGTTCCAAGCAAATTTACCAAATGTATTTTATTCACTAACCAAGTTTTTTCGTTCCTCTACACAATGAAACTAGTTGTGCTAAAATCGAACGAAAATCAAACGAGCAACATGCATTTGAAGTGAACAGAAAAATAAAAAAAAAAAAAAATAAAAAGTCCGGACTTTGTTACGTTTAAACTCATGTTAAAAATCGTGTTCTTATCCAATGATCATAAAATTTTGAATATACATCATTCAATATATGAGAAATTTAGAAAAAATATAAAATATCAATATTTCAAAAATAAATTTTTGAGGTTTGGCCAGCCTCCAGCCACTGTGCGCCGCCAAAAAAGGAGAACGAAGACGAAAAGGTGAAAACAGAAATGAACACTAGAACTTGCATTGCATATTAAATTGAAATAACACAGGAATACTTAAATTGTTTTAACAGACATTGCCGCTTACCTTGCTGGATGTTACGTTAGCGGAAACTCCGGTGTCAGGTACAGGAGGATCACAGTTCAGATTTAGAGGCCATTTCCGTCATGTGACATACCAAATCACACTTCCTCAACGGAATTAGGCTGACGGAAGAGCAAAGAGGCCATTTTGGACACATATGGCCATTTAAACATTAGTTCCTGAACTCCGTTGTCTGATTTCGAAGGACCAATGCTGATTTAGAGGGAAAGCAAAGTGCCCATTTTGGTCACATATAGCCATTTAGACATAATTTCCCGACCTCCGGTGTCCGGTTCCGGAGGATCAGTTCACATTTAAAGGTAATTTCCAGCAAAGATGTCATTTTGGACACACTTGGCAGTTTTGGGCACACTTGGCCATTCCAATATTTATCCCGGAGCTCCGGTGTTCAGTTCCGGAGGACCAATGCAGATTTAGAGGTCATTTACATCATGCGATATTTTGGATTACTCATTTTCGACGAATCAAGACGAACGGAATAACAAAGAACACATTTTTGGGCACACATGGTCATTTCAACAATAGTTCCGGAACTAACTGTTAACTAGTCCTCCGATATCAGACACCAAGGCTTTGGAACTGATATTGAAATGGCCATGTATTTCAATAATTGCTCATTTGCGCTTCCAGTTGTCCTATCTCGTCGAGAAAGTGTGAAATGACCTGTAAATCGGGATTGGTACACAGGAACCGGACACCGGAGCTCCGGAGCTGATGTTGAAATGGAAATGTGTGCCCAAAATGGTTTTTCCATCAGTCTTATCTTCTCAGAAAATGTGACTTGACAAGTCGTATGAGAATGGTCAACATCGGTTGAATTCGATAGTTTCTCGATGTATACATTTTGGGTATTTGCTACAATATGATTTAACTGTAACATATTTAGCATAGTTGATGAAGATTGGAATAGAATATCGGATGAGTCAAAATGCAGATATTGTTTCTATTCTATGAATCTATTAAAAGGCTATTCGTAATATATAACCAAGTGAAAATTCTCGTATTTATTTTTGATCCCGTTAGACGTTCACTTTTTGCCAATGGCGTCATTCCGACACGCCTTCGGCGTCGGCAAAAAGTTATCCAGCGCCTACAAATGTTTCTCGGCGGGTACGCATATATCTAATAGTTAGGTTGATGTATGCTCAAGCATTTCATTTATTCAATATTTCATTGCTTTGCATGACATCGTTCTATATTTAGGTCTGTGTCTTAGCAACTGTTCCAGTTGAAGATGTAAATATTTCCCGACATCAAGAGCACTGCAAAAATCGAAAAAATAGACCCATCGTTAAAGGCGAAGATCGCAAAGGAAATGAATCTAAAGATAAGATTTCTTCATTAGCAGCTCGCTCCCATTGCCATGTCCCCTCGTGTTTCTGACTAACAGCGTAGCTCTTGAGCTAAGGATAAGGGAAACGGCAGTGTAGTGGCTCGTGAAAACCGCTTTTAGTAGAATTAAGCACGACGACGAAACCAAATTTAAATGTAAATTTGCCAACAGCTCAGTGCTTATCACGTGCTTCCGCTTCGCACTAACCAACATCAGCAGCGACACAGGGCACTCTTCCACCATAGTTTCAAGCATATATCTTGGGCATGGACAACCCCGAGCGGGAAGAATGGTTGGCAAAACTGTGGTCGAAAGGCAACACATAAAGCCGTGCTTCATGTGATTGAACCGTTCTCATATTTCTTTTCCAAGATGTTTTCGGCGAATGGAAAATTTTCAGCGATGTAAACAAAAAGGCCATTAGTGCTTGTGCTTCGTATGAAGATAGGTTTCTACTTTGATCTCGATATGCATTTATCAAAACAAATGACGACGTGAAACTTCGCAAACAAAGCGTTATCGCAAATCGGCTTGTCGACTAACGTATTGAATAACAATCGCGTATTAAAAACCAGGAAAATTGAGAACTGGAAAAACACTGGGCACAGACATTGTCTGACCAGGGAATGGGTATTTTGCTTCATTTCATTCATTGTCTGAAAAGCACATGTATTTTGCGCATGGCGATTTAACAATATTGCGATTTAGCTACACGCATTTTCCACAGGGCACAGGGAATGACATTGACAATTGACGAGTGGCGACGAGAAGCTGAGCAGGGAGTAGGGTGCGAGAGGTTGAGCTTGTGCTTGTGAGCTTGTGAGGTTGTGCGACCACCCCTGGCTGCTACTCGGTTATCGATCATTTTTTTAGATCGCGGAAGGAAAAGGAAGGAATGGTTAGTCCGATACTTGCTTCTGTTAGAGGCCGTATATACTACTGCGCACTCCACAAGTATCACGGGAGGAGGATATTTGGTAGTAAGTATAGAAGTTAGATTCTACTTTTTCTTCACCGACGCCAGAGAGGTGTGACTCCACTATCTGGACTAGATATCTATCCATAAACGCATGGACCGGGGACCAAAGGCTTTACTTCCCTTCCGAAGGAAGACGTGACCACAGATTTTTTCACCTGAGCAAAATCTCAACGGCCTCAGCTAGAATTGAACCCAGGCCAACTGGAATGAGTTGCGGTTACGCTTACAACTCAAACACTTGCGCCGTCTGTGGTACTGACAGTAGAGCGCGAGAAACCTGCTTGTTGCATATCAAATGGAGCCTGTCAGAGTAAAAGCATGCAGTTGGCGCAGATGCGCTCGGCTTTCACTCTAACATCATTCCTTTGGTTTGCAGCAAGCAGGTTTCTTGCATCTCACATCATAATGTCAGTACCATTCCCAGCTCGGCTTCCCACGGCCACTCTGTAAGCACCCTTAGAGATTCGAAGTAGGCAGTTTGCGCGAAAAGACACGTGTTTACGATTGTAGTGATTTTTTTTGGAATCGCTCTTCTCGAGGTTTTTTCCATATTTTATATAGGGTGATGAGCCCATTATCGCTATGTTTCTATTATCACGCTACCCATTTGAAGCCGTTGGTTAGAGCAGTGTCTGCCATCTTCGTTTAACGCATTGAGTCAAATGGTAGCGCAACAATAGAGGCACTCGATTCGTGTTTTCGTTGCGCTCAAACACGAGAATTTCACTGTTTTCAGCGCATATATGTTATTATCTTGGTACTTAACAACGAAACAAAGCTGTTAATACTATGCTATATTTCACCGTAAGGAGGAAAATTTGGTAAAAACCAAAATTTCTCACTAGGGTGAAAATTTGTTGGTAAAAACCAGTCTTTGTACAGGAGGGCACAAATCCTTATTTCATACTATGTTGCGTTTCGGCTTCGCCTCATCAGAAACCGACACTAACACATTGTCGGAATAGATTAGCGCCGGCTTGACGCAAATCCCTTAAAACTAAAACACACTATGTGTTTCAATCAAACGACTGATCAAACGTGATGTCCCGTTCGAGCAGAAGTTCTGTTTATGCCGATGAGACACAAGTGAAGCCGAAACTTGTCTTGGCTTAGCAGGCCTATGCGAAAGCACTATGCTATATTTCACCCTAAGGAGGAAAATTTGGTAAAAACCAAAAGCCGAAACGCAACATAGTATGAAATAAGGATTTGTGCCCTCCTGTACAAAGACTGTTTTTTACCAACAAATTTTCACCCTAGTGAGAAATTTTGGTTTTTACCAAATTTTCCTCCTTAGGGTGAAATATAGCATAGTGCTTTCGCATAGGCCTGCTAAGCCAAGACAAGTTTCGGCTTCACTTGTGTCTCATCGGCATAAACAGAACTTCTGCTCGAACGGGACATCACGTTTGATCAGTCGTTTGATTGAAACACATAGTGTGTTTTAGTTTTAAGGGATTTGTGTCAAGCCGGCGCTAATCTATTCCGACAATGTGTTAGTGTCGGTTTCTGATGAGGCGAAGCCGAAACGCAACATAGTATGGAAAGCTGTTAATGCCAATTTGTACGCATTCCATTGTTTGTAGGCCGAGTAATTAATGAATCAGTGAGGCGCGCTCCTTAGTATGGTGAAAATAGGCACTTCACCCTATATATTTTGACAACATACCATTCAAGCACCATTTTAATACTTTCCCATTTTAATTCTGTCGATTGATGAAAAGTTTTTTTTCACACGATGGCTTCTAAAGAAAGCTTCGTTGACACTAAAGTAGCCTGACGCTTTATCCCATTGAGCTATCACCGTAATATTATAGAACGTAGTTTTTTATATCATGTTAATCTACAGGTTTTTGGAATCTTTGGAAATCCCTCGGAAATCCCCTGTGTGAAGATCGTGCACGATGTTTTCATAAGGCGAACTTTTTTCTATATATTCGAACTTTTATTGCAAGCGATCTTTTCTTCTTCCGATATTTGCTTGAATCGAATAATGTTCCCAAACATCGGCACTCTTGAAGTTCACTGACAATTTTTCCGTAGCGATATTTTATATCAGTGAACTTTTTATTAGAAAATCGGCGATGAAAAGATTCTGTTGTGAACATTGATATTTTGATATTTTCCCAACACTGGTTCCTAGTACCTTTTTGATAAAACACCTCATTCAAGAAAGTTATAATGAGGAATAATTTATCACACAAAAATCGCTTGTTTAAACTTGAGGAAACACCTTACTTGTTACTTGAAAATACGAAAATTTCATAGAGATTGACAGAGATTCCGACAGATACTACCAGGTACCTAATACTTTGCTTTGCTGTTGATATTACGTGCAATGAATCCGTGCATTATAATTACGGTCTAAAATACTAACTGACGCAAAAATCTAGAATACGTATAATAAACATTGTTGCTGCTGACCCATTTATAACATCCTTTTATGGAACACATTGTTCATTTATGGATTCATTGTTCATTTAAAATAAGCGTGAACACTAGTGGTTTTTTGCTTGACCCCGAAACTGAGCCAATTTATTTCGCTCATTGACGCGCAGAATCCCGTTCCTAGCTCCCATGCTCTTGAAACATTCGCTTTCGCCTGCTGTTTAAACGATTTTCACGCAAAATAATAGATAAATGAACGAATGAATAACGGGTGTACGCTCAATTGTGATGTTGTATGTAAATTAATTATCGTCACAAGCGTATACCTAATTTTACTGAATATGTCAAGCCTGTCGACGAAATCTAAGATTTCGTTTTAAACTTGTAGGATTAAGTTATAATAAAACTATTAATACTTATAACACGAGTTTGCATATCAGGTGCCTCTGGTCATTATAAAACTCTCTATACGATGATACGTAAAAAGTTTTCCCAATTTTCTCCGAGGACCGAGTACTTTTAGTTTTGCAGGTAGTGTAACAATACTTTATAAACTCGTTCGCTTTACCAAGCAACTTGTATGAAATCTTCAGTAGAAAATCATATAAGCTTGAAATAAACCACCACCATCCACACAACACAACGCAACAACCTGTGCAAATCAAATCAATCTCACCCGCGCTGCTGCTTGTAAGACGAAAACAAACCAAAGATCACACGCCAGTGAATACACGCCAGTGAAACCACGCCAGTGAATACACCACAGCGACTCTGTAGCGCGCGCGGTGGTGACTTTATCTGAGCGCGTCACAGAGAATTTAAAGAGCAAGAGAGCACAGTCATCTCGCACCCAACTACCTCAACACCAGCGCACACTTGAAATCGGTCTATACAGCGCCGAAAGAAAGAGCGTTCTGCTTTTTTCTGTGGTGTGTGATCATTGTATCCTCTGTGTAGGCATCACACTTACGCGCCAGTGCATCACTAGGGTGAAATGCCATCACTGATTGAGAAAGGCACAATTGCACCGCTAGGTGGATTAAAATAGGTTTTTCTATCTTCAATTGTGTTACCAACGAACTGTCTCTCGCTTTTTCAAAAAAATATTTACATAAAGCGCTTTAAAAAAAATCACGAACTTAGCCCACTTTTTCGCCAAAACTTTGTATATAACCCCTAAAGCCCTCCCCCTTCTGAAAATCTTAACCAAGCATAAGCCTCCGTTACAAAAATCAAATTTGTATTCCTAATTTTAAGACAGCTGTAATTTTTTTCTTTAAAATTACTCTTCCCCATTTTGTATATCGAATTGTATCCCCAGTTTTGAGGGGGAAAAAGGTTTCAGCCTTAAAAACAACACTTTTTAGCGATTTTTTTTTACAGAAATTTGGGTGAAGCGAATTGATCGAAACTTTTGTACATTATACTGAATCATTAACATTATGAAAATTTCCATGTAAAAATTTTAACAAGCGACTCGGTGACAAAACTCTTTGTAGAATGTCTCTGGTTTCGGTGTTAACTCCCATTCAAAATCTACTTAACTGATTTCTTTTAAACTCATACACATTCTATGTAAAAATACCTAACTCCTACGTTAAGTTTTTGAGGTAATTTTTCAATTAAGGGGGATTTTACTCATGAAATGGCGAAAATGCTATTTTTCAAGAAAACTTCCGCTATTTGAAGAGCAGAAAGCCCCCTAATCGAAAAAAACATATCGTTGGGATGAGGTATTTTTTACATTGAATGTGTATGCAAAGTTTTAAATAAATCGGTTAGGTAGTTTTTGAATGGCAGTTAACACTGCAAATCGTGTTTTTTCCAGAGACGTTCCACAAAAAGCTTCGTCACCGAATTTTTGCATGGAAAAATTACAGAATGTTACCGACATGATGCAGTATTATGTACAAAAGTTTCGATCAATTTGCTTCATCCAAATTTAAAAAAGTCGCAAAAAAGTGTATTTTCTTACGCTGGAAACCTTACCCCCTTAAGATAGCTGTGAAATTTCTTATAAAAACTTATTCCCCCTCTTGTACATAAAATTGGATTCTTTGTTTTAAGATCGACGTAAAAATTTTCATAAAGAAATCTATTGTCTCCATTCCTGTAGATCGAATTGTATTTCTAGTTCCAAGATAGCTTAAAAAATTTTCCTTCTAGTATAAAAAATATTCCAATATTGTACCCTCCTAGATATAAGTTATTCAAAATGTGAAACAAATAATTTGGCACCGCCAAGCTAGCGCATTTGTGCTTATCAAAAAAACAAAGTGAATAAGAACGTCCAATCGCATACGTAGTGATCCAACTGAGATTCTACAACATCAATGACTAAACTCAGCGATGTATTGATTCGCACCTTGTTATACATCAAACCCCTATGACTTTGGCGCTATAGTAACCAAACCTACCAATGCCTCCCCCCCCCCGGTTCCAAGTCTTTCTTACGCCACCGCCTTCGGTTCAACAAAAACCTAGTTTCCTAGTTTAAAACTTTTTCATTCATTATTTTCCCTTCTCCTCTTTCAAAATATTCCTGGGTTTTAGAAGTCTTTCAAATTGTTCACCTTAGTTCAATAGAAAGTTGTAAAATGTTCGAAGAAAAAACAAACTGGTCTAATTGTCCATTTGTCTTTAAAATTATTTACTTAGGATTGGAAAAATTAAAATTGTAAAAATGTAAGCTTTACGCAGTGCGAAACAACTTAAACTTCGATACAGTAAAGCTGATACATTACAAGACTTTTAAAAAAAGTACCTCCTGATGCGAATCAAAGAGATCTATTTTACCATTGATATCAAACTTTCTTGATGGAGAAAATAAGAAGGCGAAACTTTAAAATCCTCTCCAGACAACCAAGATGATTTTCGCGCATAAAGACAAACGTCCGCCGCGATGATTCGAACGGAAAGATGAACAAAATTATTCGAAATTCAACTCACTGTGCAGATTTTTATACTAGAAAGTGTGGAATGCAGTGACTGTGAAGCGGATGTAAATCAGTGCTCTTTAGTTATTTCTTTTCTACAGTAATGCACAATTTCCTGTTCTGTCAACTGGAAAGAGGGATATGCTGATGGAAGTTAACAGCCAAGCAATTTTATACAATTGCAAAAGCATTAAAGTGACTTTTTTCGTCTTCGTTTTTAATAGTACGGAGAAATGAGAACGAAGAGGCATCTTTGTTGTTTGTAGCTCCCGATAATTTAACAACAGTAGCTTCGAAGGAAGAAAAAACTATTTCAAGTGATACGTATATGTTTATGTAGAACATAATAAAGCGTATCATACTCACATATCCTATTTACATATTTCCTGTAGAGCACTACATATTACCAATCCAGCCACTCGAAGCTACAATTAAACAGAGCGAAATGGGATTGTGTGTAAACACTAGTTATTAGAGTTATCGTTATACCAAACGTGGAACTTTCTAATATCAACTCTCTCGTTTCGTTGAATAATATTCTCAAGAATATTCCAATATGCTACGAATAACGCTTTATTCTTGATTTTCCCTTCCCCTGCTCTTTCGAACATTCTATTTATCGCTAACAAGCTGATAAATAAGATATAAATTGAATCACTCAGATCCTATTAGAAGCCATACTCTGGCATTTAATCCGATCAGTGAATTTTCGACGTCAAATTTACGGCTACCCAGGTCAGTCTTGAAAATTGCAAAGACAATGATCACTAACCATGACGCAAATTGTATGTCCTCTTCAAATTGAGAAAATATAAGCTACTTTAACTATTTGCTAAGAGCAAGAAATGACAAACTGTTGACAAAGTCGTTTATAATAGCGGGCTGCCTAAAAAGAGTCACATAATCCCTGACAGCGGTTTTCCGCGGCTTCGTCGCCAACCATCGACAATGGGGATATTTTACCCGCGAAATGTATTTTCGCTATACAAAAACTGAGCTTCTTCACTTCCGTTTCGCTAGTATATCTCCCAACACACGCAATTCAAGCTAGACGCCTTTGGGTATAATATGTTTTCATCTCCCGCGTTGTGCCTGAAAGCGTTTCAGTTTCATGCATTATTCATTTAATACAATCACCATCGCGAATCATCTCGCTGTTCTTGTCGTCATATACTTCGTCAAATGATATTTTGGTGGAGAAACGATTATCATATCAGGAAGACAAAGCAGATCACGAGCAAAGGAAACAGGGTTCTGGCTGCTCGTGGTAACCGGAAATTTCAGTCCGCTTTGCTGTTGTTATCACGATCGGTTCTATAATGCGGAAAAATCGACTGCTTAAATTATCTTTAGTAGGTACTTAATTTTTCTTGCGCACATTCTGTGCTTCTGGAACGTAGACATTGACGAAATAATTCGGCATAGAACAGTGATAGCATTGCTATATATCCTATAACAATAAAGATAGCATTGAAGTTGTAATGATGACACAATACACACAGTGCGCCATGAGCCACAAATCGATTTTGTGGGTCGAAAATTCAGTAAACCGTGTGTACTAGACATTCAGTATTTTTGGAACAATTTCTTCACAATAAGTGGCTCTCTCGATTTTCAATATAAAAAATATATGCTGAAAGAAGTAAGGTGTTGGCAACACTGGACTCCGACGAAGGTGCTGGCGAATCCAGCGTGTGAAGAAACTTTGCTGGTGTGAAGGAATAGAGAGAAGACAGGTAGTTCGAAGGAATAGAGGTAAAAAATGAATAGAAAAGGACGCTATTGGCATGTGAAACATTAAATTAACTTAAAGCTAGATTCAGGATAATTCTTTCCTTTCGCGGAGTATGCAAATAATTGCTCAAAACAGTTACGATTTGTATCAATTACATCAATCTAGAGCTAGACACCACCAGATAGATCAGTTTGTTACACTGAGGATTGATAGTGCAGGTGGACCTTAACACTATAATGTGAAACTATAATTACTCCTAAATACTTTACTTACACCTACTAATACGGTATTTTGAATTGCAATTGAGCTGAATTAAACCGAGCTGCTACAAAAATTGCGTTTTGGCAACTTGCGAACACCCAACCAACAAAAACTAAAAAATTATAACCTTTACCAGGATGTCGGAAGGTGAATGCAAATAGAGCAACGCTTTGGACACCGAGAAAATGGTCATGGTTGTGATGACTGCCAGGCTTGGTTCCATTATGAATCTATGGGTGACTCCCCTGAGGTAGCGGAAAGGTCCTTTCAATGTGAAAATTGTGCGACTAACAAGGATAAAATGGCGAAGAAAGCGGGGAAACCCGATCCTAACATACCTCCTAAGAACGCTTCCTTCCAAAAACCGGATGCCACCGCTTAATCGACCTCCATCGAGGGCCTGATGCCCAACATATCGCAGGAAAAGTTCGGAAGTTTCCCAGCAAACGAAACGGTTGTCGTAGGTGACGGAAAGCTATTCTCAAATGAGCCTGCGACAGCTGAGTCCCGTATGCAACTCGCATTACATCGGTTGGTGCAAAAAATGCTCCAGGAAGAGGAAGAATTGGCAATCGCGAAAGGTATATCTTATTTGAGCAGATTTTGCCAGAGAAGCAACTACAAGGAAGAACGAACTGAACGAATTGAAGCTGATTCAGGAACGTGCGATGCGGTTGATAGAGCAGGAAGTGTATCGTAGGTGACAGGGTGAGCTACGGAAAGAATTTGAGCGTCGCAATTATTCTCTATCGTTAGATGTTCAGGAAGGCAGGTACCGACTGCGCGGTGAACCCATCTCAGCCGACATTGATACTACGAGTAAGGGCTGATATTTTGGTGATGGGCAATGGCTACTAGGCTCATTCGAATGCCGTATAGTGTGTATCTAGCCATTATAGGCTTGCATTGCAACATTGAAATTAAAGCAAAACTCGGGGCAGTACCAAAAATTCACCATTCCATACCATTCTTGGTTCCCTTACTAACGTGCACTGGGCAATAAACCCGTTCAAAAATGACTTCCCCTTAAGGCAGTTCATCTTAAGGTGAAATGGACGCCGAAACAAAATCGGCTCCCCGGCTCAAAGAATATCCAAGCTCGGCCGCCGGGCCCTTCGTGATCTTCTTCCGGACCAAAGATAAAAAGTATTTGAATCTGTTGCAGAGTTTTGACGGATCAGTATTCGGCCGTGACAGAAAGATCGAAAATTCGCCCTGATAAGCTTCGGGTGATTGTTAACAGTTTAAATCAGACAAATGATATTGCTGGCTACGGGCCCTTTACGAAGGAGTACAGGGTGTATATTCCAGCCAACAGGGTTGAAGTCAGTGGGGTTGTTTCCGATCCGAGCCTGAGTTGCGAGGACCTGCTAAAATGTGGTACTGGCTGTTTCAAAGACCCCATGCTTAAGCCAGTGAAGACACTGGAGTGCAAACGTTTGCATTCAGCATCAGCCGCAGCTGACGGGAAGAAAACATACGTCTACTCAGACTCTTATCGGGTGACCTTCACCGGTTCTGCTCTACCCAACTACCTCCTCTTTGACAAAGTTCATCTACCTGTTCGCCTCTTTGTGCCGCGGATCATTAACTGTACTGACACACAGCCTCCCATTGTAGCAATAAGGCTGTTGTGGGAAATGTGGAATCATGCGGATGATTCCTATGGAAGGGATGTCGAAAAGTGTCTCTACTGTGGGGGAAACCCGCATGATCTTCCTGCATGTCCCGCGTACAAACAGTGCGAGGAGAATCTCAAGCGTTCCCTTTAGTCTCGTTTAGTTCCCTTTAGCTTCGTCGTAAAGGCCAGAGGGTGTCTCTTCATGCCCCCCTAAAATAACTACTCAAGGAAGTATTGGTGCAAAACCGAAGCAAGTCGCTCCCGGTCTCAGAAATTTGAGCTCAGGAAAGGAGTTCCCAGCACTTCCAGGAACATCAAAAACCCCAAGTGTTCCCATAGCTCAACAAGAGCGCTGGCTTAATAAATTTCTCTGACATTGTGGACCGTATTTTTAGAGCACTGAATATTTCTGACCATCTCAAAAGCATCTTGATAAGCTTTCTCTCCGCAGTTAAAACATTTTTGATGCAGTTCACTGCGAAATGGCCCCTCCTTTTAGTGATTGTATCCTTCGATGGCTAATTCATCGAACGAGGCCACGGATTTAATCACTGTTCTACAGCGGAACCGCAGCAGCATTATCCCGAAAATCGATACCTTTAAAATCATACTAAATAACTTGAAATGCGATGCATTTGCACTATGCGAGATAGGGCTTACTTCAGAAATAGACCTACACTTCCAGGATTTTCACATTATTCGCTTGGATCGAGAAGACCCATACGGAGGAGTACTTTTAGGGATCAAAAAATGCTATTCTTTCAATCGAATCGACCTTCCCACGACACCAGGCATTGAAGTTGTCGCTTGCCAAACCAGAATTAAACCTTTGCATTGTTTGCACCTACATCCCACCTAGAGCCTCAGTTAGCTACCGACAGCTTTGCGATATTGCAGAACTCCTCCCTGCACCGAGGCCAGTTTTAGGTAACTTAAACTCCCACGGTACGTCATGGGGTTGCCTTCATGACGATAATCAATCTACGTCACTCCATGAGCTTTGCGACAACTTCAATATGACCATTTTGAACACGAGTGAAATGACACAGATTCCGGCCCCTCCAGCGCGTCCGAGCGCCTCAGACCTGTCCCTCTGATTGACAGCGCTGCGGTTAGATTGTATGTGGAAGGTAGTCTCTGATACCCACGGCAGCGATAACCGGAAAAGTAGAATCTACACAAGATCTTCCTCCGGAGGAAGAGTACGGGTTGCTGGCCGGCTTGATTCTCGATACCGCGATTCAAGCTCAGACTAGACGCATACCAGACGCGAACTCTCGTGGGCGTCCTCCCAATCCACGGTGGGACAAAGAGTGCTCAGACGTGTACGCGAAGAATGCCGCCGCGTATAAGACCTTCCAAGGCGACGGATTGCCAGCTAGCTATCGACAGTACGCGATGGCGCAAACGCGTATGAAGAGTTTTATGAAGCCAAAAAACGTAGTTACTGGCGCCGGTTCGTTGACGGGCTAACGAGAGAAACATCGATGAGCACTCTTTGGGGCATGGCCCGGCGCTTACGAAACCGAAACAGTACTAACAAGAGCGTGGAATATTCAAACAGTTGGATATTCGCTTTTGCCAAGAAGGTTTGTGTGGATTCCACTCCGGCACAGAAGATCTCCCGCGCCGCGTCACCTCATGATAACTCGAACGAAACACCTTTTTCTAAGGTGGAGCAATCACTTGCTCTCTTGTCGTGTAACAATAAAGCTCCAGGGCCAGACAGAATCAAATCCAACTTGATGAAGAATCTGCCAGACTCTACCAAGAGACGCTTGTTGAACTTATTTAATAAGTTTCTTAATGCTAACATTGTCCAGTCAAGTGAAGGTCATCGCTATTTAAAACCACGAAAATTTGCCTCTGACCACAATTCGTATTAATCGATCGCAATGCTATCCTGTATCCGGAAGTTGTTCGAGAAATGCTCCTATCCCGCTTCGACAATTGGGTCGAAACAAATGGTTTACTGTAAGATACACAATTTGGCTTTCGCAAAGGCAAAGGGACGAACGATTGTCTTGCGTTGCTCTCAACCGAAATTCAAATGGCCTATGCTAGCAAAGAGCAGATGGTATCGGTGTTATAGATATTAAGGGGGCTTTTGATTCAGTTTTGATCAAAATTCTTCCTGAGAAGCTGCACCAGCATGGTCTTTCAACGACTTTAAACAACTTTTTACTAAACTTGTTGTCGGAAAAGCACATGCATTTTCGCATGGTGACTTATCGACAATACGATTTAGCTACATGAACCTTCTCCAGGGCTCATGTCTAAGCCCCCTGTTATACAATTTCTATATCAAAGACATTAATGAATGTCTTGACAATTCCTGCACGTTAAGGCAACTTGCAGATGATGGCGTAGTTTCTGTAACAAGACCCAAATCTGTCGATCTACATTAAAAATACCTAGGACAATTTGTCTGCTTGGGCTATCAAGCTGGGTATCGAATTCTCCACGGAGAAATCCGAGCTAGTTGTATTTTCTAGGAAGCGTGAACCAGCGCAACTACTGCTTCTATTAATGGGTCAAACTATCGCTCAAGTCTTCGCAGTAAAATTTCCAGGAATCTAGTTCGACTCGAAAGGCACTTGGGGGTGCCACATTAGGTATATGAAACAGAAATGCCAACAAAGGATTAACTTTCTTTGTACAATAACCGGAACATGATGGAGTGCCCACCCAGAAGACCTAATTAGGATGTATCAAACAACGATACTGTCGGTAATGGAATACGGATGCTTCTGCTTTCACTCCGCTGCGAACATACATTTCATCAAACTCGAAAGAATTCAATATCGTTGTTCGCGTATCACCTTGGGATGCATACAGTCGACCCATATGATGAGTCTCCAAGTTCTGTCGGGCGTTCTTCCACTGAAAAACCGATTTTTGAAACTCTCATATCGATTGCTCATTTGATGGCATATTTTGAACCGGTGATGATTGAAAATTTCGAAAGGCCTATGAGTTAAATTCTCAGACATGTTTTTAACCCTTGTACTTCGGCTACCTGGCACAGAGTATTAACCTTTCTTCTTAAATCCCATCCGTGCTCATTTCTTAGATGCTTTTGAATCTTGTGTTTTTATCGACACATGCGTGAACGACGAGATTCGTGGAATGCCGGACCACATAAGCCCGCCAGTGGTCCCTAACATTTTTGTAATGAATTCCGAGAAATCAATTGCTGTAATTCGTTTTAAACTGACGGATTAAACATCGAAGCGTCCACTAGGTTCGGTATTTGTAATCAAAAGTTCTACAAACTCAGTGACCCTGCTTCAGTTTACGCCGCAGAACTAGCTGCTATTCAATATACCCTTGGAGTCATTGACACATTACCCAGAGACCATTATTGCATCGTTTCGGATAGCCTTAGTTCCACTGACTGTATTGCTTCAATGAATTCAATGGTGAACTAGGAAGGTGGCTGTATTCGATAGTGCCAAATGTATCGACGAAATCTTGGTTCAAAGGGATGGGTGTGGGTTGTGGCTTCATTAGTGTGATGTCCAAACTCATGTCTTAGTGGTGTCTACGCTTGCGGTGATAACTACAACGATATCGGATACATTGTCTGGGCGTGCACCGTGTATAGTTCCAGCAGGTCTCTGCTAATCGAGCCCTCTGGATCCGAGGAAGTCCACTCAACGTGCCGATTTCAGATGTTATAGCAAGCCTCGATCTGACCTGTATATCACTCATCTATATCTGCTTGAAATCAATCAATAAAAGAACATAGCCCCTTCCCTATTTCTTCCCTTCTCAAAAGCCCTGTGTATTGCTTTTATTGTGTCGACTCGCACCAGAGCATTACGATCAGTTCTTGATTCTCACCAATGTGCTTGCATAAACCAAAATTGGATCTGAAACAACCTGAAGTTCTGGACTATCTTGGAGGGCTCCCTACGAGTCCCTCGAGGATCACCCGATGTCCCGCTGCGTGATGTCTTGGCAGTCCACGGCTATCATAACCACCGACGATTTACCACAAACTGCAAGTTTGATGTTCTTCTCTTCTCTGTCGTCGTTGTACACCATCTCTCCTCTATAGCTGATATTGATGTTACTCCGATTCTGGAATTAACCTCCCCCCTGAAAATGTCTCTATCAAGCACATAGTCCCTTACCACATAAAACGAATTTGAATCTGTTTCCCTTTCTTGCCGTCCATTGAAAACAATCCCTCGAGAGCAAAAGATAAAGTGTATTTATAAAATTTACATCCGATTAGCCACCCCCACCCACAAGCCTAACAGTTTCTATTTTAAGTTAGTCAAAAATTTCTTCTTAGTTCTTAAATTTAGTTTTAAAAACCTTATATAAGGCGGAAAATACTTAATACTCGAGTAGAGCGGTACGAAAACTCGAATCGAGGGCCCCAATTTCGATCCAACCATTTGAGCCAATGCGTTGAATACAGACGGCAGACGCTGCTCTCACCAACGGCTTTAAATAGGCCGGGTTATAATAGATATAAGGTGAAAACAATCTCATTACCCTAATTACTTTTCAAGAAGTTGTTTGTTAACTAAACTTTTAAAATCGATCTTTACCTGCGCACATTTATGACAGGAATCTCGAAGCATGATATGCGTTGATGTCTGCCTTCCTCTCTTTCTTCCGCAGCAAACCTCACAATTACTTCAATACAGATTGCATTTTTATTGTACTAACCAACATATATGAAAAAACTTGATATCAATCTATTCGATTTTTATCAATTGCATACCGAGTAGTTGACGATATAGTGTGGAACTCTACCTAATGCGTCTGGAAAATAAATAACTCACCCTACTAGTGGCGGCCAGGAGCAGCACATAGAAAAGAATAAAAACCAAATCATCGTGGGAAATCATAACGGACGGGACTGTGTGGACAACGATGAATTTTTTGTTTAATTTATGTATCGCAATCTGAAAAAGGTGAACCGAACTCGAATCTCATAAACGAATTTGCATAAGCAATACCATAAGCAGAATTAGCTTTTTTCCAGTCGAGGAAACAGAAACACTGAAAGATTTATTACAGACAAAAAATGTAAAATTGTAAAAAGCACCTATCATCAAATTGCATTTGAGGTGTACAGTTTATAGCACTGCTGTTATTATTATTTACAATTTCCAATACAAAGATATTAGTTTCGCACTATTTTCCTTGCATTACAAGACATTCGCATAGAAAAAATGGCACAAGTTAGAAAGTTAATAAAATAAAAATACCACAAAAAAATTACAGTTGGTTCATGCAAAAATATTTTTTGTTGAACTGATTTGACTTATTCTGAACGGAAAAAAATGATGGCGCATTTTATAAAAGTTCTTTCATCAGCAACAACAGTGGAATGGTTCATCAACAAAAATACACCCCACTCTGGACACAATTATTTCTGCCATCAGCAAAGTATAAACAAATCAATCAAATAATCCATCCAGCTTCAAACACAATCTTCTCCTTGCACGGGCTAGACAGGATTTACGCCAGCTCCATAGCGTCCGAAAAGCTGTTCATGAAAAGGTCAGAATTTAAACGAGCGGGACTATATTATGTAGATACGAAAAATGTTGATGCCTGGTAGCGCGCACATCTTATAAAAGGCGTAGGTCTCAAAAATAACATTTCTGGTCATTTTTGGAAATCAAACTCAAAAGTGTCGAGCTCGTTGTCGAAACAATGCCCCAAAATTGGAACATCATAATTATTCCATTGAAAAAGACAGGAAAACTCTATACACGCGCTTGTATCTGGAAGGCAGGATAGAAAGAGAAACAAGTGCTGCAACGAGTACACTATAATCATACTTACATTAATCGATCCATTAAATCTCTGTGAAGGTCGTAACAATCCATGATAGCACTTTCCGGCCATATCCACACCTCTCATTCCAACTTGAAACCCTTCGGGTTGATTTTGCTGGGAACGGTTGAGTACAACTTTCACTATTAGTTCAGGGCGCAGCATAAAAGTCCTAATTGAACTTTGTGAAGGTAATTATCTCCGGCACCATTATCATCGGTATCGGACGAGGGAGCTTTGATTGCATTGATTTATGACCGACCTTGCAACACTTCCGCTGCAAGTGGGAATCGCTTCCGCGTAGGTCGGCGCTTGCCAGTTCCGATAGTCGGGTGCAGTTCAAACGAGTATAGATCCTGCTTTCAAAAGTTGCAGAATGTACACCGTTCCCCCATCCGGCCAAACTTGGTTGGGAATTGTGCCTTTTTTTTGTTTCCCTTTCGATATCCTATCAACGAGTTCAAGGGGTTCAGAGGCGATGCGCGCTGACTGTTTCGACAGCCTGATCCAGATATCAAAACTATCAAATGGAGCGCTCGATACCACGAAGAACTTTTAATTGGTTTCATCTGAAAAAAAAGAAATGAAAGTGAAATAGTTAGTATCCTGGTATCATGGGCTTTGCATCTTCATCGGTATGTGATCCTGTTTGAGTTAGTACTGCTAAGCACTGGCCTTGGATGATTTTAAGATTTAACTTTCTTGGTAGCTTGTTGCAGTTAGACTGCATAGGTTATTTATTCTTTATCGCGCAATTTATTTTTATTATTGTAAATTGTCTCAGAGAGTTGTAGATAATGAAGAAATCAAAGTTTTAAAATTTGAAAGCAACATTTTGTTGTTTTGCGTTTTTCAATAGAAAGTGTAACCCGTCAGGGTAACAATTTAGCACTGGGTGGAAATATACCTATTTTTGACTATACACTCCGTAGAGTGAATTTGTTTAAGCAACATTAGACTCATCACTGTTCGATATGCTCGTTTATGTTTTTGATGCAAATTTCGTTTGTTTTTCCATCCATTAAAGTTTTTGTTGACATAGATAAGTTAGATTATTTTTGTTTCATGTTTGTGAATTAATAGTAGGGTTTAGATAGGTTTCAATTTTCCGCTTGGAAGCAAAAACGATTGCTGAATACGCTACTCAGCGAGGGTCGGTGACGGTGGAAGATGGAGTGGTATGCTTACTAGAGTGGGACATGGTTATATGAAAAAAATAAAATCTGGCTCCGAGTAACTTTTTGGGTCCCATTTAGCTCCCAGAACAACTCTGCAAATTTTTAGCTCGATCGGTAAAACTATATTTTTGCGCCCACTGTTTAAAGTTTAAACAAAGTCTAGAAGACTGCAAAACGATCTGAAAAAGTTATTAAGCAAAAACTGATTGATGCCCTGAAGATTGACGAAAATTTCACTTTTCATAGCATCACTGCTTTTGACGGTCTAATTAAATACAAATTTTTAACTTTCTCTTATTATGTACAAAAGAAGCCTCAATTTATCCCTCAAAATCTTGCGAAGTAGCTAAATAGTATAGATAAACGATTTAGACACATTAATAGTGGATTAAAACAAAATTGTGTATAATTGGACAACCAACAGCAGTGGTGCTAGAAAAAATGAATATTTTATCAATCGTCTGAGCATCAATCGGTTTCTGCTTAATAACTTTTTTCTCAAGCGTCAGATCGTCTCGTGGTTTTCGAGACTTTGTTTCTTTGTTGAATTTCCTATAAAAGCCACGTAACGATTTATTTTTAGGAAGTAATGGCCGACTCCTGGTGGAATTATTTTATAAAAATTAATTTTACCATACAAAACCTACCATACCATACCTAAAAAGTTGCTCGGAGCTGGAATCTAATTTTTGTCCCACCCTTATGCTTACATCGAGCGCGAAGCGACCATCGAAAAAAGACGGTTAGCATCAAATCACGTCGGTGTGCAGATCGTATTGTGGTACGATCGAGATCGGGTTTCGAAAAATTCACGGCAGTGCGCGTATTGTGAACAGTAATATCTGCGAATATGTCTGTCTGTGTGGGAAGCTAAGTAAAAAGGAGCTTTCGCTTCCCTGGCTAACCGTAAAGGATCTTTTTTTTACAATGAAGAAGACCTTTACGTCCTAGCCCAGTACACGTGCTATTGGTAGGGTCCAAGCTACCGCACGGGGTGCACTGGGGGCTTTTTTTTTTTTTTTTTTTTACAATGGAGAAGACCTTTATGTCCTAGCCCAGTACACGTGCTAACGGTAGGGTCCAATCTACCACACGGGGTGCACTGGGGGCGTGTCGGACTCAAATGGTGACCAGCCATTAATACCGACTAAACTCCATTGGGCTCCGCCATCATTCCTCCCAGGAACTACCTCTCGGTATTACTTCTGGGGGGATGGCTGTACTGAATGTACTCATTCACTCTCACTCGCGCGGTCATACATCCTGTATGAGGCTTACTTGGGTGCTCTCTCAATCACACTTTGATTCACTCTCAAACACTCCCACATGAGGCTGACTTTTGTGCTCACCTTTTACGTTCCATGCGAGGCTGACTTGTGTGCTCACCTTACTCATTCCTTGCTAGGCTTACTTTTGTGCTCGCCCTACCCATCCATGTGAGGCTGACTTGGGTGCTCACCCTATCACCTGATTCACTCTCAATCGTGCCACTCTATTGTACCTTTGTCACTCCCTCTGGCATCCCATGTGGGACATTTTTCTTAGGCCCCACTTCTGACATACCATGCGAGGCTGACTTTTGTGCTCACCTTTTTCATTCCTTGCTAGGCTGACTTTTGTGCTAGCCTCTACCAACCTGTGAGGCTGACTTTTATGCTCACCCTTAACATGCAGTGTGAGACTGACTTGGATGCTCACCCTTTCACTCCTCTGCCACGCCATGAGGCATCGATAGCTTAGTTCCAACATACTACGCTACGACCCTCCCGTCTTGGCATGAGGCAGTCCACTTATACGCCTATACACTCACTCTTCTGTCTTGCTTCGGGGTGGCTGGGTTTACCCCTTACGCGGTTGCCATTCGCTGCGCCAACCTACCTCGGCATGAACAGACCATTCACTCTCTTATTTTGCGCTTGGCCTTTTTTCGCTCCAGCTAACCAATCACTAGTTAGCCGTGCCCGCCGTCTGTTGCTCGGTTCGCCAGATTACCTGTAGCCTACTGGCAATCTGGATGGTAGCAGCCGAGACTGCGTTCCACTTCTCCACCGTTTGACACATCCGCTGGATAAGGGTATCCGGGGTTGTGTCCCAGCCACAGACGTCAAGCATTGCTCTTCTTTCGACGTCGAACCGATGACATACGAACAGTATGTGTTCGGCAGTTTCATCTACACCTGGGCAGTCCGGGCAGACTGGGACCTCCGCGTGTCCGAACCTGTAGAGGTACTGACGGAAACAGCCATGGCCTGACAGGAATTGTGTCAGGTGGAAGTGAACTTCCCCATGGGGTCTTCCCACCCAGCTCGATATGCTAGGTATCAGCCGGTGGGTCCACCTACCTTTCGAGGAGTTGTCCCACTCACGCTGCCATCTGGCGACCGAGGTCACCCTGGTGCGCTCGCGGGCTCCCCTATTTCCACGTAGCTCAAAGCACTCCTCATCTTCCCGAATGACCAGCCCGACTGGCATCATGCTCGCTATCACGCAGGATGCATCGTGTGATACCGTGCGGTAGGCAGATATCACTCTGAGGCACATCACGCGGTAGGTGCTCTTCAGTTTCTGTAGGTAACTGGTTACCCTCAGTGCTCTTGATCATGACGGGCCGCCATACCTGAGGATAGATACGGCAACGCCTGCTAGTAACCTACGTCTACTGGCGCACACCTTTAAGCTGTTGGACATCATCCTCGATAGAGCCGCAACAGCAATCGACTCTCTCTTGTCCATGGCTGCCGAAGGTCAGCTTGTCGTCTATAATGACTCCGAGAGACTTCAGACTTCGCTGTGAAGTGATCGCGACTTCTCCCACATGGATAACTGCATGTTGTGCCGACTTGCGGTTGTTGACGATAACTACCTCCGTCTTATGATGAGCGAGCTCCAGGCCTCTCGCGCTCATCCATTCCTCCACCGTGCTAATCGCGTGTTCTGCGGTTAGTTCTACCTCAGGAATTGACTCCCCGTAGACCTCCAAGGTTACGTCGTCGGCAAAGCCGACGATCTTGACCCCAGGAGGGAACTTCAGTCTCAGAACCCCGTCATACATGAGGTTCCATAGCACCGGGCCTAGGATCGAGCCCTGCGGGACTCCGGCGGTAATCGGAACCCTTTTCTGACCGGCATCGGTCTCGTATAGCAGTACGCGGTTTTGGAAGTAACTTTCCAGGATCCGGTACAGACCCACCGGTAGGCTAAGCCGGTGTAACGAGAGCGCGATGGCATCCCAGCTTGCGCTGTTGAATGCGTTCTTCACGTCAAGTGTCACTAACGCACAGTATCGAATACCTCGCCTTTTTCGTTGGATCGCTATCTCGGCAGTATTTATCACTGAGTTGAGAGCGTCCACTGTGGACTTACCCTTCCGAAAGCCAAACTGGTTGCTTGACAGACCGTCCGTACCTTCCGCGTACGGGGTGAGCCTGTTGAGGATGATCCTCTCAAGCAGTTTGCCAGTCGTGTCTATCAGGCAGATTGGTCTGTACGCCGATGGGTCGCCTGGCGGCTTCCCGGGCTTCGGCAACAGCACCAGTTTCTGCCTTTTCCATCTATCGGGGGCACTCGTCAAGACATCTCTGCATAGCTAGCCTGAACATGTTCGGGTTCGCTATGATCGCTGCCTTGAGAGCGTTGTTCGGAACTCCATCCGGCCCTGGAGCTTTGTTCATTGCTAGGGATTTAGCCACTGCGAGTAGTTCTTCGTTCGTCACTGGAGCCACCATTTCGACCGTGCCCGCACTGTCTCGTAGTGCAGGTGGCCAGGGGCTTGTGGCTCGAGACGGGAAGAGTACTTCGATAATCGTTGCCAACCGGTCCGGAGACCGTTCTGGGGGTGAGGAGCCCCCTTTGGTCTTGGCCATCACAATCCGGTAGGCGTCACCCCACGGATTCGCGTTGGCACTCTCACACAGGTTGTCGAAACACGCTCTCTTGCTGCTTTTAATAGCCTTGTTAAGGGCTAATTTCGCAGCTCGAAACACTTCACGGCGGTTCTCTCTTGCATCCTCGGTGCGAGCTCTTTGCATCCTACGTCTAGCTCTGAGGCAGGCTGACCGTAGAGCTGCAATCTCGGCACTCCACCAGTATACCGGGCATCTACCGTTTCTTGGCAGTGTTTTTCTCGGCATAGTGGCGTCGCACGCGCGTGATAGAACAGCTACCAGCGCATCCCCGCTTAGACTGTCGGTGTTGGCCTCCAGTCCCAGGGCCGCGGTGAAAGCTTCGCTGTCGAAGTGATTGGACTTCCACCCGCGTACCTGACAGGGATCTCCCGCCCTCGGATGCTGCACACCATAGTTGATCTTAAAGCGGATTGCTAAATGATCACTATGGGTGTAGCCTTCGTCTACCCTCCATTCCATGCCTGGAGCCAGACTCGGGCTGGCAAAGGTCAAATCAATCCACGCCTCCACTCCGTTTCTACGGAATGTACTAGCGGAGCCATCATTAGCTAGCACAGTATCGAGTTTCGCAAACGCTTCCATTAGCGCTTGACCCCTGCTATTTGTACAGCGGCTGCCCCACTCCACTGCCCAAGCGTTGAAGTCTCCCGCTATTACTACCGGTTTCCGGCCCACGAGGTCCGACGAGAGCCTGTCGATCATCTGGTAGAACTGTTCTATTGGCCACCTTGGTGGGGCGTAGCAGCTGCAATAGAACACACCATTGATCTTGGCAATCGCCACACCCTCGGCGGAGGGGTGTATTACCTCTTGAACCGGGAACCTTCCCGTTGTACAGATTGCCACCATTCCAGACCCGTCCGACACCCAATTGCCGTTGCCGGCAGGGATGCTGTACGGGTCTGATAATAGGGCGACATCTGTCATCGACTCCGAGACCGACTGCCACAGCAGCTGTTGGGCTGCTGCACAATGGTTAAGATTTAGCTGTGTGACTCTCACGGCTTCTTCTTATTTAACTCGCCGAAGGGACACGAAGGTCCGCCCATAGCATGTTTATGGGCTTGCTTCTTAGAGGTGCAGATAAGGCACTTATATGCCTTAGTGCACCCCCGCTCTTTATGCCCCTCCTCGCCGCATCGACGACATAGCTTACTCCTGTCTAGGCCTTTGCATTCGTAAGCTTTATGGCCGGATTCTAGGCACCGATAGCACCTGTCCACTGAAGGCGGCTGGGGTATACTAATAGGGCATACCGACCAGCCGACGTTCAATTCTTCAGCTTCCCTTTCTCGGTTACCTTTTTGGCATCCGCATTGAGTAGCCTGAGGTAGGCTACTTGGGTGCCAGAGGGTCCGTCCCTCAATCGCACAGAGGCCCGCTCGATTGTGACGCCGCAGTGCTCCTTGACGGCTGCGACGACGTCTTCTGCGGTCGCGAACTCGTCCAAGTGCTTGCACTGGAGAGTTGTTTCCGCACCTAGCGACCTGATTTGGGCGCCCTCGCCAAGGACCTCTTGAGCCAAGGCCTTATATATTGCACTTGATTGTGCGCCTCGCTTCAGCACCAGGAGCATCTCTCCCGTGTTGGTGCGTCTTACGCTACGCACATCCTGCCCAAGGGCCGAGAGGCTTTCGGCCGCCTTCATCGATTTAAGGACATCGGCGTATTTGTCCTTGTCGGTTTTTAACCACAAGGCTTCGCCTCTGTCCTTGGCCTTCCTCGCAGGCCGCGGTACCTCCGGTTTCGGTGCCGGCTTTTTCTTGGTAACCAGCGTCCAGGGGTTTGAGCCCCCCTGCCCCGGTTGTGCCGGGTTGCTGGTACCATCGCTCTCCACAGCGAGGTCACTCTCGCCCTCGCTTACCTCACCCAGGCGGCGTTTGACCTTGACGGTTGCACGCCGAGTGGTGTCGGTTTTGGCACCCTCTCCTGGCGACTTCCTAGGGCGCTTCGCATTCGATGCCGTCTTGCGATTGCCCTTTCCTTTTCCCTTCGAGGGGAACTCGGTCGCCGCTCCGATCGACGTGGCTGCTCCGTAGAAGGTAAAGGCCACTGTCTGTGAACCTCTATTGACCTTCTCTCTTTCCTCCCTATTGGAGGCCACTGTCTGGGTTTCTCTGTCGGGCCTCTCCCGACATTCCACCCTCTCAACATATGCCTGCTGTTCCTGTCTTGCGACACGAACAGCTTTCCGGAGCTCCAGAAGGCTCAACTTCAACTCCTTGGCTATGTTCTGCTTTGCGCTAGCGAAGTCGATTATAGCATCGAGTTGCTTCGCTACTTTGCGCATCGCAGCTATTGGCCCCTCCGATGCATTGGTAGGGGTATTGCCTACCGCTGCTGGGGGGTCACTGGTGCTTTCGGGTGCAGCACTCATCGCTCCACTACTCTCCCCACGGGGGGAGACCTCGCCAAACCACCTCTTGCGAAGGGGTTTGGCACCTCCGTCTGTTTATTTTTTTGCACTGGGGGCTTGTCAGGCTCGAATGGTGACGCTGCCATTAATACCGACTAAACTCCATTGGGCTCCGCCATCGTTCCTCCCAGGAACTACCTCTCGGTATTACTTCTGGGGGGATGGCTGTACTTAATGCACTCATTCACTCTCACTCACGCGTCCATACGTCCTGTATGAGGCTTACTTGGGTGCTCTCTCTATCGCACCTTGATTCACTCTCAAACACTCCCACATGAGGCTGACTTTTGTGCTCACTTTTTTCGTTCCTTGCGAGGCTGACCTGTGTGCTCACCTTACTCATTCCTTGCTAGGCTTACTTTTGTGCTCGCCCCACCCATACCATGTGAGGCTGACTTGGGTGCTCACCCTATCACCTGATTCACTCTCGATCGTGCCACTCTATTGTACCTCTGTCACTCCCCCTGGCATCCCATGTGGGACATTTTTCTTAGGCCCCACTTCTGACATACCATGCGAGGCTGACTTGTGTGCTCACCTTTTTCATTCCTTGCTAGGCTTACTTTTATGCTAGCCTCTACTATACCATGTGAGGCTGACTTTTGTGCTCACCCTTAACATGCCGTGTGAGACTGACTTGGATGCTCACCCTTTCACTCCTCTGCCACGCCATGAGGCATCGATAGCTAAGTCCCAACATACTACGCTACGACCCTCCCGTCTTGGCATGAGGCAGTCCACTTATACGCCTATACCCTCACTCTTCTGTCTTGCTTCGGGGTGGCTGGGTTTACCCCTTACGCGGTTGCCAGTCGCTGCGCCAAACCTGCCTCAGCATGAACAGACCATTCACTCCCTTTCTTGCGCTTGGCCTTTTTCGCTCCAGCTAACCAATCACTAGTTAGCCGTATCCGTCGTCTGTTGCTCGGTTCGCCAGATTACCTGTAGCCTACAGGCAATCTGGATGGTAGCAGCCGAGACTGCGTTCCACTTCTCCACCGATTGATACATCCGCTGAATAAGGGTATCAGGGGTTGTGTCCCAGCCACAGACGTCAAGCATTGCTCTTCTTTCGACGTCGAACCGATGACATACGAACAGCATGTGTTCGGCAGTTTCGTCTACACCTGGGCAGTCCGGGCAGACTGGGACCTCCGCGTGCCCGAACCTGTGGAGGTACTGTCGGAAACAGCCATGGCCTGACAGGAATTGTGTCAGGTGGAAGTGAACTTCCCCATGGGGTCTTCCCACCCAGCTCGATATGCTAGGTATCAGCCGGTGGGTCCACCTACCTTTCGAGGAGTTGTCCCACTCACGCTGCCATCTGGCAACCGAGGTCACCCTGGTGTGCTCGCGGGCTCCTCCATTTCCACGTAGCTCGAAGCACTCCTCATCTTCCCGAATGACCAGCCCGACTGGCATCATGCTCGCTATCACGCAGGATGCATCGTGTGATACCGTGCGGTAGGCAGATATCACTCTGAGGCACATCACGCGGTAGGTGCTCTTCAGTTTCTGTAGGTAACTGGTTACCCTCAGTGCTCTTGATCATGACGGGCCGCCATACCTGAGGATAGATACGGCAACGCCTGCTAGTAACCTACGTCTACTGGCGCACACCTTTAAGCTGTTGGACATCATCCTCGATAGAGCCGCAACAGCAATCGACTCTCTCTTGTCCATGGCTGCCGAAGGTCAGCTTGTCGTCTATAATGACTCCGAGAGACTTCAGACTTTGCTGTGAAGTGATCGCGACTTCTCCCACATGGATAACTGCATGTTGTGCCTGTCGCATTCCTTGCGAATCATTGCTCTGCAACTGCTGGCCAACGTCTTATCCCACCAACTGTGCTCGAAAAACTGCCAAATAATCGCGTGCCTACTTTCTTTGCCACATTCAATACACTCACACTTGCTCACAAAACCGAAGGCTTTACTATTCCCTTCTCTCATTTTCAACTCTCACAACTAAAACATATACGTCGACAAAGCTTTCGCTCAGTTGACAAGCACGCCACCATTCCACCAGTCTCGCATCCATCAATCTTTATTTTTCTCTCGGTTTCTCCCTCTCGTTTCCCATAAGATTTCAAACCGTCAGCCACACACACTTACTCACGGGACAGCTCGCTTAGGTAAGTATGTTCAACTGCAACCCACACCGTCGCACACCCATCGTTCTGTCGTTTTATCGCTCAGTTTCTCACTCTCGTTTCCAAAGCTTCGAAATTACGCTTTACAAAGCACACACATTACAATGGGACAACGTCTTGAAGTTCTATTCTGGTGGCACCTTCGTACTTTATGCTCGAATCGTGTCGTTTACAAATAATAGGGATGACTATTTTCTTTTTTTTTTTGCCAGCCATATTCAATGAAAAGATATTTTTGTATGCTCAATTTATATATTTTTTCTATGAAGGTCTTATCTACTACATCCTTCCGTACCTCCACTCTATTGATATACAAAGTAAATATAGTCGTTATCGAATCTCGCAGGACGATTTATGTTGTCCCTTGTTCTCAAGGTTCTGGTGTTAGAGACTGCATCTGATGTACCATGTTCTCCATTTGTAGTGGGCAACATCACCATTCCGTCTCGTATTTCCATAGGCATTGAATCTTCGTTTGAATCCGTCCTCATCAAAGTACCGTCCTGCACTAGGTTGTCAGTTTCGTTGTATTTTTCCGGGGCTTTTTTAACGTCCTGAATGTGCCTTGTGTATTGTACCCCACCTTTACTCAAAACGATCAGCTTGGAACCGTCTTTCGCGATTACCGTGTAGGGTTCCGAAGAAAATGTAGGATCGGTCTTTGTCTTCTTTTGCTGCAAAATAAGTACCATGTCTCCTACTACAACTTCCGATGGTTTGGCCCCCCTTCTCATATCAGCGTACTTTTTGCTGATTAGCTTGCTTTCCGCATCTCGTTCTCGGATATCGGTTCGATCTAACATTTTTTCCCTTTGTTGCCACAGACTAGGGAACGTTCCACGAAATTTCCAACCCACTAACATTTCGAAAGGAGTCGCTCGTAAACGGGAGTGAGGAACTAATGTATTATGGTTATGAATGTATTGATTTAAGGCCCATCTCCAATTCTTTCCTTCTATTTTTGCCGCTGACATTGCTTTTGTTATTCCGGGGTTCTGCCTTTCGACGGCTCCATTGGTTTGAGGGCTCAATGGAATCGCTTTTCGGACCTTTACTCCTTTTTCTTCCCAGAAAGAAATAAAAGCGGAACTTTGAAATGGCGGTCCGTTGTCGCTTTGTAGTACGCGTGGCAGTCCCCATCGTTGAAAAATGTTGCACAAGGCCGCATTCGTGTGATCCGCGTCCATCTGCTTCATCTCCACTACCGACAAGTAACGTGAATAAATATCCACGATCACCAAAAACTCTCCTGATCCAAAACCCGGGATCGAAAGGAAGTCGATTTGAATTATTTCCCATGGGTTTTCGGGTAAATCTCTCGAAGATAGTGGCTGAGGTGGACCTTTCCGAGACAACATAATGCAGGTTTCACAAGATTTTACGAAGGCTTCTGCCTCTTTCGCCATTCCTGGCCACCAGAAAAATTCTCTCAGAATTCGTTTCATATTCACCACACCTACGTGTCCTCCGTGTGATGACGACATAGCTTTACGCCTTAGATCGGAAGGTAATAAGACTCTGTCGTTTTTGAAAATTATGTTTCCGAGGGTGTATAAATGTTTTCGTTGGGCCTCGAATCTTCGTAAGGTTCCTGGCCATACATCCGACTTCATCGCTTGGCGTATTTCCTTCATCTCGCTGTCGTTTTCTGAGCATGATTCGATATCATCCCAGGTTATTTCTAACAGCCTCAAGTGCGAATAGTAGATTACCGCTATCTTCCTCTTCAAAAGGCAGAGCTTTTTGAGATATGTTAATCAGCCTGGACAATGCGTCTGCTACATTTAGTTCCCCTGCAACCCGTTCAATCTTAAAGACTTGCGGTTGTTGACGATAACTACCTCCGTCTTATGATGAGCGAGCTCCAGGCCTCTCGCGCCCCTTCCATTTCTCCACCGTGTTGATCGCGTGTTCTGCGGTAAGTTCTAGCTCAGAGATTGACTCCCCGTAGACCTCCAAGGTTACGTCGTAGGCAAAGCCGACGATCTTGACCCCAGGAGGGAACTTCACTCTCAGAACCCCGTCATACATGAAGTTCCATTGCACCGGGCCTAGGATCGAGCCCTGCGGGACTCCGGCGGTAATCGGAACCCTTTTCTGACCGGCATCGGTCTCGTATAGCAGTACGCGGTTCTGAAAGTAGCTTTCCAGGATCCGGTACAGACCCACCGGTAGGCTAAGCCGGTGTAACGAGAGCGCGATGGCATCCTAGCTTGCGCTGTTGAATGCGTTCTTCACGTCAAGTGTCACTAACGCACAGTATCAAATGCCTCGCCTTTTCCTTTGGATCGCTATCTCGGCAGTATTTATCACAGAGCGTCCACTGTGGACTTACCCTTCCGAAAGCCAAACTGATTGCTCGACAGGCCGTCCGTACCTTCCGCGTACGGGGTTAGTCTGTTGAGGATGATCCTCTCAAGCAGTTTGCCAGTCGTGTCGATCAGACAGATTGGTCTGTACGCCGATGGGTCGCCTGGCGGCTTGCCGGGCTTCGGCAACAGCACCAATTTCTGCCTTTTCCATCTATAGGGGAAACGGCACTCGTCAAGGCAACTCTGCATAGCTAGCCTGAACATGTTCGGGTTCGCTATGATCGCTGCCTTGAGAGCGTTGTTTGGAACTCCATCCGGCCCTGGAGCTGTGTTCATTGCTAGGGACTTAGCCACTGCGAGTAGTTCTTCATTCGTCACTGGAGCCACCATTTCGGCCGTGCCCGCACTGTCTCGTAGTGCAGGTGGCCAGGGGCTTGTGGCTCGAGACGGGAAGAGTACTTCGATAATCGTTGCCAACCGGTCCGGAGACCGTTCTGGGGGTGAAGAGCCCCATTTGGTCTTGGCCATCACAATCTTGTAGGCGTCACCCCACGGATTCGCGTTGGCACTCTCACACAGGTTGTCGAAACACGCACTCTTGCTGCTTTTAATGGCCTTATTAAGGGCCAATTTCGCAGCTCGAAACACTTCACGGCGGTTCTCTCTTGCATCCTCGGTGCGAGCTCCTTGCATCCTACGTCTAGCTCTGAGGCAGGCTGATCGTCGAGCTGCAATCTCGGCCGGAACCAGACTCGGGCTGGCAAATGTTACGTCAATCCATGCCTCCACCCCGTTTCTACGGAATGTGCTAGCGGAGCCATTGTTAGCTAGCACAGTATCGAGTTTCGCAAGCGACTCCATTAGCGCTTGGCCCCTGCTATTTGTACATCGGCTGCCCCACTCTACTGCCCAAGCGTTAAAGTCTTCCGCTATGACTACCGGTTTCCGGCCCACTAAGTCTGACGAGAGCCTGTCGATCATCTGGTTGAACTGTTCTATGGACCACCTTGGTGGAGCGTAGCAGCTCCAGTAGAACACACCATTGATCTTGGCAATCGCGACACCCTCGGCGGAGGAGTGTATTACCTCTTGAACTGGGAACCGTCCCGTTGTACAGATTGCCACCATTCCAGATCCGTCCGACACCCAATTGCCGTTGCCGGCAGGGATGTTGTACGGATCTGATAGGAGAGCGACATCTGTCCTCGACTCCGAGACCGACTCCCACAGCAGCTGTTGGGCTGCTGCACAATGGTTAAGATTCAGCTGTGTGACGTTCACGGCTTCTTCTTATTTGCCTCACCTAAGGGACACAAAGGTCCGCCCATAGCATGTTTATGGGCTTGCTTCTTAGCGGTGCAGATAAGGCACTTGTGCGCCTTAGTGCAACCCCGCTCCTTATGCCCCTCCTCGCCGCAGCGACGACATAGTTTGCTCCTGTCTATGCCCTTGCACTCGTAGGATTTGTGACCGGACTCAAGGCACCGATAGCATCTATCCACTGAAGGCGGCTGGGGTATGCTAATTGGGCATACCGACCAGCCGATCTTCAGCTTACCTTTCTCGGTTACCTTTTTGGCATCCGCCTTCAGTAGCCTAAGGTAGGCTACTTGGGTGCCAGCCTCTCTAAAACGCACAGAGGCCCGCTCGATTGTCACGTGGCATTGCTCCTTAACGGCTGCGACGACATCTTCTGCGGTCGTGAACTCGTCCAGATGCTTACACTGGAGAGTCATTTCCGCCCCTAGCGACCTGACCTGGGCGCCTTCACCAAGGACCTCTTGGGCCAAGGCCTTGTACACCGCACTAGATTGTGCGCCTCGCTTCAGCACCAGAAGCATTTCTCCTGTGGTTTGTGGGAAGCTAAGTGAAAAAGAGCTTTTGCTTCCCTTACTAACCGTAAAGGATCTAGAAGCACCGATCCGTTTGGAAGCATAAGCCGAACGAGGCGTGCTCTCCTTCCCAGCTAACAGCCAAGGAGGGCGAAACAGGTAGAGCAACGGATCCGTCTGGGAAGAACATTGCGGTGTCTTCCGGTATTCTTTGCGGGGAGCAAACGAGTTCGGTGATTTGACACCATCGTCGCTAGGGAGATTCCAACAATCGAGCCACGCTCACCTCCCTAGCTAATTGCAAAGAACCGCAGCCGGAGTAGCAAAGCACCTTTCGGCCCAGCAGTAGCAACTCAACAGCAGCAGCAGTGGAGAGAATTAGGAGAAAATAAACACTGTAAAATTTAATTTATTTGTTTTTTTTCCTTTTTGTTTGTTGTGTTACCTAAATCCGAAATTCCAGTAGAATCATCCAGGCCGCCTTGAAAGAAGGGCCCGCCGGGCAATCAGAACTCGAGTAGGGGGCAAACCGTTACTTACAAAAGGCTATGCCATCACTCTAAAAATCGCTAACCTAACCCACCCAAGCGAAAATAGCTGGCCAATAACCCGAGCATACTATATTTTGGTATTCATACCAAAACTTGGTAATAATTGGTTATTATACCTTATTAAGGTATTAAGCAGGTATTGGAGAAAAAAATTTCAATGACTGTACCTTCATGAGGTAGAGTGAAGAATGACTCCGACATACATTTAGAGTAAAGAATGACTCCGCCATACTTAACTTGATTTGCTACAATAATTCCAGAGTCAAAGAACTGAAACGGACGAAAACAGGAAGACACTATTGCACAGTGTTTTGAAACGTCGTTTTCGTGCTCAAAATTAATAGCGTCTAAACCGTGAACTTTAGAAGTATAGTTTGTACGGAGAAGTTGTTGCCCTAAGAATTGCCCATCCACTGGAGGATATCGTTCAGTGATTAATTCACCTATAAGTGATATTCAAAATTTATTTTCTGAAATAATTAAGATAGAGACTTTGTGTCTTCGGCAAAGTTGTAGCAAAAGTTACTACAAAAGAAATTGCTGAAATTAGTTTATTCATGATAACTTTTTTAGTCATTCTTCTACCTCTTGGAATCTTCCACAAAGTTGTTTGCTAAATTGAAACACACCCCTCACTACGCCCTATTGCGAAACTACCTACGCCCATGAAATTGAACTAAGGCTTTTGAATAATTCACCCAAACATACCAATGTGGTAAATCTAAAGTATATGATGTTATTTTGGTATGCTATATGAAATATCATTGGTACATCCACAGTGCTGGCAAAAAAAATTTTGGCGATTAATTCGATCTATCAAACTTTGAACAGCTATAACTTGTTGTAGAGACATTCTAGCACCATGCATCTTTCGGCAAAGTTGTTCAGTGTACAGCGTCCTGGACTACACTTCTATCTAATTGCTGGTATACTGCAGGAAGAATTGTACTCTTTAAAATCGAAAATGCAAAAAAGTTGGTTTTCCCATACTAATTTCCAAACAAATTTCAAACGCAATGCGCTACGCCGGGTCAAATCCAATCGACCTCAGATTTTTCACAGTTGTTTTGGACCCCAAATGGAACCATAAAAGTGCTGTTCTGAAAAAAAAAACGATCATTTTGCCCCACCCTAATGGGTAATTCTGTTCTTGATTTGATGAAATAAATTTTCATTAGCAATCGCCTCGAAAATCTTGGAAATACACGAGATGATAGCTATTATACGATAGTTACGTGCATCGGATTTTTTACCATTTTAAAAAATTGGAACTAGGAAAGACTTTTTCCATGTTTTAGGAAAAAAAACCTGATTCTAGAGACATGTTAAAAAGTCAAAATAAAGGAGCGGTTAGTTCCATTGACAAATTTTTTAAAAATACCGGTGAAACGCCATCAGGTCCAGGGCTTTTAGAATTATCCGAGTTTTTTAAGGCATCCATGATTGTATGTACTTTTATCTGTTTAATGTTAATAACTCTTGAAAGGTCGGGGAGAAATGAGAAATATTCACGCTCTCGATCCTTCTCCGAAAATGTAGTGTAAAATTCTTGGAAGAATGTTGTAAAAAGATTGCAGATTTCCTCTGAGTTATCGCCTACATCAAGATGCATTTCTGTTGGGAAATAATCCGATTTTATTTTAGTTTTCACGTAATTAAAGAAGTTTTTTGGGCATGTTTTTATATTGCTTTCTGTTCTTTCATTGTACTCTTCAAACGCGATATCAATGGCAAGTAGGATTGGGAGTACCGGTTTTACCGTTACTGAAAACCGGTTAAACCGTCCAAATATCCTATACCGAAATACCGGTTTTGTAAGAATAAAAAACCGATATTTTCGGTAATTTGTTAGAAAGGACTAATTAATAAAAGGATTTTATTGTTGCACAGCTATAAAGCACTTTAAAATGCTTTTTACTTGTTAGTGTTTTCAAATTAGGTCCCATGCACAGTAAGCTTGCCTGTTTTAGGACTCTTTAATAATAATATAAGTAGGGGAATAGTGCTTATGTGAACAGTGGATACAACTTAATTTAACGACCCCAAAAATCCGACATGTCAAATAAAACTTATCAAACTATGGAGGAACAAGAAAATCTGCAAGACAAAATCAATCAACTCCATATTCCCACATACTCCATTTTGAATTCAATTTATTCACACTAATGGCAAATCGCATACACCTATCACAGAACTCTGACAATATACGGTTTTCATCAGCAATATTGCCTCGGGATACGTCGAAATGAAATTAAAAAAAGATCTGTCCTGTGTTTTCGTTTTCGACAGACTGAAACCCGTTCCAATTTCTGGTGAACACCACCTTTATGTTCGAGCATTTGGATAAAGGTGCTTAGAGTTCTAAGGTAATTCGTCTTTGGCAGTAACTAAGTGAGGAGTGAGGTAAGCGTGTAGCAAGCTGTAGGGAAAAATGACAGCGAATAACTTTGTTTATATACTGAAATCCAAGCAAACATGCATGGGGATGTAGTATATAATGTTGTTAGCTGTCGTTTCTAGAACCAACATGGCTGATCGGCGATTTCGAGGATCGTATCACCTGAGAATGAAAGCTCCTTGATTTGGATAACCAGAAAACAATAACTTCAGCTCTGATTCTCGGAACGCCGACTGCATCTAGCTAACCAGTGTGCTTTTTGGACCAATAAACGACGACACTTTGCATACTACGATACAAAAACCAGATGCTGAATCACATCCCATTTTTATTTTGATTATATAGGTTTTAACCGATAGAATGATGAAGGACCACTTTGTTTTCATGTTCATGTGTTCTCTCGATAGCGTTTGGTCACCGGTTTCTTACAATCATATTTTATTGCGTCTATCACCAACCTTCGAAACGTTGGTGATAGACGCAATAAAATATTATTGTAAGAAACCCGTGACCAAACGCCATCTCTCATAGGTTTTAACCTTAGGGTGATAAGGCTCTCTTCGAGTTAGCAAAATATCTTTGGAAATTTTTTTAACCCTATTTGCGGGATTGAGAATCGAACCCAGGTGAGCTGCGTATAAGGCAGTCGATTTACCAACTACGCTATTCCCGCTCCTTAATGTGGGCTTTAGAAAAGATTCACAATACCATAAGAGTAATCAAATCAACATTCATAAAGCTTTCTTCGAAATTGGAGTACGTTGAGAGCAAATCATGTTCTCTGTTAAATTATGCTTTGTATGCTTAGCGATTATTTTGAAAACATAGTTTGCAATTTTTTTTTAAATACCGGTTTTTACCGGTTTTTTCTATACCGAAAGTACCGGTTTTTTAAAATCCTCCGGTTTTCCCAACCCTAATGGCAAGGTTCAATTGATCGCATAGATTTAAATAGTTTGTTAAGTTATTTTCGTTGTTATATTTTTTATAGATTTTGTGTGCTTTCTGCTTACTATTATCGGTTATTATCGGTCGCCTTTTTTAACCAGGGCTTGAGATACTTTAACTCACCAAGGATGCCACACGGCCTCTAGGTGGGTTTTGCATGGAGAAAAATAATATACTGTTATCAACCTCCTAGTGGACCACAGCCACAGATTATAAAATGTTAAAAATAAAATTGACTGTTGAGTAGGGTGGCTTAAAATATTTATTTTTTTACTAAGGCTTAAATAAAAAGTTTTTACATGATTTGTGTGTCCAACATGGCAATCAAAATTACGACCATCTATCGAAAACAACCAAATTTCATTGCTGCGTTTCAAATAAATTGATAGGGTAAACGAGCCCTTATTTATCTCATTATTCAGAATGTTACACTATTTCGTTGATAGCTCGACCAACTGTTACTGAATTGCAGTTAAATATGTTTAAAAGTATTTACTTCGTTAATAAGAAGTAAAACAATGAAAAATCTGGCCAGAAAAATTGAAAATACTCGGCTTTGAGCCAAGTGAAAAGTCGAACACCATCATTCATCCTAACATTTAAGCTAATGCGTTGAACTGAGATAGCAGACACTGCTCCCACTAATGTGTTCATATGGTTGGGATGAATATGGAACAGGGCACAGGTACCGGAGGAGTGGAAGGAACGGGTCATCACCCCGATATACAAGAAAGGCGACAAATTGGACTGTGAAAACTACAGAGCGATCACAGTGACAAATGCCGCTTACAAAGTGCTATCCCAGATTCTGTTCCGGCGCCTATCACCGCTGGTAAATGGATTTGTTGGAAGTTATCAGGCCGGTTTCATCAACGGCAGATCAACAAACGACCAAAAATATACGGCAAATCCTCCAAAAATGCCGTGAATATCAGGTCCCGACTCATCACTTGTTCATCGACTTTAGAGCCGCATATGCCACGGTGGACCGTGTGGAGCTATGGAAAATGATGAACGAGAACGACTTCCCTGGGAAGCTGACAAGACTGATTAAGGCTACGATGGATGGTGTAAGGTGTTGTGTCAAAATTTCGGGTGGCCTCTCGGGTCTGTTTGAAACACGCAGGAGACTCAAGCAAGGCGATCGGTTAGACAACCTGCCTAGAGCACTCTAGTTAGAGTGTAGCCAAGACGCGTTTGACGTATCCAAATGAGCAGAAATCCGACGTATTTCTATTGTGAATACGTCAAATTTCATGTTCGTTTGGATACGTCATGGCCTCATGGCCGCACTCTAACTTAAGTTCTCTAGTCCTGCCTGCTGTTTAATATAGCGCTGAAAGGTGTAATGCGAAGAGCAGGATTCAACATGTGGGGTACGATTTTCACGAGGTCCGGTGGTGCACTGATAGAATATATTCGTAAATCGCTACGCATTAGTTTCGTACAGATAATTTTCATAAAATATACGAATTTTTCGTACATATAATGAATCGTTCGTAGTTCTATTGAAACACATTTATTTTTTATTACGAGTTTTTCGTGAAAACTACGAAATGACTTTCGTTGGCTTATTACGAAACAGCTTCGTTCGGCAAACGATTTGTTCACAGCTAAATACGAATATCTTTATAATATTTACGAGCACCATTCGTCGAACCGTCAACGTCCACAGAGCTTAAATATGGAGTCATTGTTGCTATACGTCATATAATTGTTGATGATCACGACGGTCTCGGTCTGACTATTTAGTAGCCGTATCCGTGTCCGCCGGTTTCAGGAAGATTTTCTAAACCTCTTCCGCTTCTAGTTGATCCAGAATCCAGAGCAGTACTGATTCAGTTGAGCCATCGCAAACTGCTCGATGGTTTTGTATGAATAATTTTGAGTTTTTCTCTGCCGGAGCAAAGTCAAAAGAATATGCTATTAAATAGGAAAACTTCTCTTAGATAAACAAAATGAATTCGTGCGACCAACGAGATTGTTCGTAATATACATAGACGTTTATTAAAATAAACAAAGCATTTCGTTCCATTCACGAAAATTAATGTCGTTTTCAACGACAACATTCGTTCAATGTACACTAAATTAGTAAAATTCACGAAAACTTTCGTTCATCAAGCGACCATTTCTTCATATCACAATAAAATCGATTTTGCCTGATCTGTTTATTAACTAAAAAAATCGGTGTTGTCAAACATCGATTCCAAAAGATCGAATGAAAAAATAAGAAGATAATAAATACGAAAACTTTTCTAAGATGAACGAAATGAATTCGTGCGACCAACGAAGTTGTTCGTAATATACAAAAACATTTATTGAAATAAACGAATGATTTCATTTCATTCACGAAAAATAATGTCGTTATCAACGATAACATTCGTTCCATGTACACTAGATAAGTAAAAGTTACTAAAACTTTTGTTCATCAAGCGTCCATTTCTTCACACCACAATCTTTCTAGTACTCAATAATGATGAGCAGGTTGAAATGGAATCGAATTTGCCAGATCGTAATTTTGTAATATACATAAACGTTTATTAAAATACACGAAACATTTCGTTTCGTTCACGAAAAATAATGTCGTTATCAACGAATACATTCGTGCAATGTAACCTAAATAAGTAAAATTCACAAAAATTTTCGTTCATCAAGCGGCCATTTCTTCGTACCTCAATAAAATCGATTTGGCCATATCGATTTTTTTAAATTAAAAAATCTATGTTGTCAAACATCGATCCCAAAATATCGACTGAAAACAATAAGAGGATAATAAATACGAACGCTTTTCTAAGATAAACGAAATTAATTCGTGCGACCAACGAAATCGTTCGTAATGTACACACACGTTTATTAAAATAAACAAAACATTTCGTTTCATTCACGAAAAATAATGTCGTTATCAACGATAACATTCGTGCAGTATACATTAAACGTGTAAAATTTACGAAGGATTTCGTTCACCAAGCAGCCATTCTTGTTCATGAAATGAACGAAAACTACTATTTAGAATGCACGAAAATACTTCGTTGCAGAAAACGACGAATGAGTTCGTCTATTGTATGATCGATTTCATTATATTTACGAATTTATATTATCAGTGTGTGCAGGAGGATGGCGTGTGGAGGAGAAGGATGAACCACGAACTTGCGCGATTCTATGGTGAGCCAAGTATCCGGAAAGTAGCTCAAGCTGGAATGGTACGGTGGGCGGGGCATGTTGTGAGGATGCCGGACAACAAACCCACCAAGTTGGTTTTCACCTTCAACCCGAAAAGAGGCGAATGACCATAAGGTCAAATCCCCTATGAAGGAAATAAAAAAACTCTTCAATTGTAGAAACACTCACAAAAACGCGACGCAAGACAGGACACAATATTTCTAGAGAAAATTTTCAATAGGACGTAAGTAACATTAAGAGCCTCTCTTTGTTTACTTTCTCTTTCGTTTATTACAGCGTCATTACAACACTTTGCACCAATTTTCCAGTACATATCGAAAGCCAACGGTTTTTACTAGAATATTATGCAAAGAGTAGAGTAGTAAATGTTGAAATGGCCGAGCAATGAACAGAAGAGAAAGACCCCAAAGAGAATCTCTCATTGTTACTTACGACCCATTCTAAATTTTCTCTAGATTTATTGTCCTTACTAATAAATGTTTGTTACCCTCCACACCTTACGTTGTATCTCGACATTCACTACTTCCTCCAATCTTCACGCCAGAAAAGAACGTTGATAGCTTAATTCAAACGCTTCTGAAGTCGAAAATCATTACTGGTAGCGGTGTAGAAGACTGTTGTTTCCTTGTAGTGCAGTGTTTTATGCGATAGGTACCTAACTGACGGTGAAATGTATAACTTGTACATATTGAACAGTCCCAGATTTTGAGGTTTTGTCCCGCAATGTAAAACGTCCCGGAAAGTGTCCCGCATTTGTCAAAACAACAATTTTGATTTGTGATACTCCATCTCCGTACTATGTGGGGAATGCGCAAATTGAGCTAATTTGTTTTGATTGTCACGGTGCCCTTTTCGACTTCTTCTATGACCCAGGTCATAAATTCTTACAGTTTCTCGTTCTTTCACAAGTTTGCAAATATTTGGGAATCGTACACCGTTATTAGGTTTCTTGGGCACGTCCCGCATTCGTCTTGAAAACATCTGATAACTTTATTGTAGACGCATATTTCAAGTCCACTCATAGCGACTTTCCGAAGGCACCCTATAGCTTTCGCTTATTGCGAATCATTTCCGCAATTAATATTTAAAATCAGTGAATGAACTACAAGATAAAATATTTGTGCGTTTCCGATCAAAGGATCCCAAAAATGCAGCAAAGGGTACCACTCTCGGGGCTGCACATTTATCCTGCTTCCCACGAAAATTCGAGTACGATTTTCGACGCAAAAACGTGCCATTTCGCCAGAAAGCGTTTATTCATCGCACTGGTGCAACCGCCGACTGGCTGAATAGGAAACCAATAACGGCTGAAAAGACCATTCGCGAGCGACGATTAATTTTGCTTATTCTCGCCCATTCGACAGCTGCACACCCACCCACCATTTCGGAAGCCGTCACAGTTATCGTGTTGCCGTTGTTGACCTATCGAGCCAGCATTTGTTCACCCCGATCGGCAGTTTCACGTCATGCAGTTGGCTTAATGGCTCAAAAATTAATTTTTTAATCATATATTTTTATGGCTTGCAATTCGTTTTATGATCGTAAATTTTTAATTCCTCTTAATTTTTCGTAACCTGCGAGTTGTCGGTCTAGCAAACAGGTGCGGTGAGCTTTCCTTCCGTAAGTTGCGGGGTGATGGTGAGTGGTGAAAAATGTGTAGTGCCACAAACGGGTACGGGTGCAAACATTTCGCAGCGAATGACAACTAACAAACTTGCGCTGTTTGAATAATTGAGTAGCGGAAGCTCTAATCCGGCTCAGAAGCGGTGGCAACCGCGCAAATATTAGTCATTTAGAGTAGGTATTCATTTGCATGTCAAGTCTGTCTACCATCTTGCGAGGTAAAGCTGGTGGAAATAGAAATGAATCAGAGCAATGTTTTGGAGCAGAAATTTTACCAAAGGAGTCACAGGAGTGTACTGATATATGGTGATATTGCGCCTTAAATAAATAAAACTAACCAAAAAAGATTAAATCTTCACAACAGTGTGCTAAGATCTTCCTTATATTTAATTTTTTTTTTCATTTGCATTCTTCGTTGTGTTGAATTGTAGGTAAAGTTGTTGACATTATTTTTTTTACTTTGTCCGTACATATTTCATAATCTGGCAAAGAAAATACAAATTGCATGCTATTAGTTGCCAGCTTCAAATGGTGTTTTTGTAACCACTACTAACCGTTCAATATGGAGGTTAGCGTGGCTCGAATATGACATTTTTCAGTACAGCACTTTTTGAGTTCCTTTTGTGGTCCCAAATGCCTGTGCAAAGTTTGGGAGCGGTCGGTTATATGTTATATGGAGAAATCAATTATTTTGCATTTATGTTAATAAAGATCGGTATTTCCTTCACTATGAAAAACCAGCTTCATAAAACTATAGTTCAGACCTTGGCTAACAACTTTGTCAAAGACGGTAACTAGCTACGAGTTTTCAAAAAATAGTTCTAACGATTTTAAAACGTATGGTTCAATCCAAATGCAGAAATTCATTATTTCTTCCAACACTGTCAGTACACCACGACACCGATACTTTAAACTTAAATAAATGAGAATATAGTCATCGCGGAGACTTAGTACCTTTAAATGAAATGTTCAGAATGAATTGCTAAATAACATAGACATAGTCAGAAAATGAAAAAAAGAGGAGGGGGTGGCTTGTGTACTCCCCAATTCCCTTCTTAGATAGTTTAGTATAACATAAGGAGCACATCTTCAACGCTGGTTTATACCGCCGTATTAAAAATAAATCTTACGAGACGGCGCCGGTGGATGAGTGGTAAGCGTGACTGCCACTCATTCCATTTGGCCTGGGTTCAATTCCAGCCAAGGTCGTTGAGATTTTTCAGAGGTGAAAAATCTGTGGTCACGTCTTCCTTCTGAAGGGAAGTAAAGCCGTTGGTCCACGGTCCATGAAATCGGTGGATCGATATCTAGTCCAGGTAGTGGAATCACCTTCCTGACGTCGGTAAAGAAGAAGTAGATCCAATTTCTATACTCTTACTAACAAAAAAATCCTCCTCCCGTGATACTTGTGGAGTGCGCAGTAGTATATACGGCCTCTAGTAAAAGCAAGCATCGGACTAACCATTCCTTCCCTTTCCTTCCGCTATCTACGTTAGGGCCTGGCCGGCGCCGCTATTGATCAAAAACACTTTAGGATTACCAGGAGTTTGTTTCGCTACTTCCAAGCATAATTATGTACTGATTCCCTGTGCAACTTCAGCTAGTCCCGATCTATAACGGAGTAGCAGCCAGGGATGGTCGCACAAGCTCTAGCTCAAGCTCAAGCGAATTAAAAATGAATCTTTCGTGTTTGAGTGCTACTATTTAAGGGCTCTACTGTTATCTCATACAAAATGGTACAACGGTTTATATGTTTTGCATATTTTAAAACCCTATTTCTTAGCTGTTCAGAGTCAGAATTTCAAAAAAAATGCATATTCTTAGATTCCTTCAAGTCTCGGAATCATTTCTATTGAAGTTTTCGTTTGAGAATATAGGAACGAAACCAGGATAGTTACTTCAATCAAACCTTTTTGTGATGAAATTGGATTAGGTTCACGCAAAACAGAGGTGATCTTGGTGATCCAGAAATATACTTCAGGTTAGAACCCAACGCGATTTCCAGACCTGAGTTAGTTTTGCCTCAAGCAAAAACAATACATAAATTTGTAGGTGTGAGTCCTAAATATTGTAAATGTTATTTCCCACAACAAAGATTGTAGTATGATTCATATTTGGGTCTATTAAAATATATGGAAAGTTCAGTCATTGACATTTACAAGGACGTAATTAGGGTTGGGAGTACCGGTTTTATCGTTACCGAAAACCACCCAAAAATCAAAACCGAAATTACCAAAAAACCGGTATTTTTGGTAAAAAGAATACTGTTCAATAGTGTTCGAAACTTCGATTGAGAAGAAACAAAACAATTAAATGCATATTGAAATACTTGCAGAACAATGGCGGGTCATTCAAGACTGCTACTCTTGTTTCTCACAGGCTTATTAATCACACAAACATATTGCTGTTGTTTTATGTTATTTCGGCGAAGTATCAATTTTTTTACAGAGAATTAAACTTTACACAGATAAATGCTTCTTCATGTTATGATTGAAATTTCCAAAACTGATTTTACGTCAAAATGTATTTCAGTGATTGAATATTGCTCAAAAAATAATATTCTGTTTAATTCTAGAATCAAACAACGATTCCGACGAATAAGATTATGGTTAATATTTCGTGGAAGATGGTGAACATATGGGAGTCGATCTTATCATAGATTTCGTTGTTTTAAATTAAAAGATTCGCAATACTGTTAAACGTTTCAGACGGTTTCTAACTAAGAACCACATTCTTCAACGATACGTGAAGGTTGAGTTTGGAAAGGAAATCAACCTAATGCTGAACAGTAAGACAAGATGGAATTCGTTGGTTACTATACTCAAGCGATTTAATAAACTGAATAGGGCTATTCAAAACGCGCTTCTGGACACGGGTGATAAATTTGATTTGGATCAACCTGACATACAGCAAATTAAGAATGTTGTTGATGCACTGGAGCCTGTTCAAACTTCTATTGAGCATCTGTGTCGCAAGGATATTAATCCCTATGAAGCAAATATTGCCCTTCAGTTCATACTGGAGCATTTGGATGAACATAAAACAACGATTCCAGTTCAGATTTTCAATGCACTTGTGTTTCGAATCTCTGAACGTCGACTACATTTAGCTGACCTTTATGCTTATTTTTAAAACAAGCGAGTTCGACAACTTAACCCATTCATGCCCATATTGTTTGTGGACAACAACGTTTTTAAACAGCTATAACTATTGATTGAGGCAAGTTTTGCTCACAAAAGTTATTGCAATTCGTCTGATTGGATTCCGATGGAGCAGTGCTGCCAGGGACAGTTTACGTTGACGACGGAAAATGAATTTTTTATATATCTTCGTTATGTTGCAATATCATTAAAAACTGACAAAACTTATCAATTTAGACTGTCTTTGGCTACGTTTTCCACACAAGTGGACTATTGTATATATTCTAGGAGAATTGTATTGAGCATTAGAAGATAAAAATTGAGCAGCTTCTAGCACTGCGAGGAAAGCACCTATCTTTATGGAAAAAGGTTTTTCGAGTTTCTTGACCCCACCGCTTTCAAGGAAAAATAGTTTTGAAACCCTACATGTACTAGAAAAAAGTTGGGCATGAAAGGGTTAACGACATGGACACTTTCGGAATATTTTTCCAAATGTCAAAAGCTGCGATGTAGAAACAAGCTGCTGAATTGGAACGGAAACAGCCTGTTTCCGACATTGACTCAACAGAAAGAGAACACGAGCTACATCACTCAAACTCAAATAAGTTTTCCACCAAGAAACTCATCGAAGAGCGGCTGAATGAAACAAGATCTTTGCAATCTGCCACAGATTCGAAATCAAATAGTTGACTGGTGGTTCATTACTCAAGGCATTCAAATCGGAATTATTTTACTATGAGGCCGAAGGAGATAAAGGAAACGTCCGTTGATTGCGAACGAGCTTTTTCAATATCCGGACATTTTGGAAACAAAATTAGATACCGGTTGAACTATTTTGTAAATTCTGTAAATGGTACTAAATGTAGTTGAATCAACCTACTTACCTACACAAATTCTTTGTTCTCATTTTTTTTAAAAACCGGTTTTTACCGGTTTTACCGGTATTTATTTTACCACTACCGAAAATACCGGTTTTTTTTTAAATGTCACGGTTTTCCCAACCCTAGACGTAATGATTCTTTGTCTTAGGGACCATTCATAAATTACGTAACGCTTTTAGGGGGGGATATACATTGTGACATGTTGTGACATAGGGGGGAGGGGGAGTTAGCTAGATCGTTACGTAACATGTTTTCACCGAAGAAATTTGTTACGTAATAGGGGAGGGGGGGATGGAGAAATTTATGACAATTTGTTACATGGGGGGAGGGGGAGTCAATTTTGGTAAATTTTTGCATTACGTAATTTATGAATGCTCCCTTATACAAAACATTCTAAAAAGGGACTGGGGAGTACACAACCCGAGCAAATACTCATGGGTTCAAACACCACATAGCCCCTTGAAAAGACCTTAAATATGGTCCGTGACAAAATTCACAACCATCAAGACACCATAAAATTGTCTCGATAACCCATAAATACACCAACATATGGTATTTTATATGGGATCTACCGGACCATGGTGGCGGTGTTTTCATGGTTTGAACCCATTTCAAACACCCATGTCAAACCCCATGACCATAGGGGTATTATGGGTTTTTCGCTCGGGAAGCCCCCCCCCCCCCCCTCTTCTTTTAATTTTTCTGACTACGTCTATGTTATTCAGCAATTCATTCTGAACATTTCAGGTACCAAGTCTCTGCGATGAATATATTCTCTTTTATCTAAGTTTTTAATGTCGATGTCGATGGTGCACTGGCAGTGTTGGAAAATGTAATCAATTTCTGCATTTGAATTGAATCATAAGTTTTAAAATCGTTACAACTATTTTTTGAAAATTTGTAGCTATTTACGGTCTTCGACAAAGTTGTTAACCAAGGTTTGAACTATAGTTTTATAAAGCTGGTTTTTCATATTCAGTGAAATAAGGATCTTTATTAACGTAAATGCAAAATAATTGATTTCCCCATATAAAATCCCATGCAAACTTTGAACGCAATGCGCAAACCCGGGAAGCAACCAACCGCTTTCAAATTTTGCAGACATTTGGGACCACAAAAGGAACTCAAAAAGTGCTGTTTCCGCTAGTTTAAATTACTTTGAAGTTATCCCATACAACCGCGAGCCATTCTAATGGAGGTCTCTTTTCAAAATTTCGGTAGAGTGGGTACTTTTGAACGATAAAAGTGCATTTGAGACCATCCATAAATGACGTAGCATTTTTTGAATGATTTCTAACACCCCCTTCCCCCATTGTAGCATTGTAGCAACCTCTAAATACCCCCTGGTAATTACGTATCTTGACGGAAACCCCCCCTCCCTCCACCCTTGTCCCCGCAAAAAATTAAAAAAACATAAAGAACGATGTTAGTTAGATGAAACAGGTAAGATTGTCGTGACATTCGGTCAACCCCCATCCTCCTTTAAAAAAACTACGTAGCATGACATGACCCTCTACCCCTCTGTCGTCACACATCATCACAAAATGCAAAACTCCCCCTCCCCCAAATAATGCTACGTCCTTTATGTTATTCGCGTGAAAATATAAAGAGGAGGACATATACATAGACCCTTGCTAAGACACAAAGTGATCTCGCAAGGTTGTTGAATCGAAAAATATATGACCGATACGCGTTGTGATCGGAGTCTGTTTTTCTTGTTTTTGCCTTTCTCATATAAAGAAAAATCGACTTTTTAACCGAGGCCCGGAGGGCCGAGTGTCATACACCATTCGATTCAGTTCCTCGAGATCGGCAAATGTCTGTGTGTGTATGTATGCGTGTGTGTATGTGTGTGTGTCATTTAAACTCACACAATTTTCTCAGAGATGGCTGAACCGATTTTCGCAAACTTAGTTTCATCTGAAAGGTATAACGCTCCCATAAGCTGCTATTGAATTTTTAGTTGATCCGACTTCCGGTTCCGGAGTTACGGGTTGAAGAGTGCGATCACACAGCAAATTCCCATATAAACTGGTACCACCATGATGTTCAAATGATGTAAAACATATTAAAATTGATGTAACATTACTCTAGTTTGCGGGTCTGGATCACTAATGATCAATCAAAGCAGCTTTGACCACATTGGCTACCTATGACGGTTCATGACGCTCCCGGGGAACCCGCCAAGTTCCTAAGCTAATATCACACCCATTCCCCAACGAATTCTCTACCGATTTTTACAAACTTGATTTCAAATGAAAGATACAGTAATACCATTGACTGCTGCTGAATTTCATTCGCTTCTGACTTTCGCTTCCGGAGTTACAGGGGTGTTAGTAAGGATACACTGGAATTTCCCATATAAATCGGTACAATCGTAATACCTCAGAGGATAAAAACTATTGAAATCGTCATCAAATTGCTTCTAATCGCAGATCTAGATCACTGATTGCCAATCAAACATTCTTTGAATATATTGTCCACTATCAACGATTCCGGAATTCCGGGTATATTCCACAATTAAAGTCACATCGGTTCTTCGGTGATGACTGAACCGATTTTCTCAAACCAAATCTCAAATGGAAGGCAAAATATGCAGTTGAGTATTGCGTCGCCGCACCCCCCCCCCCCCCCGCCTTGCCCTTACACCTTCCTCCTTCATCACTCCCCTCCTCTTGGACCACCCTCATGCCCGCATTTCCTTCATCCACCCCGTATACCGAAATAAGATGATGGATTTCTGACGCATCCTCCACTCCCACTCTACTAACCCCCCATTCCCTACACGTTCAAACCCATTCCACCAACCTTTCCAAATTATAATCACATAAAGATAAGATTGAACTCATGCTTATTAAGCTAATTAAATATTATTCTTTTGCCTTTCTCATATAGAAAGTTTATGCAATTGCTCCAAAAACCGACTGTCAAACCGAGGCCCGGAGGGCCGAGTCTCATATAACAATCGACTCAGTTCGCCGAGATCGCAAAATATCTGTATGTATGTATGTGTGTATGTATGTGTGTATGTATGCATGTATGTATGTATGTGTGTATGTGCAGATTTGTTAACAAAATGTCCACATCGGTTTCTCGGAAATGGCTGAACGGATTTTTACAAACTAAGATTCAGATGAAAGGTTGCTATTGAATTTCATTTTCAACCGACATCTTGTTCCGGATTACGAGTTGAAGAGTATGGTTTGGTATGGTAATTTGTTTATTTGTCCACATCGGTTTCTCGGAATTTTCTGAACCGATTTGGCAAACTTGATTTTAAATGAAAGGTCCATCAGCTGCTGTTGAATTTTGTGTGGATCCGAGTTCTGGTTCCTGAATTACAGAGTGATACGTACGATCACGCAGCAAATCCCGATTCTAACGAATTCTGCGATGAATGTAAAAAGGTGAATTTTTTTTCCAAAATGTAAACACAACTGTTGAATTTGTAGATCTAGGTCACCAACAGTCATTCAAAGTCTCTTTGGCCACACTGGCCACCATCGACGGATCCGGAATTCAGAATAACGGTTATATTGGTTTCTCGAAAATGGCTAGACCGATTTGATCAACTTAGTCTCAAATGAAATGTGTTGCGTTCCCGGAAACTGATATTAAATTCCATCTCCATCCGACTTCCGGCTCCGGAGTTACGGGTTGTGGAGTGCGATCACATAGAAAACTCCGATTCAAACCGATACCGCGATGAATGCAAAAAGGTGCTCTTATATATACTTACCAAGTGTAATAAGAATGAAAGACATTTTCATAATGTTATATTGTACGAACCAGCTATTAAATCATAGTTTGGAGAAATGAGAAAGGCACAATTTCACCTCTAGGTGGATTAAAACAGGTTTTTGAGATGGTGGTGACTTTCACTTGTATACAATCATGAGGGACAATATTACCCGCTAGGAATTAATTAAATAATTTCAACAAGTACCTTTCTAAAGAGTCAGTCAAATTCTTTACAACAAGACAGCAAGTGAAGACTCCATAAACGAAAATGGTTGTCGCATATTATGTTCCAGAGCATAATCTGGACAATTTTTTCGCTCGAACATCTAACGGATTGAACACTCTCTCGTTAGTAGAGTAGAATAGGGTCAAGTAGGTATTGGGGTACAATAGGTATAGGGCCTTATCTTTGCTATGTTATTGCAGGTATTGCTGAAGTAGATAATCGAAAAAACATGATTCGATCATGTAAAGAAACCAAACGTGATCATCGCACAGTTAAGCAACCACGTCAGCCGGAATGCACAACTTCAATTTCGCAGCCTGGCGACGACGAGGACTCGAAAGAAGTCTATCTCAAGTACAAAGTCAGACGTTTTTTCAACATTTTCTTCCGCGGTTTCATGATTTTTCATACCATTTGCCAGTTTATCATTTTCTTACCTGAATGACGTCAATGGATTGCATTTATTATTTGTGTTATTAATTTTCAGACTTTGCAAATAAAAGTTAAACCGCTGATTTTCTAGGCGTGTACAATGTTTTGTTTGAGCTCGAATATAATGATCTATAGCAACCACAGATTTTGAAAACATCGAAAAAAGTACCTTAACTTCAATGAGTTTAGCTTGAAAAATATTTAACCAGACATAAAATCACTATTACCAAAACGTTACCAGATGTATAACCTTTCCAACGTGTGTTTGTTTGTCAAAATCAGTACAAAAATAGCATCGCACAAGCTCGTAAAAAAACTGACTTACTTAACCCCACTCTATTCTACCATCTCGGTTTCGCATTTTTTGCGAAATTTTGCTCGCGCATCGCGAAAATCCAATCTACTCGCACGCCATGTTGGCGAAATTGTTGAATATGGTCAAATCAACTGTCACCAATGTAATAAAAGTGTTCAGAAAACGTTTGCTTCCTGCTTTGAAAACGTTTGAAAACCTATTCTTCCGCGATGTCGCAAACAAGCTGGGAGTGTCGTCCACAACCATGCATCGAGCTAAAAACGACCAGAGAAAGCTGTACATTAAGATGCTGACAAAGTTTGATTGCTTTCTACAGGATGACGAACCCTACGTGAAGCAAATTTTAAACAGCTTCCTGGACAGTAATTTTATACATCGACTGGAAGAACGAAGGTGGCAGGGATTTCCAAACTTATTAAGCTTTCGAAGTTCGCCAAAAAAAGCTCTTGTTTGGCAGGCCATCTGTTCCTGTGGCTACATTTACATCGCAATCGGGACTATCAACCAAGAAATTTGAGCGCAGGAGTGCCAATAAAAATGTCTGTTCTATTTCCTTAAGCAACACGATTGTTCCGTTTTGTTTTAGGCGGATGTGGTATCATGCTATTGCGAAAATTCATGGAGTGGAATGCCGCGAATAACGCCCAGGTGGACATGAACCCTCCTAATACGCCAGAGTGCCGAGTTTGGGCAATCGTCGAGCGGAACCTCAAGAAGACGCGAAAGGCAGTTGTCAGTGAGATACAGTGCGTTCTGCGACGCGGAAAGTGATCATGGAGACTGGGTAAAACTTGATGGGAGGAGTCACACGAATGGACCGACAATTCACTAAAAAGCAAGTTTGAGTGAATGTTTTTCTTTATTCTGTATGAAACGAGTTTGCAAAAGAAAAAGGATTTGATTTTTTAATAAAAAAATTGATCGATTTACACACATTCTTGTTGATCAATTTGTGATCGTAACACCCTTTATTCGGAACATGACCATCATTAAAAAAATGCCACGATTGGCGATCAAGCAAATGTTCACTTGCACCAGCTATTGCGTTATCCGCACAACTTGATCTCGGGACGCCTGTTTTCAGTCGCCTCTAACGACATGGAAGCAGAAACCCAGAGCGTCGAAAGTTTGTTAATAACCTCCTAGTTGAACCAAGCCACATTACAACGCACAATGTACAAAGTCTGACCTAATGTCACTATTCCTTACACTCATTTTTCCTCGCTTCTCTAATGATCTAAAAACAATGCCTGTGCACTTAATAGCACTTTCATTTATATATACATTGAGAATGAAAAGTGATCTCCAGACTTTATAGGATCCGCAGATTACCGAAAAAAATGAATTCCCATAGATTTTATCTACGGATCAGTACAATCCAAAAATCCTCGGATCTACGGAAATCGCTGTAGGTCTGACATCGTTGCCGCCAACTACACAATTTAACAGATGTATATAAAACGATCTAGAAAGAAACTGGGCAAAGCTTGCACACCAAAAAAATCTGAATTTTATCGTTGACGTAATTGTAAACATGACACAATTCAACAATCCGTAATTTACGAAATGACGGAACATTACTGTGTTCCGTTTAATTTTACATGAAACATATACTTTACATGCGCAATGACATAAAATTACACTTCCCACCATTCAGAACAAACGCTGTATGTGGAGTAAAATTACATGATTTACGAAATTAAACGTCATGTAAAATTAAAATCAAACGTAAAACTAAGTCATTTTTGATGCTCGTATATGTCAGGGTCAGGAGACGTAAATTTACACTATTTTTTCTAAGTGTGTGGTTCATTTCGGTTAAATACGAAACGCAAATTTGAAAGTGTCGCAGTACTTAGCGACTCACTCTTTACATCTCTACATTACCTTACTCTCTAAACCACCAAACCGAATTCTATGTCTGCTAAATAAATGTTTTAAAGGCATTTCGAAATATTTCTACGTTGTACGTGTAATGGGTATGTACCTGCGCACTACAATATTTAAAAATTCGAGTTATCGCAAACTTGACTGATGCTTGAATGCTTTAATTATACAAATGTTGAACACTAATTATAATCAACCATCGTCATCGTCAACATCATCACCCCCATTATATCTTACAAAATGCTTAGCCATGTAACAAAGTTTGAATCCCAAACCACCCTAGTTTTGTTCGATCCATCGCGTAATAGTGAACAAAAGTTTATCCCATTCATTAATTTAACCCGACTGCTTCGCCATGCTTATCGGCCGGCAAAGTGACAGAAAGTAAAATTTATCTTAAACCAAGCGAGTGGGTAAGCAATATAGTAGGACTACCCTTAATCTGATGGTCTGACAATCTCTTCCTTGGTGACCGCTTCATCCACGGAAAAGGAACGATTCCCGATAAACGGCGAACAACTGTGTGAGCGACTGTAGGCGAGATTAATGTGACAGTTTGCCTGTGAAAATCGGAATTACATCCTATACGTTCACGCAGAAAAAATTAGCATATTTAAACCAAAGATATGTGTTATTGAATCCAATCATTTATTGTTTATCACTTTAACAAACAAACTTATTGGTTTGAAAATATTTTTTTATTAGAACAACAACAAATTTTTGCTTTCAATAAATACATTTTTAGTATCAATAATTTGCTTTTAATTTCAATAAAATAAATATTGAAAAACGGAACGATAATTTTGTTTTATTGAAACAATAAATAAATTTTATTGAATTCAATAAATAATTTTATTGTCTCCCGACCAATAATTTAATTTATTGAATTTAATGCATAATTTTATTGAACCTACAAATCTTTTTTCTGCGTGTTAATTTATAATGCAAATTTATTCCGTCGCTCCGAATATTGTTGATTTTATCAGATTTTAAATACATGTAACTTAAAACTAGTAAAACAAATTGTTATATTGTTGATATGGAAGCAAGAACTTTGAGTGAATCGAGCAGGAAGAGAGTTTAGCAGATACTGCACTATCTGTCCTTCTAATATCTACATACTCAGTTCCGCAATAGTTGATAAAAGCCTCGAATATGTTTTTTTTCTTAATTTGGACATCGCTCCAGTTGAGTTCAAATTTTTATTGTACAGTAAACATTTATTTCACTCGGCATCTGATTGTTCAAAGTTTAATAATAAACCAGCTTAATCAACTGTCTCTGGACACAGCGGCTAGTATTACTATGACGTCAAACCCGACGCTGGGGATTGATATTCTTGACGAGCTTAAGTCTCTGTCAGCGAACATATCCACCAGTCAAAACTTCACAAATTCTGCGCTAACTATTGATATCCTCGACGAACTTAAGGCGCTTTCATCAAACATAACGGCAAGTCAAAACGCTACATCATCGCTTGATTCATGCCCCAGTTTGGAAGCCGAATTAAATAACGACAAAAATATCGATAACTCAGGTTGGCGCTTTTTGGGTACAAGGAAAGTATGGAAAGCAGACTGGAGCGATTACGATGCACGCAAATTAAGAAACCTGAACCAGCAAAAACAGGCCGAAAAGGCTAGAAGACGTAAAAAAAGATCGAGGCGAAATAATAATAATAACGTTAATGAAAAAAACAAAAGCACCACAAATTTTCCTCGACCTGATCAAGAGCAAGCAGCGCGCCACTCACGACAGCCAGTTAATAGTAACCATACGAATAATACCAATCGCAGAATCACATTTAGGGCCGGCAACACCCACTATAACAAAAACCATACGAGTAGTCACTACAACAATAGTTTCCTGCCACCGGATAGAGTGCTTCTTGCGGCTGCAAAAGATCATTTCTCAGGACCCCCGACGAACTATAGGCCAACAATTCAGTTTCAAAGAGGACCGACATTGAATCCCTATCCAGTGGATGATTTACCACGGTCGACGATGCAAATGCACCCAACATCGGAGCGCTTGTCAACAGTTTTGTGTAAGGCGTGCCATTCTCAACATTCGTGTTTTCGACGACATTGACGCATTCCCTAGAAGAAGGAAATGACGAGGACACCGCAGTTTGCCAAGATTCGACGCCATTTGAACGACAACAAAAAGAGGTAATCTCGATTCCTCAAGTAGAGTCGTCAGTAGAAATTTTAATTTACTGTCAAAATTTTAATAGAATGAAAAGTGCATCGAAAATGAATGAAATTCACAAGAATATTTTAAGTAGCTCCTATACAATTATTTTGGCTACAGAAACTAGTTGGGACGAAAGTGTTAGAAGTGAAGAAGTTTTCGGGAACAGCTACAATGTGTTTAGAGCTGACCGAGACATTCATATGTCTGAAAAGAAGTCAGGAGGGGGAGTTTTAATACCAATTACATCAAAATTTAATGCAGAAATCATTACTACAAGGAAATTTAAAGAATTTGAGCATGTGTGGGTTAAAACCCATCTGGCAGGTGAAACACATATATTTGCCTCTGTGTACTTCCCCCCAAATAATGCCCGCAAAGATACATTTGAAAAGTTTTTTTCTTATTGCCGAAGACATTATAACCAAGCTCCCCCCAGAGGTAAAAGTTCATATTTATGGTGACTTCAATCAACGAAGCATTGACTTCTTTCCAGACACTGAAAATGAAAGCATTCTACTTCTAGTCGTTGGGGATAACGAAACTCTGCAGGCCATATTTGACAAAACTGCAAGTTTAGGACTTAACCAAATTAATCATGTTAGAAATCAGCAAAACTGTTATTTAGATTTATTATTCACAAACATTCTTGAAGACTTCTGTGTCACTGAATCATTAACTTTCACTATGGAAAAATGAAGCGTTTCATACAGCAATAGAGTTTTCTGTATTTGTACATGATAACAAAAGACCCGATGACTGCGAGTACGAAGAGGCCTTTCAATTTCAATTGGCAAATTTTGACAACATAAAACAAAGACTAAGCAGTATAGATTGGCAAACGTTGTTTAGAAATGAAACAAGTATCGAAAATTCAGTAGACGTCTTTTACACAAAATTGTTTGATATAATAGTTGAACAAGTACCACTGAAAAAAATTAGGCGACAAGGCAACACAAAATATCCAGTTTGGTATAACGAGCAAATTAAAAATTTAAAAAATCGTAAACAAAAGGCCCACAAAAAGTATAAAAAAATCAGAAATGAAAGGAACTTATTTAACTATTTGGACATTTGCGATCAACTAAACCTACCCATTAAAATAGCATTTGAAGAGTATAACTCAAAAACCGAACTTCAAATAAAATCTTGCCCAAAAAATTTCTTTAATCATGTTAAAAATAATTTAAAATCGGAAAACTTCCCTTCAAAAATGAAACTTAAAGAAAATGTCGGTGTCAACGCGGAACAAATATGCAATCTTTTCGCAACCTTCTTTCAAGACATCTATACCACATTTTCTGAAGAAGATCGTGATCGCGAATATTTCGGTTTCTTCCCAGAATTCACCACAGACATTGGCGTCAATCATGTCAGTGTGCAAGATATTATGGAGGCTCTAAACAAACTAGATGCCTCCAAAGGTTCTGGACCTGACGGGATCCCACCCGTATTTATGAAGAACTTAGCGTTGGAACTCACAGCTCCTCTGTTTTGGCTTTTTAACATGTCGCTTGAATCTGGCATTTTCCCCAATTTATGGAAAAGCTCGTACCTAGTACCCATTTTTAAAAGTGGCAAAAAATCTGATATATGTAACTACCGTGGAATTGCCATTATGTCATGTATGCCTAAACTCTTTGAAGCAATCGTTAACGAAAAACTATTCAATCAAATCAAAAACAGAATTACTAACATGCAGCATGGGTTCTTCAAAGGACGTTCAACTAATACAAATTTACTAGAATTCGTTAACTACTCATTGATTGCAATGGAGAATGGAAACTACACTGAAGCTCTTTACACGGACTTTAGCAAGGCATTTGATCGTATCGACATACCCTTGCTATTATTCAAACTGAAAAAATTAGGAATTGAATCAGGTCTTCTCAAATGGCTCGAATCATATTTAACTAACCGTCAACAAATAGTTAGATTTAAAGGGAAGAAATCGAATCCCATTCAAGTTACATCAGGAGTTCCTCAAGGCTCCCATCTAGGCCCTCTTTTGTTCATTTTATTCGTAAACGACATATCATACATTCTCAAAAACATAAAAGTTCTTATCTATGCCGACGACATGAAGCTCTTTTTAGAAATTAGGAACGAACAAGACATAAAGATACTACAGGAAGAAATACATATGTTTTACCTCTGGTGTAACAAAAACCTTCTGCAACTAAACGTAAAAAAATGTAATGCAATAACTTTTAGTAGGAAACGAAATACACCTGACATTTCAATCACTCTAGGAAATCAAGTGGTACAAAAGTGCGAAAGAGTTAAAGATTTGGGAGTCATTCTAGATTCAAAATTAACATTCATTGACCATTACAACACAATCATCAATAGAGCAAATAACATGCTTGGATTTATAAAGCGTTTTAGTTACAATTTTAATGATCCATATACAATTAAAACATTATACATCTCGTATGTAAGGTCAATACTGGAATATTGTAGCATAGTTTGGTCACCTTTCTCAATCACACATGAAGAAAGAATAGAATCAGTACAAAGGCAATTTTTATTGTTTGCACTTCGCAAAATAGGTTGGACACGATTTCCTCTCCCATCTTATAAAGCTCGCTGTATGCTCATTAACATCCAAACACTAAAAGAGCGCCGAGAATATGCAATGGTTTCATTTCTAAACGATATAATTTCGTGTCGTATTGATTCAGTCGAACTTCTATCTAAACTTAATTTTTATATACCTTCCCGGCAGTTACGAATCCGAAATACATTTATAACAAACAATTATCGTACAAATTATGCCAAGTTTGGACCATTAAATCAGATGATGGCAACTTACAACAAGCACTGCGAAGCTATTGACTTAACAATGACAAAAAGCAAATTAAAAAAATATTTCAAATTCTATTCGCTTATAAAGAACATCCTAAAGTAGTGCTATGTAAACCAGATAGTGTTTAGTTTAGTTATTAGTATTTTATGTTTTAAGTGTATACTATATTTTATCGTTGTAACAAAACGGTCTACTCTTGTTTGACGACAATAAATAAATAAATAAATAAATAAATATCACGGAGACTAAATTACCCGATTATCAGAAAGCTCGGAAAATAACAAAACCACTAATTGATAAAATAAACTTTCATAATACCACGGTCTAGTTTCCGCAAAACTTAGAAACCAATAATTTCAATATAATTCAACTTTGCTAAGTATTTTGCATTCTGTTAAGTTAGCACTCCTCCATCTTCTCGTAAATTGCGCTGAAGAACATATCCGTGGCCATTTTATTTACTAAGTAACGGAATCATCACTTTATATTCGTCCTTTTATCGTGTTATTGTTCAACAGAACTCCTATTTTCCTATTCATGAACATAATTTCTGAAGTTTTTCGAAAAGTCCATTTGTACAAAAATAGATGGCAGCAGTGGAATACACGAGAACATCGAATAAAATACAGATTGTATCGTAATTAAACAGTAATTAAGCTTCAATATTGTTCATATAAAACATTTAACATTTCTTGATGAAATTATGTGAAAATTTTGTTTTCTTGTCACTAAAAACAAATTTTTAAACGGATAAATGATGGGATATGTCGCCAACCACATATTTAATAAAACTGTTTATTTTGTTTAAATCTGTCAAAAATAAAGGTATTGTTGGCAGCACCGTACGATAAGAACTTTTTTCCGTAATTATAAATCCGTTTATAATTACGGAAAAAAGGGTTATAAAATTCCTGTAGTGCGACAATCAATTCATTATTTAGGGTATTAACACTACTATGTTTAACTTACGTTATCACCGTTAATCCAGACTGGTGTGCCTAATGTGTGTTAATTAGTACATAAGGCTACTACACAACTATAAAGTGATTTTGATAACTCACCAACAATATGGTGTAATTCACAACGGTTCTATCTTAGTTTAGTTCAGCAATCGTATAATGGTTAAGTTCGAGATGTTCACCTATAAGGTAGTTTTAAGGTTAGGTTTTAGCACATTTTTGGAAATCTTTAATCAATATATTTGCACGTATGCATGATCTTACCGAGATCTATAGTAGCTATTAAGGTAGTATTAAGGAATTTACCACTAGATACCACGATTAGTTAATCTTACTAAGTAATTTTAAGAGATTATAGGTAAATAATTCGAGCACGCCTAGCTGAGTTCACTTCTAATTTTGTTCTGCTCTCAAAAACCAATGATGACCTAATTTGTTCCATTTATGTAAGGTGCGGACCCATCACGTGCGTGTAGGTATGTGTAGATCAGATGTTGGATGTTAGTTGCGCACGAATAGCTGTGATTCGTAACAGTCCCCCCCGGATACGCCAAGCACTGGGTTGGTTTACTGTGCGTTGCGGCTTACGTCCAGTACCGCCAATTTAGAAACAGGACGCTCGTACACACCATTCGCTGTTCTCACGGTTGCTGAACGAATCTGGCCATCCTTCGCAGCACAAGTTTCAATAATTTTTCCTTTCGGCCAGCAGTTTCGAGGTAATCGGGGATCTACAATAACCACAACGTCGCCTTTGGATATAGGCTTTGTACGAAGGAACCATTTCGTCCTTCGAGTGATTTCTGCGAGGTAATCTGTTACCCAACGCTTCCAATACTGGTTGGCTAAGATTTGTGATGTGCGCCATCCCTGTTTCAACGCATGTCCACTATCGTCGTTTGTGCTGAGGGGTTTTGAGCCATTAGAAGACCCAAGCAGGAAGTGATTTGGAGTTAGAACGGGATCGGAATCATCGTCGATTGGAACATGGGTCAGAGGCTGATAATTTACGATGTTCTCGATCTCGGTCAGTAGATTCTGCAGTACTTCGTCTGTTGGTTTACGCGATGGATAGATAGACATCAAGTTCTTCTTTACGGTTCGGATAAGGCGCTCCCAGCAACCGCTCATGTGCGGTGAAGCGGGGGGGTTGAACGACCATGTCGTTTCGGTACTGGAGAATTCCTTTACTATTTCTTCTTGGTTGATGTTAGCTGCAACTTCTTTCAGTTCACGGCATGCGTTAATGAAATTGGTTCCACGGTCGCTGTGTATCGTTCTAGGGGTACCCCGTCGGGCGATAAATTTACGAAGTGCCATGATGCATGAGTCGGTGCTAAGGGAGTGCACCACTTCTATATGGATCGCACGGATCGTTAAGCAGGTAGCCAGCATTCCCCAGCGTTTCTCCACTCTTCTACCTACAGTTACCTCGATCGGCCTAAAGTAGTCGATTCCCACATGCGTAAATGGTCGGGAAAATGCGGCGAGACGTACCGGTGGGAGATTGGCCATAAGTGGCGGGCGTGGAGTGGCGCCTTCATTTTTTGCATCGTTGACACTGTTTCCTGGCCTTTGCATAACATACACGAAACCGAGACACTTTATATTTTTGACGTATCTCATTAATGACTGTTTCGTGATTTTGATGATGATACTTATGGTGGTAGTGTGCGATGATTAAGGTGGTCAAGTAATGGTTGCGAGGTAGGATAATTGGGTTCCTGGCGTCTTCTGATAGATAGTCGCAATATCGTGTTCTGCCCTGCATTCTTATGATACCATTTTGGTCAAGTACAGGAGTTAACTGATACAGCTCGCTGTTCTTTGGCATCGGACTTGGTAACTCGTTTGGGAACTTTTGTGCTCTGAGGAGAATGTACATCTCTTCTGGGTTTGTTTCAGATTGCACAAGACGGTGTAAAAAGCTTTCTGACTTATGTAGTTCATCGCTGTTTGGTGGTCCTGTCACCGCTTGCATTTTTCGTTTCTTCCTATGACAATTATCAGGGAATCGATGCACTAGTGCTACTACGTTGACCAGTTTCTTCCAGCTCGAAAATTTGGATAAACAGATGATCGCATTAGGAACTACGGAGTGCTTTAATAGACGGGGACGCAGCTCAGTGGTAGTTGTACTGATTTTAATCGCACACTGGGGCCATTCTTCCTCCTGAAGCCAGAGAAACTGCGGACCATTGAACCATCTGCTACCACGAGTTAAATCAGGTTTTCCAGAACATTTTGTGGTATCATCGGCTACGTTCAGCTTGCTTGGTACCCAGCGCCACTCACTTGTCTCCGTAGTTTCGAGAATCTCGCTGACTCGGAAAGCCACGTATTGAGAGTAGCGTCGGTGATCCGAATTTAGCCAACAGATCACGTCCCGTGAGTCGGACCAGAATCGTTTGGAGATGGGAAATGAAAGGGATTGTGCAATCGATCGAGCGAGTCTCGCGCCGATAATAGCTGCTTGGAGCTCTAGCTTGGGGATGGGCGTGAACTTTAGCGGGGCAACCCGCGTTTTCGCTGAGACCAGTATGCACTCTATCACTCCGTTCTGAACGAATCGAAGATACGATGCAGCCGCAAACCCGTTTTCGCTTGCATCTACGAACGTATGCAGTTGTGTCTCGCACTGGGTGGGTGAAGAGATTCGAAGGCGGTAGCATCGTGGGATCGTCACCTGTTCCACCTGGGGTAAAATGTTCAGCCACTGCTTCCATTTTCCGAATGATACGTTGGAGATAGCATCGTCCCATTGAACACCAGATCGCCAAACCTCTTGAAGCAGAATTTTCAAGAACATAAGAAAATGAGCGATCAGGCCAAGGGGGTCGAATATCGTCATGAGTACTCTAAGCATTGCCCTTTTTGTGGGGCAGCGTTGGCCGTCTAGTATGGCTCGATCATACCGGTTCCAGCCGATTTTATATGTGAAGACATCCGTTGCAGTACACCACCACATCCCTAGCACTTTCTCAGTACTCATTACGGAAGATAAGTCAAGATTTTTCTCCTTGGCGTTATCTTCGTGCAGCGCTATCGTCACACTGTTGGCGTTGCTTATCCAGTTACGAATGTGGAACCCACCCTGCTCGTGCACGTACTTCACTTCTTGCGCAATTCTAATGGCTGCCTCCTCAGTCTCTACGCTGATCAGTATATCATCGACGTAATGTTTTTTTCAGAATTACTTCAGCTGCTGCTGGGTACTTTTTGTGCATAGCGTTCAGCATTGATATTTTTTATATACTGAGCACAGCTCGGAGAACAACAAGCCCCGAATGTCATTACACGTACCACGTATGTTTCGACTCTCCCCTCTATGTTTCTCCAGAGAAAGCGTTGGCACTGTTGGTCCTTCTCTATAATTTTTGCTTGGTGAAACATTTCTTGGATGTCACCTGTTAGACCGATACGGTTCTCACGAAACTGCAGGAGTATGGACAACAGTAAACAGAGCTGATCTGGTCCCTTTAGTAGAGCAGAATTAAGAGATTTTCTGAAAGCTAGTGCGGCGGCGTCCCAGACGATTCTAATCTTTCCGGGTTTGTTCGGATTTGTCACTGGGAAGATGGGAAGGTACCATGTACGATGATAGGGTTGTTCGAGCTCCATCAGTGAAAGTTTCCGAATGTAGCCTTTGGCTAGGTAGTCATCGAGCTTGCGGTCTAGAACTACCTTTAGCTCTGGATCTTTCGCCAGACGTTTTTCCAGACATTCGTTTCGACGAATAGCCACAGCACGATTATCAGGAAGACGGATATCGTCAAACCGCCAAAGCAGACCGGTTTCATACCGACCGGCCTTAAATTTTGTGAGAGACTTTAGAAGATGCTGAGCTCGTTGGTTGTCAAGAGATAGAGGTAGGCTAACTTCATTCATCACTCCAAGACTATCCAATTATTTACCTATAAAACTGCCGAAAAGTATTTTTTCGGTGTATAATAATTCGGTCAGTATTACATGATCACAATTTACGACTGCTTTTCAACGCAACGAAAATCATTCTGATTTCAATTGGATCACCTTCATTAAATTTTGTTGATTAGTAAGGTAATTGCTTTACAATTTAAACTTACTTATGTCAAACCGTTCAGTTTGATATGGATATAAAAAACCGATTTAATCCGCCTAGCAGTGAGATGAGACATTTCTTACACATTTCACTATTGGATTAGTTTGCAGAACTCACGAGAAGTAGGCACCCAACTAGAGGTGGGATGAAAACAGTTTCTAGTCTTGCACGAATAAAATCTCGAATAAACTGAATAAATTATAGAAATCACAAAACGACCGAAATAAAAAAGTAAAGAAAAAAATGAAACAATAGGTTTTTAAATTCATAAAATGAGTAGAAAAATTAATGGAAATCAAAATTATAATATACACGAATCAAATTAGATTAGGTTATTACATAAAAATTAAGATTATATTTAGAAATAGCTATAAGATTAATAGAATAAATTGACTCATACTAACAAATTGAATGAAATAAAACGAATAACTGAACATGAAATGCATAAAATTAAAGATATGAATAAAATGAATCAGATAAATCAAATGAATCAAATGAATCAAATGAATCAAATGAATCAAATGAATCAAATGAATCAAATGAATCAAATGAAACAAATCAAATCAAATGAATCAAATAAACCAAATGAATCAAATCAATCAAATGAATCAAATGAATGAAATGAATCAAATCAATCAAATGAATCAAATAAATCAAATGAATCATATGAATCAAATGAATCACATGGATCACATGAATCAAATGAATTAAATGAATCAAATTGATTTAATTCATCCAGTGAATACAATGAATCAAATTAATGAAATTGATCAAATGAATAAAAAGAATGGATGAACAAAATGAATAAAGTAAAAAATAAATGAAATGCATAAATAAAACAAACGAATCAAATAAACAAAATGAGCTGAAGTGATAAAATGAATAAAAAGAAGAAAATGAGCAGAATTAAATGCATTGATTAAAATGAAAAATTGAACAACAGTGCACAGTGGTCCAGGAAGCGAAATTAGCGGGAAACAATTGTTAACGCATTCATCTTTAGGTTTAGAGATTTGGTGTCTTAGAAACATTTATTGTGCGTGACAAACTGCATCTTTTGGCTGAAACGGTTTTAGGGTGGCCCTTAAAATGTCAAAGTTGTAGACATTATTTCAAATTATAGTTCAGAGAGAATGATACTTTCTTCTGCAATATTCTAGAACATTCAATCTTGAGCAACTTTGTTGAAGATACTAAATTTGTATCTCAAACCGTTTTCATTTTATAATGAGTTCCATATCATAACTTAGGGTGTCTCTCAAAAAAGCAGTTTTCTCCGTACAGTTTTTTAATATGATTTTTCTCACAAAAGTACCCTTCAGTGTACTTTTAGAGCATGATTAGAGGCAACTTTTGCTGAAGAAAGAAAAATTTTATCTTGTCTGGTTCAAAAGTTATACCTAATTTTCACTAAAAAATACGCTCTTTTCAAATGTCGATATCTCAAAAGAGGGCAAACGAAAATTGATAACTTTGATTGAATTTGAAAGGCTGTACTTTTGCCTACAATATATTGAAAAATTGGAGAACGCTTTTTTGTCTTTCTCAAATAAATCAAATTTAAGTAAAAGCATTTTTGCGTATAATCCTACAGCGCTCATATTAAAAAAATATTTGGTTTTACGCGGATTCTGTGAATTCTTGTCAAGACTTTTCAAGGATCACATACACTTGCAGGCTTTTCATATTGCAAATAGGGTGATGACCCTATTTTGGGCTCACTCGTTAGGGTGGCGCACTCTATCATTAATTGCTCGACCTATGTACAATCGTTGAAATGCATATAAATTATGATCAATGCGTTAGGGTCAATATATTTGCTTTATTCCTGAAAACCAGTATATTAAATAACTTGTATACGAGTGCAATAGAAACTAGAATCGCTTTCCTCTTACTTCCACCCTACCATACCACCAACAAACATAATGGAGCTATCGAAAATGCAAATATACACTGAAGTCTTTTAGGCGGTTTTTTATGCGCGCATCCCCTACATAAAGAAGCCTAAGTGTACAGTATGTAAAATAATTAAAGACACCCTCGTTCTTTTCTATTTAATTCCATTACCACTACTACTAGTATTAATGATACTGCTACCTGCTGAAACCGTTCCTGCAAATGAACGAAATCGATTGTAAATAGGGTAGACGAGCCCTTATTCATCTCATTAGTCAGTATGTCACACTATTTCGTTGATAACTCGACTTAGAGTGACTGGATTGCGGTTAAATAGGTGTCATCATCTTTGCTACGTTCCTAAGAAGCAGAACAGTTAAAATTTTTGCCTGGAAAATGTGAAATGCTCGTGTTTGAGCGAAGTGAAAAGTCGAGTACAACGTACCCTTATTCATCCTACCATTTGAGCTAATGCGTTGAATAGAGATAGCAGATACTGTTCTAACTAATGTGTTCAAATGGGTGAGATGAATAGAGGAGCTAAGATGAATTAGGGAGCAGTTACCCTATGTGTAGATTTTGGGAAATCTTGACAATAATTCAAAGCAAATTATAGGTCAAGTCATTGGTGATTGGTGGTCTTTACCCTATCTGCATTAGGAAAAACCTGCAAATGTATGTGATCTATGAATAGTCTTTATAAGAATTCACAGAATCAGCGTAAAACATATATTTTTTAATATGAGCGCTGTAGGATTATACGCAAAAATGCTTTTACTTAAATTTGATTTATTTGAGAAAGACAAAAAAGCGTTCTCCAATTTTTCAATATATTGTAGGCAAAAGTACAGCCTTTCAAATGCAATCAAAATTATCAATTTTCGTTTGCCCCCTTTTGAGATATCGACATTTGAAAAGAGCGTATTTTTTAATGAAAATTAGGTATAACTTTTGAACCAGACAAGATAAAAATTTTCTTTCTTCAGCAAAAGTTGCCTCTAATCATGCTCTAAAAGTACACTGAAGGGTACTTTTGTGAGAAAAATCATATTAAAAAACTGTACGGAGAAAACTGCTTTTTTGAGAGACACCCTAAGTTATGATATGGAACTCACTATAAAATGAAAACGGTTTGAGATACAAATTTAGTATCTTCAACAAAGTTGCTCAGAATTGATTGCTCTAGAATATTGCAGAAGAAAGTATCATTCTCTCTGAACTATAATTTGAAATAATGTCTACAACTTTGACATTTTAAGGGCCACCCTAAAACCGTTTCAGCCAAAAGATGCAGTTTGTCACGCACAATAAATGTTTCTAAGACACCAAATCTCTAAACCTAAAGATGAATGCGTTAACAATTGTTTCCCGCTAATTTCGCTTCCTGGACCACTGTGCAGTGTTATAAATTAATATAAAGATATAAATTGAATCAAATAAATTATTTGGATGAAATGATTAAAACTGAAAAAGTAGTCAAATTAATAAAATGGAGAAACTGAACAAAATGAATAAACTGGAAAAAAATAATAAAATGCATACAATGAAAACAATGAATGATATGAGTAAAATGCACAAAAAGAATAAACTGATCAGAGTGATTCCAAAGAATGAAACGAATAAAATAAGTAAAATGAACGCAGATGAACAAAACGAATAAATGCGGAATGAAATAATTAATTAAAATGAAATGGTCATATATTTGAAGCCAAAAACATTTTTGAATAAAGAAAATGAATAAACCGGATTGTACGAATTTGAAAACCATTGCATCAGAAAGTCTTGAAATGTTTTTGAAAATCCCATCTTCTGAGAAAAGGCTAATAAATATGCAATGGACTTTCTAGGGCTTCCATCTTTTTTTGGTTTTATTCTTTTTGTTTTCATGCTTCTTTACTTGACGAATTCGAAGTTTACTTTTTGGTCACATATTCCCGAAAAAAGATTTATGTGCAGAACATAATTTACTGGTCCAGTATTTTACGCGCAATTGAATATAGTAAAGTGAGACAAGGTCACATGTGCTTTCAAGCCCCTTGAACAGAGAACGACAGAGGTAGAATGTGATTCATGAATGAGACAGGTATATATTTCAAAGTTTTTATTTGAAGTAAATAGTGTGAAATGTCTAGGCTATGTCGATTGCATAAAAGCCGTGTTTGTATTGTTTCGTTCGGAATTCTCGTGCAGGAAATATGGATAAATAAGTCCTATACAGACCAATATTGTGAAAAAGAAATGGTTCAAACTACTCAGTATATCCAAATATGGACGACGATAAGTTAGAAGACACATTGTAGTTGCATCCCCCATCGAGAGTGGGTACTTTGGGAGACTTCTTCTCCTGGATCTAATTTGTGGATATTTTTGGTCTTTGATCCGTTATTTTTCATGAAAGTTCGTACCAATACAACGAATGTGCAGCTGATACAACTCATGGTTCATTCGCCTGCGCAATGTTCCGTCTTCCATCTGCACGCCACCATAGATGGAACGCAACACCCTTCGTTTGAAAACTCCAAGGGCGCGTTGGTCCTCCACGAGCATAGTCCAGGTCTCATGGCCGTAGAGGACCACCGATCTAATCAGCGTCTTGAAGATAATCAACTTCGTGCGGCGGCGAATTTTGTTCGACCGGAGTGTCCTCTAGAGTCCAAAGTAGGCACGATTTCCCACTAAGATCCGTCTCTGAATTTCTCTGCTGTTATCATTGTCGTCGGTTGCCAGTGAACCCAAATACATGAATTCGTTGACCGTCAATCCGAACTCGGGTGGGAGGTTCACATTGTCGTCTCTAGAACCTCTTCCTTTCATGTATTTTGTCTTCGAAACGTTGATGGCAAGTCCAATCCTGCTGGCTTCAGCTTTCAGTCTTTGAGCATATATTTCATTCAAAATTCAATAGAGATACGAATAGTTTAAATATCGCACGTGGAATGTCTCTTTTGAAAATTTCCATCGTCAAACTTTCATATTACCCAGTTAAGCCAAATATTTGTCTGATATAGCCATGAATTTCATTAATTATAGTGTAGATACAGGCTTTGAATACAATTGAATTAAAGTTGAGTTGATGTAGCAGCAGACAAATAATAGTTTTGTTTTCTCAAACCTTCGCTATTACAATTAATAAATATTCCAGATTGGCAGAAGATCTTATCACACAACTTAGAAATGGATACAGAAACAGCTAGATAGATGCGATAGAAGAGAGACAGAGAGAGAGAAAGAGAGAGAGAGAGAGAGAGAGAGAGAGAGAGAGAAAGAGAGAGAGAGAGAGAGAGAGAGAGAGATGGGGGGGGCGTGTGAGGAATGGCAAATGATGGTTAATGCAGTGACATTATTTTTATAGTATATTATTATGATATATTGATTCTTACATTCTTATTATAAATAATGTAAGTAGTAATTTTTGCGCCATAACCAGTATAACCTAAATCTTGCAAAAGAGCTAAATTTTGGCTAGATTTTTGGGCTTCAAACATACAGTTGCTTTCGGTGACGCCACAAGTATAATTATATTAGAAATCTTTTATCTCACTACTAGGTGAATTACTTGTTGATCTGTGTATTGATATACCATCCAACATTTACCTCATGATTGAACGCAATGCCTAATCCAAGAAATAAATACTAGAACTCACTGTTTCTTTATTAACACATTATTTTGTCTTTGAAGTGAACTTATATATTGATTTTTGAGAAATAGTTCATTTATTATAAAGGTAATTCACAAAATCTTCTCAACATCGAATTCCTTGAATCGCGTAGATGTGTTTTCATACCCCGATATTCAAAATCGGTTTAGTTTTGCCCCTAAAACACCAGTAAAGCAATGCTCTGTATGAAACAATCTTATTTTTAATTAGTGGAAATTGGTAAGCGAGGACTAAAAATACAAAATGTCTAATATCTCCACCGCTCGTACACGGATTTAGACAATCTATAGCTTGTTAGAAAGGTATTTTTACAAGCTTTCTGTTTTTGTGCAGTTTGTGAGACAATATTGTATTGTTCGAAAGTTATTTGCAAAAAACCTGCTGTGTTTTGACAAAATCGCCCATATCTCAGAAAGTAAACAACATATCGAAAATCAAAAATAATAGTGTCAAATGGCAACGTTAGGCCTTTCATTTGAAACTAATTTCATTAAGATCGGTTCAGCCATTGCTGAGATAATTACATGACATTTTGTACATACATACATACACACATACACACACACACACACATACAGACATTGTCTCAATTTGTCGAGCTGAGTCGATTGGTATATGAGACTCGGCCCTCCGGGCCTCGGAAAATGTTGTCAAAGTTTGAGCGAATCCTATACATTTCTTTTGTAAGAAATGTAAAAACTTATTTATTCTTAATTAACGAACCAAACATTGAACAAATTCGAACCTACACCAAATATGTCCCGGCAATATTTCGGCTTTCATCAGCACTCCATTAGCTTGAGTGGCGAAACTGTGCGAACAAAAGAAAACGACTAGCCTCTCCCAAATTTATGCATCAAATTCAGCCATTCTGCCACAATCTTTCCGCTTAAATGATACACAGTTTGTCTATGTTGCCCCCCCCCCCTCACTCCTCCAGGCTGGGAAAGGCGTGGATTCCTTTCCGGTTAGTCAGTAGCCGGATTCGGTTAAATGGACAGACTTTGAAAAGAATAGACAGCGTGTCGCCTCGGTTGTCTGATTTATTCGTTCACTTATTCCGATCTCTGCGTCAATTATTCGGAAGACGCAGTGTGCTGTACAGAAGAAGCTGTTCATCAACTAGATAGATGAGATAAAGTTTTTTTTTTCTTCTTCGGTCAGGGAAGTTTTCGCTTGCTTCTTTTGATATAAGGCCATCCTCCGCGAATCACAATACAATACATTGAGGAATGGATTTCTTAGAAACACTTTTCAATCATTTAGAGTATACTGCGAAGAAAAGCGGTTGATAAAAATTGTATTTCGACTATTCTAGACACAATTATACACCCACAACTTAACCAGTTTTAGTCACAATTTTTCTGTAATACAGTCTGTTCAATCGATACGGCAAGATTCGTTATCATGAGAGAGCAATTTGTTTTATTTTACATTTAAATTTTCGTAAAATTAGGGATTTACAATTTGAAAATATGTTTCAAATTGGATTAATTTTGGTTTGTGCAAAGGCTAATGAAATAGTCTTCGGACCAGACCATTAGATCGTCAAGAAAATTGACTTTTCTTGGAATGGTAATTGGCTCTAGAAGCCTCGACGGCGCCGGTAGTTGAGTGGTAAGCGTGACCGCCATTCATTCCAATTGGCCTAGAACTCAGGTCAGCATTGGTCGTTAATTTCTTTTCTGAGATGAAAAAAATCTGTGGTTACGTCTTCTCTCGGAATGGAAGTAAACCCGTTGGTCCCCGGCCCATGAGTTGATGAATCGATATCTAGTCCAGATAGTAGAACCACCTCTCTGGCGTCGAAGTAGTAGAATCCAACTTCTATATTTACTAACAAATATCTTCCTCCCGTGATACTTATGGAAAGCGCAGTAGTATTTACGACGTCTAGCAAAAGCAAGTATCGGACTAACACTCCATCCCTTTTCTTCCGCGATCTACGTTCGGGCCTGGCCGGCGCAATCAATAAATACTTTAGGATTACCAGGAGTTGCACATTGAAAGATGTTTCGCTACTCCCAAGCAAAATTATCTACGGATTCCCTGTGCAACTTTAGTTATTCCCAATCGATAACGGATTAGCAGCCAGGCGTGGTCGCTCAAAGCCAAGCTGAAGCTCAAGCTCTTAGGTCAGCGCTCCAATAAACTTCTTCCTACTTGAGAATAAAACTCAAAACTCATGGAGCTACCATTAAACAAACTACGCTATGCACCCATGAGAGGCAAACTCCTACGTGCCAGTATTGTAATTAGAGACAGCACATCATGACAGCCTTGCGCGCAAGATGCAGAGGAAAATGCATCTCAATCTATTGCTACTACAATGCTAACTCATCTACGGCAAACCAACCTAAAACAAAGTTTTCAATACCAATGCCTGAATCAAAAACGGTGGCGAAATTTGTTCCATCTGTTCAGATCATAAAAACAAAAGAAAGCATCCAGCACCCCATAAGCAGCTGTAAGCAACATCGGCAAGGAAGGTAACAACAATGACAACGGGAAAACAAGATAATTAAGTGACTGGTCAACAAGTGCAAGAAGCAGTGAAGAACATCTTATCGCAGACCCCAAGTCAGCTTCGACCTAGACGTGAAAAACAAGAGAATTAAGTGACCCCCCTGACACAGGCTAATTTTACACCTTCGCGAAAGAAGGTCTCCGTGGTGGCTAGTGGGTTTCATACATCCTTGACCTGACGGACGAAGCTATGGTGCCTTGAACACAGGCAACGCAGATCCAAGGCCATCATTGAAATGAAAAGTTCTGCGTTTGAGATGTACTTCACCCGGTTGCCAGACGAATACCTGTAATTATTACGTGTGATTATGTGTGTATATGTCTGATTGTGAGTCCTACTGTGGTGGTTTGTGCGTGGAATGTGTCAGTTTTAGCGTTCGAGTCCAGGGGTGCACACTTGTCTGAGTTGCTCACTAATTGCGTAAGAGTGTATGGATGTTTTTTCGAGAGTTGTTCTACTGGAGCTGTAGAGCTAGGGTGTCGGAAGAGCTACCCGTCAGAATCACTCGCTACAATTGCAGACGAGATCAATTGCAGCGGGTCGTGATTCTAAATGATATTTGTTGTACGGTACAGACATGTGCAAACACAGGGACGTCACGATCGCGTGCATCATCACGAGGGGCTCGAGCGTTTGTCCGTTAACGTGTTCGATCGCGTGGGCGTTTGTATGTCGCATGTGCTAGCGTGCATGTAACTTCGCATGTATAAATTCGATTTTATAACCGTGTTTCCATTCGCATATTCGCGTGTGTTCTTAGATGATCGCCCGCGGACCGTGAATTTTATACTTAATTTTCGCAGTATGGCTCAGATGCTAAAAGAGAGTGCGTTCTTCCATATTACTTTCGCGTATTCGAGATTTTGGATGTATTGGTGGACGATCGCATTTGCATGTTCGCCCCTGCCAATTCACGACTAGGGACTCAGACATTTGAATGGTAGCGTATTCGATCGCGTGGGCCTATGTAGGGGAACTGGGGGTAAGACGGACATGTTAAGGATATACTCAAATAAAACATAGTACAAGCATGTTTTTGTCAACATGTAATACTCTATGTTGTAGCTCCATATGTTGGCTTTCGAGTGCCCAGAGGGATTATGTTACAAACATCAACAAATATCCTTTTTGAAAGAAATAGAAAACAATGAATTATCTGCACTTTTTCCAGACTGCGGGTGAAACGGACATATGGTGGGGTTAAGACGGACATGTCGCCGAAAGGATGATCACAATACAAAACATTGAAATATACTGTTTCTAACGGAAGTTTTGGATAGTTTGTGGTTCTTCTTAATATATATGTTCAATTCGAGGTGAAAATAACGTGTTGGTGTTCGATTTAAAGTTGAAGCAAATGATGTATTTTCTAATATCGTTTTTTTTCGTTGTCATAAAGGCCATACAATCAGTTCCAATGATCAATCACAATCATTTATATAAAACTGGAAAATTACATATTAAATACGCAATTGGTAACATCAGTCCCTCGAGTACACACAGCCAGAATATGGAACCTGCACAGTCGTCTACCTTTTCCAGGTCCTAGGAATTCCGTATTCAGCCTCGGTCACATTAACGTACATCTTGCGGTCTACTACATGTGAGACTTCACCTAATAGGATGGTTCTCCACGCTTGGCTACTAGAATTTCGTTTCTACACGCGAGACATTCATATAAGGATGAATCAATAGAATTAATCAAGACTGGCCGTCTTGCCCCACCAGTACACATATTTTTTAAACGCTTGCACTTATTTACTCGTATATAAACATACCTGTTATTTTCCACGAAGATGCCATTTAAGAGTTACGTTATCGAAATAAAAGAAAAAATCCGCGAAAAAATTGATTTTTTCCTCGATAAACCTTAAAATCAGAGACGTAAAAATTACATCCGCTCGAAAATGCACTACTGATTATCAATGTTTGCTTAAATTTTTCGCGTTTACCACCATTCAAAGCCTACTGAGTACTACCTACTGAGGGTACTCATATAAATTAATTGAACTTTATATGTTATATGCCTAAAATAACCATGTGTCCGTCTTACCCTACCTGTCCGTCTTACCCACAGTTCCCCTATGTCGCGTGTGATCGCGTGTATGCAGCTTCGCGAGTATAGGTTCGGTTCTGTAGTCATGCAGCCATGGAGCAGACTTCCGGAGGTGATCGACCCATGACCGCACGTCAAAGTCAAAGATTGTTTGGTATATTGTCATCTTCGGGAGCCCTGACATGGTACAGTCTAAATTTAGGAGAGTCCCAGTTCGAGGCTCGTCGCTAAGCCCAAGGTGCCTCCAGAGAGTACTTGGCCCCAAACCCACATTGTGCATTATTTCGACCATGAATTTGTTGTTACAAAAAAGGTTGTGCAACGACGTTTATTCACGTTCAACCAACTCGGTAACAGCTTCTGCCGAAAATTTTAAAACGATCCCTATATTTTAAACATTAAAAGCACTCAACACAATTCAATTTTTTCTTCTGATGCAATGTTCAAGTTGCAAACATAAGACGTTATCAAGCCAAAATCTAACACCTCAGTAAATATATCTACTCTGGCTTTTCCGGCTCATTGAAAGTATAAGGTAATTGAAATCTGTGGTACCCGGTAAGACTACGCTACTGGCAGCATCCTAAACAAGTTACGCTCGGCACTTGTCCTTTGATAGCTGTTAAATCGATACATGTTCCTAATCATTGCTAGTTAACCAGAGCCCTGTTATCACAAAGTTATAATTCTATTGCCGGGAAGCATTCCTGCAGCATCAATTGAATTTTACGATAGCATGCGCACAGCATGCACCCTGAAGGGGCGGATCGAGAAGTTCTACTAGCTTTTAGCAACTGGACAGATTTCTTGCATATCGGTTGCAGCGTTTCATTATACAAACTTCATGAGCCAGCACCGGAAATGGGGTGTAAGAAATTGCATCTAATGGTATTCGAAACGCTTGGAGCTTTCCGCTCAGGACGCTCAGCAGCTTTCCTTCGTTGCTACATCGATTGTACCACCAGACCGGAATCTGCTGTTTATTATTTTCTCCGCTCGTAATAAACATTATGTACACTTCGCTGCTGCATACTTGTTATCGTAAGTTTATCTTCCCGGTCGCTCATAATGACTTTTCTGGAGCACAAGCGGCGTCAAATGATACAGGAAAGCCCATTACCAGCTGGACTGAAAAGGCGACTTGTGATTTCTATACCAGCTTCCTATGCGTGTTTTGGCTGGGAGACACTTCCGCCATTGCATTGGCGGTTATGCCGACACAAAACCGGGGCAAAGAAAAATGTAGCGGTTTCGATGTCATTAAGCGAGCATTTTGGTTGTTCTCATGGATTTATGAGCTATCAAATCATATTGCTTATGTCAATCTAAATACAAGATTGAATAATATAAACAAAAACCAGTAACTGAAACCGACTCAAGCATGCACTGTTCACAAAAAGGCTTGCTTTCAAAGCCCCCTCCTCCCATATTCCCAACTGTTAGGGAAATCAGTAAAAAAGCAGAAGTGTCGAAATCAGCTAAATTAAATCTATTGTAAATTATGGTGAATTAGTCATTTACTCTGTGACGTCCGATTGTTCTGCTTCTGACTCCCGGCTAGGATGCTTTTCCCAATGAACGGGCGTTCGGGCCTTCGCTGGAACTCAGTCTAGATTGGAGTTGGGCTGCAATAGCAGAGTTTGGAAAGTGCGTAAATCTGTAGGTTCAACTGGTCTGAGAAAACAAGAGGAACGCGCCGGGCATACGCAGAGTGAAAAGCGAAATAATGCCTAATGGGCCATATCGTTTCATGTTTATGCTGATGACTGTTATACTGCTGCAGTTTCGTTGATTTTCTGCTGTACATACTCCTCAGACGTACAGATCCTCATAATGCTATAGATTGGCGAAAGTGAACATCAAAAATCGGGCACACCACAAAATAACTTTGAAAAAATGGCGTAATCACACGAATTAATTGTTTTTGTTGAAGCAAAATCCCAAACATCTCGACAACTATCGCATTTTGAAAGATTTTTATTAAATGCATTTTGATTTAAAATGGTACTTAGAATCATATTCTGTAATAAAATTACAGTTTTGTATGTCAATTAGTATGCAATTTAAAAACATGTATAAAGTTATCGTTAGAAAAACTTTTTTACCAATAAGCTCTCCATCATGCAGTCACATTCAAAATGTTTCGTTTCCTTTTTAGGTTTCTGTTGGAAAAATACTACTTTTTTTTTGAAAAATGGGTTAAAGTAATTTAAAATTTTTAACAATTTTTTTTTGTTTTTATGAAAAATGACAACATGTTTTTCAGTGTAGTTTTGCATGCAGAAGTGTTCATTCCTTGTAACTAGTTCTCATATAGCGTTGTTGTATAAAATAAGATAATCGAACAACTTTTTCGAAAATGATTAAAAAATGCACTTGTTTCAAAATAATCTTATTGACTGTGGCAAATGTTTAGTCTTCCATGCCAGCAAAACATGTAAAAAATGGTCGGTCACCATTTTAAAGATTTTTGGATGGATCTTCGTGGAATTCTGCACATGATTGTCCCAAAGCCTGTTTTTCTCTAATATATTATAGTCGACGAGCCGTACGTCTGTCCCATTTTTACCGAATTAATACCAAATTATGCGTTGTTTCTTCTTTTGATGTTTTTTCTCTCGTCGACACTCAAAAGCATACGGAAATATGCAAACTATCACAGAGTCAAAGAAACGCATTAGTAAACGAGAAGTCACAAATGCGCTGGCACACGAGACAAACAAACGCCCGGGCTATAAAAAACGCGCATAATAACATACAAACACTCGAGCCTTTTGCGGTAATACAAACCCAATCCATCGCAAACACGATCATTCACGCATACCTACGTCCATGGTTTCGCAATAATGAAAACTTTTCGGTGAATAAGAGGTAACACCACCGTAGAATTTAAAACAAATCGAAATTTTGTCATTGATCTAAAATGTGCTTTGGGGTCTTGAAAACGATATACCAAAAAAACCACAGGCGACGATAATTCTCAAATGTTCAAATTTTCAATTTTGGCGCAATACCTATTATGTATACCTCGAGCGTACTGAAAACCAAATCCGCGTTTTTCCAGAAACCACATTATTTGAGCTGATCGGAAACGTAACTCGAACAAAAGAATTTAGATCGTTTTGAAATTTTTACAGTTTATTAAAAATTGATTTCTCCAGCGAAGTATGTAGGATTCATTTTTTTTATTTATTAATTCACCCCATTTAGCACTAAAACTGCCATAACTAAAGAACAAAATGCATCGGTGTTTCCAAATTTGGAGAAACATCGTAAATTACACTTTAAAACAAATTATTTATAGAAATTATTTATCTCAAATAAATTAAACTATCATCAATATGGAAGTTACTTGAAAGCAGGTGGTCAGTAGGTATCGGAAATTGACGATTACCGTTATTTTGAAATCCAAGATGGCGACATCCAGTTACCACGAAATAGTAAGCACCACCAAAAATATGGATGTCATTTTAAAGGGGTGGTCCGCAGACATCGAAAATTGACGATCAGCGCCATTTTGAAATCTCACATGGGGACTTCTGGTTACCACAAAATAGTGAGAATCATCATCAATATCGAAGTTATTTGAAAGGGAGCGGTCAGTAAGCATCGTAAATTTATGATTTCCGCCATTTCGAAATCCAAGATAGCGACTTTCGGTTATCGCAAAATAGTGAGAACCATCATCGGTAGGGGTTGTCATTTGGAAGAGGGGTTGTTAGTAGACATAGAAAATTGATGACTAGCGCCATTTTGAAATCCAAGATTGCGTCTTCAGGTTACCACAAAATAGTGAGAATATGGAAATCATTTGAAACCGAGTGGTCAGTACGTAACGATACCTAGTATACAGGATGTTACATGGCTAGTGCTACGATCTTACTATCACTATGAATCCTTTCTGAATGGGGTTCATGAGTGTAAAGTCAGTTTAGGGCCAAAAGTTTCTCTGAAGTTACCCGCGATGGCGATGAGCTCTGGTTCGGAACTCTTGTAAACTTGGTGTGCCCCGTACCAGGACTGCCGAAGGTAACAAAATTCCAGATTATCTTTGAAGGCTCTTCGTGATCAATCCCGCATATCTACGCTTGCGATCTTCCAAACAGGATAACCCTCCGGTGATAAAGTGAATCATTCAGCACTTTTTAAACATGACTCACGTCAAAACAAGGAATATTGTAAATTCCATCAACGGCCGTTATCATCTGCCAATAGACTTTGAAGGCAGATTTCAATATGCTCTATTCATCACCGAAGTATGGCGGTGTCTGAGCTAGTTAATGGGACGTAAACAGTGATAATAATATCTCAAGCCTGAACACGATCCATTGGAGCTAAAAATAGAACAAACGAGTGAGATCTGCCTGAGAGGGGGTGATGACGATTTGCTTATAGGAGACATGATCACGGTGCTGTTGGTAATCAATGATGACATCATCACAGTTCCTCGGTGGCGGAGTGGTTATCGCAACCCATCTATAGACTGGGAGAACGCTGACATATATTTTCTCAGTGTGTCCACTAAAAGGTGAATTGTCACCGTTATGATCATTTCTCTCTGCCTATTTTCCAATGGACACGTTCCTAAAAACATTAAATTTCATCATTTTCTCCACACACTTGTTTTCATTTTGAAATTAAGAACGACATTCGTCTCTTCGATATTAAACATAGTGACGGGTAAACGAAAATACACTAGTAACGATATTTGCTTGTCGCTGTTAGATTACGTGGGTTTACGAGCTAGAGATGATATGGGAAAACTGAAGCACTACATGTGTGAAAATTTCTCGTATTTTCTGCGTTCCAGTTGCATTTTATTATGCACATTGCTGCAATTTCATTTCATGAAAATTAAAATGAGAGTCGAAAATTACTACTCGTTTCCGTAGCTTTCAATTCTACGGGAGCTTTGTATTTTTTGTTTTGTTTTGTATGTATTTAGTAACGAAGGAGGCAGTGGAAAGACGAAGGTGAATCCATTGAGTTTCATCGTTCATTGAAAGGGTGAGAATTTCAGGACCTGGCTAGAACACTTCATCAGTATTTGGTCATCAACGTGAAACAGATGTTGTGATCAACCTGCATTTCTAGCTGCCAATGTCTTTTTCGGTTTTCCATATGTACATTTCTCGTATCCTATGCCTCCATCCCCGTGGACATGCGTAGATTTTTTTCGTTTTCGTCCCTCCTGTAAATTGTTAATGTTAAACACTTTCTAATTAGACCGCTTTTTAGTTGGACCTCCGCTAGTTGGACCATTGCCCATTATTAATTGGACAGAGGCTGTCGCCCAACCAGTGATTCACGATTGAACTTCAAAGAATAAGAACAAAACTGTTTATCATGCATTGATACAGACAAGAAACAATTCTTTAATGGAGATATGTGACATTGCGCTATGTGAAGGCGGTGCGCCAAATATTGTATTCTTTTTATCAATTATGTGTTTCGTGAAAGACAAATCGATGATATTTTCCAATTCCAACTAAAGGGTTTACAACATGCAAAAATAGACATATTTCGGAAATTTTTCTTAACGCAATAAAGGGATGAATCGAACTTAGAGCCGATAGTTGTTCTCAACACAAGCTCCGCGTTTAAAAACCCAAAATTTCGCCCGGTCCACGCCACCCATATAGTTTCCGAAGTTCGGGCTCAGCTACCTAGTATAGCAATTGGTATCCGCTCGGACCGTTACGCGAGTGCGAAGTGCCGTGTACCATCAGTGCAAAGGCTACTCGAATTTTCACCCGAAAATTCAAAATCGACTTTCCCACCGATACCAGGAGTACAGACTCCGAAGGAGTTAAGCGATAGCGCGCCTCCATCAAATCTAAAAGTGCAAACCGTGGTCAACCGTCCGCCTCCACCACGAACATCGGTTTGAACATAAACTGCAGCGAAGAGCACTAGAACAAAAGAGTGACATCATTAAAGCGAAAGTTTCCCAAAACATTTCCTTCCCCGAAGCAAGAGCTCTATTAGCACAAAAGCGCCGAGGTCCTAGTTACGCCGAACAAAACCAGAAAGGCACGGAATCGAAAGACGACGAGAAAGATTACACTGTCGCCAAACTGAAGGCGGAGCTCATTGAGCTAAAGGGCGAGAAGAACGATCCGCCAAAAGATGGCCGGGACGATGAGATATTACATCATAAAAACCACCTGGCGAAGGCCGTTCGCCAGCTCAGAATCGCTAAGCAACAACTCAATGACGTAACGGAGGAAACTAGCAGAGCTAACGCTACAGAAAAAGCAGAGCAGGGAAACGCCAAACAACTAAACCCGACCACCACGATAATGACCGAAACGTAACGTAGTAGCCGCGACTTCGTGACGAACGAAAGCATCAAAGAAACCGTACCCGAGCAGGCGACGGGCATAAATCCCGAAGCCCTATCAGAAACAAAACAGAGCCAGCACCACCGAAACAACAACGGATAACCCGAGCAAATACCCGCAATAACAGCCCTTCATTACCCGGATAATTAAACATCTCAGACACCGAAACGACGCAGAGTTCCATGCTCCAAGTGTCCTACGTAATATCCGACTAGCTCTACAATGACTTTAGCAACTGGGGATGCCAATAAAAATCATCGAATTCAACAGAAACAAAAAGCAAAGCCTGCCTGTTTCGACCCTGACCGGGGAAGTGACGGATACGTCCGATGCACCCCCGGCGGCCGTTGACACAGGACCATTGGAGCACCAAAAGGGAAGTACCTCCAACATCCCCATTAGTATTCATTTTACGCATTCACCATCCACCAAAGACAATCCAAACCGAAATTTAGAAAATCTACCAACACAGTAATCCCAAACGACGGGAACCACGGCCGCCTCCAGCGCCCTGCATCTTGCTGGGCTCCAGAGTAGACGATCTCCCCGCCTGATCTCGAAAATGACACCAGAATCATGAAAAACAAGCAAATAGCTCCACTGCAACGAGAACCGGTTCAGGTCTTCCCATATCCCCGCACCCGGCGGACCACCGGGAATAACTCTCAGCCGGAAAATTTCTCCTCACCAACAGCAACGAGTATGACGAGACATCAGCCCAGTTGCCGGTTGCTCTTAGCATCCAGTACGATTTAGACCATCCAGCAATCCAGTAGTCACCAATTGTGACGCCCACTTCTTCGTGTCGGCCCTGACCGGGGACGTTCCGCCTTGCAACGAAGCTTCCCCTGCGGTTGTTGGTGCGGAAGGCCGGACACATCCCAGGTAAGTACCTGTAAACTCAAGCCGATCGAATTCCATTCGCTTGCAAGTTTTCGCCTACAGGTACCACAGCCAGAAAAGGTTGTAGCCCAGAAGCACTCAGCAAACAGTCTACCACCCAACAGCAGTTGTAAATTAAACCTTGCCAATACAAGAGCAACGGTACCCTTACCGAAGACCCTACTAGCTCGAATAGAAATGTGAATGGCCTAAACACGAGTGCCCGTTTCCCCGTGCTGGCCCCTCCGGAAAAGTTCCGCCTAGCTGTGATGCGCCCCAAGCTTCTGCCGTTGCGGGAGACCCGTCCTCTCCCCGAGTAAGCTCGTACGATACACTCAGACTGGAACCATCTGCTGTTTGTGTATCCCTCGCAGGTACTTCCAACAATGGTGCAGTGGACATGGACCAGCTCTCGTCTAGTCCCCAGTCTACCACCGCTTACATCAATTCAACGACACTGGCCATCCAGTGGAACAGAAATGGCCTGCGAGGATGCCTTGGCGACTTGCAAAGGATCATTGCTAAGACTCATCTGTCTAGCACTGCAGGATACACACATCCGGGATCAGATGAACCCGGCATCGTGGTTTAGACACCGGTATTCGTGGGACGTCACCAGCAGGGATAACATCTACCGGACGGTGGGTCTAGTCATTCGGGTCCGATACCCTTGGGTATCGAACTAATAACCGCCGCTCGAAGGATCGAATATCCAGTCCAGTACACCGTTATATACCTGTATATTCTGGGCGGAGCTCGAATGTGGGTTGCAAATTTCAACAGCTTATCGACCAAGTTGAGACCCCATTCATCAGAATGGAGATGGAAATGGGCACCATACGACGTGGTGCTCTCCATCGCTAGAAGAGCATTGGGATTTTTAGAACGTACAGCCGGAGAGGACTGCTTCCTGCTACAGACAAACATGGCTCTACCACCGATCGCCTGCTTACACCGAGTTCGTGACCGGACCTGACACGTCCGCGGACCCAACCTGGACACAAGTCTGTCGGCAGAACTGAGGGCCGGCGCTACTGATAGTGAAGCCAGAGCCAACTACAACCGATGGCTACCAGGTACAGCAATCACGTGCGGATTTTCACCGACGGTTCCAAGATTGATGATCATTCAGGCTATCGAGATCGAGTACGACCCACTCACAAGAATCTGTTGGGTCCCCGGACACTGCAGCATCGACAATTACGAAAAAACTGACCGCTTGGTGGCCAGAGGGAGACATGCCCGCCGACATCTCACCACACTTGTCTCTGCCGCAGTTATATTAGGCAAGTTGAAGTTAAGGATAGCCGAGAATTTCGTGTGTCATTGGTGCAGCATCTCCAGCGCATCAAAGGCTCGCTCGACCGCTGGACAGATCGGACCGACACAAGAGAACAACGTGTACTGTCGCGGCTAAGAGGTGGACATACAAAAGTCTCCCATGCCCACACCGTATCCCTCCACCAACATCCGAACCACGGTGGAACATATTTTAGTGAACTGTCCGGAGTACAGCAACCTCCGACAGCACCATAGTCTACCGAACTCCACCAGAGAGATCCTCGCCAACGACCACGCCCGAGAGGAAGCGCTACTATCCTTTCTTAAGAATGCGGGACTCTTCGTTCTTCTCTGACGAATCAGCCACACCGTCTCTCCAGGAAAAAAAACCGTTTTAATCCACCTAGTGGTGCAATTGTGTCTTTCTTATTCATCCAAACTACGATTCCATGGCTGATTATGTTTAATATAATGGTGGAACTGTCTATTAGATATTCAGTGCGATTTACACATGCGTACAATCGACAGCTACGAACTTGAGTTGCCTTGTGTCGACGCTGAATCACTTGAAACCAGCGGCGGATCCAGGAGGAGGTTTCGGGAGTTTGGACCCCGCCAAAAATTTCAACTTGTTAAAAAAAATTTAAATTAGTCTCTCAACTCAAAATCATTTCAAACCAAATTTTTCACTGGATTTCAGACCCACTAGGAAAGTTTATTCTAGAGGAATTAGAAAATTTTATTCGCGTGGTGGGGTACTTGCTGAGGGAAGGGCGGTTTAGGGAAGGGTGGTGAGTGATGTGAGGGGTGCCCCTCACCGTATCCCCCTAACTACGACCCTGTTATATTACAGAAAACCTATGCAAGTCAAAAAAAAATGCCCCTCCGGGCCGGGATTAGGTTGACGAAGTTCAGAGTGATTGCATAACATTTCTATAGGAGAAAGTCAAAAATGTGAATTTGCTGTGTGTCCGCACTCTTAAACCCGTAACTCCGGAACCGGAACTCGGAATTTAATGAAATTCAATGGCAGCCTATGGGAACGTTGTACCTTTCATTTGGGACTAAGTTTGATAAAATCGGTTCAGCCATCTCCGAGTAACCGATGTGCTTTTTTTTGGTCACATACATTCATACATACACACACATACATACGCACACACACAGACAGACATTTACCGAATTCAACGAACTGAGTCGAATGGTATATGACAGACGGCCCTCCGGGCCGGGATTAGGTTGATCATGTTCAGAGTGATTGCATTACCTTTCTATAGGAGAAAGGCAAAAATCTCAACTTTACACATTAATCACAGTATCCGTTGAAATCGGGGTTTTCTGCGTGATCGTACTCATCATACTGTATTTCAAGAACTAGAAGTCCAATCCACACTAAATGCAATAGCAGCCGATGGCAACGTTGTACCTTTCATTTAAGTCTAAGTTTGTGATAATCGGTTCAGATAATTCCGAGAAACCGATGTGGACAAATTATAACAAGATTTTCTATGAAACCGTACTCATCAACTCGTAACTCCGGAACCGGAAATCAGAATTAAATGAAATGCAATAGCATCGTGGCATCGGCTTGAATTGGAATTTTCTATGTGACCCCATGCCAGAACCCGTAACTTCGGAACCAGAATTTTGATTGGGATGAAATTTGGCATCCATTTACGAGTATGAAACACCTTTCATTTCAGACTAAGTTTAGTCAAAAATGTCAAGCCATCCCCGAGAAAACGATGTCACTGTTGTTCTGAATTTAGTTGTTTCCGCCGGGGCTTCCAGAACCGATGATTGGGGCCAATGTGGCCAAAGAAACTTTGAATGGCTGTTAGTGACCAAGTACTATAGATCCAAGCAGATGTTGTCATATTTTAGAAAATTTTCACCTTTTACATTCATTGCAGAAATCTGTTAAAACCGGGATTTGCTGCATGATCGTACTCCTCATCCTGTAATTCAGGAACCGGAAGTCGGATCCATTTGAAATTCTATTGCTGTCGATGGGAACGTTGTATCTTTCATTTGAAACTAAGTTTGTACAAATCGGTCCAGCCATCTCTGAGGAAAATGAGTGACATTTTTGACTCATACGCACATACATACACACTCACATACACACACATACAGACTTTCCGATCTCGACGAACTGAGTCGAATGGTATAGCGGACTCGGCCTTCCGGGCCTCGGTTAAAAAGTCGAAGTTCGGAGCGATTGCATAACTTTTCTATATGAGAACGACAAAAAAATTGCCAAAATCCAAAAAAGTCAATCTTCGTAAAAAAAAATTTTTCGAAATTACTTCAAATATCGGTGTTTCATGCATAGACTGGCAAATTCAAGTAATTTTGCACCTATTTTAAATTAAAAAGTTTTGCATCATTTTGATTTGATATCATAGTGGTACCAGTTTATATGGGAAATTGCTGTGTGGCCACACTCTTAAACCCTTAACTCCGCAACCAGAATTCCGATCGACAAAAAATTCAATAGCAGCTGATGGGAAGGTTGTACCTTTCATTTGAGACTAAGTTTGGGCAAATCGGTCCAGCCATCTCTGCGAAAAATGAGTGACATTTTTGACACATACGCATATACATACACACACATACATACACACAAACAGACTTTTTCCGATCTCGACGAACTGAGTTGAATGGTATAGGGGACTCGGCCCTCCGGGCCTCGGTTAGAAAGTTGGTTTTTGGAGCAATTGCATAACCTTTCTATATGAGAAAGGCAAAAAATACAGCTGCAACCACACTTTGATAGGTGTTAAACAGTGATTTGTATATGTAAATAATGCGATGTTAATAAACATATTTTTTTCTATATCTCGCAAGGCGAATGACCTATGAGCTTAAAGCCTTGAAATAAATCAATAAATAATAAATCATGAATCGAGATAATGTAAAGTGGGATTCATAACATAAGTCATGAAACACAAAAAATGCACATAAAATATTTTTTTCAATTAATTTCACCACAAGATGGCGGCTGAGCACCATTTTCCCGTAGGCGCCTTTTTGGAAGGGGTCCTACGGCTGGAAGTCTATCTCCTGTAATTTTTTAGCTATAGTGAAAAACTAAAGCTTTTCTAATTTCTTATAATAATACCACGCATGCACGATTTTTTAGATATTTTGATATTTCGCGAAAAGCATGTTTTTGAGTGAAAATGAATCGGAACAAAATTGTTTATTGAAAAAAATATGTAATGCGAAAATAAAATCCTACTTACGTCGCTGGTGAAATCAATTTCGAATATACTGTGAAAATTTTATAAAAATCAAAAATCATTTTTTCGAGTTACCGTTTCGGCCAACTCAAAAAAAGTGGTTTCGAGAAAAACACGGTTGAAGTTTTCAGTACAGCACATAAGGGGTGTTGTGGCAGAATTGAAAATTTGAACATTTATATATTGTTTTCGTAACATTTTTTTTGGGATATCATTTTTAACATCTTAAAACACGTTTTAGGTCAATAAATAAAAATTCAATTTTTTAAAAAATCTGCGGTGCTGTGACTTATTTGATAAAGTATATTTTACGCGCTTTGGCAGTTCGCTCGACTATATTCAATGTGCTTTCGCCGGTCTATTACTACAAGAGTAACTATGCTCAGGCAAACTTGCCATTATTTGTGGCTGAAGTTGGAGCATACAGGAACCACCCACTGTTCGCCGGGACAGGCCAGGAAGCTTACGACCGGACTCGAATGTGAGAATTAATGGAATTTCATCACGAGCTACTGAGTACGAGAGCCAAAAAGTGCTGCGTCCCATGGATGTCCAGTCGATGCCGATGCCGACCGTACAGCGGGTACTGCATTGTACATTTACATACAGGCTGCAACGGAGAAAAGAGGACCTACCTACTTCGAGAAATGGACTGTTTACGATCGCATTAAACCAAAGCTTTATGGGCATTTTTGGAATTACTTCACAGTTCACACCCGTACGATCTTGTATTCTCGCACATGGGGAACAGGTGATTGTTTAGGTAACTATTTTGCGCAAGTGTTGAAGTTTCCAGTAACTTTATTGGCGGTACTATAACTAGAACTACTTGTTTTATGATGATGCCTTTGTCCATATCAGAGACGTTACCCCCAAAAGCAATAAAACGGCGCGTTGTGGTGTTTAAATGTTCAGTTTTCAGTATACTAGAGGTGAGGAACTAGGGAGTAATTCGTTGATAGCAATAAAATAAGTTTTTGGATGAACTGGTCAGCATCTATGCTTGAGAAACGACTCAATTATATTATAGTCAGGTACTTCCCCACACCTTATGTTTTAGTTTTATTGAATTTACTACATTACAGTATACGTCAGCAAAATGAGAAAATCTCCCGAAACGAAACGGCTGTTACTAAAATCATTTTTGTATTTTTACACAACCACTGGTTTATTTAGCATGTCCTGACCACATTTTATGGCACTTTAAAACGTCGATAAACCAAGTTTTGCTAGAATGATTGGTACATGATTGGAACAAGACGTTGATCCATCGTTACTATAATACGCAGGAATCTGGGAGCTGAGTATGTTTTATGAGGTATACGGTAAACAGGCAGCATATCACAGTGACCGCAATTTCACATACTCACAGTTTTCCCCGTCTAGTAATAAAATAACTCATGAAAATTCGTCAACAATAATTACACACAGTATAATGGAAACTATCACGGTTCTTTATCCTTCGACCAGTATATGTATACATTAAACTTCCAAAACCGTCGTAACGGGAGAGCATATGGCATACCAAATCCATATCTAGTAGCAAAATATACTCAGGAAACTTTCCCAGAACCACTTTGTTCAGTCAGGGCGATGGGGTGTTGCTTTATAATTGTTTGAACTAATATATATTTATGTTCCACTCTGGTGCTAAATAGTTGGGCAAAACAGGTACACGTCTTCGAGCATACACAGCCACTCATCAGAAGGTAGGTTGTTTACTTGCTCATAATTGCGTTAGTATCTCTAAACTATGCCTCTGGTATTTGCACTACACCGAATTTAGCAAATATTTACAACGGTGCTTAACTTGCCGACCTTCGCCATGCCGAGGCAGAGAGAACGTTGTATAACTAACGGCACCTGTTGGTGACCGACAGGTTCGGGCCGGTATTTTTAAATTTAAATATTTGTGAAGGTTTAAACATTGTTTGCATTATTTATTCGTTTTATATAATAGAAAGTAATAGGACGTTGAACAAACGCTTAATCGTTTACAAATTTTGCTTTTTTTGAAAGATTGTACTCATAGATGATGAACGCTGCATTTCACTAAATATTTCTACATGACAATAATTTTTACTGTTTATTCAAATATAAAACAGATTAATTTTCAGAACGCAAAATTTTGTTAAAGAACTTAATAACTTTGCAACTTCTACTAATCATTAAAAAATGGCAGGTTCTCTTAATTTTATGTTCCTAAGTTTTTTGGAGGTGCGTGACGAGTTTTTGCAGCAAATGAAATATTTTAGAAAAGTAATAACAGTTATTCATACTTGCAATAAATCTTTTATGATTCATTTTTTGTTGGAACTTATGAGAATTGTAAATTGTTTCAATAAAAAAAGCCTTCTCTTTGCGATAACTGTTATTAAACTATACTATATTTCTCCTTTGTGGAGAACAATTTTGGTAAAAACTATTTTTCCTATTTACATCATTAGTTATTAGTTTTCCCATTTACTTAATTAGTTATGGAATTTGCGTTTCAACTTCGTCTCATCAGAACCAGACATTAACTTAGTGGCAGGGTTAGCGCCGGATTGACACTAACTCCAAAAAAACTGAGACACAATTTCTTGCGAGGCTTGACTAGGGGTTTGCTCAGGAAGACAAATTGTGTTTCCGTTTTTGGAGCTAGCGTCAATCCGGCGCTAACTTAGTCCTGCCACTAAGTTAATGTCTTTCTCCAATAGAAAGGCTGTGCAATCCTAAACCCAACTTTTTAATCGATGCCCGGAGTCTCTTATACCGTTCGACTCAGTTTGTCGAGTTCGGCAAATGTCTGTGTGTGTGCTTGTTTTTTAACTTGGTGGTAAAGCTTTTACGCCGACCCAGAACACGTTCAGTAGTTAGACGATACCAACAATTATGTCCATCGTGTGCCAGAGTGAGATACTCTAAACAGAGAGGATAACTCTGAACCCTACTTCTCTAAACTCCACCAAGGAGTCCAACATTTGCCTAATCCACCGGATTCCATTTAAAATGACTCCTTCGGGGAAGGTGTGCTCAAGCACTTCGCTTGATTCCAGGTCCAGCTGGTCGTACTAGTTCACTGGTCTCATAACCGCCATATCAGTCCTGCACGGCATGATATTCTGCAAGCGCTTCTCTCTACGTTGATCAGTAGGATGCCGTGGTCGATCCAGTGATTCCGGTTGGAGGGTGGCTTCCGGTTCACTGGTGCCCGACGACCCTACACTGGTGGTTTGTCGCGTTCGGTGCAGCTCGGCGTAGTCCCCGACGGTGGAGCTAGCCTACCTCAACGGAGAGTTCCCCGACAAAGGAATGTCTCCCGCAACCGTTAACGGACCCGTTATTTTTGCTTCGATACAGTCCGGCAGAATGCCGTGGTCTGTCCAGCGAATCAGGGTGGAGGATTGCATCTGGTTCACTGGTGCCGTGACGATTCAAGTCGGCGATTCGCTACGGACAACTCGGAATACCCCCCGACGGTGGATCTTTCCCACTCCGACGAAGAGTTCTCCGGGAGTGGAAAATCTTCCGAAACCGATGCTAACCGGGCAGATGCCGACCTCGGTCCTGCAATTCTGGGTGGAGGACGACTTCCAGTTTATAGGCGTCCCGACGACTATTTGCCGGTGCTACTTCCTGATCTACTCGAACTAGGTGGAAGGCCTAGCCTACTCCAACGGAGGAATTTCCTACCGTTGAAAGTTCTCTCGAAGCCGTTATCTCGAGGCTGGTCGGTTAGGTACTGAGGTCAGTTCTGAGATTCCGGGTGTAGAATGACTTCCGGTTCTCAGGTGCCCCGACGAGCTACCGTCGATGATGCGTGCGCTCAATCTAATCCTCGGAGGTGGATCTAGCCTACTCCGATCGCTCCCGGTGTTTATCTTTATTTGTCTTCAGCAGACTGACTTGTCGTGTGCCAAGGTCGGTCCGGTGATTCCGGTTGAAGTGTAACTTCCTGTTCATCGGTGCCTCGACGACCCGAGGCCGTGTACTACTACGTTGCTTGTCGTTGCTCCTCTCGCCAGCTTCGCTGTAACGTTGACATGATCTGACCGACTGTTCTATTCACCACGTCCCATTTTTCTTTGTCCGCGCATATTCTTGGGACAATAGTGTTCATGTTAACGTCCTCACCGACAATGGTTCTCATTTCAACTTTCTCGTGCTCGAATTGCGGGCATTCGAGGACCAGGTGCTCAGGCGTTTCCTCTGCATTACCGCAGGTGATTCAGAACGGCGAACTTACGTGGCCGAACCTATTCAGATACTTTTTGAAGCAGCCATGACCAAACAAGAACTGAACCATGTGAATGTTTACCTCACCGTGCGCTCTGTTCACCCACACCGACAGATATGGGATTAATCGGTGGGTCCATCTACCGTTTACGGCGTTATTACACTGACGTTTTCACTTGCTTGAGTTGTCAGCTCGGGCTCTTTTACGGACTCTTCTCATGCCTCGATCCCTATAACATTCGCTATCTTCTTCGAGTAGAAGGTTTGCGGGAATAGTTCCAGCTACCACGCAGGCTGCCTTTGACATAATAGTTCGATACGCACCAAAAACCCGCATGGCCATCAATCTGCACGTGCTGTTTAGCCGAGATGTGTTCCTCTTCGTCTGCAGTGCCGTCACCCAAGAAGGTCCTGCGTATCTGAGGACCGTTGTGGAGACACTCGCCTCTAGTCGTTTTTATTGCTGATGATCACCGAGTTGTTGGGCATGATCCGAGATCACTTTTACACACCCCCCGCTGGAGTGGTCGATGTGGCTTGTCCGGTCGTCGATCAATACTCCTAGTTGTACAACTTTCCGCTTTGGGTTGATGATACACTCTCCGACCGAAATTCTTGCCTGCTGCATTGCTTTTCGGTTGCTTATCAAAACTATCTCGGATTTGTGGTGAGCTAACGTCAGGCATCCAGTCTTCCACAACATCTATCGCCTCCGTTGAGAGCACTTCTACTTCCTCTAGTGATTCGCCGATCATAAGGAGCATCACGTCATTCGCAAAACCGACAATCTTCACGCCCCTGGGCAGTCTAAGCTTCAGCACTCCGTCGTACATGGCATTGCAAAGAGTTGGGCCGAGTATGGAACCCCGTGGAATGTCCATTGTTACGGTTACACTTCTTTTTCCGGCGTCAGTTTAGTAGGTCAGTTCATCTCCAGGGAGCTTGCTTGACTTCGGCAACAACACCGGCTTTGGTCGCCTCCATATGTCGGGGAAGTTTCCAGTGTCGATGCACTTTTGCACCACGGTCCTAAACATATCTGGGTTCGATAGGTTTGCTGTATTCAGAGCCACGTTGGTTATCAAGGGTTTTGCAACCACTATCAGCTCCTCGTTTGTTACTCGAGCTTCTTCTTCGAAGTCATACTGAATCCGGTATGGCGTGGGCGGCCAAGCCATCGGTTCATTCTGTGGAAATAGCGCTTCTACGATGACTCTTATCCTCTCCGAGCACCTATCTGGTGGTACTGCCGGTCCTCTCATCTTCACCATGGCAACTCTATAGACGTCGCCCAAGGATTTGAATTGGCGTTAAGGTAAAGCTCCTCTAGGCAGGCTTTTTTACTGAGCTTGATTTCCTTGCCGCCTTATACCTGTCTTAGAGCATCTCTTTCGGCAACGTTGTGGACTCTCTGCATTTTCCTCCGGGCTCGGTGGTAACATGCACGTAGGTCAGCAATCGTCGAATTCCATCCGAAGGTTGGGCGGCGACTATACCTTGGTTTACCTTCTCTTGACATGGTTGCATCGCACGATCTTGCTAACTTCATTTGCACTGAAATCAAAATGATTGCACTCACGCCTCAAAACTTCGACGAAGACTGTAGAACTTCGCTGTTTTCCACTTCCGCTCATTTGGTTGGATCACGTGCGCTTCCGACGGCCTATTGCTTCCAATAGCGTACAGGATCGTTTGGTGGTAGCTGTGGGTGTACTCCTCGTACACCTTCCAATTGAAACTACTAACCAGCCAGGGGCTGTAAAAGGTAACGTCAATAACTTAATGTCGACCTTCGCGACGGTAAGTGCTGGTTGCACCATTGTTGGCAACATCTGCGTTCAGCTTTGCAAAGGCCTCGAGTAGACTGTAGACTCCCCATTGAGTTCGTGAAGCGGCAGACCCATTTTACTGCCCAAGCGTTGAAATCGCCGGCTGTAACGACAGGTCTCCGATCGATGAGCTCTTCTGTCAATTTCTGTGAATCGATCGGTCGTTCACGCGCTGCACAAGAAGTCTCCATTGATTTTGGCGATTACGAAGCCCTCATCTGCACGATAAACCATTTCCTGTAATCGATATAACCCCGTCGTCCAAATCGCCACTGACTTTGCGTTATCTGCTACCCAGTTTCCATCGCTGGCCGGGATACAGTATGGCTCTGAAATGATAGCTACATCGCAATTAGACTCCGCTACAGATTGCCGCAGCAAGTGTTGTGATGTATCGCAATAGTTGAGGTTGATTTGCGTTACCTCCACAGTGACTTTGTTGCAGTCGCCTGTTTGAAGGTCGGACACGTGAACCTTCAGTAACGTGGTTGTTACCTTCTTCGGTTGCACAGATCAGACATCTCAGAGCTTCCCCGCACCTTCAGCATAAATAAAAGCATGTCCGGTCCACTGCAGTTTCGAGCAAGGTGGCCAAACTCTTGACACTTGAGGCACACTTCCGGTCGCCAAGAGACACTCAGTGGACATGCCGACCAGTCTTCCTAATTTTAAGTGCCTTGTTTGCAGTTTGGAGCCTAACCGAAGCCGCTGCGTGCCGAAAGGTCCCTTCTTCATTCGGGTCGTCATCTGCACTTCTCCAAGCTCGCACTGTTTTTTCAGAGCTTCTCTTAGCTCATCTACCGATGATATTTCATCCAGGTCCTTTCATAGGATGGTTGCCTCCGGGCTCAAGGATCTCGCTTTCACCGCTTTGCCCACAACTTTCTCGGTGAGCTGTTTATCACTAGATCTGTTTGACTTCGAATACTTTTTCAGTTCCAAGATCATCTCTCCGGTGCGGGTCTACCTGTTTTTCTTAACGTCTGAGCCCAGCTCCTTGAGTACTGGGTTTGTCCGCATTGCGCGCAGTACCCTCTCGTAGTATTCGTATCGTTAGCTTTAACTTTGTTGTTCGCTTTCCGTTTTGTGATGCCGACAAATTCTCATTTGGTGTTTTATCCACGTTGGTGGCTGCACTACGCCGGGAGCTTTTGTGTGTTTCTTGAAACCTCTTGGCCTCGTATCACCTGATGAAACTTTTAGCTTTTCGGTGTAGAGATAGACACGGTTTCCGTCCCCTTTTGTCTTTCGCCTCGTAAGTTTCCCTCACTTTCGGTAGTGTCAATGTTTGCCTTATTTTCATGGACAACTCCTTTCCGATTACCTCCGTTTTCCGCTTCAAGGTTCTCCATTCCCTGACGGCCTATCCGAGGTTTCCTTGTATATTCAGGACCAGTGTCTTGATGTTCTTTTGCACATTACTCCTTTTGTCAATAAAGTTATGCAGTTCATCCACCAGTTTTTTAGCTGCTGCTATACTCGGCAGGCTTGGCAGCTTCAACCAGGCTCTCCTCTCCTGCTTTAGCTGCTTCTTTTGACGCTGCGGCTGTTGGTGCTTTTGAGGCTGCTCCTGGTGTTGAAGCTACGGCTGCTGTTTCTCCTGGTCGTGCTGTTATTGCACTGGTTGGCTTTGCCCACGTGGTGACCTCATTAAACCACTTTTGCCGAAGGGATTCGCCGTGCCAACTTCATATGTGTAAGTTTCTTGCTCCATCTCCACTTGTTGTACATAGTCGCCTATCGTGATCCCATGATTATCTATACAAGCAGGGAGGTCATGCTAAGGGTTGACATGGGAAGTAGTGTTCAGGGCCAGATCGGCGTAAAATCGGGAATACTTCAACCGAACCTAGTACCACCAACTAAATGGTGACGAGTTTTGAACGTACCCGGAGACCTGTAAGGGATTTGTTTTGTTGGGACGGAGGCAGCCGTGGACTAACTTGCCATTTCAAGTCGTTGTGATCCTTACTCAGGAAATAGAACAGCACGCCTGTCAGATCAAGGTCGCCGTCCATCGTGATCCATGTCCTGTTCATTGACGTTCGCCATGGCCAGTATGCCATAATCAGGATGTTGCTGGCGACGATCCTGGTGTGCCGGCTTTTATTGCTAAGATCTTAGATTATATGTGTGTATGTATGTGTGTATGTGTCCAACAAATGTAATTCGGAGATAGCCGAACCGATTTTCTCAAACAAAATGTCAAATGAAAGGTACAACGTATCAATAGGCTGCTATTGAATTTTATTTAATTCCTACTTCCGGTTCCGAAGTTATGGGTTGAAGAGTAGGGTCGCAGTGTTTAGCTTTAATCGAAAACCAATCTCACGATTACATAACCTTTCTATTGAAAATTTAAGCGATTTTTTTCAATATTCCTTATATATTTGTTATTAGCTTAGGTATCTTTGATAACTTATCATTGTCTAAGACCTACATAGAGATAGGTTTAGATCAAATGGAATCTAGTAAATCAATAAATAAACAGTCGAGCAAGTGGAATGCAATTATGTGAGTAATAAGAAGCAATTTAATTTGATTGCTCAATTATTATTGATGGCTTTGGCCAAAATTTTAAATGAACTAAACCATCGAAATGTGTGAAATTGTGAATGTAGATCATAATCGGTCATTCGTAACATTCTTGCTTCGACAATTCCTTTTACTAATGTGTTTCAAATGTAATCGTTTTGCTTCTATAACGAAAATCGATTATATATTATACCAGCAGTTGTTTAAATTAAGTGAAATTATAGTTACACCCAGGCATTGTAATTCTCTCTCACTCACGCGAGAAGAAGCTTATCCGATGTCCAACTTTTCCGAGATAAGATGAGTCGCAAAATTCTCCGTCTCCACAAATAGCGTGAGAATGATTTTCCGGATAAAATTTATTTGACTTTTTCCTTCTCACCGGAGAAGGTGATAAAATTTTAATTTCGTGGAAATCAATAAAAACTTCAAAGAATACACTTAATTACAAAGAAAAGCGGCAAAGAAATATGATAGACTTGTTTTTTCGTGTTTTGGAATAACGATAGGAAAGCAGCGAGCGAAAAAAGGATACCGTGATAAACTCATTCACTCATTCTCCGGTTGTTTTATTTATCCGGAGAAATAACACGTTGTATTTACCCGGAGAAGTTGTGTGAGTGCCAGTAACTTTTCGTGTGAAAATGTGAGTTTTTATTGTCGCAGTAGCGAACTATCCGGGCGCATTTCCTCATATGAGCGATAAATGCAATGCCTGGTTACACCATTAGATGGTTGAGCATGAGCATGAGCATGAGCATGATGACCGCACAATTCGTAGTTGCTACTCCGTGAATGACCAGAACAAGCGAAATTGCACAGAGAATCAACAGATGGGGCCTGGGAGTAGCTATCCACCATCAATGTACAAGTCTCGAGAGTTCTATACTTTGAAATGTCAATAACGGCGCTGACCACGTCCTTACAGTCATCGGGGAAGGAAAGGAATGTTAGTATGGTAAACGTTGTTATGGAGACCGTGTATACCTCTGCATCTCCACGTTTGCCACGGGAAGGAGTTTTTGTTAGTGAGATGGGGTAAAGCGTTACACAAATCTGGATTCACCTTGATAAGTGATGCGATCTATGCAACTCTCAGCGATGTTATCATGTGTTTGTTGTTCTGGGCAGCCGGCTGCCGAGAATTTATGATAGATTTATCGTTTGTTGAATTAAGTCGGAAGTACTTGGTTTGTTAAAAATGCATCTTAAACTCCGGGCAACCGGTTGCCGGGAGTGTTGCCTATACTTGAATGAATCAATTTTTTCAGGTGGCATGCGAACGAATTTATTATTCCCTGTTTCTTCTTTCCTGCAAAACACGACGGTCTAAGAAAAATACATAAAGCCTAGATCAAGATTTCGTAGCATAACATTTATGGTTTATGGTTTATCATCATTGATACTACTATAAGTAATGAAACGACACCTATATATTGCTTTTTCTTCACGAACAATTGAATAAAATATCGACTTTCATGCAATCGATATTCGCGCCGGTTTTTATGCTAACGGTATAAAGCATGCACCACCCAAGTACTTAAAACGACCGACTTTGCATGTCCGTTATACAACCGATGACGCGCGTTTTTTACCTTAGCTACTAGAAATTGAGGCAACACCGAAGACAAAGAGAACGATAAGAATGCAATCTACTGATTGAAGCTAAAATAATCAGAATATGTGAAAAATGAAGTAGAGAATCATGTTCTTGTCTTTTCCCAAGACAATACTAATATTATAATTAATATTCAATATTATATGTTACATAATTCAGTGCGCATAAGCGCCATTGAAGAAACATGGAGTACTATAGGGGAACATGGGGAGACTCGACCAGGCCCTCAGCCAAACCCGCAGATATCTCCAAAAAAATTCAGTCCTTCAAAAGTCAATGTATTGTGCGTGTTCATGATTCTTTGCACAACCTTAAATTTCCCCCCTCAAAAGTATTGAGTATGGAAATTGATACAAATACCAACAAATCGGTACACCAGGTAATGCTGGACCACACGCCACTCAATGGTGGGCCTGGTTAGGGCCCCGTACACGAGGCGTTAGTAATGTCACTACTGAGTAGTAATGTCACTTTTAATGAACGTGTAAGGCGAGTAATGATGGAATTCCCATACAATTTCAGTAATGACCACTACTCAGCAATGACACTTTTTGCGCGTGTAAGGGCCCCTAATGCCTGTCTGAGAACAGCCCTCCAACCTGGTCGCACTGTATGTTTCACAACTCTAAGGAACCATGAAAGCACTTACACACGCATAGGCAGATGAAGAACCTACACAACTGAAAAATATACCGCACTATACAAGCTAATTCCGTTTGACACCATCACCAGTCATTTCCCTGTTGACGCAACACCGACAAAAGAATCGAAATGGTACAGGAATGCGATTCGACCCATACATTGCTTCACTAATCATTCATATACCCAACATGAATATAATAAAAAAAATCAAAATAAACTCATCCTCTTGGTACTCCGCTGCTCCTCGACCGCCGTCAACGACCGCATCCATGTGGACGCAACCATCGTATTAGTAGTGGTACTATCATCGCGTCGCATCACTTTATAATATTCACACAAGCACACACTCTGTATAATCAAAACGGTTCACTAAAAAACTTTTGTTTATTATTAAATTTAATCTCTTTTTTCACTACACCCGATTAGGAACCAATTATACGTCCATCAAAACTACAATTCCATATCAACATTTGAATAGGGCTAATAAGATTTGTAAACAAACTTTTGTTTTGCTGATTTCTCCTAATTTGTTATCATTTCAACACAGAAAACATTTGAAATTGATTCTACCAAGGATAAAGATGTTGATTCATGTGTATTTTTCATGAAATTCAACTCGGTAGCGGAATAATGAGCGAAATAAGTTTGTTTACAAAAGTCTCATTAGCCCTTTTGAAGAATTACTATTGAATTGTTTGTCTTCAGTCGCTATTTTGTTGGGCAAAATCACTCGTTAATCGCGTAAAATCGTTAAATATAATAGAGCACAAAAACCATGACCGGTAGGAAGCAGTGCAACCAGATCTCTCCAATGCCTGGTTACACCATTAGATGGTTAATGATTAACTCGTGCATTAATGACTCGACAAATCGATAATGTCTTGGTTCTAAATACGTAAAGTTCCCGTCATTGGCACGCAAAATTATTTTATTCAATTTTGTCCCATCGGGTTGGTATATGGTGGGAAAACAAAAGAATTCAAATCAATTTAGCCCGCATAGCAGTCTCCAAAAGATGAAAACATTGGGAGAAATTAATTATGCCATTAGTGAAAGGGGCAAATTACGCCGTACGAGTATGAAGATCGTAGAAGCTACGGCACGGACAGGGATTCAGGTAGGTAATTAACAAGAGAGCGATGAAAAACGGGAACTCATAAAGAAGGCGGTTTGGGAATGCTTTTTTTTGGAATTTCCTTCTTTGAATTCGTTCGGTCCGTACATGTTCCACTTACAGTAAATTGCGTCGGTGAAAGGACAGAAATAGTTTTTGCGGAAACGAGAGTTATATTTCCCCCATTAAGCGTTGTTTTGCCGGAAAATGTGGGGGAAAACTATTGAAACTGGATGACCATAGCGTTAAAAGGGATAATAGATGATATTAATATTCGTTGGTTGTTTTCTGCATACGTACGTACGTATTCAAAATTTGCAAGACCCGGAAGCTATGGGCCAATTTTTTATTTGCCATTTTGTGAGGTAGAGTGTTTGTAGACTGAATTTCTTCAAAATTATTGGTATCGCTTGGAAATATGAGGAAATACATTCAATAACAGCGACTGAATTCCGAACTAGTATGATTAAAATCAATTAAAGCGCTAGGTGCCATGCAGCAACTTTTTCGAAGACACCATAACTCTATAACGAAAGATATTAATTGATTCCACGCTTTTTTAATTTTCCGACCACAATGTACCGTTTTTTCTCTTGATCCCATATTGCTCGGTCAACTTTCAATGTAGAGACATGACACTCACTAAAATTTTCGAACAAAAATACGCTCAACAATATATATATTCGTGCAAGAATCTTTGACTGCTGGATCAATTGTTATCTCCAAACAATGGTCCCTAAATAGTATGGGTGGAAATGAGAGCCATCAGTCTGCAATCTACGAAGTACACCGTGCTTACTAGACTGCCCAGAAAAGTAATAAATTTTTGAAAACTCAATCGCCACACCCCTCAGTCGATTTCTAGTCCTACCATGAGTACTTGTACCAAATTTAATGTAAATCGGACAAGTCTAGCTACCGGACAAACGTGCCTGAAGTATGTATGAGATTCTTCGATAATTTGCATGGAGAAAACCCAATAGCTCGCATTTTCGCCGCTAGGTGACACTGTATGCATCGTATTACCACTGTAAGTGAAAATAAGAAAGATAATTTAATTGTCTATAACTTTGTCGAATACTACTAATCAATACGGCTTTGTTTAAAGAAGTTATTAAACTTTTAACGAAGTGATGTTAAAGTCAGTTTTGCATGGAGCCTAGTAGTGCATGGTTGTGTATCAGTACTCGATTCCCACGAACTACACATTTTGTGAAATAATGGTTAGATTTAGCTACATAGTATGTTCAGAAGAATTGTAGTACATAATACAAGTAATGTTTTAGGTAGAAACTTTTAGTTCCACCTGTGACCTATAGAGGGCGCCATGTAAATGTAAATTAAGCTTGACCCCGGACTGGAAAGATTCTTGGTGATCAATAAGACTAGCGTGGATTCCTGGTTACTAGCCTGGGAAATATTTTTCCTTCAACAGTATTGGTGGTCGTTCATTTCTAACCAGTACATTTTCGTCGTGGTTACTGCCACGTTTATCCTTCTTTAATACCCTTACGCGAAACGAGTGTGGGTTTCCTCATTGATGGTGATGGCTGTTAATTTTGAGATACTTGACGCAGCTTTTGCCGTCAATATTACCTGAACAGCAGCCACAAATTTGTAGCTCAGGTAATTGTATCGGAGACTATGGATATGGAAAGAAGTAATATGTGTAATGCTACTATCGCATAATATTTTGTACGTTCAGGGTCAGGTACGAGGTAATGCGTCGGTCCACCTAGCTTCTCACCACAAAAACATCATTTGAAATACGTGGAATTACTTCCTAGATTTATAATGAATTCCATCTTTTTCAGTGCAAGTAAGTGATATCAGTTCTTGAAGCATTGATTTTCTCGGCGGATCTTATGCATAGCGGCGTCACAAACACAACGTGCTACAAGTTACAGCGAAGATCCGTTGTTATCAGCCCCTTGGTGAATTTTAGGCTGGAAAAGGGGGACATTGACAAAATCGGGACTTGCCATATTCTGTATTTTAAGAAACCGAAGCTCTTAAAATATGCTTTTTAGTCCCTAGACAGCCTCATAACCAATCCTGATTATTTAATTTAAATTTCCCTTAAGGAGGTCTGCCAGCGCAAAATAAAACAAATTTTTTTTTTCGCGCTTTTCGGATCTCTAAGATAAGGAAAATATACTAAAGAAAGAATTTACTTGAATTCAACTTGAATCGTCTGCTAGATCCCATCAAACTACCAACTATCAATTTTCATATGAGGCTGATGAAATCGGGTGTTGGAACAGCTATGGATTTCGGACCTCCGAATAGCACAACTCGTGTTTGCTTTTGAGCAAGAGTTAGCTTTTAAGCTGTAAATATTTTTAATCCATTAGGTGTAAGTTCAATTTATAATAATTCAAAAAATCTTACATTTCTAGTCCAAATTTTCTGTGTCCACTGTCCAACGATTTTAACTAGGGTTTACAATTTTTATAAGTTTTATAATTGTTGTACGACGTCCTAGCTGTAAGAAATTTTAATCTGTTGTGTTCGTGTATAAGTAGGTATAATTAATCTGCATGACACTTAGCTCACTTTAGCTTGCGTGCATTGGCACTCCTGATAACTATAGTTCATTTTCTACTGCGTGTCGCCCGGGTAACCCTTTCGCGCCCCGACGCTGGTTGGTCGTCGTTCGGAACATCGGGTTAAAACGCTAATAAAATCGAGGGTAGACAAAATCGGGGGTTGATAAAATCGGATGCTGATAAAATCGGGTATTCACTGTATTATGTAAAATGACTGATTTCACCTGGGTTAATTCGTGCAACACTATCAGCACTGAATGCCTTGCATGGTAGAACTCGATAAAGGCGACTTCCGTCAGCAGAATCTTCACTTCCACCTTCAGCAAATGTTTCACGTCACGAATGTCTTATGTGTCTTATGCGAAAAAGCCGGAAATTTATAACCTCCGTATTTGACTGGAGCACCATTTCTTGCTTCTGCGACTCACCTATCTCGACAGATCACCACAGCTAGAATGAAAGTAACAGTTTCTTTTGTCTTTCCGACGAGTCACACAACATAAAAGGAGCTGTTTTTGTCACACTCATCTGAGTAGGTATCGAGACTGGTGTCTGGGGGTTTGAAATAGCAATCCACCTCAATATTCTCTCATTAATTTGTTCAAACCAAACAAGATACAAATTTGTTAAGGCTCACCGAAACACGTTTTTTTTGCTTTAATTTATTTTTGAAAAAAATCGGGGGGTCTTTTAGCCCCCTAACCCCCCTCTGTTTACGTGCCTGAAGTCTGTCGAGTGTAGTCATTATGAGATGTTCTCATTAGCCATTTCATAATTATTACACTTGACAGTCTCTAAATGATTATTCAACATTTAACCATTCTGTTTGCGTGTCAACTTGCTCCAGAATACCTTATAATTGGTCCAGTAATTGATTCAATATTTGTCAAATATATCTATAAAGACACGAGATTTAATAGCAAATTTACTGCGTTGCAATAATTCCATGTTCACCTACAATAGGATGCGTGATATGCAATTTGTTTTTTTTTACTTGCTACAAATCTATATGAACCGGATAGCCATTCATCGGCAACTCCCCCTCCAGTAAAACCTGGCCGGAATTTTGGGTGGTTTCCGCCTGAATTCTGACTCGAATGACACATCCGATTGTGACTCGGAAGGCTACCGGAATTCCGGATCCAATTCCAGCTGGGTCGGTCATCTCAGCTACGGAATTTTCAATCAGCTAAACTAGCGGGAGCTTCGGGACGAAAGAAGAGCAAAACAATGTTTCTACAATGGGTATGAGGCATCTCGTCTCGAGCTAGTTAAACTCTTATTGATCGGATTTTTCGGCAAAGTTTTCTCGCTCGAAGGATGAACAATTTTGTACGAGACAGAACAAGCGAATGCATCAATACAAAAGGGGAAACTCCTATTTTCCTAGCAATAAAAATCTGCATAACGTTATAACCGGCAACATTGAACGTGTACATTGCGTTACTCTTTATCTGCGAGAAGATATTGTTTTTTCTCCAGGATTGCTTGTGAAATTACGAATAGAAAATAGATAAATTGTATAAAATATTGACCGCTGATTGTTGACTGTGCAAGTATGCACTTGGGTACCCGCCTTGTTTGGATTGCGGACAGAATGAAACAACTTTATCCTGTTTTATTTTCTTGAAGGAGTTCTTTGATGTAGACTAGAATGGTTGCGTATTGGAAATTTTAATCTATCCAAACATAATATTTAACGTGTAATTTTCAATCCGAACCGGTCTACAAATAATTGACAATTGATGGTTAATGAAATCTAATTAAATGATTTCCTACTCTAATGTAGAACCACTCTAGCGTGATATCGAGGTTAACGGAATAAGAAAGCCGTTCAGTCGCTGGGACAATGGGTAAACTTTGTGTGGATATGCACATTCGCCAAGATGTGCAGGTATGCAAAGATGGGTCGTTCATTGCATCATCGGGTGGCACCCCTTCGAATAAATAGCTGAATAATTTTACATGAAAGCAAAGAATAAATAGCAATTTCTCTTTGTGACCGGATAATCGGACTGGCTCAAGCATCAATGATGAGAGAAGGGGGATAAAGAGCTGTTGCGCAGTAAAATAGATGCAAATTTGCGTAGTCGTCCGCATTGTGTGCATCCATGCTAGACCTAGACCAGCAAGCATTACGGAAGATGCAAATTCGGTTAAGTTCTTCTTTTGCATATTTCTCTGGGGCAGTGTGTGCTATGCAACTTAGGAAGAATATGAGAGAAAGGCTTTAACCGGATGGGCCAGAATAGACTTTTTTTTCTTTCGATAGACTAGTCAGGGTTGAAATTGTTACCAATGAAAAAGCAGGACAACAATTGCATTGTGAATCTAACCAGAGGATGCAATATGTATAGCGAATACGTTTTTCAAACTTATTCAAAAGGTTATATCTGAAAATAAGCACCTCCCTTTGTTTACTTCCACTTCCGTTTAAAGTTCTGTCGCTTTCACGTCTCTCCCTAACTATTTGCATAATATGTTAATCTAGGGTGACCATACGTCCTGGTTTCCCAGGACATGTCCTGGTTTTGCATTGTCTGTCCTGGTGTCCTGGGAAGTAGAGGAAAATGCTTGATTTGTCCTGGTTTTTCTCCTGTAAGCCTAATATATTTCGTGAGAATGCGAGTGACCTATTCCTTCATATCTGAACTTTCAATTCAAAGCAAAACGCGTGACCAAATCTCAAATCACGCTGTGCACGTATGAAGGACAGACTCCTGCGTGTCCTACGTTGTTATACAAGAAGACACACTACGAGAAACCATGTACACAAACCTCTAACGAAGCAATATCAACTGCAAGCATACCCATCACACAGCCCTTCACCAACATCAACTAAATCACAAACCACCAGAGTTGCAGCTCTGGCAACGTACAGAACGTACGCACAGCGTGAACGATCATTGTGGAGTGCCTACTACTTCCCAAACAACTGCCAGCACCACCGATATTAAAGTAAATAACAAAGAACACAGATACGCGATCGTGACCAGTGACCCGGCCCCACTAGCAACTCAAACCAGGTAATCGTGAAAGCCCATACAACATTAACAGCGAGAATAGCGTGAACGAAAACGAGGGAAACGAACCAAACATTTCTTTCATCGCGACGTGCATGAATTGAATTTTGTTTTCTTTCAAATTCACGCAGGGATGTCAATTTTTTCAAGCTCGGGCTCAAACTGATATTATTTACACCAAGCTATCCGCCAGTTTTCATATAATCGATTAAACGGAGATATTTGTGGTAACAACGGTAGGTTTTGCAGCTCTCAAGTCGAGAGATAAAGGTTGTCAATGGAGATTGCCAGGCATAGCGCAGGGACTTGGGATCATTGATGTTTCTGATTTACGTCCATGTCGTGTTTTTAGTACTGGAAACTCCTCGCCGGTACTGCATAGACCATCTCAGCATTAAACGTTTGTTTATGATGGTGTAGCAAGAACTGCCACTGTGGAATTCCGATGAAAGATTTTCTGGCAGAGCTCTTCCTCCCAGACTCCCATAACTTTTTTACTGTGCAAGCTCTGCCTGCCAGACCCCATAACTTTTTAACTGCCACATGCGGAAAAGGCAATGTCGATTGAGAGGTAACGGGGGGAATCAGTACCCTTTCGACTGTCCTGGTTTTTTACTCGTCTGATATGGTCACCCTATGTTAATCGAGATTATGGTCTTTCGATATCTACTGCCTTACTGGAAAATTATTGGAATTATCTACTGCCTTATTGGAAATTGCGATGTCACTGTTATAATGAAAGGGGAAATTCAACAAAAAGATTGTCGCTTTAGTACATTGGATCATTAGAGTGATTTTTCTAGTAATTTGACAATCAAGCAGAATTAAGCAAATGCGTACCAGAACGTACAGACAAAACCAACTTGGTAATGGCGATTTCGCTTGAACCCGAAACTGAGTCAGGTTCTAACCCCAACCGCTGTCAGTTCATACATTTTGACAGCAGTTGGGATTAGAAACTGACTCAGTTTCGCTTCAAACAAAAACCACATAAGAATCACTGACATTAAGGCTCAACTGAGAAAGCCTTTAAAAGCGTTCATCTTTGAAAACGGAAAAAAAATATTTTTTTTTTCATTACCGTATTGACTTGCTAAGCTTCAGAAACAGATCTCCAATGCGTGTAAAAACCATAATCTTTTCGTACGTTTTTTTCAACAATTACAATGATCACACAATACAAATTTAAAAAAATTATATACAAGGTATACAGCATTGAATTAATATGTTTAACATAATATTATAAGCTAAGTCAATCTCCTAAATCTATTTTTGAAAATATCACTAGAAACATAAAAATCGAAATAGTCATACACATTATTGAAAACATTACATATCGCCCTTGTGGGTTCGTTCTGACCGTACTCGGTGCACTGAAAGTCGAGTCTTAAAAAGATACGTGATCTAAGGTTTCTGGGGGGTACGTTGATGTAGATTTGTGAAAGAATATCTGGGGCATCCATTTGTCCAGTCAATATTTTCCCAACAAATACCGCTCTGAATGTATTTCGCCTTTTTGCCATAGTTTCCATATCGAGCAGACGACAGCGATCGATGCATGGTGGTAGCTCTGTTGGGTTACGCCACGGCAAAGTTCTAAGAGTAAAGCGAAGGAATCTTGCTTGTACTGCTTCTAATTTGTTAGTCCAAATGCTCGTATAAGGACACCAAATGGCTGCGGAAGCTTCCACGACAGATCGAACAGGTGAAAAATACAATGTCCGCAGACAATACGGATCAGTAGACTCGTTGGCGATTCTTATTATGAAGCCAAGGTTTCTATTTGCCTGTGCTATTACGTAAGATTAATGGTTTCTGAATGTCAGTTGTGAGTCCAGGAGTACACCAAGGTCTCTGATAACTGACACTCTCTCTAGAGATTAGCCGGCGATGTTGTAGCTCCAGGGAATTGGATGTTTTCTGCACGTTAAAGATATTATAGAGCATTTGGACTCACTGAGAGCCAACAAGTTGCGAATACACCAATAACAGAAAGCATCTAGATATCGCTGAAGTTCGATACAGTCTTCTATTGACCGCACAATGAGAAAGAGTTTGAGGTCATCAGCGTATATAGGTTTGCACCCTGGGGGTATAACATAGCAAACGCCATTAAAGAATAAAGAAAAAAGCAACAGTCCAAGGATGCTCCCTTGAGGTACACCGGAAAAGTTGATGAAGCTATATGACACGTTACTTCCTAATTTCACAGACAGAGAACAATCGACAAGATATGATTTAAGCCACCCTGTAAACATGGATGGAGCACTAGAGTGCCCAGAAAAATTATGAATTTTTGAAAACTCGATCAGCCCACCTCTGAGTCGATTCCTAGTCATACCATACTTGCTCCAAATTTGAAGCAAATCGGACAAGTCCAGCTACCGGACCAACGTGCCTGAAGTTTGTATGGGATTTTTCAACAATTTATATGGATAAAACCCACTAACTCACATTTTTGCCGCTAGGTGACACTATATGCATCATACTATCACTGTAAGTGAAAATAAGAAAGATAATTAAATTTCCTACAACTTTGTAGAAGACTGCTAGTCAATCCGGCTTTGGTAAAAGAAGTTATTAAACTTTTAACGAAATGATGTCTGAGTCAGTTTTGCATGGGGCCTAGCAGTGCATGGTTGTGGATCGGTACTCGATTACCACCAACTATACAATTTTGTGAGATAATGGTTAGATTTAGCTGAATAGTATGTTCACAAGAATTGTAGTACATAATACGAGTTATGTTTTTGTTAGATAATTTTAGTTCTACTTGTAACCGCATAGAGGGCGCTAACACTAATTTTCATAGGAGTGAGATAGAATATCAAGATGTTCGGAAGAATTATTTAGAAATGCTTGTTCTACAACTTTGTGGAAGACACCTAATCTCTATCTCTTTCCGTTGAAAAGTTAGTGTTGGCGCTATCTATGTGGTAAAATGTGGAACTAAAATTTTCTAACCAAAACATGACTCGTATTACTTACTATAAATCTTCCGAACATACTATTGACCTAAACCTAACCATTATTTCACAAAAATGTTTAGTTCGTGCAAATCAAGTACTGATCCACAATCATACACTGCTAGGCCCCATGCAAAACTGACTCAGACATCACTTCGTTAAAAATTTAATAACTTCTTTTACCAAATCCGTATTGACTAGCAGTCTTCGAAAAAATTGTAGGCAATTTAATTATCTTTCTTATTTTCACTTGCAGTGATAATACGATGCATATAGTGCCACCTAGCGGCGAAAATGCGAGTTAGAAGGTTTTCTCCATGTAAATTATCGAAAAATCCCATACAAACTTCAGGCACGTTGATGCGGTAGCTAGGCTTGTCCGATTTGCTTCAAATTTGGAGCAAGTACTCCTGGTGGGACTAGGAATCGACTCAGGCATGGGTCGATAGGGGTCATTTTTTCTGTCACTCTAATGGAGCACCCAGCCGCTCGATCTTTGCCAGAAAAGGAGAGTGGTCTACACGATCAAAAGTAGCTTTAAGATCAGTGTATATAGTATCCACTTGTGATCCATATACAACAAAGTTAACAGTTATATGGCTGGTTTTGTAATGTGTGAAGATGCAATGCAATCAGTACAATTAATCCCATAAAGGAAATGATTTAAAAACATTAAAATTTATGATATGCAATCCATTTATATTTTCCACTGGTACTATGGAGCACGACAATCTGAAAAAAATGATTACAGCATGGTCCATGCCATTATTTGTTGTTCTGATATTTTAAAATTCTCTTGGTCTTGGTAAAGTCTCTCCACGCCTTGGGCAAGTCTCCCCGCGGTAGGGAGACTTGACCAAAAAAACGATAACAGAAAAACTTTTATAACTTTTGAAAAAATAAACTAACAATTCTGAAAAAAATCATGAATACGTACAATACTTTTGCACATTACATTTCAACGAGCTGAAGAATTGAAAACTTTTTTAGAGATATACGTAGGTTTAACTGAATAACTGATCAAGTCTTCCCATGTTCCCCTACATACTGTAAAAAATATTCAAATGTGCGGCTCGTATTTTTTGTCCCAAACTATAAAACCTGAAAGCCGAATTTGAATTCTTAAATTTACTTCGCCCCTCCCGTGGAACATCTTTCAGTTCCTGCATATATGGGATCAAAATCCGTCGTAGATGGCCAATGTAGTCAAAATAACTTTGGTGCGTCATAGTAATATCATCTCTGTTGTGCAATCTTATAACAAGCGCCAGAAAATCGATTTTTAAAGTCTCGGCAAACTTATGATTACGGTGTAAAAGCCAACTGTCAAAATTCGCTTTGAAATTAAATTTCGGACAAACCGTTATCGGCCGAACACAGTCCACAGCAGTTAATTAAAGAGAACACTTCTCTCTTTTGTTTACTTTTGCTTACTACCAACATCTCTGACTGGCTTCCTTTTTTATTGATTCGGCATGTCATCTTTCCTTTTTTACTATATCTTAAATAATATTCATACTAACACTCATTAACACAATAAATAGCATATTCTCACTCACAATCTCTCTCATACAAGAACAGACGCGAATATGTCACGCGGTTATAAAATCGAACTTTTCCACGCGAAGTTACATACACGCTAGCCGACGCGACTTACATGTTAACATACAAATGCTTGAGCTTCGTCCACGCACAGCTACGCCCGCGATCTCGCAAACATGAAAACACTTCCCGCTTGAGACAGGGTTTACACAAATCGATATATAACATTCATTTAGTTTTAGCACTAAAAACTTGTAAACCCTGTCTCAAGCGGGAACCTACAAACGTGTTCGCGCTATTATTATCGGTTACATCCGGAAGTCCCTACCCTCGACCCTAGTAGCATAGGCCGAATGCCTTCAGGTGGACCAAACGCTCATATTCTCTAAACAACATGTTCCCCGGAGCCGTGACCGGGAACCATAATGTTATGGGACCAACTCTCTTCCAGCATTTGAACCGTGCACTGAAAAAAAAAATATAAACACGGGAATATGCGGTTTTACAATCCAATTTATACACGCGAAGTTACATACACGCTAGCATACGAGACAAAAACGTATAATACAAACGCTTGAGCCCTTCGCGATCATTTACGCAATCTACACCCGCAATATCGCAAACATGATAACGCCCGGCAGTGGCGGCGCTAGGCTTTTTGCCGCTCGGGGCTAAGAGTTAAATTTGCCGCCCCCTTACATAGTTCTGACTAACCAAACTATCTCATTACACTGAAACCTCCATTTACGAACTCTTTTTTTACGTAATATTCAATTTACGTAACTTTTTTTACGAACCAAATTCGAAATAACGAACTCTTTTTGGAAAGTTTGAGTTCGTACATTACAGCATGAAGTTATGTACTTATATATTCTTAATTAATTGTTGCTAATATAATTTGGGTATCTTCGGAATGGGTTTGACGAGTGCATGACGGAAATCGATGTCTTGAACCATTTTGGAATCCAAGATGGCGACTTCCGGTTTAGTTAAATTCTATATAACCACAACAATATGGGTATTTTCGGAATAGGGTTGACGAGTGAATGACGGAAATCGATGTCTCGAGCCGTTTTGGAATCCAATATGGCGACTTCCGGTTTAGATAAATTATCTACACTATCAACAATATGGGTATTTTCGGAATGGGTTTGACGAGTGCATGACGGAAATCGATGTCTTGAGCCGTTTTGGAATCCAATATGGCGACTTCCGGTTGAGATGAATTTTCTATAACCTCAACAATATGGGTATTTTCGGAATGGGGTTGACGAGTGACTGACGGAAATCGATGTCTTGAGCCATTTTGGAATCCAAGATTGCGACTTCCGGTTTAGATAAATTTTCTATAAGCTCAACAATATGGGTATTTTCGGAATGGGGTTGACGAGTGCATAACGGAAATCGATGTCTTGAACCATTTTGGATTCCAAGAAGGCGACTTCTGGTTTAGATAAATTTTCTATAACCTCAACAATATGGGTATTTTCGGGATAGGGTTGACGAGCGCATGACGGAAATAGAACCCATACTGTTCGTTATCAAGAATATTGCTCGACCGGCAATCGTCATATTGAACTTGGAAAAGGTTCCAATTGTCCATTTTTAGCATCTACTTGGCAAGCCCATTCCAAAAATACCCATATTATTAGGGTTATCGAGAATATTGCTCAACCGGAAGTCGCCATCTTGTATTTCAAAACGGTTCCAATTGTCCATTTTCAGCATCTACTTGTCAAGCCCGTTCCAAAAATACCCATATTGTTAGGGTTATCCAGAATATTGCTCAACCAACGAATATTAATAAGAATGTGAAGCAAACTTTTTTTTACGAACTAAATCCCAAATAACGAACACTTTTTTTACGAACTAATTCAGTTTACGAACCCCCGGTTTGGTTCGCAAATGGAGGTTTCAGTGTAATAGAGTTTCCCGCGGTGGTGCATATATTGCACCTAAAACGATTTTTTATTTAACTTTCAATAATGAAATGAAATCTTTTATCCATTTGGAATCAACAGAATAAAACGTATTCAAACTTTACCAAGTAGTTTTGCGGCAGCGTTGCGTATTAATCACGGTGAGCAAAGTGAGGTTACAACTCTTTTCACAAGGTTGCACTTAAACCGTTATGTGTCCGACAGCGAACTCCTTTGCAGATTTTAATTCATGAAACTCCAGTACTCTTTCCCAAACTGGAAATTGTAACTTAGTGACATCTTAGAGTAATATCAAGCATTGGTTTTGTGGGACAAAGCTAATGAAACAATGATCGGGGTTTGAGGAAGGGAATTTTGGATTTATTTAATCCGTAACAGCCGGGCAGGGTACCCGAGTACCCCCGAAACCGAAATACTTATACTATGGCATTTTTGACGTAGGACTACGTCTTTGTTTTCGATATAGGGGTGCACGTTGCAAATTCTACAAAAATGGTATATAACGAAAAGTGGTCCAATTTTAAACGCATATAATTCAGCCATCTCACGATAAATTTTCAATTTTTTTGCGCATGTCGCCCCGAAATACTTCTAAGAATAGATTCCGATAGATAACCGCAAAGATTCTTGATATCATGGCATTAAAAATTTAAATAATGAGCAACCTAGTCAAAATATCGCGCATTTACACACAGAAGATAGCGCTTCCCTAGTCCAGCACGACAGATTTGTGTACCTAGCGCGCTGCGCTTCTATGAATGACGTCATCATCGACTATTTAAACGGACGGATTACGCCAGAGCAGCTCAGTTGCCTATTGAGCGGAAGACGAAGCAGGTTACTGCGTTGTGTGTTTTAACAGCCAGTGCAGCTGAGTTAGAAGTCCGTTACACTGCCTGTGGAAGTACGCTACCCAGTAAATGCGACTGTGCTTGCGTTCAAACACTTTGTTACTATCTTTTGTGTTTTGCTCGTTTCCAGCACACTTTTACGTATAATTATTCGTACACAAAATAGTTTGTACATGCAAGCTCCATTTGCAAACACGGTTAACATAGTGTCGTGGTATTAGTTGTCTCTTTCGCTCTACCCATCATCTTATTTATTTATTAACAGATTAAGGCCGAAGTGGCCTGTGCCGTATACAAAAGATTCCTCCATTCCACTCGGTCCATGGCCGCGCGTCGCCAGCCACGCAGTCTGCGAAGGGTCCGCAAATCGTCTTCCACCTGGTCGATCCATCGTGCTCGCTGCACGCCACGTCTTCTTGTACCGGTCGGATTGCAATTGAGAACCGTTTTCACCGGGCTATTGTCCGACATTCTGGCTACGTGCCCGGCCCACCGTAGTCGTCCGATTTTCGCGGTATGACAGATGGGCGGCTCCCCCAACAGCTGATGCAACTCATGGTGAACAGCCCCACAATGGTAAACACCTAAAAAAATGCGCAACCAACAATTCTAAGGTTGACCTGAAAGAACTCGCCACTAGCGAATTTGCAAACGCAGCGGCTTGAGTCGCGGTGCACCTAGCACAACAAACGTGAGTCACTGTGTTGCTCGAAGAATTAATGATTGTTTATAGGTATCCGCGGTAAATAATCGATTTCCAATGACACCGGCTGCAGGTGTTTATACGATTGTATAGAATTTGGCTGTGCCAATATTAATTAACGTAATTATTTACATAGGCGTGGCGTTTTTATGATTGTGAGCGCATCGATACAAATGCATAATTATGTTCGGGAAATAGAGCGTTCAACTACTTACGAATAGCTTTAGTTAGAACAAGAGAACACGAGGTTCTAGCGAGAACCGAAGGCTCACTAACACTAAACCAATTAGGAAGTACTCACGTTCGGGGAACCTTCGTAAAATAATAGAAGACAGCAAGAGTTACTTTAAGATAGAGGAGAATAGGAATACATTAACATAAAAATTACATACGAAGGAGAAAGATAGAAAGCGATGCGACACTAATACAAATATAATGTCAATCGCATGCTGAACAGGGATAGATAGTCAATAATTGAAATTTTGCTGAAGTAAGCAAGAAATTTACTATATAAACTTCAGAAGATTTAGAATCGAGGCTATTTTTCTTTTTCTCCCTTTTTCAATTAACTCGATCAAGGCTGGGCCCCATGTACTGTGCGTACCTCTGGCTGCCAACAACCGAGATCGATTTTAAGTTTCGAATAGTTAGGCGCGAAAAGAATCGCGAGTTAGGGCAGTTTAGAATAGTTTAAAAAAAAAAACGTGTAACCAAGTAGGAATAATATACATTTGCTGAATTTTTCAAGAGACCAATTTGTGTTTTCGTTCTTGTTTTCCGCGAGTGCGTGAGTTGCTCGAAATCGTCGGGAAGTATACACGGTGCTTGTGTGGTATTTTAGGAAATACGGAACAGTGAACGCCGCATATCATGCGGAACGCCTTTTGTAACATTAGGAAATATCGGCAACAAGTTTCGGTGCTTGTGGCGCCGCATGTGGTGACAGCGGAAACTTAAAGCCGCAAAAGTGAAAGGCTAGGAAACGCCGTGTTAATACTGAATGTGAAGAAAAAAAATGCGTAAATTGTCTGCGGAATTTGATGGTGAAAACTGAAGAAAAATAACAAACCACGAAAAATACGATAGCTTAAATGTGGAAAAAGACAAACACTCAGCATATCTGATCGATTCAGTGAAAGTTTCTTTGTTCACAAAACTTTGACAGAGTGCGTCAACGATCTCTACAAATACATATGCGCTTGCTACGAGTTTAAGGATCTAGATCATCTCGACAGGAACTAACGAGTAGATCAACAATGCAGCTCAGGTAAGTGAGAAAAAGAAATTTTCTTTTATACTACGCAGGGACAATATAAAAAGATCAACTTTATTGAGCGTTTACGCCGCGATAGTAGGATCATAGGAACTACATCTGGCTATTTTCGTTTTTTTCGAAGAAACGGTTCATTTTGTACATTGCATTACTTAAAATTAATTAATTAATTAATCCACCACACACGGTGAATATACTCGACAATGTATGATGACATATAGTGACGACCATAACACGACGAACGAGAAGTAAATGAAACCTTACACCATGAAGCGAGAACGGACTAGCAGAATAAGCATTTTACGTTAGCAAGCAGCCATGTACTGAAACAGCTGGTACCGACGAAGAGACCGAGACTGTGGTTGATGACGAAATAATTAAATAGCGGGAGAAGATATATCAACAATCGTGACGCAATCGGTGGGTGCAAGGAACTGAACGCGCTGAGGCGATACGATTGCAATTAAAACACATTTCATCTTTTTCTTTTTTTTCCTCAAACGTTCGTTTCTCATGGAAAGTGAAAAAAAACGAAGACGATTGGATAAATAAAACAAATTACCTTAAACTGTTATTGAACAAATAATGAGGGCTGGAAGAATATTGAAAGCATTAGTGAACATACAATTCACATCGGAAACTGTACTTATTAATACTAGCGTAGCTAACACCAAAGAGGTTGTTGAACTACTACGCAGGGAAAAAAATATTGAAATAATCAAAGAGCTGGGTGAAATAGTCCAAGTAAAACTACACGAAGAACTAATACTCATTCAAACCCCACATACTCCCATTAAAGCGACAGCGAACCAGCTAAAATTCTACGTAAGAACCTTTCTCCCAACAATATGCGGAAATCTCATAATGAACACTAGAAACGGTGTAATGACACACCACGAAGCAATGAAAAAACAGCTAGGAGGCCAAATCATTGGATGCACATACTAATCCCTAAATGTCTAGGCTAGATGAAATCAGTGAATACATCTTACGCGAATACGAGAATTTAAACAAAAACAAAGGAAGAGCCAGAACGCTCCAAGGAATCCTCACAAAAAAACAATTGCTTAAGGAAGCCTTCGAAGAGTTCGAAGCAGTATTAAGTAAATACGAAAACAGAGTCGAAGTTAGTGTTTGGAATGAACTAACCGACAAATTAGACATAGTACAGAAAAAATACGACCAGTCAATAAAAATCCTTGATAGGACAATAATACTCGAAAAGAAGTTAGACATAAAAGGAGTTATACCCAAACAAATACGCTTATCAGAAGCAAAAATAACCAAACAAAGAAGCTTATCAGACAGTGGATGTGAAATAAAAAGCAACACCGTGCAGCGTAATGCACAAGAGGCGGAATACCGCTTCCCTAAAACAGAGGCTATTCAGTGTATCCCTGAGTTTAACGGGTCTCGGGATGAATTAGACGCGTTTTTATACCACGTCGATCACTTTGCCGAACAAATACCAGCAGACGAACCGCATACAGATCTAGTCTATGTGGTACTACTGAAATTGAAAGGAAAAGCGGCAGCAGCAATCGCTAAAATCAAAGGCGACACTTGGAATGAAACAAAGACGAACTTGATTAAAGAATTTGGGGATAATGTATCCATAGAAGGTATAATTACCAAAATAGAAACCCTAAGGCAAAAACCACAGGAAACATTTAAAGAGTACAAAAAACGAGTGATGGAAATAAATACCCACCTCGAATATTATGACGAAGGACCAGGGGAAGTAGACAGGGCTATGACAAAAAGCTTGAGGCTACACTGCATATGCGGTTTGTATAATAAAGAACTTAAGCAAATAGCCCAGAGTCAACGTGAAATGCCGCTAGTCGAGTTACTGAACTACTTAGAGGAAAGACATGCAGAATGCGAGCATTTGACGGAAATAGGTAATAGACTGGAATCATTGGAATTAGTACAAAATTCAAGCAAATTCAAAGGAAGATGGGCGACAGACGGGGGGTTCAACAATCCACCAAGACAGTTTAGGAACGACGACCATAGACCTCGACGCGAGGATAACCAAAACGAGCGTAGTAGATGCAGCCACCAAGAACAAACAACAATAGAAGCTACCAACAAAATAGACAAGGAGAGAGTGGGCGCCCAGGAGGTAGTTACAACTACCAAACGAATAACAACAACCAGAGGAGCATGCGCCCAGACGGAAACAATAGGACCGATTGGAGGCAAAATGAACCGGGCCCAAGACCATGGAGGGAAACGCAGCAAACAGGCTGGAGGCAAAATGAATCTGGCCCGAGACCATGGAGAGAAGCACAACAAGCAGGTTGGAGGCAAAACGAGCCTGGGCAAAACCAGTGGAGGGAGCAGCAACCCCCCTGGAAACAGAATGACTCAAACCCTAGACAATGGAGGGAACAACCAGACTGGAAAAGAGGCGAGTCACCATACAAGCAGGAGCATAGAAGAGATGAAAACCAAAGAAAAAACTGAACGATGGGGAGTTCGGGCAGACAGATGGCAGGACCCCCTACAATAACAGGCCAGAAGATAAACCGTTTAAACAACCCCGACAAGTATGCGTAAATTGCGGTACATACAGTAAAACAAGCACAAATAAGAATTTAAGAAATTATAATACAACTAGACAACGACTGAGTACTAAGTCGCTCAATATACGATATAATGGCCACGGACGGCCCACCACATTGCAAGAAAACACGAGTAATCAATTCCAAGGAACCATGCCTCCATATGAAAAATTGGACATAGAATGTACCAGAAATCATCAATTACTAGTAAATATCGCCTCAATAGAAAGGCCTGACATTAGGATTAAATATATGCTTGATACAGGAGCGTTTCTTAATGTAATAAGATGGGATACGGTCGCGAAAATTGGAGCCAGATTTATTAACTATCGGGATAAGTTATACATTACAGGTTTTAATCTGACACAATCAGAAACTATTGGATCAGTAGAAACCACATTAATAATTGGGAACTCGAAGTATCCAATAAAATTTTATATTGTAAAGGATTTGTGCGTCCCGGGAATTATAGGAGCGAAATTTCTTAAGGAATGTACAATTTTTATATCTCAGCAATTGAACTACATTGCCCTCCGTAAATCGAATAGGAGCGACAATGAGCCAAATGGAGATAAAATACAAAGTCCTGATACTTTTGCGTCAAGAGAGGAAAATATTCCCAACTACGCGGATGACATGAATTCAACTAAAAACATTGAAGAAGTACGTAACAAGATCCCCGGAGGAAGGGATGGGATGAATAATAGATATCAAAATAAAATAGCAAGGGATGATGAAATGCCCTCAAACATGACGCGAAAATGCGAAATTCTGGCTGAGAAGGCATGCCAGACAGAGGCAATTACAAAATACACTGATGATAAGACACAGTATGATAACGAAGAAATGAATCATATAACAGATATGACCAAACTAATAGAAAACAGAAATAACAATAAAACGTCAAGGAAAAGTTTTATTGAATCAGACACATCTCACAGAAGAAAATGCATGACTAGCATGATCCCGGAATGCGGATCAGAATATAGGATAGATTTTAATGATTATGGTACAAACAAGAAAGATTACTATAAAAAGAATTACACGAATGAGTCCAACGAAAAAAATTACATGGATTCCTACTATGGAGAACAGGTTTTAGAAAACTTGGATGACAACCAGGACAAAACTTGGTTGACAATAAAAAGTACGATCAGTTACGTGGTAATGAACGAACTGAAAAATTATTAGAGAACCTTAATTTGGATCATTTGAAAAGAAACAATTTCCAAGCCATGGAATCAATTATGGCGGAATATAGTGATGTGTTTTACCAAAAGGGAGACCATCTAACAACTACAGACGCGGCTGTCCATGAAATAGAGACGACGTCGAACGTACCAATAAATAAAAGACAATATAGATTTCCCGAAGCAACAAAAAAGCATATAAATGCAGAAATCGAGGAAATGTTGAAGCAAGGCATTATTAAGCCCAGTAAAAGTCCATGGAATGCACCGGTTTTGTGCGTACCCAAAAAGGACGATGAAAACGGAAATAAAAAGTATAGAATTGTGGTTGACTTTAGAGCGCTAAATTTAATAACAAAACCGTTTGTATATCCGATCCCACTGATCGACGAGATACTTGATAATCTCGGAGGAGCTAAATATTTTTCAACATTGGACCTGAAATCAGGTTTTTTTCAAGTCCCAATTAACCCAAAAGACGCGGCTAAAACAGCCTTTTCAACCCCTAAAGGGCATTTTGAATTTACAAGAATGCCTATGGGCCTTAGAAATAGTCCATCAACATTTCAGAAGTTGATGAACACAATATTGTATGAAATTGAAGGTGTGAAAGCTATCGTTTACTTAGACGATATTATCATTTACGGGTCAACTATTGAGGAACACAATGAAAACCTCATAAAAGTTTTGAAGGCTATGCGCCGACACAATTTGAAAATTGAGGCAGGAAAATGCCAAATTTTAAGAACCGAAATTAAATATCTCGGACATGCAATTAATGCTGAAGGCATTCGGCCAATGGAGGATAATATAAAGGCCATCAAAGAAATGACTGTGCCAAAAACAGTTAAAGGAGTCCGTTCGTTCCTAGGAACGGTTAATTTTTATGGTAAATTCATACCACAAATAGCAGAAAAACGTAAACCATTGAACGATCTGCTAAAGAAAAATGTAAAATTTATTTGGACCAATGAATGTCAGAAAGCATTCGAAGAATTGAAAGATTTTTTAACTTCAAATACTCTGTTGGTAAGACCAAACTACAAAGATACGTTTGTGATCACAACAGATGCAAGCGAGTATGCCATTGGTGCAGTACTCTCTAATGAAAAGTCCACCGATAGACCCATAGCCTATGCAAGCAGAGGTCTAGTAGGTGCAGAAAGAAGATACCATACGATAGAGAAAGAATTACTCGCAATTGTATGGTCAGTGAACAGATTCAAACATTTTATTTATAATCAGAAATTTATCGTCTACACAGATCATAGACCTTTAATCTCTATTTGGAGATTGAAGGAAACATCACCCACCCTGACACGACTTCGTTTAAAGCTCCAAGGGTTGGAAATGGACATACGCTACAAACAAGGAAAAGATAATGTTGTAGCAGATTTTCTATCAAGACTTAATCCTGATGCTGAGATAGATGAAAAATCTCACACGGTCGCTGTAGTCACACGACAACAGAAACTGCAACAACAGCAAGAAGAAGACGAAAAACTTGCCAAGCAAACCGAAACAAAGACCACGAACCAGATTACAGACCCATCGGGAAGATTTGAGCTATTCAAGGACACACAGCAATCCGAATGGAACCCTCACACGGGCTAGAAAATATCGATTTTGAATGGGACGAAAAAGATGATCTAGATGTAACAATAACACATGAAGATTTTGAAAATGATCTAGAACAGGGACGTATAGATTTTAAACTATTAAAGTTTTCAAAAAGCAAGATCGACGAGAGCGAAACAGACGCCACATTCGTTATCGTTAATAGTAGGTCAGCCTATAAAGAGCTGAGCGAATTGGTCGACCTCCCTCATGGGTTGAAAGATTTTCTAAATGGTAGAATATTTGCCATCCCAAACAGAAAAATATGGGGTATGATTCTAAATGGGTCAAGCCGATCAAGAGCTGACACAAAAGTATTTTTCCAAGGATTAGTTGACGCGTTCGGGAACTGCCCCGAACACATGAAAGAAGATAAGAATATTCAAATTATCTCCTTTAGAAACATACAAACGCCACCAGAAACTAACATTTTACGATTTGTAGCAGGTAAATTCAATAAAGTATTCACCCTCTTTGCGCCAGAGAAAGACCGAATGCATGTACCAGTAGGAGAAAGAGAAACCGTTCTTAAAGAGTTTCATGACTCTCCGCTGGGCGGACATGTCGGCAGTAAAAGAATGTTGAAACGCATAAGCCCACTATTCGAGTGGAAAAATATGCGACGAGATGTAGAGAACTACGTCAAACAATGTGATTCGTGCCAAAAGAACAAGATTGGACGATCCAACAAAATTCCAATGAAAATAACAACCACATCGTCCGAACCATTCGAAAAGTTATATATGGACATTGTGGTATTACCAGAATCCGATTGGGGTAACAAATACGGTCTAGTTATGCAAGACGACCTAACAAGATACTTGATTGTAGCACCGATGGAGAATCAAGAAAGCGCAACGGTCGCGCAAACATTTGTTGAGAATTATATTTGTAAATTTGGAGCTCCCTTGGAGTTAGTGACAGATAATGGAGCAAATTTTGTAAGCTCCCTAATGAAAAACGTCTATAAAATTCTAAAAATTAAGAAAATCACTACGAGCACCTATCATCCACAAGCAAATTTAGTGGACAGGTCGAACAGGGAACTTAAAATGTACTTGAGACAATACGTTGGAAATGCCCCGAAAACTTGGGACCAACATTTGCCTTTCTTTACATTCGAATACAACACCACGTCAAACTCATCGACGGGCTATACACCATTTGAATTAGTATATGGTAAAAACGCCGACATTCCTAATTCAATTTATAAATGGAACAATGATGGGCTATATTACGAGGACTACGTCAACGAAATACGGTCCACGTTCAAACACCTGCACAAAAAAGCACGAGAAAACCTAATATTGTCAAAAGAAAAGAGGAAGGACCTATACGATAAAAACGCCAACGAGTGGCAGCCTATGTGGGGCGATATGGTACTTGTAAAATCTGTCTCCACGGGTACAGGACAAAAACTGCAAGCTCTGTGGAGAGGCCCATATGAGGTCGTAGAACTCCCGAGTGAATGCACGACCGTGATTAAAAACGGAAACAGATTAGAGAAGGTTCATAATAACCGTCTCAAGAAGTACACGGATTGAACTCTAGGAGGAGAAATGTACATATTGTAAATAGATATACTGTAGGTAGAAGTCGACGAAATAAAAAACCATAGAACCACGCTAGAAAATTTAGCATATGCCCCTCTAGAGAACCCATGGACGACATTTAGTGTCTTCTTGGTCATAGGAGGAGCTTTTGGCATATTCTTCCTATGTTTCAAAGGGGAGATATCATGCTGCACACGGAAAACCGTTATAGAACCACACATACCAAATATAGGACAGAGGGAAAACAGAAGACAAACGAAACACACACTGGATAGGAACATTATAAGCAAAACGAAATTACAGACCATAAATGAGAAGAAAAAAGAGAAACAACCAGACATGAACATGCGCTTAAATAAACAACAACAAAAAAATCAGAAGGCAACGCCAAATACTAAAGAAGGGGGTACAATGCAACCCAATCAACAAAGGACGCAAAATATTACGACAGCGCATACTAGTAAACCAGCACTAAAAAAAATGCAAGGAGGAATAAGAACGTATTGAGCAACAAAACGCAATAAGAGACACAATGCAAATTAAATAAACATGATAATCGTTGTCATTAATTAACATGGATATAAGCAATTTACAATATGAGGAAAAGCGAAAGTGAAAGGAAAATAAAGAGTAAATAATCAACAGTGAGAACATAAAAAACATAAACATAACATAAAAAAAAAAATTAGATAAAGGTAAAGGTATACAAATATGATAAAAAGGAACAAAATTACCACGAAATGGGTAATAGTTCGTTTGATATAAGATGAAGAAAAGCTTTTAAAATGCGAATACAAAAAAGGAGTATAATTGACGAAAATATTTATTTGCAACTAAGAAAGTAATATTTGCAAAGCCAGAAGCAAAAGTATGGAAGAAATAAAGAACATACTACAATATAAGAAGGAAAAGATAAAGACAGAATTTATTGAAAACTCTTAGATTATAAAGACACATGCGGCGCAATATAAATAAGAGGTTAAAAGCATTGGAATGAAAAAGCATATCAGAAAAGCTGCAATAAAAGGAAGCGGGAAACGCCTGCGAGTAACGCAGAATTACAATGCATGATTTACAAATAATAAAAGATGGAGACTCACTCTGGAAATCATGAAGCAGAACCTAGACACAAAGAAAACATGGACAACAATATATGAAAAGAATGAACAATTTTTAAATTGGAATTATTTTTTTCTCACCCTACGCTGGCCAGCGGATAAAACATATGCAATATTGATTAAGAATCATTTATATCACCTAATACAAGTATGAAAGCATATGAGCGGACAAGGGAACCGGAACCCGGAATGAGTTTGAATGTCTTTATTTTATGAACGTGATGACAAATTCTATTTACATGACGACTAAGAATCGCAGTCGAATTAAAATATACACGAAAAAGAAAAACGTAAAACATGAACGCAGCGACAGAAGGACACAACAAGAAGAAACACAAATATGACATGACCTACAGAGAAGATAATACAATAAAGAGAAAAAAAGGTTAAACAAGAGGAACGTTTAATTAAAAACGGCAAAAGTGATAAAAACCAATGCAATCATGAAAAAGCAAAGAAAGTATTCAAGGGGGGCTAAAGAAAACAAAATAGAAGGGTTAATAATAGGAAGCTTACATACTTCCGGGGAATAATATTTTTACGATATCTTTATAGGATCACCCTGGGTTGTCAAATTGAGAAGAATACGAATTAAGAGGTAACAGATGAAATGAAGAAAAGCGTCTGAGGGGAATAATTAAAGGAGTAATGACATACAGGATACAGATGGAAAAACAATGGTTGAAGGAATGTTTCAACAAACACGTAAAATATATAAATAATACTGGATACGAATCAATCAGAAACCCATGCCCAATAGCAGGGAACTTCATAGGATGAAATTAAGTAATATAACAAAAACACCTAACAGACAACATATCGGGAAACGGGAAACAAGAGAAAAACAAATAAAGTGGAGAATTATGAATAAATAAATAAAACAAAATAATAAAGAAAGAATCTAAGTCTAATTTCAGTAAAACCAGGTCCCACCTGCAACCACCTTACTGGAAAGGGGGGAGGAGGCCACACCAATCCACCACAATCTCGCCGAAAGAAGGAAACATAGGTAACATTCAATCACATTTACAGCGCACTAACAAACTAAGCTAATCACAACAATTCGAAGCATATTACTAACAAACTACTATGTCTTCATATATATAAAAAAAGAAGAAAACAGCATAGTACTAACAAACGGTTATTTCTCCATATGAAAAAAAAAACATAACATAACTAACATTACTAACCACTTGTTCGAAAAAACATAGATCAGATAGAATACCCGAACGTGAAGATAGACTAGATTGAATGCCCAAACGCCAATATATGATTTGATAAGCGATGAAAATTACATAATAACATTAATAAGCGAAAAAAAAATTTTTTTTTACACAATTTAATATCAATTTATTATCCACAAAGAATTTTTTTTGACAAGCAACAAACAAACAAGTGAAATCTGAAGATCAGGGACAAAAGAAATTTTTCACCCCCAGGAAGCCAACATCACCACATACTTTTGGTCTGAAAATTTATGATGACAAAGGACGAATCAGGCGGAAGACAGAGGGTTGAAGGTGTTGGGTTGTGACGGCAAGGGCGGAGCAACAGTGAAGGATGAGAACTGGACCAACGAACGAAAGGGCAAGACCGGAGCAGGCAAATAAATCGAAGGTAGAGAATGGTCGCAAGACAAGCCGCAATATGAAGCAAGTAAAAGAAAAACCATAGCAAAGAATCGGAGTCGCAACCACTGAAAAAAAATCGACTCAAGCTGGACATACTGCCAGTCATTATGTAGTGTTCAGTAAAGCGCAGTCAGAACCGTCAAACTCTGGCTGGAGCTAAAACACCAACAAAATATATAAACAATGAACTAAAGAAACGCATCAACACCACATCATGCGGGAAGCATTTTTACAAACTAGATGGCAGGAATAAAGTAGCCATCAGGAAATCAGCAAGGCAGATTAAACGTCAGTAGGAAGAATCCAGTAGGAAAGGTCGTAACACTAGCAAGTCAGCTACAGATTACGCATTGCAAAGACGACTGAGATAAGTTACACATCGCATTTCGTCTGCAACATTTTACAATTCACGAGGCAGGATAAGTCAAATATCCTATCCTCGGTAACCACAAAAACGACAACAACAAACGGAGAATAAGGAGAGGAAGGAAACGAAGTAACGAAATTACATAATCCACTCGAACAGGACGCAAACCAAGCCCCAGATGCAGCATAGATGAAGGAAGCTGAGGCAAACGAACGGAAAACCAACCCCGGACTCACGAGATGGCAGTCGAAACACCCACACCCGATATCCGAAGTCGACCAATTGATAAGTCCCATGATACACGGAACATATGTACAGGCAGTACTATATGAACAAACAACCCAGAAGACGACATCCCAAGGCAGACTTCAAGCAACAGCAACTACAACGGCTTCTGGGAGGGCAGCATGGTAACATATTTAGGAGAACAGTAAAGAATTTAATATAAAACCAACACGTAACATTGATAATGATCTCTTCAAGATAATTATCAACTCATTAACAAAGGGGAGATGAACAGCCCCACAATGGTAAACACCTAAAAAAAATGCGCAACCAACAATTCTAAGGTTGACCTGAAAGAACTCGCCACTAGCGAATTTGCAAACGCAGCGGCTTGAGTCGCGGTGCACCTAGCACAACAAACGTGAGTCACTGTGTTGCTCGAAGAATTAATGATTGTTTATAGGTATCCGCGGTAAATAATCGATTTCCAATGACACCGGCTGCAGGTGTTTATACGATTGTATAGAATTTGGCTGTGCCAATATTAATTAACGTAATTATTTACATAGGCGTGGCGTTTTTATGATTGTGAGCGCATCGATACAAATGCATAATTATGTTCGGGAAATAGAGCGTTCAACTACTTACGAATAGCTTTAGTTAGAACAAGAGAACACGAGGTTCTAGCGAGAACCGAAGGCTCACTAACACTAAACCAATTAGGAAGTACTCACGTTCGGGGAACCTTCGTAAAATAATAGAAGACAGCAAGAGTTACTTTAAGATAGAGGAGAATAGGAATACATTAACATAAAAATTACATACGAAGGAGAAAGATAGAAAGCGATGCGACACTAATACAAATATAATGTCAATCGCATGCTGAACAGGGATAGATAGTCAATAATTGAAATTTTGCTGAAGTAAGCAAGAAATTTACTATATAAACTTCAGAAGATTTAGAATCGAGGCTTTTTTTTCTTTTTCTCCCTTTTTCAATTAACTCGATCAAGGCTGGGCCCCATGTACTGTGCGTACCTCTGGCTGCCAACAACCGAGATCGATTTTAAGTTTCGAATAGTTAGGCGCGAAAAGAATCGCGAGTTAGGGCAGTTTAGAATAGTTTAAAAAAAAAACGTGTAACCAAGTAGGAATAATATACATTTGCTGAATTTTTCAAGAGACCAATTTGTGTTTTCGTTCTTGTTTTCCGCGGGTGCGTGAGTTGCTCGAAATCGTCGGGAAGTATACACGGTGCTTGTGTGGTATTTTAGGAAATACGGAACAGTGAACGCCGCATATCATGCGGAACGCCTTTTGTGATCTTGTAACATTAGGAAATACCGAAACAAGTTTCGGTGCTTGTGGCGCCGCAATGGTTCATTCGCCGTCTCCATGTGCCGTCTTCCATCTGCACTCCACCGTAGATGGTACGCAGCACTTTCCGTTCGAAGACACCAAGTGCGCGTTGGTCCTCCACGAGCATGGTCCAGGTCTCGTGCCCGTAGAGAACTACCGGTCTAATCAGCGTCTTGTAGATGGTCAACTTCGTACGACGGCGAACTCTGTTCGACCGAAGTGTCTTGCGGAGGCCAAAGTAAGCACGATTTCCTGCCACGATGCGTCTACGAATCTCTCTGCTGGTATCATTGTCGGCGGTCACCAGTGAGCCCAAGTACACGAACTCTTCAACCACTTCGATTTCGTCGCCACCGATGCAAACTCGAAGCGGGCGGTTCTCATTTTCTTCTCGTGAACCTCTTCCTATCATGTACTTTGTCTTCGACGTGTTGATGGCAAGTCCGACGCGCTTGGCTTCTCTTTTCAGTCTGATGTAGGCTTCCTCCATCTTCTCAAAGTTTCGTGCAATAATATCAACGTCATCGGCGAAGCCAAGTAGCTGAACGGACTTTGTGTAAATCGTACCACTCGTGTCGATCCCTGCTCTTCTTATTACACCTTCCAGCGCGATGTTGAATAACAGACACGAGAGACCATCACCTTGCCGTAACCCTCTGCGTGATTCGAAGGGACTCGAGAGCGTCCCTGAGACACGTACTACGCACATTACCCGATCCATCGTCGCCTTCACTAATCGCGTCAGTTTGGCCGGGAATCCGTACTCGTGCATAATCTGCCATAGCTGATCTCGATCGATAGTGTCGTATGCGGCTTTGAAGTCGATGAACAAATGATGTGTGGGCACATTGTACTCGCGGCATTTCTGCAGTACTTGACGAAGAGCGAACACCTGGTCCGTGGTAGATCGTTCGCTCATGAAACCCGCCTGGTACTGCCCCACGAACTCTCTTGCAATTGGTGATAGTCGACGGCATAGTATTTGGGAGAGTACCTTGTAGGCGGCGTTCAGCAGGGTGATTGCTCGGTAATTACAGCAATCCAGCTTGTCGCCCTTTTTGTAGATAGGACACACGACACCTTCCACCCATCATCATCAGCGTTGATTCATTTTGCTTTGTGTGCTTGGGTTTAATGTTTGAGGTGAATGTGTAGGTAAGTAGATCTAATTTGTTACTAAATTGCACAACGAAAGTTTATTATTTACGGTCGATCAATTCATTGATTCAATTCCCCTTCACGTGATTCATTTCCACTCAGCCTATAGTATTTTGATTCTACTAATAGGTACATACTACAAAGCCTATTTATGAAGGAATACACTGCCACTTAAAAAACCGTTGCAAAAACGCATCTTGTCCATATATAAAATTGTTTTCGATTCTTGTATATTTATAGTTTCGATATATGATAGCGAATGCAGTGATATTTGTATGCGTACTTTAGGAAAGTTACAATAATGGCAAAATATAACTAGAATGCTTGGTCTATACATGAAATGTGATTATATTGTCTAAAATTTAAATTTTCTTCACTGGTCAGGGTTTTTACCACACACAATCGAAAAGTTTTTACAAGCTAATCTTATGCTATAAAGATTTAGTTCCATATATTAGTTCGGTCACAGTTTTCTGTCTTCTTTCTTCAGATCTTCTTAAATAAGTTTAATCGGATTCGATCACCTACTACAAATGAAATGACCTGATAACCAAGAAGGTTTGGTTCAATATGTAATATTCGATGTTGATTAGTTGCGATTAAACCATACGTAAGAAATATATTTGATTTATTATTACTATAAATGTACTAAGAAAATAAATATTTTACATTAAGTAGTATAGTCCTACGTCTACAGCTCGTGCAACCCCATAGGACTGCCCCTTGTAGTTTTCTCCAATATAGACACATTTGGATGTTTTGAATTCCAGAACTCAACCAGTTTTAGAATCTGTAAAAATGCATCTGGTTCACGGTTATTCGGACTTCTGGAGGTAAGTTCCAATACTGGGATATAAAATGTATAATAATATAATTGACCCCGGAACGCTCTTTCCGGAGCAGGTACAAGCAAGGCCGTGAGTGTCCGTTCCGTACTGGAATATCCTTCCGGGAATCCGGATAAGCGGGAACCAGATGTATTCGTCGGGTTCAATTTCACTAATTCTAAAAATGGATGAATTCCTGAATTCAAAACGTCTAAAAGTGTTCTAAATCGATTAAAAATTGATATAGCTTTTGAATTTTCGGGTACCCTGTCAGCCTGTTTTCTTTTTTTTGGACACACAGTGTGGGCTGTCGTCACCTTATATAGCGAAATGAGAAGCCTCCGACCAGATAGGAGGTTTGTGCAGGTGTAACAAGCCGTCCGGAAACACAGCTTTGCGTACGGATCGCATCAATTAAGTCATGCTACGAAAAAAAATAGTACTATTGGAAATTTGGAACTGTAAGTCGCTTGGCTTCCAGGGGATCGACCGAATTCTGCTCGACGAGCTGCAAACTCGCAACTTCGGAGTCGCAGCATTGCAGAAACTTTGCTCGGCAGGACAGAAGTTGTGAAAAAGCGGGCATCGAGCAGCCACATTCTAACTGAGCAACGAGCTGGGTTTTATAGTGCTGGACAAGATTGGCCCACGCTTGATCAAGTAACAGCGAGAGAATGTGTGTAGTGAGAAGCAAAAGCCCGTTTCTTCAACTACTGTATCATCAACGTCCACTGCCCACACAAAGCGAGACCAGTGCATTTTAAATGGAGCTGGAGCGTTTCTACGACAGCTGCTCACAATGGGATGTTATGATTTACGGCGACATGAACACCCAGATAGGGCAGCAGGTACAAACCGGTGAATGAACTGGACAGTCTGCACTCTGTTACGACAACGGCCAACGATGCGTGATCTTCGCAGCCTCAGAAATGTTAGTACAACACTCGTGAGCATGGACGCCGAGACTCAACATCTAGCAGCTACGCTGCGGAAATACGTACAGAAGCTGGAGACGGCACTACCAACGGAAGAATAGGTCGGCGTGACTACTCTTGAAGAACTGGAGCAATTTATGAAGCACAACCGGTAGCACTACTGAGATGAAGCAGAGAATACGGCAGAGGCGAGAATGATGCAGCACCGTACGAGGGTGAACGAGAACCGATAGAGACAAGCAGAAAAAAACGGTAGATCCAGATATCGAGGTGATGAAGCTATACGACGATAATAAGACAAGGATGTTTACGAGATGGCGAATCGTTCTCGCGAATCCTATGTGTCACGGGTGATAGGTGGAAGCAGTATTATGACAAACATCTAAATGGCGAATCAGTGGACGATGACAGTAGTGCGTTATTCAACCCGTGGACGCGCAGCTTACGACAGATTCCCAACACCGAATCTAGTTGAGGACCAGAAGTAAATCATACGGTTGAAAAATAATAAAGATCAACTGCCATGTGACAGAGCAAGTAATTGGGTAGAGCACACCACTGGTTGGTCTAGAAGATTTTACCGGAGGATTGTATGCTGAGCATGGTGATCACCGATGAGCACACCAGCAGAAAAATTCGGAGATGTATTCCGGCAGGTTGACCCCCGCCTAGGGCGCCGAACCTAGAGGGACACTGAAATCTGCTGTATAAAATAAGTAAGGATAAATATTTAAATAAGTAGGATAAATGTACTATGCACGCTAATTTATTGTTGGTGAGTCGAATTGAAAAAGGGACACAAAACTGAAATTTTACCAAAAGTATCAAAAGAGTACGCTGCGGCCCTATCAGTCCCATTCAGATTCATTCACAATAAATAGCGTTGATCTCAAATCTAAAGTTTATAGAAGATTAAATAGCGAACTGCAACGACTTCCAACTCGAAAAAGCGAAAAGTGTTGCAAACTTATCGCTCGTTTTCATAGTTACACAGCAAAAATAAAAAGGGACAAATATTTGATCATGGGCTGTAAGCAGGCCACCTTCTAAAATTGTAGCAAAAATCATGAAGAAAGTTACATCCTTTATCAGCGAGAAGATAATCCCATTTTTGGTGTTTCTTGAAACGCTGGAAGCTCGTTATTTGATCTCAAATTTCCAAGACCAGGAGCTGTAACTACAGCTGGTTCGATTACAGTTTTTAGGAGAAGTAACAGATGTCTCACGATGGGGATCGTCAGAGTCATACTCTTACTGAGCCAATAGAGCATAACAATTTGTCGTGGTGAGGTATAGCTCTCTAGTATTTCTGTAAAAAGTGCTTAGAGCGACTTTGAATGGATTTTGATTCTTTGCGCACTTGCCACTCGCGGTTTAATTACTACAATGACCTATTTACTTTTGTGTAGCGCTAAACATGACGCGCGGTACGAACTATTTTGAATAACAAGTCCGACACAGCAATACTGCTAAAGTTCACCCGATAGGAGTTTAAGGGGGCATACAAGTTTGTCCCGTCCTGTGCGATTGTCATTCAATATCTTCACTCGCTGGAAAAAGCGATCATTGAAACAACCAACCACTTCACCACACGCATCACCTAATCAAAACGGTAACAACACCTCCGTTCTCAACTATGTAAACCGACATTTAGATGCTGGAAGTCCGTCATAAAGTCTACTGAAAAAATACTCCAGTATTCGACATCAAGCACCTAACCCCAAAAAACAAATGTGAAATTATTTTTAAAATGTCTTTAAACTTTAGTGATCTTTATCTATATCTATATCTACGGTACTCTATATTGATGGTTTCGATTTTCCGCGTCACTTTCGAAGGATTTTATAAAAAATAGTTATCGTCCTTTTTTAAAAGTCTACATACTTCGATATCTTAATTTACTTTATAATCTAAGTGCAGATAAGTCATAAAGTAAGTCACGATAAGTGTGCCATTTTCAATTACACACTCAATTATTGTTCGAAATGCGAACCAAAAAAGAAAGTCAAAGTGGTGTTCAGGGCACAAAACTGAGACTCCGCCAAGGGCATCAGAAGATCACGCTGTGGCTCTGGGACTATACAATCCATCGTTCACACAGCAAAAGATATGAGGCTGTGGTGACTTGGGCACGTCATTAAAGTCGCGGACGACAACCCGATTAAAATAATTCCCGAAACTAATCCGACTTGCAAAAGTAGCCACAACGAGCAAGGTGGGTCGACTGAGATGAAGAGAACCTGAGGAGTCCTCGTGCTCTACGAAGCTGGCGACAAACGGCAATGAAAGGAGTGAGCTAGAGACGACATATTGATACAGCAAAGGGCATGGTGGCATTAGACTGATTGGCACGGTTGGTAACAAAAGATTTAAAGGGGTTAGTGCCAAGATTTGCCAAAAACTAATTGCAACTGTAAGTGTTGGAAATTCCCAAAAGTTTGAAAAGGTTGTTGAAAATAAATAAAGCGTCGTACAATGTGTGGGATATATTTGCCACAATTAATAGTGTTAATATAAACATAAGAAAAAAAAATTAACATCAAATTTACTTTCAATTACAGCAGTAGGAACCCAATTCTTCTGGTTCCTTATTTGTGAGACATAAACTGCACTTTTACCTTTATTCTTCCTTTTGTTAACTTCAGGCCATTACAGAGTTTTTTTTTCTCAAAAATAGTTATGTTTTGATAATGGAATTTTTTAAAGCAATTTCCGTTTGCATTTGCTAAAATCTTTACGTTTGAGGTTCAGGTTCAAATATATATTGTGTTCTTCCGTCGGATGCGTCGTACTTCTGATCGTTAACACTTTTAATCTTCTACAGGCGCCAAAGCAATATGAATTCAAACGTTTCACATGCGCCTAACGTTTATCGCGATTAAAGAACAATGATAATCACTAATAAATAATTAAATTATGTTGATCGGCATATGCCGCTCCCAAATTTTGCCGCTCGGGGCGGCTGCCCCTTCGCCCCCCCCCCCCTTAGCACCGACACTGACACCCGGTGATAAAGTGAACGTTAAACTATAAATTCTTAAACGCGTGTAAACCTACAAACTAACGCGCTCACGTAATGAATCGGTCTATTCCGGAAGTCTATGTTGGATCAACTAAAAATAAAGTTCTCATATAAAACTGGACAACATGGCGACATGACCGGGAACTCTAGTGATATGGAGTAACCCATTCCCTGTCAGCATCTGAACCGTACGCTTAAAACTAAACATCAGAAAGACCAAGCACACACACGAATATGTAAATGGCCACACAGTTACAAAATCTAATTTATACACGCGATGTCACATACACGCAAGCACACGCGACAAACACGCTAACATTCGAATTCTTAAACCCTACGCTATCATCCTCGCACACCTGAGCTCACAATCGCGTAAATTAGATAACACCCTGGTAATAAGGTAAACAACATCCAAAACTACACAAAGCATACACAAGCACACGCAATCTAACACATTAACGTACAAACACTCGAGCTTTTAGCAATGATACACGCGATCGCAAAGTCCCTACGCCCGCACATATCTGAACCGTACAATGAATATCACATTCAGAATCAAGGCACGCTGTAATTGGTCTTACGCAGTGTTTTAGTGGGTAATATTTCCCGTCTCGTCTGCAATTTCAGTGAGCGATTCTGACGGGGAGCCCTTCTGAGAATCTAGTTCTACTGCTCTAGTAGGATAGCTCTAGAAAAAAATCGAAAAAAATGATAGGAGCTCATTAACCGTTGCGTCCGATGCCGTACCCGGGTACTTTTTCAAGTTTCAATTAATGAAATTCCAATATTTTATCCATAGCTGTAAATTGAAACATTGAGACTTGGGCCTCGGAAATTTTATTCAAAGTTTGAACGAATCCTGTATATGTATTTCTTTTCTAATAAATGTCAATAGAAGTTTTTCCAAATAAAAGTTATTCGAGGCCTTATTGTTGTAGAAAGTACTCCATGTCAACAAATGATTTTATTCGTTTTAGAGACAAAACCAAAGAAAAACGAAACCCGCTCATTTCATATCAGAACGTAACTTGATTGAATGTCTGGTCCTATGTGAATTCCAGTCTGAATTAAGCAAATTTAGCAGATTACAACAAGCCAACGCACTAAAAACTGATTAGCACACTAAATCATTAATGAAAATTTGAATATTTTCTGAAAATATAAAATTAACTTTTCACAATTCCACTTCAAATCAATTTTTACAAATTGCAAATGCTAAACAAAGCCACCTACACGACTTTATTAAAAAGCTAATGCTTGCTCGGCCCATGGCTCACCAGTACGTATTCAAATGGCGTGCAGCTCCATCCTCTTGGGCTAGGAGTTACGATTGCACATTCTTAAGAATGCTGACTCCGTAGAAACGACAACAATTACAATTGGTTGCAGCTTTTTGTAGAATCCTACGTTCTACGGAGAAAACGACTACCGCCGCTGATTCGATCCGACCAGGCCAGGGTACATGCAAAGTGCCATGGTGTATCTCGTTCCAACGAAATAAAGGCGGCCATTATCCGTGCGAGACTTTCGAGCTTAACGTAGAACAAGTTTGGCTGTGCAGATTACGTGACGGTCTCGATTGCAATGCCTTCATCGCTCCACCCCATCATAGCGGTTGGCTGCTTGGTGAAGTATTTTTGTGGCACTATCCGGGCACGACCGTCGCTGGCAATCTGGGGCCTTACCGGGGAAGACGTGCCTGCCGGGATAGCTAAGAATCGGATCGGCAACGTTGAGAGCTAAAATATTTAAATTGCCGCTGGAAATGAAGAGGAAAAATTTAATCTGAATTTAACTTGTTCTACACGTTTAATTCTTGAACAATGATTTCGTACAAATATTTTACCGGTTATTTATGTAAGAGTACATTTTATGGGCCATTTTATGTCGCTATGCTCATTTGGCAGCACTATTTATGGTAGTGAGCTGTTGGCTTATAGCGCCGAGGACAGGGGCATGGGATCCTGGGAAAACGAAGGTGGTAACAGTCTCGATGGATGGATTTGGAATGGTAGAGCGTACTTTTGGCGAAATGGTGAGCCACATTCGAACGAGTATAACCCATAAAGCAACGTTCCTGCAAGGCTCGAAGCTATGTTGTTTCGCTCAAAACTGAAATAACATCACAGGTTTAGAAGGATCTCTGTTGCTTGGCACCACACCGGAGAGCGGCAGTTACAAAGGATGGAAGCATGCGACGACGCGGGAATTTGTTTTACGAGTGGGTAATGGGGTAAGTTGATATACGAGCCTAGCGCTCGCTTGTTTACTTTGCTTTGGGAGGAGATATACAATAAGCCTGCTATTTTCAGGGATTTGCCAGAAACGACACCTTTTATTCGGAGCACGGTTAGGTCGCGGCAAGTGCGTGGGTTTGTTTAAAACAAGGGTTTGGACAAGGAATCAGCTTTCGCTAAGCCCTTTGAACTGCCTATTTTGTTTGGTTAATTTGGTGCCGTATGTTATAAACCCTTGCTAAGAAGCTACATCTGCTACGAGCCACTCATTAGCCTAAAGGTATAGTGAGATAATTTGAATATTAAATAAGACAACAAATCAGTTCTCACCCGCTATGACAGTGAATCACAGAGATTGGTACCTGTTCAGCTTGGGTAAGAAATGGTACTGTCAGAAATGAGATAAGTATCGGTCTTTCACAGCTGGTCGCGGCATAATAACTCTACAAAGTCGGTCATATGGGGCTCATTCATTGTTATTAAAGCTAATGAGGATGCTTAACTACTCCGGTGATTGAATGAGTTTTCGTATTATTATTTTTCCTAGAGTGGAAATGGTTTGCACTAATGTTAATTAATTACGTTAATTACGAAAATTGTTTAAGAATGACTGCGTTAGCTTCGATTTTTTAGTAATTGTCATAGTTTTCAATTGGTTTTGGAATTTTTTTAACTGTGTTTGCAACTAAAGAATTTTCATACGGATTTAACAATTGACGTGGAATAACAGCTTTGAATATTAATTACGGCCGTGTCTCAATAATATAGGAATTTATGAAATGGGCTTGATAAATTAATGCCGATTTCAACATTTACGCCATTTTATAATTCAAAAGTTTTTTATGACTTAATCACGGTGTCATTGCCGACGACTACCACTAAGTTCTTTTCAAGTAGTAATTATTCCTGAGCATTTGCTCGTAGAATTGTGATAACCCACCCACATCAAATTGGGCGCTTGAAAGTGTTCTACCATATACATCTCCGGAAAAAGCTGGAATTATTCTCGTTCTACTTCAAAAAGATATGAATACTAAACATATTCTGAACCTGAAACATATTTTGAAAAAAGTTCTTGGAGCCTCTCACAACATTTTACTTGTAAACTGGGCTACATTTCATAAGCGTGGTTAGATATAATTGTAAAATTTATTCCCAATGGTGGAAACAATACCAATGAGAAGACAAAGAGCTTTATACCGATCAGTTTGACCTTCTTTCGAAAATCAGTGGAACGATCAATCGACCACTTCAATCGGGATGTTTGCTTGGGTGAACATCTGTTTCATGCAATGCAACGTACATCTCTGCAAGGAATTCTACTACCACCATGTTGCACAATGTTGTCTATAACATTGCATTTTTTTTTCGTAAAAACGATCAAGTTTAAGAGCTTTTCTGGACATTGAAGATGCTTTTGATAACGTTTCTTTCGATTCTATTTTGAAAGCAGCCCAAGGTCATGGAGCACCATTATACATCACGAACTGGATACACGCAATGCCTAGCAATCGACATTTGGGTGCATTGTTGAGACTAGTAGTGAGTATCTGTGGATATCCTTAAAGTGGTATACTGTCACCACTTTCATGGAACCTTATTGCCGGTGGCTTGTTGATGAAGCTTGATGAGTTTAAATTTCCGACATAATATCATACAATGACTACCGGTATTTCTATTAACACGCTTTTTGATTTAATGCAGGAAGCCATATGTGTTTTTGAGAAATTGTGTCTTCACGCAACGAAGAATTACAACTGGAGCTCGATCGCTTTGAATCTGAAATTATTATTGCTAATCAAGTTCAATGCATTGGGATAATTCTTGACTCAAAACTCAATTGGTCTGCTCAGATCTATTTCAGAATCGAGAGAGGTTGCATGGCCTTCGGTAAATCATGAGGACTCAAATCCAAGTGCATTCAATTGATGTGCAGAGCAATTGTTAGACGAATAATGACATACGGCACCCTTATGTGGTAACAGAAGAGGAATTTCACGAAGATCCGTGCGAAAATATTTAAAATCGTGACCGATTAGATTCCTATGAAACTTTACATGTTTCACCGGCATTTTTCAAAATTTTCCACAATCAGTAAGATTATTTTGACTAAGGAGTAATTTTTTTAAAAGGGCGTAAACATTTCTACGTGCAACATTTAACAATTTTTTTTTGTTCGACTGTTGTATTTTATACAGCAAAACTTTCTGAGAACGAGTTTCAGGGAATAAATATTTATGTTCGAAAAAATATACACTGAAAAAAATGTTGTGTCGTTTTTCACAAAAACAAATATTTGTGTTAAAAATTGAAATTGTGAAAAAAACCCATTTTTTCTAATTTTGTATATTTTTTTGGAAACAAAAACCTAAAGAGAAAAGAAATCTTTTGAATGTGATTGTATGATGGAGAACTTATCGGTAAAAAAGTTTTTCTTACAATAACTTTATACATGTTCTTAAATTTCATATGATATTACATACAAAACTGTAATTTTATTACAGAATATAATTCTAAATGTCATTTTAAATCGAAATGAATTTAACAAAAATCTTACAAAATGCGAGATATTTGTAATTTTGTTCTAACAAAAACAGTGAATTCGTGTGATAATGCCCTTTTTAAAAGTTATTCGCGTTACCCCATCATAAAATGTCAAAAATCAAACGTTTATTGTTTTAAAGACGTAAAAGAAACATTTTCAGTATATTTGGATCATGAGAAGCTTTCAATAAAAAAGTTTTCCTAACAAAAACTTTTGCATATTTTTATATTTCATACTATTTGCAGTCAAAAATACAATTTCCTTTTTGAATATGATTCTAAACGCTATTTTATATAAAAATGCTCATAACAAAAATTTTCTGAAATGTAGTTCCCGAGATATTTTAAATTTTGTTTTAACAACACATTTATTTTGTTTTATTACGACCTTTTCAGAAGTTATTCGCGTTTCTACATCAACAGCAATAAGATTTTCGGAATGCCCATAACATTTCCATATTCTGTAATAAAATTACAGTTTTGTATGTCAATTAGTATGAAATTTAAAAACATGTATAAAATGATTGTTAGAAAAACTTTTTTACCGATAAGTTCTCCATCATACAATCACATTCAAAGTGTTTCTTTTCTATTAAGGTTTTCGTTGACAAAATATAAAAAATTAAAGAAATTGTTTTTTTTTTACGATCTATATTTTTAACACAAATTTTTGTTTTTGTGAAAAATAGCACATATTTTTCAGTGCATATTTTTTTCATAAATAAATATTTATTCCGCAAAACTCGTTCTCAGGAAGTTATGCTATATAAAATAGAGTAATCGAACAAAAAAAATTGAAATTGAGGCACTTAGAAATGTTTACGCCCTTTTGAAAAATTGCTCTTGTAGCAAAATATTGCAATTGTTAGAGAAAATCATGGAGATTCATAAACCGAACACAACTTCAAAGTTTCGTTCGAATCGATGATGGTCATATTTTGTGGTCGGCCGGTTTCTCATGGAATCCCACAGAAGAGATAAGTCACAACCACGCATCTAAACCATATATCTACTCTCAATGACCTTAAGCTCACATGTGAGTTTTCCTTTAAAAACTGTTATGTGAAAATTCCCCCTCGCATGCGATGGTTCCTTCCCAGAAGCAAGAGCTCTATTAGCACAAAAGCGCCGAGGTCCTAGTTACGCCGAACAAAACCAGAAAGGCACGGAATCGAAAGACGAAGAGAAAGACTCCACTATCACCAGACATTAGGCTAAAGAGCGAGGAGGACAATCCGCCAAAATATGACCGAGACGATGAGCTATTACATCTTAAAAACCACCTGGCGGAGGTCGTTCGCCAGCTCAGAATCACCAAGCAACAACTCAACGAGGTAATGAAGGAAACTAGCAAAGCTAACACTACAGCAAAAGCAGAGCAGGGAAACGCCAAAAAACTAAACCCGACCACCACGATATCGACCGAATGTAATGTAGTAGACGCAAATAAACAGCGAGACCCCAGACTTCGCCACGAACGAAAGCAGCAAACAAACCGAACAGGCGATGGGGATAAATCCCGAAGCCCTATCAGGAACAAAACAGAGCCAGCACCACCGAAACAACAATGGACAACCCGAGCAAATACCCGCAATAACAGCCCTTCATTATCCGGACAATTAAACATCTCAGACACCGAAAAAACGCAAAGCTCCATACCCCAAGTGTCCTACGCAATATACGACTAGCTCTACAATGACTACAGCAACTGGGGATACCAATAAAAATAATCGAATTCAACAGCAACAAAAAAAGCCAGACTGTGCCGAGCCTGACAGGGGAAGTCACGGATCTGTCCGATGTACCCCCGGCGGCTGTTGACACAGGACCAGGTATTGTAATTCTCTCTCACGCGAGAAAAAGCTTATCCGAGGTCCAACTTTTCCGAGACAAGATGAGTCGAAAAAATTCTCCGTCTCCACAAATAACGTGAGAATGATTTTCCGGATAAAATTTATTTGACTTTTTCCTTCTAACCGAAGAAGGTGATAAAATTTTAATTTCGTGGAAATCAATAAAAACTTAAAAAAATACACTTAATTATAAAGAAAAGCGGCAAAGAAATATGATAAACTTGTTTTTTTCGTGTTTTGGAATAACACCAGGAAAGCAGCGAGCGAAAAAAGGATACCGTGATAAACTCATTCTCTCATTCTCCAGCTGTTTTATTTATCCGGAGAAATAACACGTTGAATTTATCCGGAGAACTTGTGTGAGTGCCAATAACTTTTCGTGTGAAAATGTTAGTTTTTATTGTCGCAGTAGCAAACTATCCGGGCGCATTTACTCATATGAGCGATAAATGCAATGCCTGCACAGGACCATTGGAGCACCAACAGAGAAGTACCTTTAACATCCCCATTAACATTCATTTGACGCATTCACCATCCACCACAGGCAAACCAGACAGAAATTCAAAAGATCTACCAACACAGCCATCACAAAAGACGGGAACCACGACCGCCTCCAGCGCCCCGCATCTTGCTGGGCCCCGGAATAGGCGATCTTCCCGCCTGATCTCAAAAATGACACCAGAATCAGGAAAAACAAGCAAACAGCTCCACTGAAACGTGGACCGGTTCAGGTCATCCGATATCCCTGCACCAGGCGGACCACCGGGAAGAACTCTCGGCCGGAAAACTTCTCCTCACCAACAGCAACGAGTACGACGAGACCTCAGCCCGGTTCCCGGTTGCTCTTTGCATCCGGTACGTTTAGACCATCCAGTAGTCACCAATTGTGACGCCCACTTCCCCATGCCGGCCCTGACCGGGGACGTTCCGGCTTGCAGCGATGCTCCTCCGGCGACTGCTGGTGCGGGAAGTACAGGCACATCCTGGTTAAGTACCTGTAAACTCAAGCCCGATCGAAATCCATCCGCCGGCAAATTTTCGCCTACAAGTAACAGCCGGAAAAGGTTACAGCCCAGAAGCACTCAGCAAACAGTCTACCACCCAACAGCAGTGGCAAACTAATCCTTGCCAATACGGGAGCAACGGTAACCTCACCGAAAACCCTACTAGCTCGAATAAAAATGTGAATGGCCTAAACACGAGCACCCGCTTCCCCGTGCTGGCCCCGTCCGAGGACGTTCCACCTAAGTGCGGGAGACTCGGTTTCTCCCCGGGTAATCGCGTACGATACACTCAGTCTGGAATCGTCTGCTGTTTGTATATCCCTCGCAGGTACAGGTATCAATTTAACGACACTCGCCATCCAATGGAACACAAATGGCCTGCGAGGATGTCTTAGCGACCTGCATTGGATCACTGTTAAGACTCACTCAGCCCATCTGTCTGGCAATACAGGAGACACACCTCCGGGATCAGGCGAACCCGAGATCATGGTTTGGACACCGGTATTCGTGGGACGTCGCCAGTGGAGATAACATCTACCGGACGGTGGGTCTGGCCATTCGGGTCGATATACCGTCCCAACCGATACCCTTGGATACCGAACTAATAGCCGCCGCCCGGAGGATCGAATATCCAGTCCAGTGCGCCGTTATATCCCTGTTTATTACTGGTGGAACTCGGAATGTGGGTTGCAAACTTCAACGGCTTATCGACCAAGTTGAGACACCATTTATCACCCGCTAAGAGTTGTAAGTGGACATCATACGACGTGGGGCTCTCGTATGTGTAATAGATCAACAACGACATCGCCGGAGCAGCTGGAAACAATGACGCCATCGTTCTCAACGACGGCAGTTTAACATTTATCCGCGGACAGATGGAATCTGCCATCGACGTCACTATCAGCTCGGAAGTGCTGGCAGGATGTTGTGGGTGGACTGTTCCTCCCTATCCAAGTTACGTACGCCCAGATGCCACCTACTACAACACGTCGAAGGCGGTGGTTCTACGATCGGGCGCATTGGCCCGGCTACGAAGAAATCATCGACGACCTTATAAATCGGAACGGGTCATACACTCCAGACGAATTCACCAAAGTCTTTAACCGGGCCGCTATTTCCTGTATCCCCAACACAAGTAGTAACCCTCCCCGATAGGTAGTGCACTGATGGTGCCTAGAAGTCAAGCGAGAAAAAGGTGAGCACACAAGTCAGCCTCGCATGGTATGTCAGAAGTGGGGCCTAAGAAAAATGTCCCACATGGGATGCCAGAAGGGAGTGATAGAGGTACAATAGAGTGGCACGATCGAGAGTGAACCAGGTGATAGGGTGAGCACCCAAGTCAGCCTCACATGGTATGGGTGGGGCGAGCACAAAAGTAAGCCTAGCAAGGAATGAGTAAGGTGAGCACACAAGTCAGCCTCGCAAGGAACGAAAAAGGTGAGCACAAAAGTCAGCCTCATGTGGGAGTGTTTGAGAGTGAATCAAGGTGCGATAGAGAGAGCACCCAAGTAAGCCTCATACAGGACGGTTCATACGTGAGTGAGAGTGAATGAGTACATTTAGTACAGCCATCCCCCCAGAAGTAATACCGAGAGGTAGTTCCTGGGAGGAACGATGGCGGAGCCCAATGGAGTTTAGTCGGCATTAATGGCAGCGTCACCATTCGAGCCCGACACGCCCCCAGTGCACCCCGTGCGGTAGCTTGGACCCTACCAATAGCACGTGTACTGGGCTTGGACGTAAAGGTTTTCTCCATTGTAAAAAAAAGTCAAGCGACCCATCAGAGCACGCCGAACTGCGCTGCGGCCATTGAAGAAGATTTCTGTGGACGACGCACACCGAAACCAGCGAGCTGATGACTTTAAAAAGGCCAGAAACGAGGCAAGGAAAGTGATGGAGGAGGCAAAAATACCAGCTGGACCAGATTTTTGGAAGGAATATCTCCAGACTCGTAGACTTCAGAACTCTGGCAGAGAGCTAACGTTCTAGGCGGAAAGCGGCGATGGCGTTAACGGGTGCACGACGATTGATCCCATAAGTATCGGTAACGAACTAGGCAGACACTTCGCCTCCGTGTCCGCAGACACCGCCCTCCCAGCTGCGTTCCTGCGAATCAATCAAAGGGCTGAGAGTAGGCCTGTTCGTTTCGAACCTGATTCAGGTCAAGTATACAACCAGCCTTTCACCGGAAGCGAACTATGTACGTCACTAGAATTGGTGCATGGCAAATCTGCCATGATGACGTTGGTTACCCTCTACTTCGACATTCCCCGCCAGTAGCCAGGTGGTCGATTTTGGACAGTATTAACCGCATCTGGAGCGGTGAAACAATGGCCGCTTCATGGAAGGAAGCCTTAGTAATCCCCATCTCAAAGCGATGTCAGGTGAACAGAACGCCAAATTATTTCCGCCCAATCAAGTTACTCTCCTGCCTTGCCAAGACGATGAAGCGAATGGTCAACTACCATACATTCTGCATAGGAATCGGGGATACCCAATCCGACGCCTTTCCTAAGGCCAACGGCGTCCCCCAGGGATCCGTTCTCGCTGTAACACTGTTCCTGGTGGCCATGAATTCTTCGTTCGCGAACCTGCCGGCTAGGATATATGTTTTCGTCTACGCCGACGACATCGTGTTGGTCGCCATATGAAGGACCATCGAGCGAACGCGTCGTAAACGTCAAGCCGCCGCACAGCGATCACCTTCCATACAAAAGTCGGACAAAACCTCAAAAGTGGCCTGAATTTGATGAAAACTTTACATTAAGGTAATTTCGTGACGCTGAATTCACATTTGATGTTTATTTTTTGTTTTTTTTATTGCCTCAAAATTTTGGCACTTAGGGTGGTTCGAAAATTCAATATCAACGAATATAAAGTGCACTACATTCGAAAATTCATTTTCAAAAATTAGGTGCGGTGAATTTTTTTAACAGAATACACATTTTTTCAATTGTTAATAATGATAAGACACATCTATAAATTATATTACGAACCCTGGGTAATAAAAGACTACCATGCGTCTCCTTCAGACATATCATGAAAAATCACCTTTTTTCATACCTCGGGGCAGAAAGGGGTAAAACAAGATATTTATTTTCGGAAAGTACACTAATTTTCAAGTATCATGAACAACAAGCGATTTTTCCGAACTGTTTCAAAAAAAAGTACAGACACTTTGAATGTTATAGCTTTAATTTATTGCGCGATTTATTATTTGTTCCTCATGTCTGAGCGAGAAGAAAGGCTTGTATCGACTAAATCGAATGGCACCTATAAGTCCAGCGAATAACCTTTAAAATGAAACCAGTTCAATCCTAATCGGAGTCTTAACTAAAAGATATATTCATTTGAATAACTTAGGTTTGAAAATAGTGTTTCTCAGAATTGATCATCTATTTCATCTTTGAAGTTCTGTAAAAAATCGAACTATCGGCCTCAGGACCTTATATTTTGAGAAAACTTTATTCAACCTGTTAAGAAACAGGTAAAAATGTTAAATCATGAAAAATCTAAAATAAAATTTTGAGGTTTTGTCCGGCTAGGCGACACTGTGCGCCGTAAGTGCGGTGAGCCGATGGGCGGTATCAGTCGGTTTTAACTTGGCACCCGCTAAAGGCGTGACTACACACTGCTGCAACAAAAACTACATTGCAACATGGAGGCCGATTATGCTGGACGGGCCGGTCATTCTCTACCGTAAGGAATCGAAAATCTCGGGGATAACCGTGGACCGTCGGCTCACTTTCGCGCCACACTTCCAACGTATCAAAGCCGACTGCCAGAGCCGGTTGCGACTAATTAAAACAATCAGCTCCCGGCACAAGCGCTGCAATCGATACACTACATTGAATATTGGCCAGACCCTAGTTTACTGCAAGATATTCTACGGGGTTGAACTGACGTGTTGCAATATGAAAAGGCTCATCAACATTTTAGGCTTGCTATACCACGGAACAATTTGCGCTGCCTCTGGTCAGCTACCCTGCACGTCTGTTTAGGCGACCTATATGGAAGCTGGGATTCTCCCTCTTTCGATGGGCGTCTGCGCCCACCATCGCTAGAACATTTTTGGGATTTTCAGAACGTACAGCCGAAGAGGACTGTTTCCTGCTACAGACAGCTAACGCGATCCACCGGGAATACACAAACATGGATCTGCCATCGATCGCCCGCTTACACCAAGTTCGTGACCGAACCTGGCATGTTCGCGGACCCAACCTAGACACAAGTCTGTCTACAGAACTGAAGGCTGGCGCTGCTGGTAGTGATGCCGGAGCCAAATACAATCGTCTGATGGCCACCAGGTATAGCAATCACGCGCAGCAATCAATCCCAGTTTGGTGATGAGGTCAGTATAGGAGTAAGTGTAATAGGGGAAGGGCTCTCCTTCCGCCTACCTGCACCATGTTCGGATTTCTCAGCGGAGGCGTCAACTATCGACCACGCCATGGTCCAAAAACCGGAAGATACACCCGTCGCCTTGCTGTCGGATTCTCTGTCAGTCATATCCGTCCTCGAGTTGGGAAAATCTCGCCACCCCTTCATCTAGCCAAAAGTTTTGTGTATCATTGGCACAGCAATACCAGACACCTCCAACGCATCAAAGGCTTGCTCGATTGCTGGACAGATCGGACAAGAGATCAACGAGTACCACCGCGGCTCCGAGTTGGCCATACAAAAGTCTCCCATGCCCACACCGTATCGTGTGTCCCTCCACTAACATTTATTACATTTGGTACCCGAACCACGGTGGAACATATTTTAGCCAACTGTTCGGAGTACAGCGACCTCCGACAGCACCTTTATCTACCAACCATCTTAGATTCCGATGAAAATTTATACGTTTCACCGGCATGGAAGGCAATACAATTATTTTGACTCAAGAGCAACTTTTCAAAATGGTGTAGACGTTTTTACGTGCATTAATTTCAATTTTTTTCCTCTATTACTGTATTTTACACAGCAAAACTGTCAGAGAACGAGTTACAGGGAATGAACACTGCTGTATGAAAAAATTATTATTATTATACACTGAAAAAACGTCATTTTGCAAAATAACAAAAATCTAAGTAAAAAATTTAAATAGCAAAAAACCCCTTTTTTAGTTTTTTTTATATTTTGTCAACAAAAACCTAAAGAAAAACCTGTTTTAATCCACCTAGTGGTGCAATTGTACCTATCTCATTTCTCCAAACTATGATTAATTGGCTAGTTATGTTCGTTTCAATTACGGAAATACTTAATACATTCTTAGTACACTTTACATCTACACACAACGGCTCGCCAGTCACGAACCTGATGAGCAACGTGTCGACGGTGAAACACTTGAAACAAAAAATACTTAATTAGCCTATTCAGCATTAGTTCAATGTTGTCTTCCTACTAACTAATTTTCTCAAGCGTTATGAAGGATTGAGAAGGGGAGGGTATGAGTGAGGTATGGATGGGATGGTGGCCTGAGGAGGGTGCACTGAGGGGTGATCTAAGGGGAATTTACACGGGTGGTGACCAGTGAGGGGAGGGCGGGGGGGGGGGTGTAACCATTCTTCGTACACCCCTAACTACGCCCCTGTTAAAATATAGAAACCTTTTGCCAGTAAAAAAAATTGGGGCCGAGATTAGGCTGACGATTTTTAGAGTGATTGCATATACTTTCAATATGAGATAGGAAAAAATTTCTGTGTGGTCACTTTCAAACCCGTAACTCTGGAACCGGAAGTCCGATCGACAAAAAAATCAATAGCAGCTTATGGGAGCCTTATACCGTTCATTTGAAATTTGAGCGATTCGGTTCAGCCATCTCTGAAAGAAATGAGTGAGTTTTGAAAACACATGCATGCACACATACACACATACATGCATACACACATACATACATACACACATACATACATTTTCTGATCTCGACGAACTGAGTCGAATGGGATGTGATACACGGCCGGGATTACGTTGACGTTTTTTAGAGTGATTGCATATACTTTCTATATGAGTAAGGCAAAACGAAACATTTTGAATGTGATTACTCTCCATTAGAGAGCTTATAGGTAATTTTTTTCTAACGATAACTGCATACATGTTTTTAAATTTCATACTAAATAACATACAAAACTGTAATTTTATTACAGAATATAATATAACAAAAATCTTCCAAAATGCGACAGTTATCAGGATATTTGGAATTTTGCCGAATTTATTAATTTAATTTATTAATAGGGGTGGGCGTAGCGTTGTTGGTAAATCGATTGCCTTGTACGCAGCGCACATGGGTTCGAGTCCCGACCCCGCACATAGGGTTAGACATTTTTCATAAGAAATTTTTCTAACCCGAAGAGGCGAATGACTTTAAAGTTAAAACCTCTATAATCGAAATAAAAAAAAAAATATTAATTTGTGTAATTGTGCTCTTTTTAAATTATTCTCATTACCCGATCATAAAATGTCTAATATATATATATATATATATATATATATATATATATATATATATATATATATATATATATATATATATATATATATATATATATATATATATATATATATATATATATATATATATATATATATATATATATATATATATATATATATATATATATATATATATATATATATATATATATATATATATATATATATATGTTTATTGTTTTAAAGACTTAAAAGAAACTTATTTAGCGTATTTGGATTTGAACGCAGTCCGCCAGTTTCCCATGGAATCTCTCAATATATTTTAAAATTTTTATCCCATTTAGATAACTATTGTCAATATACCAATCAATCTAAACTGTCGCGATAATTAACGACGCACCCTTTATTCAACCTTACAAAGCAATATTGTTGGACACAAATCCCATTTTGGTATTTTTTGATATTTTTAACTCAATTTGACGTTCGCTCTCTGTTCTGGATATACGTAGAATATACATCTAAATCTAAATTGAATTTTGGTCACGAGTTTGTTCTAGTTTACTCCTCCGTGCTTCGTAGGAATCACGCACATTTGGCCACGGCAGACTTTTTTACCTTCTAGTGTAACCTAGAGGTCGGAAATCCCTCATCACTCGGTATGGTCCCATGTCTGGAGACTGACAGAATCTGATAGAAATTCAATCAAATAAGGCTGTCAAATTTCATTCATACGGATTCCAGTTCTCAACACTCAAGGGAGATGCCTCCGGAGAGAGAGAACCGTGGTGAATTGAATCGTAAAACAAAGTTTTTTCACGTATTGCATTACAATTCCATTCCATGCACATTCAGAATCGAATAGAAAACGCGCTGGTCATAAAGTGCATCCCTTGTAACAGGTCCCAGATCTGATTGCAATTCAACTCTGGGCGATGCAACCAATAGTGAACTGATACCGAGACAGTTTCCCAGCCCGGTAATGGTAAAAAGTACCCGAGCCGCGAGTCGTGTGAAAGTTGGTTCGTGCTTGCTTTTTTTCCTAAGAAAGAACGGCGGAAAATTTGTGTGGCGATAGTAATTTATTGGAAAGACACCTGAAAGAGACGCTCGGCGTAAGTAAATTTTCTTCGTGGTTGGTGTGCGAACGGAAAACGGAGTTGAATCATAACAGAGTTGAACTAGGCGGTACCACATGGTTAGCTATCAAAAATAGCAAATCGTCTGTTTGTAGTTGCCTTTAAGTTAACCCAATTTTTTGTTATTGCTTTCATCGCATAGTGCTACTTATCGATTGAAGGATAATAACGGTATGTCAATTCTTTAGATGCTACCCAATTCATCATTCTCGGTTGAAAAGATCTCTATGCTGTCACAAACGAGCTGCACTTCGTCTGTTGTTCTGGTGGTTGATTCTCCCCGGCGCCATTCACATCAGCTTTCAGCTCCGATGAAAAGCTTTTCGTTCTGTGTCAGATACTGCTATAGATCATGTCCAGATGCCCTTAGTGTTCACAATCAGTTTATTCTCGTCATTGTGGATCAAATTGTAGCTACGGTTTCCTAGTAGTGCCATCAGCTTTATACAGAACGAATTTGCTAAATTCAACTCTGTGCTAGTGAAACTTGAGCAACTACTCTTCTAGACCCTACAGCAACGAATGTTGAGCGGGAGGTGTTCTGCAGTTCAACGCAAAAGTTCATCCAAAGCACATTAAATTACACAGTGCAACGTCCAACCAACCGCGTCTACCCACAGGCACCCGAAGAGTAAAGCCAACGTGACTGCTCAATTTTCAAGTCAGCTAACCGGGCGGTGCGGTGCTGGCTGAGAGCAAGACCAAATCAATTTTTTGCTAGATTCTGGTTGGCTAGAAACGTGGTCACCGCGGACAGCCAGGGTTGCTTGCTTGCTGGGCACAAGTTGAATGTGATTTGAATGAATTTGCACGCCAATTGTGTTGGGAGTGTCGTGCGGGGTGCAAATGGATGCTGAATGGGTTCAAAATGCATCCATTGGATGTTCGCTGGGATTGAAAACTACCGAAAGACGGGTCAGATAATGCACAAATTTTCCGGAAGGAAGTCGGTGAAGAACATCGTCTTCAAATTAGGAGCGAAATTTCGCGCGAACAATGCACCGCCAACCGCACAATGGACGCCATCTAATGGATTGTCTGTGCGAGGGCCCTGAAAACTTTATCGATAAATTTACGCTCGCTGTTCACAGGGGAAATCCCGTTTCCCCCCGTTCGCTGCCGTTTTTGACAAAAAGTAGAGCCATTTGTTTGCTGGTTCAGCGGGGCTTGCGAGTTCGAGATAATCGCACGTTCGGTGAGATCTGTAAGTTACACCATGGATGATGAGACACGGGACACATCCAGGACAAATAGACTATTGTTCATATAACATATCACGTTAAAGTACTTATGAAAGGCTTTATGGTATTTATTTTTTTACGGGGTTTACAAATTAAACACATTTTGAGTTTATGATTACATTGTTGCCTTGTCCGGCAGATTCCGATTTCAGCTTAATATTGGTTATGTTTATTTTGTGAATTGATAGGGGAAAGCTCCCGGTTGTGGACCACCCGTCATGTTTGGGATGTGTGTGTTGCTAGCACGTAAAATCTGTACGCCCAAAATAAATCATTCGAAGCGTAAATGTGAGCGAAAAGCTCCGAAATGATGTGTTAGTGATCAACCAACCGCATACAATATCGATCTTCATAGCTAAACGTTGTTGACTACTAACGTCTCCATGCAGTCCCACTTGTAATCTCTGCTGAATCAAAAGTCGCGAAGATAGGCGAACCTATCGCCGTCAATGCCCGCCAGGCTTGTTATTAGCTCACACAATGTGCACAAAGAGCGAAATACACCGATGAAAAATCGAACAGCACAAAAACACTGCGGTGTGCAGAATGACCACACAAAGAGAAACTTGAAAACGAAAAAGAGAAAGATCTGTGCACCAAGAGTTGCACACTTTCGCACAAAGAGTCACCTTGAAGAGAAACTTTTTTGTGTCTCCTCTCACTGGCAAGCAGGTAGGAAGGCTAATCAAGCTACAATTCAGATAATGATTGATCGGAAGAAAGTTTTTTAAATGACTTTTGGTTGCCTTCTCTGCTTCCGCCCGCGTGGGACCAAGATACACACTAAAGAGCCTCTTTATTTCTACTCTTTGAGGTGTGCAACCATGGAGTAGAAGACACATATGGGAGCAACACACATCGGAGTGAAAAGGTTTATTGTAAAAGAGAAGAGCGGGGGTTCGCATTAAAAGTAAAAAGAGCGTTTTTATTCTTCTCTATATTTGCTCTGAGGTGCATTACATCCCTGATGCACGCTTGAAGTGAACAATTAACTGCAATTGTGCCGGTAACGGAGATGCCGGCGAATACGTAAACTTTCACGATATGGGAAAATCTGATTATAGGCTGGAGAATGATAATGATCTTCACAAAGCGAGGAAATCTTACTTCACGCTGGATAGCATCAGGGATGTAATGCACCTCAGAGCAAATAAAGAGAAGAATAAAAAACGCTCATTGCTCTTTTCATGCGAACCACCGCTCTTCTCTTTTACAATAAACCTCTTCACTTCGTGTGTGTTGCTCCCATACGTGCATTCTACACCGTGACTGCACACCTTAAAGAGTAGAAATAAAGAGGCTCTGCTGCTGCTCTATTTTTCATCGGTGTATTTCGCTCTTTGTGGCACATTGTGTGAGCAAATAACAAGCCTGGATAGCATGGGAGCCATCAAACCAAACAAGCTGCTTCTCTCTTAGGACGATCAACAGGCTAAGCCATTGCAATGCATTGTTAGAATCCCTAAGCCATGCACTGCTTAACCACTTCGAATCCGGGCTACTCTGAAGACACGATCACGGTCGACTTCCGGACAGTGAAGCGATGGCTTTCAACCGATGGAAATGCCTCGAAACCCGTTTGAGCGAAGATCCAGTCTTAGCCAAGGCACTTGAGCAGAAGATCCAAGAACATGTCAAGAAGGGTTACGTGAGAAAGCTGACTTCAGAAGAACTTTAAGAAAAGCGTGCACGTATTTGGTTACGGCGAACCCCAATAAGCCGGGCAGGTTCTGCCAAGTGTGGGACGCAGTTGCCACCGTTCATGGTGCTTCTTTAAACTCAGTCCTCCTGAAAGGTTCAGATCAGCTAACATCGCTGTTGTCGGCGCTGTTCCGTAAGTTCCGAGTGGCAGTATGCGGGGACATCAGGGAAATATTTCACCGTGTGCGGATGAGAGACCAAGACCAACTGCTTCCTCTGAAAAGGTACCAATGAGTCGAAGCCCAGTATTTACGTCGTAGAGGTGATGATCTTCGGTGCATGCTGTTCACGGAGCACTGCACAACACATCAAGAACCTTAACGCAAGCCAATTTGAGCAGGACCATAAAGAGGCGGTCGATGCAATCATCAAACAACACTATGTTGATTAAAACACTGATAAAGAGGAAAACGCAGTGAAACCCGCGCAGGAATTCAAAAAGGTTCACGAGCAAGCTGTGTTTGAAATCCGAAACTGAATATCAAACTCCGCTACGGTTGTAACAAACTTTAAACAGACAACGCTTGAAGAGAAGAACCTAATCTACATAAAAGGTGCTCGGAATGTGATGGAATACGACGACAGACCGAATCACTTTCAAAATATCCTTCCGTAACGATGAAAATTTGATCTCCGGCGACTGCTGCCAACCAAACGCGGAGTTCTCCGCACATTGTTGATGGTATACGATCCATTGGGTTTGATTATGCACCTGTTGAGAAATGGTTGCGTGGCTGGCAGATTTTAGAAAAGGTACGGTCTGGGCAAGTAACGAGATGCTACCGAACGTCAACGACCATTAAAGCGGAGATGGAAATGCACACATTTGTGGATGCGAGTGACAACGGTATCGCGGAGGTCGTCTATCTTCGATTTCGCGAGAGACTTAAGATTGAGAGCTAGTTGATAGGAGCGAAAACGAAAGTAGCGCCATTGTAACTCCAGTTCATCCCGAAGTCCGGGCTGCAAGCGGCCTTGCTCGGTGTCCGATTGGCGGATACGATAATGGCATCACTGTCCATGACAGATTCCAAGGACGTGTTGTGCTGGCTAAGATCCGACCACCGGCGATATAGCCCATTCGTTGCGTTTCTCGTCAGTGAAGTTTTGGCGTCGACTGAATCTGGCGAGTGGCGTTGAATCCCGATAAAGCAGAACGTTGGCGATGAAAGGACGCTGTGGACACGTGTTCCCAATCTACCACCGGACAGTCACTGGTTCTGGGGACCAGAAGTTCTTGGATAAAACAAACATGTCTGGCTTCCGATTCCAAACCGACAAGTCCACATCTACTTATTCATTCCAGAATTATGGATCCTGTTATAGGGCCGCAAGTGTCTTTATACCGCTGGTGCAATAACAACTAGCTAAAGCGGAGGACTACTTGTTCCGCCAAGCGGAATCCGAAGTCCATATCGAATAGATCACCGTGCTAGCCGCAAATCATTCTCTGCGAGATGATTGGACGAAGATGATTATTGTTCCATTGCGCCTTCCTAGACAAGAATGGAATATCCGTGGTCGAACAAAAGTCTGTATGTTTGCCGAACGCGATTTTGTTGAACCCGTCATTCTCCCGCGTAACCTTCGCATCAAACAGCTGATCATTGACGACATTCACGAACGTTTCAACCACCAAAACCATTCGACAATCATCAACGAAGTTCTACAACGCTACCGTATTCCTCGTTTGAAAGCCACCTACCATGCGATCCGGAGAGAGTGCCAGTGGCTCAAAAACAATCCAGCAAAACCGCAACCTCTAGCGATGGCTGATTCCACATTCTCGTCTGGCCGCTTTCAGCCACCCGTTCACCTACATGGGCGGATTATTTCGGCCCGATTCTGGTTTTGCTTAGACGACACTTACTATCGACTCTTTCGTAATGGCAATTCGAAACATCATGGCTAGCAGGGGAGTACTGGCTGTCATCTGTAGCGATCGTGAAACTAGCTTCCAATCTATAGGCAAGGTGATCAAGCAGAGAATCAAGCAGCTTGATTTCGATAAACTGGCTAGCGAATTTACTTCAAGTCACACCCAGTAGTGGATTTTCAATTTGTCGTGCTCGCCCCCACTTAGAAACGTCTGATCCGCAGCGTGAAGCTGAATTTAAGCAAGCTACAACCTAGTAGACAACCTACCGTCGAAGTGCATCAGAACGCGTTGATCGAGGTATAAAACATTGTCAACTCGTGATCACACGCAGAACCAAGTGGTTTACTCCAGCAAAACCAATTGCTGTCGGTGACATTGTAGTAATTATCGACCCAAAATTTGACCGAATCTGCTGGCCAAAGGGTAAGGTTATTACAAACGCAACAGGCTCCCAAGGTATGCGTACGGCGCGCCAGCAGCCGGTGGAATCAACGAGCGGCCTGTAATATCTTTAGCTTTGCTCGACATATGCGCTGTAGACAATACGCTGACGGATAACCCATCACGCATTCTGGAGGGGAGTGTTGACTACGCCACATCATCAATAACAGTTTTTCAGAAAAGTTTATTCTTGGTTTATAAGGGAAATTCACGTATGATCGGATTCTTTTACTCCACGCCGGAACCCGTACTACATTCAAAAGTAATACGGTAGCAATCATTGTGAATACTATACCCTTTATTTAAGACTAAGTCTGTGAGAATCGAGCCAACAATATAAGAGAAACAGGTGTGAATCTAATTTCGGAACTTGGCCATGTCCTGGAATTTCTGGAATCTTTAACAATGTGGTCAAAAAGACTTTGATTTTCAATTCGTGCTAGACCAATAATTTTAATCAATTTAAAACTCATTTCAATTAGTTTTGCATTATTTACATATAATCATTATAACGGTTTATATGAAAATTTCGCAAAGACCACATACTTCAATCCGTTACACAGGAACCAGAACTCCGATTCTAATGAAATTTAAGTCCAGTGAAATTCGATACCGTAGCTTTTATTTTGCGAAAATCAAGTCAATTTTTGAGAAGCAGATGTGAATTCAATTTAGGAACTTAGCTAGATTCCCGAAGCTTCCGGTTTCGCCGAAAGTGTCCAAAGTGGTCGAAATGGGTTTGATTGGACATCAGTGAGCTATAAATCCAAGCAATTTAGAACGCGTTTTACGAAGTTATGCATCTTTTAGATAACATGCTGATTCCAACAGCACTGGTGGTTGAGTGGTAAGCGTGACCGCTACTCACTCCAGTTGGCCTGTGTACAATTCCAGTCGAGGTCGTTGAGATTTTTCTGAGGTGAACAAATCTGTGCTCACGCCTTCTCTTCCTTCGGAATGGAAGTAAAGCCGTTTACACCCGGTCCATGAGTTAATGGATCGATATCTACTCCAGATTGTGGAGTCATCTCTCTTGCGTCGGTAAAGAAGAAGTAAAATCCAAGTACTATACTTACTAACAAATATCCTCCTCCCGTTATATTTGTGGAGTGCACAGTAGTATATACTGCCTCTAGCAAAAGCAAGTATCGGACTAACGTTTCCTTCCGCGATCTACGTTTGGGCCAGGCCAGCGCTGCTATTGATCAATAACGCTTCAGGATTACCAGGAGTTGCACAATGAAAAATGTTTCGCTACTCTCAAGCGTAATTATCTACTTATTCCCTGTGCAACTTCACCTAGTCCAGATCGATAACGGAGTAGCAGCCAGGGGTGGTCGTACAAGCTGGAGCTCAAGCTTTTAGATGACATGCTGATTCCGATTTATATGGGAGTTTCATGCATTGCCGCACTCTTCAATCCCTAATTCCGGAACCGGTAGTCCGAATTGAATGAAATTCAATAGTAGCCTATGGGCACGTTGTACTTTTCATTTGAGACTACGTTTAATAAAATCGGTTCTGCCATCTTCGAGTAATCGATGTATATCTTTTGGTCACATACATACATACACACATACGTGGGGCAGCAGGGACAAGATGGACAGGTGTCTAGGGGCTTAACGAGCCCCTCCCCCGGACCTATTGCGAGTTATGGAGTCTTGATAGGGAATGGTGGGGTTGAGGTCTACTAAACCTCTAAAAAGGCATAACTCAGAAAACAGCTCCTACGTATCGAGTATGGCGAATGGGCCAACAACACGGCTGCCTTCGTCGCAACAAAACCCTGGCAGGTCTCCGGGTACCATTTAGTTGGTGGTACTAGATTCGGCTGGTACTAGATTCGACTCTGAACATTACTCCCCATGAAGGATAGTGTCAACCCTTGCATGACCTCACTGCCCCCCCCCCCCCCAATGAGGCAGACGATCGAGGACGCTGTTGTTGCCGAACGAAAGGACGCCACCCAACAGGGAGAAAACTGGAGTACCGTTGTAGGTCGGAAGAAGAAACACGGGAAACAACAAAAAAGAAAGAGGAACGAAAAGGAGACCAGACGAGGAATCGAAAACCCTCGGTTCAGCAGAGGACGCCAAAGGGAGAAGCCATCAAAGCCAATGACGCGATGACGTATGCAGCTTGCAAAGGTCTGGATAGATCCGGAATGTGCTGGAAATGCGGAGAGAAGGGCTATCTTGCGAGAGACTGAACGCAGAGGCCAATGTGCTTGCATTGCACTCCAGCGGACAGAAATGACCATCAGACGGGTAGCTATAAATGCCCAGCTTATAAGAAGGCGATTGCAGGCCAACGGTAATGGATATAACCCAGATAAATCTGAATCAATGTGACACCGCACAGCAACTGTTGTGGCAGTCTACGACAGAAACAATATGCAGAGCCGTATCAAGTCTCCTCTGATAATGGTAAATGGGTGGCGTATAGGTCAGGAACAGCTGCGGTACAAGTTATGGGCAGATTCCTCATTCAAGAGGTGATAAAACGCTCATACGAGGGCTTCGTCAAAATCAACGACGTCCTCGTGTGTGTTCTTCTCCAACGTGGACAGTAGAGCAGTTCAGCCTAATGCTGGAGCAGCTGATCGGTCGGAAGCCGGTAGTCATTGGCGGTGACTTCAACGTCTGTGGAGTGGGGCAGTAGAGTAATCAACACAAGAGGGTGTATCCTGTAGGAAGCTCTGGTGAAGCTAGACGTACGATTGTGCAATGAAGGTTCTGTTAGCACATTTCGGAGAGATGGGCGGGAGTCTATCATAGACGTCACATTCTGTAGTCCTTCATTGATGGCAAACATGGATTGGAGAGTATGCGAAACGTAGAGGCATAGCGACCACCAGGCGATGCGCTACCATATCGGTCAACGGAACCCTGCAGTACTGAGAAGGATGACCGCTGAGTGAAAATGAAAGACGAAAACCTTCAACAAAGACCTCTTCGTTGGGGCACTTCGGCCGATCGGTGGGACCGAGTACGTGGATGCGGCTGACCTAACAAGAAGGATTGTGGCGGCTTGTGGAAGATCGGACTTAGAAAGTCAGATTGCCAGCAACAAGGAGCTGTGCCGAGAAATAGACGCCAATCCCTGGGGCGACACATACTTAGTCGTGATGGCGAAAATGAAGGGCTCGACGACGCCAGGCGGAATGTGCTCGAGTAAGCTGAAGATAATTGTCGAGGGTCTTTTTCCGAAGCACGATCCAACTATCTGGCCACCATCACCGTATGGCGATGAAAAAGGAGCAAACATGGACGATCGGTAAGTGATCAACGACGAGCTCACAGAAGCATCGAAATGCCTGAAATCAAAGAAAGCCCACGGTCCGGATAGAATATCAAACGTGGTACTGAAAACTGCTATCTTGGCATGTCCAGACATGTTCAGGATGGTGCTGCACATGTGTCTAAATGAAGACAACTTCCCCGAAATGTGGAAGGTCCAGAAGCTGGTGTTGCAACAAAAGCCAGGGAAGTCACCTAGTGATTCGGCTTCGTACAGCCCATATATCTGCTGGATTCAGGCGGAAAACTCCTGGAAAGGATCATCCTTAACAGGTTGACGAAATTCACGAAAGGTGAGTGCGGACTGTCCAAGATGCAGTTCGGATTCCGCAAAGTAGCGTCGACAGTGGATGCAATTCAGACAGTGCTCGAGAATGCTGAGAAGGCATCTCAACAGAAGCGAGGACGAGATCGATACTGTGCCGTGGTCGCGATAGATGTGAAGAATGCATTTCCGACTATCTATGCCAGATCCAGAAAAGCTACTTCCACAGTAGAGTGTACGAGATGAGCGAAGGGCAGACGTCAATGCGAGTCACTGCGGGCGTTGCCTAGGGCTTCATTCCAGCTCTTTGGAACGGGATGTACGACGGGGTTTTAACACTGCGGCTGCCCAGGAAAGTGAAAATTGTGGGTTTCGCGGACGACGTGTCACTAACGGTGATAAATGAGACACTTGAAGAAGTTAAGGTGTCGGTGACGGAGACAATAGACGCGATCGAGAGCTGAATGTACGGGCTCAAACTGCAAATGGCTCACCACAAGACGGATGTGTTGCAGATGCAGATCGTCGTCGAAGCATGCAGTGATGCAATTGGGAGTGATAATCGACGACCACGTCAACCACACCTACGAAAAGTCGGCGAAGGTAACGAACGCAATAGCGAGAATCATGCCAAACGTCGGCGGCCCTACAAGCAGCATGAGACGCCTGCTATCTACTGTTTCGTCATCGATACTCCGATATGGGGTTCCTGCCTGCGGTGTTACGCTAAAAACCAAGCGGAACCGTGAAAATCTGAATAGTACATTCCGACTGATGGCCATACGAGTCGCGAGTGCTTACAGAACAATATCGTCGGAGGTAGTATGTGTTCTCGCCGGGATGATCCCCATCTGCATCACTCTGGCTGACAACGTGGAATGTTACCAGCGGAAAAGTTTACGTAATTCAAGAAGACTGATCCGAGCGGACTGGTTGGCTAAATGGCAGCAAGAGTGAAACAACGCGAAGAAAGGAAAGTGGACCCACCGGATCGTCCCAAATGTGTCATCTTGGGTGCATAGGAAGCATAGAGAGGTGAACTTTCATTTGACGCAGTTTTTGTCCAGGTATGGATGCTTCCGGAAGTACTTGCATCGGTTTAGACATGCTTCGTCACTCCTTGCCCGGAGCGTGCAAACGTGCAAGAGACAGTGTCCCGGACACGTGGTCTTCGAATGCTCTAGGTTCGAAGAAGTTCGTAGGGGTGTACCTGGTGTGACAGTTGACAATATCGTCGAAAAGATGTGCCACCACCAGCATACCTGGGCTGCTGTCAACAGAGTCTTTACAACTATACTCTCCAAGCTGCAGAGGAAGTGGCGAAGACACCAACAAAGTGGCGCTATTAGCTATAAAGTCACTCTGAAGCCATAAATCGTGTTTCAAGAGAAATTCCGCCGCCGAGGAAATCTCAGACTTTGTAGACTAGTTCCAAAGCCAGTTGAGTAGTCTGCGACGTAGCACCGGGTTCGGGTCGTCGTGGCGCCATTGAACCGAACGTCAGGCTTCACCAGAATTTCCGGACCGACCACAGTACCCTATTGGGTAGCTCGTGAATAAGCTAGTTCCACCACTGGGGATTAGATCGAGTCGACCGCGTCGAATAGCTAACAATGGATCGTTGGGGCACCAGTGAACCGGACGCCCTGCTCCGCCTAAATCGCAGAACTGACCTCGACATCTGGCTGGTTGGCCCGGTTTCGGGAAAACTTCTATCACCGGGGAACTCACCGTCGGAGTAAGCAAGGTTCAATGTCGGGGACTAGACAGAGTAGCTCGCGAACAAGTCGGGAGCTCAACGAGTAAGTGGTGCTGAATGGTACGAGAAGGGAGTTGCGGTGCTGAATGGCACAAGCGAGCCGAATGGCTCGGTAAATTAAACAATCTGAAGTTTCCGCCCAGATTGTCCTCGTAGAAGAAGGGCACTAAGTCTCGACCGACAGCTAGCTCTCTGACTGCCATGGTGGTGAACCGGTGGTACATCGAGCAGTGGTGCTGTAACCCTACTGAAGAAACTAACTGCTAAGTAGTTGAAATAGAGCTATACACATAAAAACCCCTCCTCGAAGTAATGCCGCAATGTAGTGCCAGGGAGGAATCAGGTTCTGGCCAAAAGGTACACAAGTTTCGTATGGCCAGCCTATCTAACATCAAGCTATTTCTTGGACTTTTTGCAGAAGAATTTCTGCAAGGTAGAGTCAGGTTTAACTTCCCATTTGGGTTATGGAAAGAATTGAGGTAAAATGGGAATACACAAGTTTCGTGTGGTCATTCTAACTAGGTTTAATCGATTTCCGAGACTTTTAACATAAAAAATGCTGACATTTGTCAACCGCCTTAAGCTATCTTGCATGTTATGTATTCAATCTTAAATATAAATTCAAACGAAAAGGGGAATTCGGGCAAAACAGGAATGATAGTGTAACATGCGGTCGTTAAAAAGACCAGCAATCATTTTTTCAGACTTTTTTTCATAAAATCACCCTTCTTTGTAATATCCACCCTTTTTTACAAAAGTCGCGTTTTGATAATTTTTTTGGCACTGTGTAACGGTTAGTCCTCTATAAAAGCCTCGTAAATATGAATATTCAAGTGATCTACACCTGGTGCTTCGATCTACTTTCGTTGGAATTTCGGAACAAAGCTCTTTTGTATATAAGAAATATTAACATTAACAATATTAACAATATTTCGACAGTATAACTCAAAGAATACTTACGTACTTTACGTGCAATTGTCAATTTGGTTGATTTATTTAACTCACCTGGACTTGAAACGGGAGAGTATTTACAATTCTGATTAGTATTGATATTTCTCATTAAAAATATTATTTTAAGTTTTATTGTTTTTTTTTCAATTAGGTACTGTAAACAATGTTTTAAGTTTCAGTACAAATAATTCACATGAAAGAACTCGAATAAAAGTAGAATGGTTCTGGGTACAATGCTAGAAATTTATAAGATCAAAATAAATTGGGGTTCCATTTCAAATAAATCCAAAGTAACTCTCCACCGCCAACAAGTAAATAATATTCACATTGACCCCATGCGATGCCGTATGGGGGATTATAACAATAATATCTTCATAAATCATCCAGCCCGCCTAATAATGATAACAAATGAAACCACCGGGAAAGAACCGACAATCAATTATTTTCGATGAAATATGAATGGGGGAATATCTCTTGGAAGTGTTGGAAATCACACATCCCTAATTATTACCTATTATGATAGGAAAATATTAGATTGAAATTGAAATGAGAGTATTCGACGTAGAATTTTTATTCATTTTTATGGATAGGAAATACAGCGATAGTACAAAACATATTTAAACATTTTCCCGATTCAGGCTTATCCTACATCGTTTAGACTATTTATATGAATTAAAATTATGTACACAAAAAAAACTATTGACATCAAAATAAACTATATCAACAGCAGATGTTTGATGTTCACTATTATCCTTCTCAAGACTCAATTGAAATTTGGTGACTATTTTACGAGTTCCTCACCCGAAACCGGTATATCTGTAGCGTTCCTTAGTTCCAATCCGAGATTGAGTAATAAACGATGAGACAAGTGAAAAAAACAAGAACCCTTTTATTTCTCCCTATATTTCACTCCCTATCTAAGATGAAAGTTTTTCACGCGTTTCGCACCAGAAAAGCAATTTGTTACAAGCAGCACTTTATGGTCGTTTTGTAGAAGCGAGGGCGTAAATTGATATCATCGTTTTCTTCTAGTCGTTAGACAAGTGTTATATTCTCCGACAGAATGCAGGGGGAATATAAAAAATTAGCTTGCACTAACTTACTTTGAAGGTGCATCGCATCTCCCTAAAAGTGTCCCCTTCATCACACACATCATTTAACATTACTCTCAACGTAACATATATAACTTTGGTAGTCAACGTGATAAACTTTTGCCATTCCCTATCAATAACAGGAGTTCATCCAGTGCTTGTAACTAAAATTACACCCATCGTCTGTGCAGTTGTAGCCGAGCCGAGATTGAATGGATTGTTCGCTTACCTACAATAGATGCAGATGTGGCCTGAACATTCCATCGGCTATAGGTAAACCGACAACAACGAGGGTAGAAGGAAACACTCAAACAGATTTGCAATAAAACTTCATAAACTCGAGTGGGACATCAATTTTCCATCCTCAACCGACTGTGAACTTTATATCCATCTCAGTTGTTCTCTTCTGCACCGCTTTTTTGAACATTCAACCTCTCGGTGTGCTTCTGGGAGATTCCAGCCTACCTCCCCCATCACTTAGCCTACCCGACTGGCGGCTCTAACCGTTGGAAAATCGTCGGATTAACATGCCGAAAGGCACTCATCCGAAAAGTGGGGTAACCGAAGGCAAACTTTCTACCGAGATGAAGTCACTTAAGCCGAGGGATCCGATTTTCCATTTTGCGGTTACCACTGTTTGTTTTGCAAAATGCCAAAACTATGTCGAATTTACCAGATGGTGATGTACAACGTATGTACACCGAACGAACGCTTTGGTGCTGAAATAGGGGAACACAAAAGTTTGCGGACGGAGGTAGGTGAGTGCATGGTGAGAAGAAAATTGGAATCCAATTTCACTAGTGCCGACGAGGCCCGTCGGTTTATCTTCGTTGTTGCTGGAGTATCCCCGATTCGGATTACGAATGGCAGTGATGGTTTCAAATGGGGAACAATTTTCCAAGAAAATGTAAAGACATAGCTTGCCTCGTGCTTATTTGTTAGTGTGGAAGTTCTGCTAACAAAACAAATTTTGTAGACCACATGTGCGATTATAACATGTCATCGGGAAGGAAATTAGATGGCGAACACCAACATAGGGTATATGCAAGCCTGGGGTACTTGAAACTACTGGAGATGAAAATATATAATGGTGCGTAATTGAAAGAGCTGGTTTAAAATTTATCCTGAAAGTTCACCCCAACTGACTTTTTGGGAAGGGGTACTTCATTTAGATTTTGTATGACTTTGTTATCACAATATCGAACATGAACACTGATTTTAAAGTCGTATGTTAACAATCAATTATTTCCATTCGTTCGGTGACTCTCGGACCGACAAGTTGATCTTCCCAGTTCGTACAGTGTTACGCTATAAACATAGTGCTTATACGGCCTCACGATTAGCTTGCGCCTCTTTGAGGTTTCGGCATTTTCCCCTTATTTTGTGTATGCACGTTAGCCGTTATTCGGTCAGAAGAGCAGCGAAGCAGCAATGTTTCTTCTCTTGTAAGCATTCTGGATATTGTTATGCTTACAAGACGAATACAGCTGTAATACTTAATTTCTTCATTCTTGTCTGTAATACTATCCTGTACTTAGCAATAGGTTCGTACAAAAATTGCTTCTCCTGGCAATGAATTGCCTCAATGTGAGATGGATGTCGAAATAAAATCGACTCCCGGGTTATATTCATACCCCTCAAGCACCCTACCAAGCTTCGGATGGTGTTAAATAGTTTGAAGAAGGCAAATGATATTTCTGAGTACGTTACTACCACGAAGGCTGTACTCCTTCGTACAAACCCACTAGCCATCAAGATAATTTGCCTGCATCAACATATGTACTAGCTAATTGGGTTGAAATTGACGGGGTCGTTTCCGAATCGAGTGTGAATTGCGTGGATCTACTGACACATGGAGTTGGATGTTGTGAAGACCCTATGCTTCAGCAAGTAGAAATGGACTGGACTCCCAACGTTTGCATTCAGCATCAGTGGTAGTTGACGGGAAGAGGACATATGTCAACTCGGATACCGGGTCTGCTCTACCCAACTACCTCCTCTTTGACAAGGTTAATCGCAAACAACTGGGACACGCTGGCTCCCATCTTAGCAACAAGGTCCGTAGTGGGCCATGCGGTGGGAATTATGTGGATGATTCCTGTGGAAGGAATGTTGAAAAGTGTCTCCACTGCAGCGTTCTCTACAGCGACATTCTAAGCGAAATGTCAAAGATAGCTACACCACCGGTCTGTAAGAATATCTATACTAGCTTGCCTCCTGACGAATGTGACTCTGAGGAACCACAGGAGGGAATGTCTTCTGTTGCTTCGAGAAGCAACGGAAAAATGGAGGAACATTTCCTTACTTAAGCTTCGTTGTAAGAACCAGAAGGTATCCCTAGCAAATACTCATGGGTTCAAACACCACATAGCCCCTTGAAAAGATCTTAAACATGGTCCGTGCCAAAATTCACAACCATCAAGACACCATAAAATGGTCTCAATAACCCATAAATACACCAACATATGGTATTTTATATGAGATCTACCGGAGCATGGTGATGGTGTTTTCATGGGTTGAACCCATTTCAAACACCCATGTCAAACCCCATGAGCATGGGTGTATTGTGCGCTTTTCGTTTGCTCGGGATCCCTTCAAGGACGTCTAAAAGAACAGCTCGAGGAAGTACTAGTGCGAAACTGAAGCATATTGTGTTTGTGGAATGTAGTATCTCAGCTTTGAATATTTCTGACCCTCTTCAAAGCATCCTAATCAGTATTGTCAATGGCTAATTCATCGAACGATGTCACGGTATTTATCATTGTTCTACAGTGGAATAGACCTTTCTCGTCAAAAAATTTTATATGCAGAACAGCTTCCGTTTTCATCGCTGGATCGATTCTGAATACTGTCACGTTAATTTGGTGTCTCTAACTATTGAAAAAATCAAAAATTCTTCAAACTGCCCATTTTACTCTGTATTCCCCTGTCCTATTTTACCTCGATTCTCCATACTTTTACACCATTTGGATGAATTTCGAGTGGGGAATATGAAATAAAGTTACGGCGGGTAGCTTATAACAAAGTTCCAGTAGCCTACCGCTCGCCGGCATCTATTTTAATCAGGCTATTCGCCGTTTTGTTTACTGGGTCTGAACTCCAAGAGTTCATTCCAATTTGTCAAAAACATTGTTTTGACGTAGATGAACCCCAAAACAGTGTTGCAGAATATACCGATTCATCGATATCTAAACCGATTTTTAATTTCAATACCAATAAAGTTACTAAAAGACCGATTTCTTTTTTCTTACCAAAAAATAACGATTTTCATATAATACGATCAATTAATATTACGTATGGGCCTTTTTAGAAAATGTTCAGATTTCCCCATCAAATCATCCGGAAATTGATTCAGCAATCTGCCAGGTTACTATCAAAATTCCAAATGAAACAACCGATTCTGAAATCGATTGAACTCGGTAGGTTTGATTACATAACATTAGAATGATCTATTATTTAAAACCAATAATTTGCAGGTAACTTTTGGTTAGCATACATCTTCACACCGATAAATACCTATTTTTATTTAGAACTATACCGATATTAGATTTGTTCCAGTACCAGTAGAAAGTGGAAGTGCTTCGGAGCAAACAGAGAGAAAATCGTTCCTATGTTCTCTTCTCTTTTTTCTTCTTCCGTTAGCAAGCTGGAGTAAAAAGCAAGTATTTTTTGCTTCTGTTTGCTCCGGGGCAACTTCTGTGTACTAGAACAAACTTATTATACAAAACCATCTGACAACGCTGCTCTAAAGTAAAAAGTGCTCTTCAAACATCGATGACATATTTTTTGTTTTTTTTTCCTGTTTTCTCTACCTATCTGTTATGTATACATAATATATTTCATCCTGCCAAAGAATCCAACAATCAGCTGTCTCCCGTTTCCCGAGAGTTCGCCGACCAATTTTGTTTTCAGAAAAAAACTACAGTTTAACTTCACCAGGCACAATCATTAGAATGAGATGCAGGAAAATATTTTTATTTTACCGTTCAGTATGAGAAACATTTTAGAAATGATAATCGTGTATGCCCAAAAGGTATTTGTGCGGATCTGCGAATCCGGTTTTTGTGGAATAATTCAACCAAGGGCAGCAGCAGTGGAGAGTAAGACCAATCATACGGCTTCATCCCACCCCGGCAGCAGATGAGCGCTGGCGAATGTTCTCAGCCACCTCGAGGAGGAGGTTCAGCGCGGAAGAAATGTTACCAGACATCGCCGATCTGGTGCCTGGACTTTTTTGATAATTTCATAGAGATTGGGTGTGCAGATGGGTGGTTGGAGTTCTGAGAGGGAACGACTGGTAACTTTAAGGTAAATTGTATGGAGTCACTTGTTTTTTATTACAAGTATTGACGGACGTTTCATTGCAGGGTATATATGAAGCCGAAAACACCCACAACAAGGGTAACTAACATAAAGCTCGCCGGTGACAAAGTGATATTCGCACGGTTGAGTGGACGAATCGATTCTCTGAGACTGGAAACGTACACGCAAGGTTGTCAGATCGATTGGGGATTTACGTCTGCATATGGGCGAAGTAAGTTCTATGTTTCAAGCAATTTTTTAAGTTCACCTAGGGCGCAGAACAGACAGATTTTACTTCTTATTTTAAAATACTGCATATTCTAAGTCATTTAATTTTCAGTCTGCAATAAGTATGTCATCAAGTGCCCTAATTCTTATTCTTTTTTAGCTCACGCACGCACCGGTTCGGCAGGAAGCATTAGTTTATTTTAGCAATCCGTCCACAACGTTGCCAGCTCAACATAACACATCCGAAGAGGAGCTTCGATGTATCCTGGAGTTTCACCAGTAGGGTCACCGATGACATGTTTGGAAGTGGCGGGCGGTACAGTCATGACTGGCAGCCAGGGCCACACTGTTAAAGTGTTCCGACTCGATAGCCACCTATTGCAGTTCACCCTAAACGGCCATTGCAGTCCTATCACATGTATTTTCATAGACCAGTGGCAGGCCGAGATGGGCGCATCTGGTCGCCAGGATGGTGTGCTATGTGTGTGGGGCTTGAACTAGAACAGCTCCTACAAGACAATGGTTACGAGAGTGTTCAGCAGGCCGTTGGTAAGGGAGTGGATAATTTTTGTAGTGTCGATTGTTGATAACAGGGCCATTTAATGGCGCCGCAAATAAATATAGAAAGTTACTAAATACATTTTGATAATAAACAAGACTTCTATTTACATTGCTTTCAATCAGATAATTTATGTTAGAACTTGCTTTTCCTCTTCTATTTTCCCATTACCGCCTCCAGTGACCGCGTGGATGCTTTCGGTCACGGTAGAATCCTTAATTTTTCCTTTTCGCCGGCTATCATTCCTTGACCTTTCGTGCAGCTTCTTGTGTCCCATCAAATGACTATGTTCAACGAATCTTTTTCCACACTATTCACAGCCATGGGGTCGTTCGCCAACATGCCTGCGATTATGCTGGGTCAAATGTGCTCTTCAAAGAAACTCCTGCCCGCAGAGGTCACATTTGTACGCGCGTTCGTTTGTATGGATCTGCATGTGCCGAGTCATGTGAGAATATTTTTTAAACCCGCCACCACAGACTTCACATCTGAATTCTCGATCTTTGCTGTGGATAAGTTTGTGCTGCGTAAGTTCTTTAGATTCAAGAAACTTTCTACCACAGATGTCGCAACTAAATATTTGATCCGAAAGATTCATATCGATGTGAACACGCTGGTGACGTTTCAAACTGCTGCTTTCCACGTAGCCTTTGCCACAGATATCACACTTATACGGACGCTCGCCAGTATGCATGCGCATGTGGTGAGTGAGTTCAGCACTAGTTATGAATTCTTTGCCACAAATATCGCACTCTCCGAAAAACGGGTTATGATCTCAAAAAATCTAACTTATTTTCGAAGCATATGAATTCATGAAGCAGAATAAGCATATCATAACAACTTACCGTTCACCTATCTCCACCTTACCGTCCTATCACATATATTTTCATAGACCTGTGGCAGGCCGAGATGGGCGCATCTAGTTGCCATTGCCAGGATGGTGTGCTGTGTGTGTGGGACACATTTAGGTTCACTAGTCGTATGGGACGATGTAGCTCGGGAAGTCAGGCTTGACTGTTCCAATTCACAACTAAGTCCGAAGATTATGCTACCTGCCAGTGGTTCGGTAATTTGTGACTACGGAAATCAAATGTGAATCGTTCGTTTCCCACTTGTGGCGGCGGAAAAGTGGTTCGGTCCGGGGAATCGTAATGGGCCAGCTAAAGAAAACAAATGTACAGCAGCAGCCTCTGAACGAAGCCATTGCTAGCACGAGTCTTTGATTTGGAAGGATAGTTGCTGAGGACCATTCTCACAATAGTATAAAAGATCTAAATTCTAACCTCTAAAACAGACAACAATAAAATGTATTTCTTTCAGAGTTGATAATATCCATTACATGATCAAATGCGCTGATGGGTTAGGCTTTGGATTCGGTTTATGTTGTCGCATTTTATAATCATTTATACTACTTTCAAGCGATCGATTTTCAAAATACGACTCGCACTTTAACCACCCCTTCACCGCGCCATCAAAATATAAATAAGTCATACTCCTGATGAACTAATATTTATTAAAACATTTACTAAATAAAAACATAGACCTGATAGTTTGTTTGCAAAAAAAACACCAAAGCACAGTGAGTTGGTGTTAAAACTCTATCTTTGATCCTAGTGCTGCAGGATTTTGTCAACATTTATATTATTTTTATTCAAAAAAAGTATTACGTGTACACTATGTATATGGACTTCTAAATTTGGTAATTGTTACGAATCACACTCGGCCTGGCCTTGGGTACAAGATAATAACTGCTTGATCTCCCACGAGCATGGTCCTGCCAGAGTGTTTGCCTTGCCCGATACCGGGGAAGCCTGTCCTAGCGAGGCTGTCTCTTGTGAATCGGAACCGCTGAACATTCCGATGAGGGTATGTCCAACGGTATTACCGACGGAGCCAATCGCTACACTACCCGCAGTACCTGCGATTTGAGCAATTAATCCAAATGCCTGGTGGGAAGCTACCATTGGTGCAGCGACAGCCGAGTGTGACGCAGGCTGGACCATCGGCTAACTCGATTCCGGCGAGGTGGAGCGGCTGCAATTGGTGCGGACCTATGAAGCGATGTATATAATTTCAAGGACATTTGCAACGCAATTACCAGAGATCATCAGAATGTTTCGTGGCTAACGTTGTAATTCAGCAAAAAAAAAACAAAAGTTAAATTGATCGCAACAAATAAAATCGATTTCTTCAACGAATCGTGGACAAGAAAAATTCAACTACCAAATTTAACGGACCATTGCCTGATGACGTCAAATAAAAATGAAAGCCTAGCGAGCTTGTTAATACAAGATATTCGCATTTAAAAGCGAACCAAATCAAGTTTCTCATACTGTGGTCGAAAACAAAAAAATCCAAGTCTATGTAAACAAGCTCTGCGAACTGTCAAAAAAGTGAGGTTAAACATTTTCATCCAATGTTCATACGGCGAGAGGTTCATTTTAGTTTGTTTACATTGCTAATGAATTTTGTACTGCGATTCACCACTTCATTCACCGCGTTGCCAAGAACTTAAGTGAAAATATTCAAAGCAGTGCTGCCCAAACGCACATTTTAAGTCCCACCATTCTTGCTGAGGTGAAAAAAATATTCAACATTCTTGCATATTTCAAATTTTAAAAAATCATTAAAAAATCATGATAACTCATAAAAATCTCATTTTTACGGAAATGTTCTTATAAATGTGTAATCTTTCGATTAAAAATAAGAAAAACAGGTGTTAGGTCGGACGAGAAAGGTCTATTGCAGAATCATTAACCCGAAAATCGAATCTATTAAATTCTAATAAATAGAAATGGAATTCATTCGCATTTTGTGGAACATGGCGTACTTCAGAAATAGAGCTCAGTACGGGTTCTTGGCTGGCTTGATTCTCGAGACCGCGATGTAAGCTCAGACTAAACACGTACCAGACGTGAACTTTCGGACGGACTCCCATCCAAGGGATGCCAAAGAGTATTCAGATTTATATGTACAAGACGTTCCGGGACTTCGGATTGCCTCTAGCTATCGACTGTACGGGACGTTAGAAACACGAATAGCTTGATAAAAACTAAGAAATTTTTTTGGTGCTGCAAGAAGGTCTGTCCGTATTCCGCCCCGGCTGTGCAAACGAAACACCACGCTTGCTCTCTTATCGTGTAACAATAGAGCCACAGAGCCATACAGAATCAAATTCCACTACTTTAAGAATCGTCCAGACTCTGCCAAAAGACGCTTGTAGAATATATTCAATAAGTTTCTTGACAGTGACATGGTCCCACATAAATGGAGATAAGTGAGTGTCATCGTCATCCAAAACCCAGAAAAACTCTGAAACCATAAAGTGTTACAATTTTCCAAAATGATCGCGAGACAACAAAATGGCAATTTTCAAGGTTTGATATGCGCGGGAGTAGAGATGAGGTATAAGAACCATTTTTACTCGCTGCGATGCACTCGTAGTGAAAAGCAAAATTGAAACCCCCAACAGGTGGCTTTTGGGGAAGTGAGAAATTGAGATGACAGGAAACTTAGACGAGTGAATTAAATGGTGGAACAGAACTGAAAAGGAAGGATCGAAAGACTAGTTGGAGCCAAGAAAACGAGACGTAGCTCTCTTGTATCTAGGCCGTGGAAGTGAACGCATCGTTTTACCAACCAAGTCATAGTTTTGCGCTAGTAAGTGTCTAGTAAGGACTGCTAGCTAGGCTGAATGCCCCGGTCACTTCTCTGGTAACCGTGGAGTTTAGCCAAGACCGAAAAAAGAGACCTCTCGTAATCGTACCTCATGTCAGAACGGCTAATACGAAAAGGAGACCGTCGTCGCAGATCCCGGTGGTAAATTTCGTCACAACTTCCATCTGCTAATCGCAAAGAACTAGGCGGTCTTCGGACTGCGGTAGACTGTGTTTAGGGAGTCGTCCACTTACCCGGTATTTCTCAAAGCCGTGAGGGAGCCATCAATTACCCACCGCAGGCCCGCGCATTTCCCGCCACGTGCTATGGTGAAAGTAGACCGCCGTCTGCAGCAAGTTGCGAGAGCTACAGGAACCAAAGTAACTCAACCGCCAACCGTCTGTGACCGTTCCGCTACGTATCCCGCTCCGTCGCCCGCCCCGTTTCACCACCATCACAGCCACCGCCGTGCTCAACTAGCACCGTAAAGTCACCGTCATCTTTTGTTTGAGAGTGAGTAATAGAAAATATAAAACTAACCCCCGAATTTCGCCTCCCCATCACCTCTGTTAGGACCCTAGGACTCGAGAACCCAAAAAAAGCCTTTCGCGCCCGCCCCGCCGGCTGCTGTTGGTCAGACCAGCAGCTTAAGGCTTAGACTGATTCCCCTTCCGTGTCTCGCAAAGCGATCCTCGAGGGCTAAGAGAGCCGTACCAGATAACCGGTAACACTTCCGATCACAACTCGTAGCGACCGATTGCAATGATCTGCTGAGTCCGGAAGTTGTTCGAAAAAATGATCATATCTCGCCTCGGTAATTGGGTCGAATCAAATGGATTACTGTTTGACATACAATTTGACGTCCTCAAAAAGGCAAAGAGACGAACGAAGATCAAATGGCCTTTGCTAGCAAGGAGGATATCAGTTTTTTTAGGGGCTTTAGACTCTTTTTATCAGCATTATTTCTGAGAAGCTGAACTCGTATGGTCTTTCATTGATTGGATCAACTTTTTGCTAAACTTGATTTCTGAAAAACGAAAGCTGTTGCGCATGGAAATTTCGCGACATCACTAATTTGCTACATGGGCCTTCCACAGGGCTCATGTCTGAACCCTATTGTATATAACGTTTTCGTGCATGACATTGACGAATGTCTTGTCAATTCCTGCACACTAAGGCAATTTGCAGATTACTTGCGTCCTCCAGCGAGTAGACAAAGGGAGTTCTCCACGGAGAAAACTGAGCTAGTCGTATTTTCAAGGAAGTGTGAACCAGCGCAATTACAGCTTCAATTAATGGATGAAACTATCAGGTTTTAACTTTCAAGTATCTCGGTTCCTGGTACGACTCCAAAGGTACCTGAGGATGTCACATTAGGTATCTAAAACAGAAGTACCAACAATCAATTTTCTTCGTACAATAACCGGAACATGGTGGGGTGTCCAATGGACACTGTCCACCCAGGAGACCTGATCAGGCTGTACCAAACAACGATATTGTCGGTTATGGAGTACGGGTGTTTCTGTCCCGCTCTGCTGCGAACATACATTTCATCAAACTGGAGAGAATCCAGTATAGTTCCTTACGCATTGTCTTGGGTTCCATGCACTCGACCCATGAGCCTCGAAGAGCTGGCGGGTGCTCTTCCGCTGTAAAATCGATTCTCGGAACTCTCATATCGATTGCTTATCCGATGCGACATCTTGAATCCATAGGTAATTGTAAATTTCGAGAAGGTCGTCGAGCTTAATTCCCAATCTCGATTTATGTCTTTGCACTTCGACTACATAGCACAGAGAATCAATCCTTGTTCGTAATATCCCAACCGTGTCAATCTCCCTCATGCTCCTGAATTAACTGTATTCTTGGACACATCCATGAAGGATGAGATTCTTGAAATCCCGAATGACATACGTCCGCAAGGATCAAGTAACCAAGGTACATGATCAACAAACCAAAAGACTCAAACAAACACACGACGGGCGGCTTCAAATGCGCTGCATACAAAAACGCGAAGGCAAGGAAACAATTATGGAGATAGCCCAGCTTAATCTCAATCGATGCGACATTGCACAGCAACTGTTGTGGCAGTCAACAACAGAAACGAAATGTGACGTGACAATTATTGCAGGGCAGTATCGTGTCCCTCCCGATAACGGTAACTGGGTGCTGAATAATGCAGGGATGGCAGCAATCGAAGTAATGGGCGGTTTTCCTGTCCAAAAGGTGGTGGATAACACACACGAAGACTTCCTGCACGCCAGGATCAACGGCGTATTTGTCTGTAGGTGCTGTGCTCCTTTAAGAAAGACACCAAAACAGTACAATCGGATGCTAGGCGCACTAACTGACTCGTTCGTCAAACGAACCACGATTATTAAAGGAGGAGATTTTAACGCTTGTGCCGTGGAGTGGGGCAGCAGGCTGACCAACGCAAAAGGTTACATCTTGTTGGAAGCGTGAAGACTGTGCAACAAAGGTTCCACTAGCACATTCCGTAAAGACTGTGAGGAATCCATAATCAATATAACATTCTGCAATCCTTCGCTGATGGTTAACATGAATTGGCGAGTTAGTGAGCAGTATACAGTGACCACCAAGAGATCCACTACACCATTGGTCGGCAGAATTGTACCGTAACGCGGAGAATTAGGACTGGCGTGCATAAGTAGAAAATAAAGGAAGTACTTCGTGCTGACTGGCTCCCTCCAATGCTGATGAGCTGTCGAAAACAGGAGAGAGAGTATGCGATGTAACAATGGCGAGAGAAATGAAGCCGAGAAACTACCGGCGTCCAGCGAACTGATGAAACGAAACGCTCAGCATCTTCCGGGCTGCCAGCTTAAAAGCCAGAAGACGCATTCAGAGAGCAAGATCTGCGGTAGTCCACCTTTAAACGCGAAATAATGCTAAGCAACTCCACCTGCTACAAGAAATTATGCAGAGAAGTAGACGCTAATCTCTGGGGCAATGCTTACCGTGTCGTGATTGCAAGAATCAAGGGTTCATCGACACGCTGACAAAATGAAGATTATCGTGGAGGGTCTTTTTCTGAAGCACGACCCAACCGCATGGCACCCTACGTCGATGCAGACGGGGGAAAAGCTGGTGACAATCGAGCCTCCAACAACGAGCTCCTTATAGTGGCGAAGGGCCTAAAAGCGAGGAAAGCAACCGGACCGGACGGTATGCTCAACGAGGCGCTGAAGACCGCGATCCTGGTGTTTCCGTACAATATTCCCGGATACGAGAAATATCCAGAACCTGGTGTTGCTACCAAAACCAGAGAAACCACCAGGAGATACAGCACCGTATCGGTCTATATGCCTACTGGATACTCTTGGTAAACTTCTGGAAAGGGTCATACTCAACAGGCTGACGACCTACGCTGAAATCGAGAACGAACTATCGCAGAGGCAGTTCGGGTTTCGCAAAGGGATTTCGAAGGTGGACGTCATCCGCACAGTCATCGCGAGCGCAGAGAAACTATCGAAGTAACAGAGAAGGAGTAATACTTAATGCGCCGTAGTAACGTTGGACGTGAAGAACGCGTTCAACAGTGCTAGCTGGGAGGCCATCGCCGTAGCGCTGCACAAAATGCGGGTTCCAGAATATCTGTACAAGGTTCTGAAAAGTTACTCCCAGAACCAAGTACTGGTCTACGAAACAAACATGTGGTAGAGGTCGATTAAAGTCACGGTGGGAGTATCTCAGGGTTCCATTTGCTCTGGAATATAATGTACAACGGAGTGTTTACACTGGAACTGCACAGGGATGTTGATATCGTCAGCTTAGCAGATGACGTTGCCCTGACGATAATCGGCGAGACCCATGAGGAGGTGGAGATGTTGACGGCAGATACAATAATCATCTTGGAAACCTGGATGGCTGACGTCAAGTTGCTGTTGGCAAGAAGGAGCGTGTCGTGATCAGCGTCGAGGGACAATCCATCCCATCGATGCGTTCGCTGAAGCATCTGGGTGTGATGGTCAACGAACGGTTTAATTACAACGGCCATGTCGATAATGTATTGGAGAAGGACGAGAGGACAACTAACGCATTGGCAAGGATCATACTGAATACCACAGGAGCAAGATGCAGCACGAGACGGCTCATGGCGGGTGTCTCATCCGCTATATTTAGGCATGGCGTACCGACCTGGGCTGCTACACAGAGCTCAAAACAAAACCAGACGAAGTTGACAAACACGTTTCGCTTAATGACTATATGTACAGAACGATATCGACGAAAGCTGTATACGTAATTGCCGAGAGGATCTCTATCTGCATCACTCTGGCTGAGGACGTGGAATGCTACCTGCGGAGAAATGCACGAAATGCAAGGAGACTGGTCAGAGTGGACTCGGTGGTTAAGTAGCAGCAAAAGTGGGACAAGGCGGAGAAAAGAAAGAGGATACACCGACTCATTCCAAGTGTGTCCGTTAGGGTACATAGGAAGTATGGAGAGATTAACTTCTATTTGACGTAGTTTTTGTCCAGATACGGATGCTTCTGGAAGTACTTGCATCGGTTTGGACGCGCTTCGTCACCCCTTTGGAGTGTGTAAATGTGCAAGAGACACCGGAACACGTGGTCTTCGAATGTCCTAGGTTCAGAGAAGTTCGAAGGGGTATGCCTGATGTGACAGTTGACAATATCGTCGAAGAAATGTACCACGTTGAGCATATCTGGGTCGCTGCTAACAGGATGGGTACTAGTATATGCTCCGAGCTGCAGAGGAAGTGGTGAATGGACCAACAAAGTAGCGCCATTGGCTAGAAAGTCGTTGTGAAGCCACGAATCAGGTTTCGGGAGAAATTCCACCGCCGAAGAACTCTCCGTCTGTGTAGTCTAGGTCTACCGCCGGTGACCAGTTTAGTAGTACGCGACATAGCACTAGGTTCGGGTCGTCGGGGCGCCAGTGAATCTGCCGTCAGGCTTCACCGGAATCGCCCCTATCGACACCCTACCGGGTGGCTCGTGAGTAGATTAGATTCACCACCGAGTATTAGAGCGAGTAGACCGTGTCGAAAGCTAGCAGTGGGTCGTTGGGGCGCCAGTGAACCAGAAGCTACGCTCCACACGGAATCGCTGGACAGACCTCCCTAGTAACAATTTGAATTTTATGATAGTTTCATAGCCCCTCATAAAACTTACAATGCACTTGTAGCGCGCTATAAAACCTCAATTGTTACTTGGGCTCAACACCTACTGACTGGCCTGTCCACCGCCGGGAACTAGATCGAGTAGATCGGGAATATCGGGAAAAATCTATTGACTCACGAAATAAACGCCGATACCGACAGAAGATCTGCTGCCGACAAACTCTCAGTCGGAGTAGGGTAGTTTACCGCCGGATAATATCCGAGTAGATCTCGATGAAGCTGGGAACTGAATGGCTCAAGGAAGCGGGTATTGGTGTCGGTAGAAATTTCTCCGTCGGCAATCTATCAGTCGGAGTAGGGTTAGTTTACCGTAGGGGACTGTTCGAGTAGATTGTGATAAGGCCGGGAGCTGAATGACTCACGGAGACAAGAGCTAAATGGCTCATGGAAACTGCTGAATCTGGCAGTATCTAAACGTCTCACGGGGACGAGAGCTAAATAGTGACGTAATAGATGGAGACAGGAAGCAAAAGAAGAGTCGAGCGTTAAATCAAAGCTCAAGGGCCGATCATAATGAGCCTCCCATGAAGTAATTCCTTGATGTAGTTCCGTGGGAAAGAAGGCTGAAAAAAGAGAAGGGAGTGTTTTTAGTGGTTAAGCACGAACAGGAGACATGAGTCCCACACAGTGCCAATACATTACAGGCTTTTGAAGATTTTTAAACCTGATTATAAAAAACAACACACAGACATTTTACCATCTGGACGAGCTGAATTGAATATTATCTGAATGTCGGCCTCTCGGATAAAGAGCCGATTTTTAGAGTACAATGCCTTTCTTTATTTGAGCAAGGCCAACGTCCATTATGCCTAAGGTATTTATGCCTAAAGTGATACACCCGTTCAAAGTTGATCATTCCTAAATTAATACAATCAAAAAGAAAAACTATGAACGAAATGATGTGATTCCGGAAGAACTATTTCTTACTAAATTGTGAGAAATCTGTTCGCTGTGACTGTCTACTTTCATTGATGAACCCACGCAAAAGCAAATGTTACCTGGTATATGTTTCCGCTCACTTTCATATTGCTTAAAATTGCTTTGATCCGGAACAACCCGCTTGGGTTGGTAACGTAGTGCTCTCGTGACTGCGAAATAGAATAATTCCAAACGCTTTGCGAAATGTGTGCGAGCTGACGGCTTTTTGATGTATTTCCGGTTTTGATGATCATCATTTATCAGGATTTGCTTTGGATCCAAAACGCCCTAGGAATGGAATATACATACAAACGCACAAGCTTCGAGGCGCCTATTTTCATGCCGAACGGCAGCCATCTACCGGAGAGGCACTAATTAATTAACGGAGGACAGCCTCGCTCGTACGGATGCGGGAGAGGGTTCTGTTTGTGAATAAGCATTTCAGACCTATTTCGAGTGGGAACTCTTCATATGTCAGGCGGAGATGTCATTTGAAATAAGAAAATGTAGCCTGCAGGATGATAGTGAAGTCCTACGACTGAGTTGTGTGCTCCTGTTGTGGCACCGCCGCCGCAACGGAAGCGATGCTGAGATTATATGAGATGGTAATTTCCGGCTGCTTCTTGACAGAGCAGCTCACGAAAGTTTAGCAAGCGGGACTTTAATTAACGTCTACAAATGTTAGACTAAGACCTACTAAGACTTTTCACTCACTGTGGCAACGCTGCTGTGAGAATGAAAATGAAATTACATACTCGGATGGAATCCATACCTTTGTGATTTGGTTTTTCTGTATGTACATAGTGTGCAGGATTTCGCACCTTTCTGTGTGATAAATGAATATTAAGTTTGGGTAAATAGATTTTTTGGCAATGTTATTTTGTTGACAAAAGATAAATAATAGTGCGAAAATGTCATAGTAAAAATATTCAATTATCAATTATTAAATTAAGAAATACAAGTAAAAGCTAATGTTCCTACAAATTATGTTCAAAACAACATCCTGATTGGATTAAAATATCCAAAAGATATTGATTAAAATTTTCAAACATAATGCTCACCTATCCTTTCCGGTTCTGTTCTTTTAAATTCATAAATTACTGGAACCGGGGCTTCTTTCAACTGCAACCACCTCGTCGGAAATGTGCAGTCGGGCAAGATAGGTATCGGGCATTATATGCATGACCATAAATTACGCCTGGGTTTTCCCCTCTGAACCTGCCACATGTCCCCATATCTACGAGCTCGAACAATACACTCGCTTTCTTCGGTGGCTTCCTTTTTCGGTGTGAAGATCTAGAGAGCCTGGACCTGCGGGAGGCACAGGGAATAAGTTAAACCAGAGCTTTCCTACTTTGGAACAGCTTTATTTATAGCGGTAACATTCGGTTTGGACGGTTGGTCTCCACAAATTTACTAAGAATAATTTGCACAATACCGGAGATTTTTTTCAGGTTGTGAGACGGGGCTGCTCCGAAGTTCTAGTGAAAGAGCAAAAATACTGCGCATCACCGTGCATTGTGACTAGAGTGGTTCTGTAGTTTGTTAGTGATATATATTCGAACATATAGGATTTAGCATTTTAGTCGTATTTATAATATATTATGATGAAATAAACATAAAAACAAAGGACTATCACTACACAATTTCTTTACGGAATTTTCGCCTTTTGTTTCGTTAGTTTGCAGCTGATTCATATCGTACTGGATAAATGCAGATCTAGCCCAAAGGATCGGTATACACTCTATACCAGCTCATCGAATAAGCAATGATCTCTGATAACCTAATCAACTTTTTGTAATATATCACTGAAGAGTTATTCGTTTTTTGTCATGCATGGATTATAAGAGGGTTCCTTTATTTCAGGTTGGGAAAATATCTCTCATCCAGGTGAGCTGCATAAACGGCAATCAATTGATCAACTGCACTATACCCGTCCCTAGTAACTCGTTTCAGTATTCTACTTTGCAATATTTACTTTCGTAATAAATCTGTATTCTTGCTAATTTACTATGGTCAACGAATTTGATACGAATAAGGGGGGGAAGGTAAAGACAGTTGTGACAATTAGTTATATGGGTGAAGGGAGCAATAATTTTTTGACAATTTTTGCGTCACGTAACTAATGAATGGTCCCTAGGTTCTTCCATCGAGATAAATGTTTAGGTTAGGTAAGAATTGAACGCTTGGTAGTATGCGTAGGAGAAATTGTGTTTAGCTTTGTCATTAGTTTATCCATGTAAAACCTTTTCAAAACTCTAAAAGAAGAATATCAGTCGATTCATTAGATTAACACGATTCAAATTATGCAAAATAGTTGGAGGAAAAACAATTAACCAAGTGGAATGGTGCTTTTGAAAAAGTAGTATACCATTTTCAGAAACTATAACAAAACCGTCTTTGAACTCTAGCGCCTGCTTATTTAGGGAGCTAAGGAGTTTAGGTGAAGATATGTAGAACCTATGACAATGTTATGTCGTGTTAGTAAATCCACATTTTGTCCATACAGTGATGGTATTTGTTAAAAAAAAAGACTGGATGTTTTCACTACTGTTGTAGAAATAAGCTGTCATAGTATGTTGTGAATTGTAAATTAAACTCACCTAAAATAATGCAACCGATTTAACTTTTACGTTATTCATTTTTGGATTATTCGTGAATCTGATTTGAATTTGTTCACTGTAGTAATACTTTCGCATTACGAGGATGCAAAAAGATGTTACTAAACGGCGCATATTGCTGCTAGCAATGGTCCAATATTACTCGCTCTTCTCTTATATGGGTCATTCAGTGCGAAATGATCTTCACAGATTTGAACCAATTTTGGAGAAATTATTCAATTTTTGTTTCAATTGAACCACACCTCGTTTTAACAAATTATCAAAACCATTGATATTTTTTTTATTATATTTCCAATTCTATTTCGTATTTGTATTTGTATTTTGTAATTGTCATATATACACCAACAGGCAATTCAAAGCCCCAATGATATCTTAATGCTAAACTTATTGCTAACAGTCAAATCAGTAAAAACGTTTGGTAAAAATAATAAGAATAAAGAGAAAAAACAGCAACAACACAACGGATAATGCAGGAATCAGCCGAAATTAACGGGCCCATTGAAAGTTCTGGAAAACCGTAGACACAGAGTTGGGCGAGACAAATTAAAGTTGAAAACAGATGCGACCCGGTTGAAGATCCTTTGTAGGCCAGTAATGGCTCCGTGCAAGCTATAATTAGTGCGTCGAAATTGCAATCAGAGCATAAGGATGTTACACGTTGTTCGAGGTGCGACATTTATGTTAATTGGTTCCAAGATGGCTGGGCAATCCAGATGACCTCGCAAAGAATCAGCACCGAACAGAATCCTTGCTGTATTCCTTTGAACAAGCAGGGGTTCCAAACTAATCAGCTGGCACCGGCTTTCGTAACTTGGCAGACGGACAGGATCTCTCAACGGCAAAGCGCAAAACGTAAAAAGCGTCGTTGCACGAACTCAATTCTTTCAACACCGTTGTAATAGTTTGGCCTCCAAACTTCGCAGCAGTACTGCAGGATTGACCGCGACAAAGAGCAGTACAGCGATTTGAGACAATAGATATCTGTAAAATTTTTAGCTATCCTGAAGATGCATCCCAGCATTCGAGATGCTTTGCCTACTGTATAGGAGACATGCTGTTTAAACGTTAGTTGCGAATCAAGTATCACTCCTAGATCTTTCACCTGGCTAACGCGTTTTAGTATCCAGTAAACGGTAGTTAAAACAAACCGAACACTTCTGCAGCGCCCATAGTTTTCGGCCAGCATCAACCCTGGAAAATTTCTCCAAGTGGTGCACCATGGAAGCTAATTTCCTGGGTTACATCACCAGCTACAGCCTTAAGCTAAGCTGATATTTTGATGCACTCGCGCTTTCCAAGCCATATGCTTACGGAAAAGAATAAACACTTTGTTTAATTAAACACAGTTTGTTGCTGCCAGCAGCAGACGGCGACGCTATTATAGAAAGTAAAGGCTTCCGAGTATGAGTCATAGTGAACTACTGATTCATCCACCGGGGTCTTTACTCTCGCGAGCGTGGAAAGAATGTTTTGTTTAGGTCTGAGACTCTCTCAGAGAGAAGTCTACACAGACGAAATGATAAAAGTCTTTTGCGTCAGATTGGAAGAGGTCAGTCGTGAAAAGTTAATTAGGGTTCGCACGCGCAACAGGCGCGCTGGCGAAGAGGTCAGTCGGATAAGTCAGTCGATATAAGTTAGAGTTAGCACGCGAAAACCGGGGTGCGTCGTAAAATTAAGCGGAAAATTCGACCGTATTTATGTATGTATGAAGGTGTATCGCAAAACTAATAAAGGTAGTGAAACTTAGTGGCTTTTCTGTGCGATATTTGTGCGAAAGAAAACGAAATAGCTTACGTTGGACCGAGTCTGGTAAGGCAAATCTGTAAGAAAAATCCACCCTGCTCCCGTCGTACAAAACCAGTGGCCACCGGCGGCTACACTTCTTTGGATTTACACACATACGGTTCGTGTTACACCAGTCAGTAAAGGTTTAAAACTGTCGCTGGAGTAATCTACAATCTTCAGTAGAGCGGATGAGAAGAAACATCTTGAGATCGTCTGCGAAGGACAGGCGTGGAGTTTTCAGAACTAGATGGACGTCGTTTAGGTAAAGCAGAAACATCAGCGGTCCCAAGTGACTTCCCGAGGGTACTCATAACGTAGAAGTAAATGTGGGTGCCTGACAATCTCCAATGACAACCACTATTTCTCGATCTGTATCCTACCTTACAGAACAACTGCAACAAACCACCGTTAATTTCAAATCTCTCCATTTTACCGCCTGTTATGTCATGGTTCACTTTTTCAAAAGCGACAGATAGGTCTGTGTAGATAACATCGGTTTGAGCGCGACGTTCCATACTCTCAGTTATGTAGGATGTTAGGTAGGGTTACCAAATGGACTGAGAGCAAATTAAGGACATCACTGCCAAATGTTATGCCAGTTAGTCGAAATTCTGTCTCATTTTCCAGCGGTTGAATTGGGACGTTGAATCTCAATCGAGACAAATTAGAATGGTGTAGTACCAATACCGAACGAAGATACCACTTTGGCCAAACCTCATATTGAGCTATCCTACAAATTTTGGTTACTTCTGAGTAAAACAAATTTTGGTTGCCATGAGTCGCAGAGAGAATGCATTAACGAAAAAATCGCTGGAAGGAATTGAAATTGATTCTCTTGGAATAACTTTGATCTGAATATTACAGGGTGATTCGTCATGAGATTTTTTTTAATGTAGTAAAAAAATTGAAAAATGGAGTAAATCGCGAATTGTTTATTTGTCAATCGAAAGAATATTTTTTGCCATTAATTGTTTGAAAAACATTTCTTTTAAATGTTGACCGTGTTGGCGCTTTAGGTAGTCCATTCGACTGGTCCAATTTTTGATGACGGATTCGAGCATTTCAAGTGGTATCTGACTAATTACTCGAGTAATGTCGATTTCCAATGCTTGGGGATGTCACCGCCGCTATGTTTTCTTGACTGCGTGCTGGATGTGGTCGATTTGTTCGCTAATCATCCAATAACGAGAATTACAACGCTTACTTTTTGGTTGTATGGCGAATAGTTCAGTCATTTGGCCGATTATGTCGACCATATTATGGTCGGAGTGCACTAAACACATTTCCCACAGATCGCTGATTTTTGTAATATAGTTGAATAATTTGAAGATGATGAACCGTTCCGTTATGAAATGGCAAACAATCCTAAACTATAATAGCATGACAGTTTGCAGTTAGTACCCGTCATCTACTAGAAAATGCCCTGTCAAAAACTTCATGTTGAACCACCCCGTATATGCCAAGGTTTGAGACTAACATTAAGAACATTTGAAGTAAAATAAGGACGCTTTCCAAAAACCTCGAAAATAAGGACATGTCCTTTAAAATAAGGACGGTTGGTAACCCTATGTTAGGCAAAGCAGATTAGTCGGTGTCGAACGCCCAGACGTGAAGCCATGTTGATTATCAGTTAGGCACTGCTTACAGTGAGCCTGAAGAGGTTCCATAATCACCAGCTCGAACAACTTCGAGACAGCACTCAATGAAGTAATTCCTCGGTCATTATAACGGCTCGCTTATTACCCTTTTTATGGACTGAGAACATGTTCGCGGACTTCCAGTTGGATGGAAAAAATGCCGCTGACAATAGCTGCTCGAAAGATACGAAGAAATGGAGTCGCTAAAACGCAAGAGGGTGAATGTTTTGACGTTTCTTTGAAAAATGAGTGAAACCAACATAAGCTGGCTTCCTGGCTCGGATAGTTGCCAAAAATGACAGCGAACGCGCTTTAAGCAACGTTCACATCACTAGGAGCCAATGTTGTTAACTCGAAATGAAACTTATCGAATACAAACAAACTTCATTTTGATGTGCTTAACTGGTACTGAGGTGATAAAAGCATTCGGATTTTGTGGAGGAACAACGATGAAAGAGAAAGCGTGATTTCTCATATATTGTTATTAATTACGTGTTTTGAATTCAACTTTTAAACAGTGTCGTACAGTTCATGTGAACAGACCTTGGACATTTGAAGCGTAGCTAGCGCTACTGGCACTTGGTGGCAGCTTCAGGCAGCAAACAGTTTTCACGGGGCTGCTAAAACGTCGATGTGCCTTTTCAAAAGTGCTGAAGGGAAGCCGTCGGGTCCTGGATTGAACGATTTCAGCCGAGAAAAAGCTTTATTGACATCGATAGCGCTTAGAGTTTGGCTCACGACCGGAACTTGACTAACAGCGAGTTCAATTTGATCAACTGTGAAGGCCTCATCAGTAAATTTCTCCGAAAAAAGTCGGCACTTATCTTGGGATGTGATAGCTGTGCGGTCGTTGAAAGTCATAGATGACGGCAGTCAGAATTCCTTGCGCTGTTCATTTACTTTACATATTTCCAGAAACGTTTTGGGTGTGACTTGAGATTATGCTGAATGTTTTGCTGATGTCAAAAAAAAAAAAAATCTTAACTACCTCGTTTATAAGCATGGTTGAGAGTGACGTAATTCAGCCGTCGAATCGTGCTCGTGTGCTAAGGAGGGCCGGTTTGTTGATGATGAACTTTCTTCGGGACGTGCCTTCTCAGTAACATAACCCAAAACGTTGGAACATGTTTGAACTGCGATATTTATTTTTTTATTTATATATATAGGTCTTCGACTATTAATCGCACAGACTGGCTTATCAACTAATCCTTATACTAAAAGTACATCTTGCAACATTGAAATCGAAAAAAACATGAAACTTGATTAAACACACGACAACTTACATTTAACGGGTTGTTTCGTTCGAATTGCGTACGGCATAACGGTAAACGGAAAAAACTCCACTTGGCGTGTTTGTCTTCTAGGTGCATTGAAGTTAAGTTGACCCAAGAGTTTGATTCTCCTGTCAGCAAGCGTAGGCAGGTGAATTAATGCGCAACGTTGCACATACGGCGGTAAACGAACTGGGTCGGTCCAAGGTAAAAGGCGAAGAGCATACCTGATGAAACATTTCTGCACCCTCTCAATGCTGTTAATGTGGACACCGTGATAAGGAGCCCAACCAGGAACGGCATACTCCAAGATGCTGCATACAAACGAACAATAAAGCGTTTTCAAACTGTACACATTCTGGAACGACTGAGTGTTTCGCCTTAAAAATCCTAACATGCAGAAAGCTTTGGCGGTAGTAGACGCTACATGCTCGGAGAAAGTTAACTTGCTGTCCAAATAAACTACCAAATCTTTGACGACGAAGTTGCGGTGTACGTTGGCTGACGACATTTTATAGTTAAACATGTTCGGCGATAGGATCCGAGTGAATGTAATCACGCTGCATTTTTTTATATTCACCTCCATTCCGTTGATGGTGCACTAATTTAACAAAGCGTCAATGTCTAGCTGAAGTAATTTACAATCTTCCAAAGATTTTATAAGTCGGTAGAATTTCAAATCATCGGCAAACATAGATTTCAAAACCGTGTTAAGATCATTTATAAACAAAATGAAAAGCAATGGTCCAAGATGACTGCCTTGTGGTACACCAGAACAGATATCAAAAGGCGTAGAAAGTATATCGCCTAATCGAACAAAAGCGCTTCGTCCTGCGTGATAAGGAAGCTAAGATATCAACATCTTCGGGGTCCAGAGTATTTAGCCAATCGAGAGTGAAGAAGAGCTCTGCGATACTGCGATGATCAGCTTTGTGGAAGTCGTATGAGACGAGGACCGGAGGAACATTGTAATCGTGCGCCAGGGTGCGATCAATAGGGTGGGACAAAAAATAGAATCCACCTCCGAGCAACTTTTCAGGTACCGTTTGGGTCCTAGAACAACTGTGCAAATTCTTAGCTCGATCCCTGAAACTATATTTTTGCGCCTACTGTTTAAAGTTTACATGGGATTTTGTATGGAAAAACTAACTTTCACAAAATAATTCTTCCTAAAAATAAATCGTTATGTGTCTTTTATTGGAAATTTAACAAAGAAACAAAGTCTCGAAAACCGCGAAACGATCTGACGCTCGAGAAAAAAGTTATTAAGCAGAAACCGATTGATGCTCTGACGATTGATAAAATATTCATTTTTTCTAGCACCACTGCTGTTGGTGGTCCAATTATATGCAATTTTGTTTTGATCTTCTTTTAATGTGTTTAAATCATTTATCTATGCTGTTTGGCCACTTCGCAAGGGTTTTGGGGGATAAATTGAGGCTTCTATGAGAAAGTTAAAAATTTTGTATATAATTCGACCGTCAGCAGCAGTGATGCTATGAAAAGCGAAATTTTCATCAATCTTCAGGGCATCAATTGGTTTTTGCTTAATAACTTTTTCCACAAGCATCAGATCGTTTCGTAGTCTTCTAGAGTTTGTTTCTTTGACAAATTTCCGATAAAAATCAGTCATCTATTTATTTTTAGGAGATAACGGGCGACTTCTGGAAGAATTATTTTGCAAAAGTAGATTTCCCCATACGAAATCCCATGTAAACTTTAAACCGTGGGCGCACCGATCGAACTAAAAATTTGCAGAATTGTTCTGGAAGCTAAATGGGACCCAAAAAGTTATTCGGAGCGATTTTTTTATTCATATAACAATGTCCCACTCTAGCGATCAATCGTGGCGATCAATGGTGGGTGATGGCTACTGGTTTCACTAGAGGAGAGGGAGCCATAAGATTTAACAGAAACCTGATCGCTAACAAAACAAAGATCAAGGTGGCGGTTATTCTCGTTTGCGATAGGTTTAGTTTATAGTAACGTGGCTGAGCTGTAGCTGTCACGAAGCCTCGCCGCCCATGAGTAAAGAATGGAGTTTTTGGCTATTTATAGGCTACTAGCTAATACCCATCGCGCGTTGCTGCGACTTTCAACGAAATAGGAGAAAAACACAATTTGTTCCGAAGCGCCATGTGACAGGCAGATAATCCCCAACCAATAGCATACAAACATGCTCCATAACAAATGCCTACTAAGTATAATTTTTTGCGGCAATCGGTTAAGCCGTTTGGGAGTCCATAAATCATATACATACAAACATTAACTTTTATATATAAAGAAAGATATGTAATATAGCTATTTATATTGATAATTTTTTTTATTTGGTTCTTTATTACATTCCACCTACACCCCCCCCCCCCCCCCTAGAGCTTCAGTTAGCTACCGACGGCTTTGTGATATTGCGGAACTCCTCCCCGCACCGAGGCTAGTTTTAGGGGATTTCAACTCCCACGGTGCGGCATGGGGTTGCCTCCATGACGATAATCGATCTACTTCACTCCATGAGCTATTCAATTACCTTAATATGACCATTTTGAATACGGGAGAAATGACACGGATTCCAGCCTTTCCAGCGTGTCCGAGCGCCTTAGACCTGACCCTCTGCTCGACATCGCTGCGATTAGATTGCATGTGGAATGAAATCTCTCTATTCATCACGGCAGCGACCATCTGCCAATCATAATTAATATTGCTAACGGTTCAGGGCCACCGAATGCAGTCAATGTTCCGTAATCCCTCACACTAAATATTGATTGGAAGAGCTACGCGTCCGCGATATACGAAAAAGTAAAATCGACACAAGAGCTTCGTCCGGAGGAAGAGCACGGGTTCCTGGCTGGCTTGATTCTCGATACCGCAATTCAAGCTCAGACTAAACGCGTACCAAACGCGAACTCTCGAGGACATCCTCCCAACCCATGGTGGGACAAAGAGTGCTCAGACGTGTACGTGGAGAAGGTTGCCGCGTATAAGACCATCCGGGACGACGTGCTGCCAGCCAGCTACCGACAGTACGCGATGGCAGAAACGCGCATGAGTTTGATGAAAGCCAAAAATCGTAGCTACTGGGGCCGGTTCATCGACGGGCTAACGAGAGAAATAACGATGAGCACTCTTTTAGGCAAGGCCCGGCGCTTACGAAACCGAAACAGTACTAACGAGACCGTGTAATATTCAAACCGTTGGCTATTCAATTTCGCCAAGAAGATTTGTCTGGATGCCGCCCCGGTACAGAAGATCTACCGCACCGCGCCCCTTCACGATAACGTGAACGAAACACCGTTTTCGATGGTGGAGTTCTCACTTGCTCTCTTATCATGTAATAATAAAGCCCCATGGCAGACATAATCAAATTTAACTTGTTAAAGAATCTGCCAGACTCTACCAAGAGACGTTGAATTTTTTTAATAAGTTTCTTGAATTTATTTAATAAGTCATGACTGGAGGCAAGTGAAGGTCATCCTTCCAAAACCAGGAAAACCAGCCTCCGACCACAACTTGTATCGACCGATCGCAATGCTGTCCTGTATCCGGAAGTTATTCGAGAAAATGATCCTATCCCGCCTCGGCACTTGGGTTGAAACAAATGACTTACTGTCAGATACACAATTTCGTTTCCGCAAAGGCAAAGGGACGAACGATTGTCTTGCGTTGCTCTCAATAGAAATTCAAATGGCTTATGCTAGCAAAGAGCAGATGTCATCACTTTTCCTAGATATAAAGGGGGTTTTTGATTCAGTTTCTATCAAAATTCTTCCTGAGAAGTTGCACCAGCATGGTCTTTCACGGACTCCACATAACTTTTTGCTAAACTTGCTGTCTGAAAAACATATATTTTTCGCATGGTGATTTATCGACATCACGAATTTGCTACATGGGTATTCCCCAGGGCTCATGTCTAGGCCCAACTTTTACGTGAATGACAATGACGAATACCTTGACAGTTCCTGCACGATACGGCAGCTTGCAGACAATGGTGTGGTCTCTATTACAGGTCCCAAAGCCGACGATCTGTACGAACCATTGCAAGATACCTTGGACAATTTGTCTGCTTGGGCCCTCCAGTGGGGTATCGAGTTCTCCATGGAGAAAACTGAGCTAGTTGTATTTTCAAAGAATCGTGAACCAGCGCAACTATAGCTTCAATTAATGGATCAAACTATTGCTCAGGTTCCAACTTCCAAATACCTCAGGGTCATTAGGTATCTGAAACAGAAGTGCCAACAAAGGGTCAACTTTTTCCGTACAATAACCGCAACATGGTGGGATGCCCACCCAGGAGACCTGATCAGGCTGTACCAAACAACAATATTGTCGGTGATGGAGAACGGGAGTTTCTGTTTCCGCTCCGCTGCGAACATACACTTAATCAAACTAGAGTTAATCCAATATTGTTGTTTGCGTATTGTTCTGGGTTGCATGCACTCGACACATACGATGAGTCTAGAAGTGCTGGCGGGCGTCCTTCCGCAGAAAAATCGATTTTAGGACCTCTCATCACATTGCTCATCCAATGCGATATCTTGAACCCGTTAGTAATTGCAAATTTCGAGAGGCTCGTCGAGCTCAATTCTCAAACCCGATTTATGTCCTTGTACTTCGATTACATGGCATAAAATATCAATCCTTCTTCATATTATCCCAACCGTGTCCATCTTCTTCATGCTTCTGATTCAACTGTATTCTTCGACACATCCATGAAAGACGAGATTCGTGGAATCCCGGATCACATTCGAGAAGTCGACTACAATAAAATGTGTTACACTGACAGATCAAGCCTCGACGGCTTCACTGGCTTCGGTATATTCAATCAAAACCTAACCGCCTCATTCAAACTGAATGTTCCTGCTTCAGTTTACGTCGCAGAACTTGCTGCTATTCAGTATACCCTTGCGATTATTGATACTAAGCCCACCGATCATTACTTTATTGTCTCGAATAGCCTCAGCTCAATCGAAGCTCTCCGTTCAATGAAACCTAGAAAGCACATTCCACATTTTCTGGAGAAAATCTGGGACCGCCTGCATGCTTTGTCTGTAAGATCGTACGCGGGCGCTTTAGATGGTGACCTATTTGAAAGATCAATTTGCTTCAGCGAATTTTTCAGTATTACTCATCAGAGAACCCTTAAAAGTTGGCAAACTTCATGGAGCAATAGGGAACTAGGAATGTGGCTAAATTCGATAATCCCTAAGGCATCGACGAATCTTGGTTCAGGGGGATGGATGTGGGTCGGGATTTCATTCGTGTGATGTCTCGGTTCATGTCCAATCACTACACGCTGGACGCTCATGTCCGACGTATTGGGTATGCAAATAGCGGTATTTGCGGCATTTGTCGCAACGGTTGTCACGATATTGAACATATTGTCTGGGCATGCGCCGAGCACTGTTCTGCAAGATCTCAATTATTCCTTTCCCTTCGGGCCCGAGGAAGATCACCCAATATCCCGTTTCGAGATGTACTGGCAAACCGCGATCTCCTTTATATGTTCCTCGTATACACCTTCCCAAAAACCATCAATATTCAGATTTAACTGCCCCTATTATTTCCTTATCATTATCAGAAGTACCCTTTTCCGCCTACCGAACCCCCACGATTGTTTGATGTGACTCCCAGACGATACAGATACAGAGATTTAGGACTTTAAACCCCCCCCCCCCCCTCCCCCTTCAATATCTTCCCAAGATTATGGGCCGTTTGTCTTGTTTTAGTTGATCAATATATAATCTCGTTAAGAAATGCCCAACAGTACTACTACTTAAAAATAACCTTAAATAATCCTCCGTAATAGGGTTACTGTGCCCTAATTCATCTTAGCACCTCTATTCATCCCAACCATTTGAACACATTAGTTAGAGCAGTGTCTGCTATCTCTATTCAACGCATTAGCTCAAATGATAGGATTAATAAGGGTGTACTAGACTTTTCGCTTCGCTCTAATGCGAGTATTTTACATTTTCCAAGCCCGATTTTTTATTGATCTGCTTCTGGTGGGCGTAGCGTATTGGTAAATCGATTGCCTTGTACGCAACGCACCTGGGTTCGAGTCCCGACCCCGCACATAGGGTTAGACATTTTTCACAAGAGACTTTTCTAACCCGAAGAGGCGAATGACCTTAAGGTTAAAACCTCTATAATCGAAATAAAAAAAAAACGAAGCAAATATGTTGCTACCTATTTTAACGCAATACAATTAGTGTAAGCCGACCCGATCAGAAATCAACATCAAAATTATATCAAAATAAGATATTATATCATGGAAAAATATATATCTCTGTTTGCTATAAAATATAGCGGGATAGTTGTTAAAATATCAAGTTTTTATACCAAGAAAATGCATCGGTTATATCTTATTATATCTCAGTCTATTTTTATATAAAGTCTATTTGTTGAGTCTTGGGTTGATATAATAATTATATCACACAGACGGATATTTAAGATAGTGTATATCTAATTGAGGACAGTAATTATATCTGAAAATATCAGAATTGTATCACATAAATCCAAATCTTTTTTCTGTTTTTAATTAATAAATCAAATAATTTCTTGTTAAAGATAATTCTCATTAGTACAATTTGCATTTAATTTCACTGTGTTACTAATTTGATTATTATTATTACCGTCGCAGCTACTTGTAAGAAGTTGTTCTAACTTAGAACTCGCAGTTAGTTCAGCGTACTTTTATAATTTGTTAATTTTTTTCTGGGGCGTTCCTGTTTTGCGCTTTACATCCTTAGTATATTCAAAATGCTTATTCCTTTTCTTTCGCATGTTCCAGTCTTTAATACTCTTCTTTAATAGCTTGCCTGCAATTTATATACATTTAGTTTCCATTCCTCTTCAGGGTTTACAGAGTGCTGCTCTTTTGGCTTGTCGTATGCCGAAACCGGTCTAATCAAATCTCTAAAGCTACTTGCTGCTTCGTGGGCCTACAGCGGAACATTTTCTCTGTTGTGTTCTGTAATCAGCGAGTAACTTTACAAATGTACATTCTTTTATGTATTTACATTCCAACCTATGACAAGACAAGACTACCAGTAATGCGATTTGGAGCCAGTACTTGGGAGGATTCATTTCTAATGGCATCATTATAGCTTCGTAAAACTATCTTGGAAATATATTATTTTGTTGTTCTTACTATGTTGAAAAGACAATATGGTTGATATAAATATGATAAATTATATGATATCATTATTGACAAATCAAAACATGATATAATTATAAATTTTTTTTATAATTTGTTCCAAGCGACATATATCAAAATTATATGATCATATGATATAAATATCAAATCGAGCAATAATTTTGATATATTTTTGATATGGTTTTCTGATCGGGGAGTTATCAGCAAAATAGTGTGACATCTTGACTAATGAGATGAATAAGGGCACGTCTACCCTATTAATAAAAATTGAAGCACGCCCTCTAGTTATTTCTAGTTTTAATATGTCTGTAAAATGTTCTGCTTTGTTAATAATTAATTGTTCCAATAATAAAAATTCTAAGATTCACTATACAAAAAACACACAAAATGAACCCACCGCCCCTCCCCCCTTAATTTTACGAATATTATATATGTATATGTAAAAGTTAACTGTAAAACTTCTTTAGTTTAATTATATAACAACAACATTATATTTAAATGTGTAACCCCCTAGTTTTAAGAAATTCAAAATGTAACACTTGGGACGCTGCTCTAACTAATGTATTTAAATGGGTGGGATGAATACAGGGTCTAAGATGAGTTCGAGCACAGTAACCCTATATCAAAATACGTACCCGCCATATTTTAACACTTGGTATGACATTTATGGTAGACTAAGGAATGTTGATAATTGTTTGCCAAAATATGCAACTCTTTGAAAAAACTGACTTTTAAAATCATGATATTTTTCAATGCTTTGGCTCAAATCTTTTACTTCCAATGTGCCGAAAATTCCCAAAGTTTTCCATAATAGACGCAATTTATCAGTTTTGATAGAAGCGCAGTTTTAGGTGATAAATTTAACAATATAAAGAAAATAGTTTAAAAACGTAAATTTCAATGAAAATTTATAATAATCGTTATTACTTTGTTACTCGAAGACATAGAGCTTAACTATCTTCACCTACTTGTCATAGTTTTGAATGTTCTAAAACTTTACCAAAGATACCAAACCTCTAGGATGCAAAATCAAAAAGTTTGCATCGCAGTGCCACCAGTGCCAGTGAAAATTCTAACTAATGTAAATCATCAAAATAAGGCGCAGATAAAACCAAGACATTCTGCTGCACACAACAACTGAGAAAAATGCACACATATAGCGCTAGAGGTTTTATCTAAATTTATTACTAAAAATTTAGTCATATAAAGTAAAACACCACCCCTTCCTAAAACAGAATTTTGATTATGCCACTGTACTGCAAAGAAAATGTTTTTTTTTTTTAAGTTTTGGCATGCCATATTAAATCGCTGCTCTTAATAGCGAATAGGTGCACCCCAAAGCCACCGACCTTCGGCAAGCGTAACATTGCCTGGTGCCTGGAACGTTTTAATGGTTTGTTTTCTTTCCTAACAGTCGAAGTAAAAACTTTTTAATCGGTCCAGCAGAATCGCCGTACGTTGTACTTTCGCAAGGATTCGTAACTTTTACTGAAGCTTTGGCACGATTGTTTTCGCTTGCGAACAAATAAAACGAGGCGGATTTATTGTCTGACTAATTTTCTGAGAAGTGACTCCAAGTCCATCGAAGGTCAAGCGGTTCAAACTTTTTTTCATTTTTCATTTGGATGTATAGACATATGTTATGATCTAGCATACCATTTCAAATCTCAACCATTCATAGAAATAACCATAGCTTATTTTCAGATATCTGTAAATCAAACGATGTTTGACCGATCGTTAGTCTAAGATTTGTATTTTAAGGCTACACGCGAAATAAATCTGACGAGAGTCACTCCATTAATGACAGTGATTCCCACCACAAAGAAAATGTTGAGGTTCGCGAATTTCAATTCCTTGGGGAGTGGCACAGAGAAGTTAGTAAAATCAAAAACTAAAGAAATATTAAAAAAAATAAAGTTAGTTAACTCTGTTATATGGCATTTTATTTTCGAGTCCAATGATTAGTGCATAGTTTTACAAATTATTAGCATTAAAAATGTTTACTCTTGTCACAACTGCAATAGTTATATAAATAAAACAATTTTTAAGGAAACACCCTTATTTTTTCTAGTGCATAACTTGTAAAATTAAAACTATTATAAGGCATAGAGTTCCAGTGTTTTCAACAAAGTTTTTTTTTAAATAAGATTTTCTTTAGTTTTCTGAAAGACTGAGAAATACTATCTCGACCCATTAAAAGGTAAAGATAATAGAAACTTATTGAAGGAAAATAGGAACAGATTTTTGATGTACATGCTCAAATACCAGAAAAATTTGAGAAATTTTGAGTTCTGGTGAGTTTGTGTTGATAGCCAATATGTATCAAATTTCTTTTCAATATGTACAAATTTTACCTGTAGAAGTGATGAATAATTAAACGAAGCACACGAAAAAGTACATTATCGTTGTTTTAATAGTTCAGCATTCAATAAAAAAAATTCAAAAAGTTTTACTGTCTCCATTCACATATTTTCATAAGACCAACCTATCAATCTGGATCCATCAATCATTAAGACCAATTAAAGTACGTTTCTACACTGCACAGAATATGGACGCGTTCCAATTCGACCACTTTTATATAAAAATTTGCTTCCGTTCATTGTAACACATCCACAATATGCTCTCAAGCTCGTTACTTGTACATTAACCCCTGCCGATCCAGTAATGAAGCAGCACCACAACAAACAAAGGATCCCTGTGCTACCGCAAACTGCACCGTGCTCGTTAGCGAGAGTGACTTTTAATTATTACCTAGCAGATATTAACATCCCCCCGGTGGACATAAAAATTAACGTCCCCTTCGACACTGCACAAAACAAGGATCCAACCGGAAGGCACTAATGTCACAAAAATGAATTGAGAAACCGCACAGCAGAGCGCCAAGTGACACCACGCTCATTAGAAATAGAGCGGGGCAAAACACATTCCGCATTTGCTGCGTTGAAGCTCGCGCGGCATTTGTCAGTCTGCAAACTGCAACCGGCGCAGCACAGTGGTCCAAACTCGGAAAAAAGGGCAGTCATAAATGTTTTCTGGCTTTCGCTTACGGTACTTTTTGGGATAGACTCTTAATAATAATTTGTATTTAGCGTCTATCTGTTGGCCAAGTCGGTTCTGTCAGATACTGATGAGACGAAGCTAAAACGCTAATCCTTACTAACAGTGTTATGTTTTCTGGCATTCATTTACAAACTGATTTTAAATTTTGTATTTTCCTCTTAGAGGGTAATCGTGCAAATTCCATTAGGTATGGCTGTTTAGAGTCGTTGTATTTTATAAACAGCATTGGCATAAAGGGACTAATACTCATTTCTTAACAGAATATTTATTTTGCCTGTTTATTATTTCGATAAGGTAGCTTTTGGATATTACATAAATATCTCAGTAAAAAAGCTAACTATAAGAGTTTACAATTTTCGCAATTGTGAATAAAATAAGGCGATATTTCACCTACTTCGATCAGTAATAAAAAGCAAACATAGGATGTAATATTGTTTGCTCTCCAACTTTCCTCGACAAGACAGCATTGGATCTCATCTTTTCGCGGTATAATATGAGATGATATTTTCGCGCCTAATGTAAAACTGCCGAATAACTAATGGTTTCGTAAAAATTCAAAAACATGAGTAGATACAGATCCTTAGAATGAAAATACTGCAATAATGTGGAGAAATAAATTCTATAATGTAATATATTAATGGTTTTTTTTAAACTTAATTTATCACGAGGTTCGAAGCTGCGAAATTATCACGCTTCCATACTGCATTGTCAGCAAATTCTCGCAATTTCTTGTAAGGTGAAAAGTTGGGTCCGTGCCTACTAAGGATGAAAAAGCTGTGCGATAAACTGCTTGTCGTGAGAATGAGCGAATATTTTAACCTCTGCTAACTATTTAAAATGATTTTGTGCTCAAACCGGAAACTTCCAGCAGCTAATTTTCTGATACATTCTACAATATAGTACAGCAAGTTGTTAAAACATTTAGTAAAATCTTTTAATATAAATATATCAAATATTTTGATATTTGTATAACCTTAGTTAATAGTCACTGAATTTATTACTTTAATATGGTATTTCTTTGAAGATAGAATATTTCAAATTGTTTCATTAAAATAGGTCATTGCATTTAGAAACTTAACAATTTTGAAAATATGTCTTTTTTTCTCTTTTTGACTCGTTCAATGTCTGTGGTTTTAAAGGCAGAGACAGTGCCGTAGCTAGAAGGGTTTGGGGGTTAAGCCCCCCCCCCCAAACCAAAATTAGTAGGATTGAAAAAAAAAAACAAATTAATTGATGCTGATGAATTTAATTGAATATTGCACAATAATAGTTTTGGAACTATATTGTTAGATTACTACATTGAGAACATTATTGATTAAAGCATTATTGCGACTTTTAGAAAATTATGGGAATCGGATCTTGTAACTGATCTCTTAATCGAGACCCCATAGTCGTCAAATTATCATAAGCTCTTTTTTTGAAGAGCTATGGATTAGAGAAACTTTTTTTTAATTCATTTATTTTACACGGCTCAATGCGTTAGCTTAGAGGAGCCATGGGTCTTTTATATATTTACAAGATGTAAAAAATAAAAATTACAATTCATTTTATTTTGAGCCTGTAAGATCCCGTGCACGCAACTTGTTGAGCGAGTAAAGGCGCTTTAACCTAGGCTTAGTAGCCAGGGCAAGGAGTAAATACCTCTGCCCCATCCCCAAGGACCAAAGGAGTGACATTAACCTTCTTAACCAAGTCACTCCCAACGATATATCCTAATCCCCTATAAACTGAAACGGTCGGTACGGTTGTCCTCGTTTCTTCCTCATTCAAGATTTAAAACGATTCGTTAGTTAAATTATTCATTAAATGAATAAATTAATTGCCGTATAGTTTTGAAACACCTTTTACCCCAACTCTGCACAGTAGGCCTGGCCGTTTTAATATTTGCGACATATTACAAATAATATGCTTCAAATATTAATGTTGACAAGAAAAACACTAAAGAATAACTGCGGTGTTATCCAGGATGCTTTTCAATACTGGCTGTGTAAGGGTTAGAATAGAATAGAATAGAATAGATCCCGTGCGCACAACTTGCTATTGCGAGCGGAGATCTTTTTTCGCGTCGGGAAGATGTTTTTCTCTCGCCAATTTCGGGGTTATCCATGTCTCTCTCGTTGTCGTTTACGCCCGTATCAACATCTTGATTACTGTCTTGATACTCGCGATCAGATGTTCTTCCTGGCTTCTTGCCCTTGCGGGTCACAAATGTGAACACTCCATCCTTGGTGGTAGTTTCTTCACTGGTGGTATTAGTTAAGTTTGAAGTACTTGACGCAGCTTTTACAGTTGTCATTATTGCCTGAACAGCAGCCAAAAATTTGGCAACCGTTTGCGGTTCAGCTGAAGATATTGGAGCATGGGTGTTGGCATTTCTTTCTGCAGGTGAGTTTTCCTCAGCGGTTTCTGGGCAGGGTTGTCCGTAGTGTGCCGTTTGTTCACAAAACTGGCACGTATTTGTTTGTCCTTGATATGTACAAAGAGTTCGCTGTGTAATGGTATCAACCCCTTCTGTTTTGTACTGCAGGGTAAGGTAGGAGGGAATGGGTTGGTCTATCCGCATTCTCACCACAAAGACACCATTTGAAATACCTGGGAAGTAGTTTCTCCATGTGTCCTTCGTAATAGATTCCACTGCTCCGAAATTCGACATGAATTTTTTAATTGCCACTTTGCCAGTAAGTGAAGATAAATCATATAATTTAACTTCAATATTTCCATTATCCATGTATATAGGGATCTTGATTTCAACGTTGTCACAAATAAGCACGTGTTTCAAGTTGTTCTGCGAAATAAATCTTTTCGCCTGAGCGAATTTTTTGAAGGTTATCATCACCGCATTCCTGACGTGTTCAAGCTGTATGGAAGTGACTGCTGAAAACCGAAACTGCATTTTCACCTTATACTTGGTCTTATGCGAAAAGACATGAAGTCAATTGCCACTGTGTTAGGCCGAATAACCACGTTTTGTTGATAAGACTCAGTCATCTTGAAAAATCACCGAAGAATACAAATAACGGTATCCTTTGTTCTTCAAACAATGCACACAAATAACTGTTTTGCCTTTCTCATATAGAAAGGTTTTGCAATCACTCTGAAAAACGTCAACCTAATCCCAGCTTTTTTTTGACTCGCATAAGGTTTCTGAATTTTAACAGGGGCGTAGTTGATGGTGTAAGGAGAGGGGTTACACCCCCCTCTACCGTTCACTCCCCTCCCTTAAAAATCTCCTTAAATCACCCCTCAGCCCTCATACTCCTCCCCTTCAACCCCATCATCTTTAAACCACCACTATATCACAAAGCATACTAATTTAAGCTGGGGAGTCGTTCGTTCATGGAACTTTCGCCCTCCTCACATACCCACCCCCGCATGACAAAATGAGTTAGCAAGCAGATAACATTGATCTAATACTGATTAGGCTAATGAAGGACGATATTTTTTTGTTTCAAGTGTTTCACCGTCGACACGTAGCTCATCAAGTTCGTGGCTGGCAAGCCATTGTGTATAAGTGCAAAGTGTACTAAGAATGTAATGGGCATTTCCATAATTATGTTGAACATAACCAGCCACCGAGCCATAGTTTAGAGAAATGAGAAAGGCACAATTGCACCGCTAGTTGGATTAAAACAGGTTTTTTTCGTTCGCTTTGCACTAGCTCGGAGAGAAGCAGGAGCACACTGAGTATCGTGACCGCTGTTTTTGATGGTTGAAAATAGACTGATTAGAGACACTTCTTCAAATAGACAGCACAGTTTAATGTAAACTTGCTCACCGAAAAATTGCATACATTTCAATATTTGCTAAAAATGTATTTTTTTTTAGAAGGCGTAGAGTTGAGACAAAAATTCAGTATGATTAACGACAATAATATTTTGGAAAGTAGCAGAAAAATGATGAAAAATGGCGTTTTACGTTTGCCTAGCAGGTTAGGATAGGTTTTTATGGCAATTTAATTTTTTTGTTATCATCGATTATATAAACAAAATAAGTTTTATTTTTTGTGTTTCGAATTCATCAAGTCAGTAATTAGCACCATCTGGGTGTCTAGTTAAACGATGTATCTAAACTAGTACCCAAATTAACACTAGTTAGACACAAAAAAATTCCAAACAGTTATCAATTATATAGATAATCTCTAAGCAGTATTGGAAATAATTAAAATTTCAAAATATTTCATGTGGATATTAATCATGAATATTTTTTTTTTTCAATTCGTTTATTTGATAAGGCAGGTTTGCGTTAGCTTAAAGGTGCCAATTTTGTTTTGTTTTACATTTTAAATTACTTAAAACTAGGGGCTTACATATTGATTTTTGATATTAAACTAAGGCTAATTTATAGCTATAAGATTAGAGGGGTCATTTAGTTTTTATGGCAATATGGTTTGACATTTTTAGCAATGAGATTATTGGAGCAAATAATGTTTAACTAAGGGGGAAATTTTTTACGACTATCTTAAAAGTAGAAATAATTAGAGGGCGTGATTAAATTTTGTAAAGATTCGGAGACATTAATTAGTTATTTTATGTGGTAGTAGAGTTGGGCATTTTCAACGAGATCATATAATATAATAGTTAAAACTAGAAAAGGCAAGAAGAGCTAAATGCTTCATGAAGATATTTGGGGGGGAAAGGGTGTTACTTCTGTGTATAAGAGTCAGGGGAAGTAGAGTGGACAAACATGGCAGGGGGAGAACATTGTTTCAGTTTCAGACTTCGGGAGATCAACGGATGGATTACAGAATCAGGGTGGTCTTCATCAGGAAGAATCATGTACTGGGACGCCGGGTGGTCGTTCTCGAGATGGCAGGGGTTTTTCCAGACGATTTCGTAGTGCGGCTCAGATGTTGATCGGCTACATTTCGAGTTGTGCGTGTGATGTTCGTGCTTTAGGTCCCGTGTTTGTTGGCTCATTCGACAGGGATGTTTTGTGTCGCCTTGGAGTCGCATCAAACCATCGTGGGTGTATGGTACAGGTGGAAGAGAGCGCTTCTGAGAATGATAAGGAAAAAGGGGCAGTTAAAGTTGGATATTGATGGTTTTTATGAAGGTGTATATAAAGGACATATAGAGGACATCGCGGCTTGCCAACACATCTCGAACCGGGACGTTGGGTGATCTTCCTCGGGCCCGGAGGGTGTCCTTAAGCCGAGACCTGGCGGAACTGTACTCGGTGCACGCCCAGACTATGTGCTCTATATCGTGATAACCGTCGCCACAAGCGCAGATACCACTCTCCACGAGCCCAATACGTCGGAGATGTGCATCCAGCGTGTAATGGTTCGCCATGAGTCGGGACATCACACGAATGAAGTCACGACCCACATCCATCCCCTTGAACCAAGGTTTCGTCGATATCTTAGGGACTATCGAATGTAGCCACCTTCCTAGCTCCCCATTGCTCCACGAGGTTTGCCAACTTTCGAGAGTTCTCTGATTTGTATTTGTATTTGTATTTGTATAAAAAGTCCAACTGACAATTTGTCTAAATGAACTAAACTAAACTAAGTTAAACTAAACACAATTAAACTAGTGACAATACACGACGACGAAACTGCGAAGAATTCACGACGAAGTCGAAAATTTCAGCAAACTCGTTGAAGCGACGACTCATTGCTAAAACCGGACTATTGGCAGCGTAGTTAGTGCTGCGCATTTCAGAATGCAGCAGGGCTCGTGGGCGAAGAGAACGGGTAGGCGCGTAGAGGCTGATTTGCGCTAGTAGCTCCGGATCATCATATTCAGCCAGCAGAATCTTTGACACGAAAGTAGCCTGCGCTGCATGTCTCCGATGCGTTAAAGTATTAAGTCCTAGAAGACGACAACGGTCCTCGTACGGTGGCAGGTTTAACGGATCGTTCCACGGCAATCCACGTAACGCATATCGTATGAATTTACGCTGGACTGCTTCGATCCTAAGGCTCCACGTTGCTTGATAGGGGCACCAAACGACGTTTGCAAATTCCAACTGCGGGCGCACCAATGAGCAATAAAGAGCCTTGAAACACAAAGGATCCCGAAATTCACTGGAAATTTTGAAAATAAATCCCAGTAATCGATTGGCTTTGTCGATGGACGCAGAGACGTGATGAGTATACGTTAGCCTTTCATCAAGAATGACTCCTAGATCCTTCACGTGGTCAACGCGTTGCAGCTGAGTTCCTGCGATGTTATAGTTGAAGGTAAGCATATTTCTCGTTCGAAAATAGCTGATGACAAAACATTTTGCAACACTAAGGACCATCATGTTTCTTACACACCAGCTATAGAAGGTGTCGATAAGATGCTGTAGCTCACGGCAATCGGCTTCATTTCGTATAACAAGAAAAAATTTTAAGTCGTCGGCAAAAAACAACTTTCCTCCACGCCTTAGAACGAAAACTGCATCATTCACGAACAGTGAAAAAAGCAGTGGACCCAGCGTACTACCTTGAGGAACTCCGGAAGTGTTGATAAAGGATTCTGAAACAATATCGCCAATTTCAACAACGACTTCACGGTGTACAAGGTAGGATCGAAGCCAATGGCAGAATCTAGTAGAACACCCTAGCTTATCAAGCTTTGTTATCAGTATCTCATGATTAACTCTATCAAAAGCTGCTTTTAGATCAGTGTAGATAGTATCCACCTGCAATTTCTTAGACAATTGATCCGTGCAAAATGACGTGAAGCAGACGAGATTCGTCTCGACCGAACGTCCGGGGAAAAATCCGTGCTGGGATGTACTGATGTAGTGTCGACAAGCAGAAAATAACGCTTCGTTGATGATTGATTCAAATACTTTAGAATCGACTCCAAGCGAAGTGACTCCGCGATAGCTCTCCATGTTGCATCTGTCACCCTTCTTGAATACCGGGAACATTACTGAGCGTTTCCAATCCTCAGGAAACGTTTGCTGCTGAAGCGATAGGTTAAAAATATATGCAAGTGGTGTTACAAGGAAGTCCGAACATTTTTTCAATACAGTTGAAGGTATAGCACTGAGGCCGGGTGCATAAGATGACTTGGTTTTCCGAATTGCAGATATAACCATTTGTTCGGAGACAGTAAACACATCCATATCAACAGCACAAGCAGGAACGTCACGAGTAGCATTTTCGAGTTCGATTGCGGTTGGCGAGTTAGCTGAAAAAACACTTGAGAAGAATCTGGCAAACAGCGTACATTTCGCCACAGTTGTCGTAGCTTCTTCGCCGTCGTAAAGCATCCTTGATGGAAGTCCAGTTTCTTTTCGCTTCGTGTTAACAAATGACCAAAAGCCCTTCGGGTTTCGGCGTAGATTATTCTGCATGCGGTTTACATAGCGTTTATATAGAAGCTTGTTGTAACAACGATACTCATTACTGGCAAAAGTGAACATGCGCTTAGAAAGAGGACACCGTCGATTTGTGTACGCACGTAGAGTTTTTGCTCGAGTGCGTTTTAGCTTTCGAAGAGTGCTGTTTGACCAGGGCGGCTTGCTAGGAGGCTGACATTTAGGCACTGAGGTCTCAACGCAGTTCAGTAGTAGTCGCTTGTAGAGGGCAACTGCAGCATTAACACTCCTTTGGGCATACAGTACACTCCAATCAATTTGCGACAGAGAACTGCGTAGCTTTACAAAATCAGTTTTGCGAAAGTTGAGACGGTCGACAGAAACAGTTTCTACGTACTGAACTGAGCGAAAAGTGCCAATTGAGATTTCAAGCGCTGGATGAAAGTTGTCAAGTGGAACAATCACGCTGGATGCTTCATTGACGGAACATACAGGTATAATAGTCTCACTAACAAAGACGAGATCCAGAAAGCGTGACTGGTGATTGGGAATCATGCTTACTTGACTTAATCCGTTGAAAGCAAATCCGTCCAGTAGCATACGACTGGCGATGTTGGTTGTCGAAGCAATCGGGTCAGGGTAAGCGTATCCGTGTCGTGACGGCACCCAAATGAGCCCTGGCTGATTGAAATCACCAAGGACAATCATCACGCCATCCGCGCCAGCTTGTGAAGAAGCGTTATTCACAGCATCAATGTGAAGTTGCATGACATTGCAGTCGAGTCGCTTTTCAGGAGGAATATAGACAGCACCAATATAAAAGTTCCTCGATGGAGTTGTAATTCTAACCCAAACAGCCTCAACACTGGTTAAACTACCTACATCAATCTCACATGAGGCAAATGCGGTGGAAACAGCAATCAAAACTCCTCCTCCACGACCGCGAATACTGTTGCCACTATTTCGGTCCGCACGGTACACGGTGTAAGCATCGCCGAAAAGCTGCACCGATGTTATCCTCGCATCAAGCCATGTTTCGGTGAAGACGCAAACATCGTAGTCACCGTCCACAGCAGCTAAATACACGTCATCAATTTTCGTCTTAAGCCCTCTCGCGTTCTGATAGTAGATCCGCAAACCATCAGCGTCATGTGAGAGGTGTTGTGCTGCATACCAATTTTCAGGACTGCGAGTTCGATGATCAGCATAACCGCGAGTGACGCGGGGAGAGCAGGATGTACTGTTGTCCAGAAGGGGAGCAAGCAGCGGTGCGGAGGGAATGACCGAGTTATGACTGTTGTGTCCAGCAGCTGACTGCAATAGGAGGCGTACTTGAGGGTGCGCAGTATCACGTGTAGCTTCGGAAGGACATATATTCTTCAAATGTTTACCTGAGCGGACAGATGCGATGCGATCGAAATTTTCATTTTGACATTGTAGATTCGCTGACACAGAAGAAGTCGCCGATTCGTCAGGTAGACCGAGATCGCTCGCCGGGGTACAAGAAGTTGGACAGACGAGTTTATCCAGAATAACTTGGCGCTACTGTCCACCACCAGATGGATTCTTCTCCGCAGCAATTCTGATGATAGGTCGTTGAATTTTTGAATTGGTCACAAATTCACGGAAGTAGATGTTCTCCGGCCAAGAGTCTTTGGACAGAGCCTTATCCCTGTATGATTTGCTAACGCCAACTTTAAAGGTTATGAAGCTCAGAGACGAGAGATCCTTGTCCTTAGGAACTAGACGCACTATTCTCGGTTGCAGATCCACCCCCAGACAGTCTTTTACAAGCTTAGAAATTTCATCATCCGTCGTGGTGGGATCGAATGCTGACAAGTAAACCCATAACAACTCCTCAGGTGGTGAAATTGTTTTTATCGTTTCAAACGCAGCTTTGGATCCGCGAATATTAGGGATTTTCGTTTTGAGCGGATCATCTTCACGTTTGCGCTTCGGCGTGTTTGAAACTGGGTTATATGCAGCAATCCCTTTCCAAGGCGTGCTTACGGTTGGGGATAGCGGTCTCGAGTCAACTTTAACCGAGAGAGCTTTGACGACATCTTTCAAATCAGCTATGTCATTCTTTATAGATTTCAAGGAACTGTCGTCGGGTACTATGTCGCAACAACGCGAAGCCATTCTACGGAAATTATCATTCGAAAATAAGTCAGCACAGCCGTTGCACATCCAGAATAGGTTCCGTGGGTGGGTTCCCAGAACGTCACGAACATCATAATCCATCTTGACGCAAATCATGTGGAACGAATTTCCGCAGTAACCACGACATGTGATTCGATCAGAATCATTAACCACTTTCGAGCAGTTGGTACAAGCCATGCTTTTGGTGCAGAAATAACGCCTAGCGGGTATGCAATATGCGCAAAATAACTAACTGGTATGATAACGTGCGTCAATCCAAGCGAACTTGCACACAATGTGTAATCTCAGCTATCTACCAGAAGATGTCGCTTTTGGCGGAAAAATTGAGCGTGACGTAGTGCGCAGTGATAACGTCAACAAAAATCACAAACAAAACTTGCACTTTCACGAATGAACACAACTAGATAATATCGTGCTTGAAGCCACTAAATTTCAATGCACTCGTACAATCGATAAACAAGATATACACGTAAAACAAAAATAAAACAGATCGCGATTGTAAAAATACTAAAAACTTGAAAAAAACTTTCAGCTTAATAAACAACCGGTATTCAACAGACAGTGATGCCTGATGAGTAATACTGAAAAATTCGTGGAAGCAAATTGGTCTTTCAAAAACGTCACCTTCAATGGCACCCACCTTAGCTAAGGAGTCCGCCTTCTCATTGCCCGGAATGGAGCAATGAGAAGGGACCCACACCAAGGTAATCTGGAAAGATTTGTCAGATAAAGCACTCAGTAGTTCCCGTATTTTCCCCAAAAAATACGAGGAATGCTTTCCATGTTTCATCGAGTGAATAGCGTCAATAGAACTCAGACTATCCGAGACGATGAAGTAATGGTCTGCGGGTAATGTGTCAATGACTCCAAGGGTATACTGAATAGCAGCTAGTTCTGCGGCGTAAACTGAAGCGGGGTCACTGAGTTTGTAGGAGGCGGTGAACTTTTGATTGAAAACACCGAAGCCAGTGGACCCTTCGAGGTTTGATCCGTCAGTATAAAACATCTTAGAACAGTCGACCTCTCGGAATTTATTATAAAAAATATTTGGAACCACTTGTGGGCGTATATGGTCCGGAATTCCAATAATCTCATCTTTCATGGATGTGTCGAAGAAAACAGTAGATTCAGAAGTATTTATGAAATGCACACGGTTGGGATTGTAAGAAGAAGGATTAATATTTTGCGCCATGTAGTCAAAGTACAGGGACATAAAACGGGTCTGAGAATTGAGCTCAACAAGTCTTTCGAAATTTTCAATCACCAACGGGTTCAAGATATCGCATCGAATGAGCAATCGATATGAGAGTTCCCAAAATCGATTTTTCAGCGGGAGAACGCCCGACAGGACTTCGAGACTCATGCACCCTAAGGCGATACGCAAACAACGATACTGAATTCTTTCGAGTCTGATGAAATGTATGTTCGCGGCGGCGCGAAAGCAGAAGCATCCGTATTCCATTACCGACAGTATCGTTGTTTGATACAACCTAATTAGGTCTCCTGGGTGGGCACCCCACCACGTTCCGGTTATTGTACGAAGAAAGTTGATCCTTTGCTGGCATTTCTGTTTCAGATACCGAACATGGCATCCCCAAGTACCTTTAGAGTCGAACCAGACCCCTAGATATTTTACTGTGAAGACCTGAGCTATAGTTTGACCCATTAATAGAAGCTGTAGTTGTGCTGGTTCACGCTTCCTAGAAAATACAACTAGCTCAGTTTTCTCCGTGGAGAATTCGATACCCAGCTTAATAGCCCATGCAGACAAATTGTCCAAGGTATTCTGTAATGGTCCTTGTAGATCGACAGCTTTGGGTCCCGTAACAGACACCACGCCATCGTCTGCAAGTTGTCTTAACGTGCAGGAATTGTCAAGACATTCATCAATGTCGTTGACGTAGAAATTGTAATCATGAATATTTGAATTGAATGGTGTAATAATTTTTTGCCTACGAGAAACCGTTCTGTAGTTGTGAGCTTTAATATTGAAGAAAAGTAATTTTTTTACGGTCACAATCACATTATTTCGAAACTGTCACCTTTGGATTTTAGTATCTTTGAAGAATATCACAATGCTAAGCAGCACACCTCCTAGAAGTAATGATAAATGATTTATTTTTTTAGTTCGAGATTTAATGAATTCAGCAAAGTTTTCGAAAATGCTATTTCAAACAAATTTATTGAATGGAGCGGGTATAGTGTAGTTGGTCAGTCGATTGCCTTGTACGCAG